>NC_139152.1:31363149-32006704 GCF_964270905.1 Leucopleurus acutus | reverse complement strand
GTGATATGCGAATTGCTACTCCAGCTTTCTTGTGATTTCCATTTGCATGGAATATCCTTTTCCATCCCCTCACTTTCAGTCTGTATGTGTCCCTAGGTCTGAAGTGGGTCTCTTGTATAAAATATATATACGAGTCTTGTTTTTGTATCTATTCAGCCAGTCTGTGTCTTTTTGTTGGAGCATTTAATCCATTTACATTTAAGGTAGTTATAGATATGTATGTTCCTATTACCATTTTCTTAATTGTTTTGGGTTTTTATTGGAAGTCTTTTCCTTCTCTTGTATTTCCTGCCTAGAGAAGTTCCTTTTCCATTTATTGTAAAGCTGGTTTGGTGGTGCTGAATTCTCTTAGGTTTTGCTTGTCTCTAAAGGTTTTAATTTCTCCTTTGAATCTTAATGAGATCCTTGCTGGTTAGAGTAATCTTGGTTGTAGGTTTTTCCCTTTCATCACTTTAAATATGTCCTACCCCTCCTTTCTGGCTTGCAGAGTTTCTGCTGAAAGACCAGCTGTTAAATAATGGGGATTCCCTTCTATGTTATTTGTTAGTTTTCCCTTGCTGCTTTTAATATGTTTTCTTTGTATTTAATTTTTGAGAGTTTGATTAATATCTCTCTTGGCATGTTTCTCCATGGATTTATCCTGTATGGGAGTCTCTGTGCTTCCTGGACTTGATTGACTCTTTCCTTTCCCATATTAGGGAAGTTTTCGACTATAATCTCTTCAAATATTTTCTCACTCCCTTTCTCTTTCTCTTCCTCTTCTGAGACCCCTATAATTCGAGTGTTGGTGCATTTAATGTTGTCCCCGAGGTCTCTGAGACTGTCCTCAATTCTTTTCATTCTTTTTTCGTTATTCTGCTCTGCAATAGTTATTGCCACTATTTTATCTTCCAGGTCACTTATCTGTTCTTCTCCCTTAGCTATTCTGCTATCGATTCCTTCTAGAGAGTTTTTTATTTCATTTATTGTGTTGTTCATTTTTATTGTTTGTTTGCTCTTTAGTTCTTCTAGGTCCTTGTTAAACGTTTCTTGTGTTTTCTGCATTCTATTTCCAAGATTTTGTATCATCTTTACTATCATTAGTCTGAATTCTTTTTCAGGTAGCCTGTCTATTTCCTCTTCATTTGTTTAGTCTGGTGGGGTTTTGCCTTGCTCCTTCATCTGCTGTGTGTTCGTCTTCTCACTTTGCTTAACTTACTGTGTTTGGGTCTACTGTTCGTTGGTTGCAGGTTCGTACTTCCCATTGTTTTTGGTGTCCGCCCCCAGTGGCTAAGGTTGGTTCAGTGGGTTGTGTAGGCGTCTTGGTGGAGGGGACTGGTGCCTGTGTTCTGGGAGATGAGGCTGGATCTTGTCTCTCTGGTGGGCAGGACCGCATCTGGTGGTGTGTTTTGGGGTGTCTGTGACCTTATTATGATTTTAGGCAGCCTCTCTGCTAATCGGTGGGGTTGTGTTCCTGTCTTGCTAGTTGTTTGGCACAGGTTGTCCAGCACTGTAGCTTGCTGTTTGTTGAGTGGTACTCGGTCTTAGCTTTGAGATGGAGATCTCTGGGAGAGATTTTACCATTTGATGTTATGTGGAGCCAGGAGGTCTCTGGTGGACCAGTGTCTTGAACTCGGCTCTCCCACCTCAGAGGCACAGGCCTGACATCCGGCCGGAGCAGCAAGACCATGTCAGGCACATGGTTAGAAGAAAAGGGTGAGAAAAAGAAAGAAAGAGAGAGAGGGAGGGGGGGGAGGGAGGGAGGGAGGGAGGGAGGGGGGGAGAGAGAGAGAGAGAGAGAGAGAAAGAAAGAAAGAAAGAAAAATAAATAAATAAATGAAATAAAGTTATTAAAATAAGAAATAAAAATAATTTTTTAAATAAAAAAATTATAAAGTAATTAAAAAAGAAGAAAAGAAAGAAGATAGCAACCAAACCAAAAAACCAATCCACCTATGATAACAAGTGCTAAAAACTGTACTAAAAAAAAAAAACCCCAGACAGGACCCGAGGCCAAATGGTAAAAGCAAAGCTATACAGACAAAATCACACAAAGAAGCGTACACGTTCACAAAAAGAGACAAAGGAAAAAAATATATATATATATGTCTATATATATATATATATATATATAAAATAAAGGAAGAGAGCAACCAAATCAATAAACAAATCTACCAATGATAATTAAATTTAAATACTGAACTAAGATAAACATAAATTCAGAAACAAATTAGATGCAGAAAGCAAGCCTCAAGTCTACAGTTGCTCCCAAAGTGCACCGCTTCAGTTTTGGGATGATTTGTTGTCTATTCAGGTATTCCAGAGATGCAGGGTACATCAAGTTGATTGTGGAGATTTAATCGCTGCTCCTGAGGCTGCTGGGAGAAATTTCCGTTTCTCTTCTTTGTTCTCACAGCTCCTGGAGTTCAGCTTTGGATTTGGCCCTGCCTCTGCGTGTAGGTCGCCTGAGGGTGTCTGTTCCCATCCTGTCTGGATGGGGTTAAAGGAGCAGCTGATTAGGGGGCTCTGGCTCCCTCAGGCTGGTGGGAGGGAAGGGTACAGAATGCGGGGCGAGCCTGCGGTGGAAGAGGCCGGCGTGACGTTGCAACAGCCTGAGGTACGCTGTGTGTTCTCCTGGGGAAGTTGTCCCTGGATCACGGGACCCTGTCAGTAGTGGGCTGCACAGGCTCCCAGGAGGGGAGGTGTGGATGGTGACCCGTGCTTGCACACAGGCTTCTTGGTGGCTGCAGCAGCAGCCTTAGCATTTCATGCCTGTCTCTGGGGTCCGTGCTGATAGCTGTGGCTCGCGCCCGTCTCTGGAGCTTGTTTAGGCAGTGCTCTGAATCCCCTTTCCTCGCGCAACCCGAAACAATGGTCTCTTGCCTCTTAGGCAGTTCCAGACATTTTCATGGAATCCCTCCCAGCTAGCTGTGGCGCAGTAGCCCCCTTCTGGCGGTGTTCACGCAGTCAACCCCAGTCCTCTCCCTGGGATCTGACCTCAGAAGCCCGAGCCTCAGCTCCCAGTCCCCGCCTGCCCCAGCGGGTGAGCAGACAAGCCTCTGAGGCTGGTGAGTGCTGGCCAGCACCAATCCTCTGTGCGGGAATCTCTCAGCTTTGCCCTCTGTACCCCTGTTGCTGCGCTCTCCTCCGTGGCTCCAAAGCTTCCCTCCCGCCAGCCCCTGTGTCCGCCAGTGAAGGGGCTTCCTAGTGTTTGGAAACTTTTCCTTCTTCACAGCTCCCTCCCAAGGTGCATGTCCTGTCTGTATTCTTTTGTCTCTGTCCTCTCTTTTTTCTGTTGCCCTGCCCAGGTACGTGGGGAGTTTCTTGCCTGTTGGGAAGGCTGAGGTCTTCTGCCAGCGTTCAGCAGGTGTTTTGTAGAAGTTGTTCCACATGTAGATGTATTTCTGATGTATTTGTGGGGAGGAAGGTGATCTCCACATCTTACTCCTCCGCTATCTTGAAGGTCCCCCTTTTCTAACGTTTTAAATTCAGTTTGGATAGAGTAGGCAAATAACATTAATTTTCTCCTCCTATACCACTGTACCTCAAGCCCTGTAAACCCTTTGGTTTACCCAGTGAGAGTGATTTTTAATCAGTTAACTTTAACGAATTTAACTTATTAAAGTATTTAATTTAACAAATTATTTAATTTTTTTTTCAACATCTTTATTGGAGTATAATTGCTTTACAATGGTATGTTAGTTTCAGCTTCACAACAAAATGAATCAGTTATATATATACATATATTCCCATATCTCTTCCCGCTTGCGTCTCCCTCCCTCCCACCCTCCCTATCCCACCCCTCCAGGCGGTCACAAAGCACCGAGCTGATCTCCCTGTGCTATGCGGCTGCTTCCCACTAGCTATCTACCTTACGTTTGGTAGTGTATATATGTCCATGCCTCTTTATCGCTTTGTCACCGTTTACCCTTCCCCCTCCCCATAGCCTCAAGTCCATTCTCTAGTAAGTCTGTGTCTTTATTCCTGTTTCACCCCTAGGTTTTTCATGACATTTTTTTTTTTAAATTCCATATATATGTGTTAGCATACGGTATTTGTCTCTCTCTTTCTGACTTACTTCACTCTGTATGACAGACTCTAGGTCTATCCACCTCATTACAAATAGCTCAATTTCGTCTCTTTTTATGGCTGAGTAATATTCCATTGTATATATGTGCCACATCTTCTTTATCCATTCATCCGATGATGGACACTTAGGTTGTTTCCATCTCTGGGCTATTGTAAATAGAGCTGCAATGAACATTTTGGTACATGACTCTTTTTGAATTATGGTTTTCTCAGGGTATATGCCCAGTAGTGGGATTGCTGGGTCATATGGTAGTTCTATTTGTAGCTTTTTAAGGAACCTCCATACTGTTCTCCACAGTGGCTGTATCAATTTACATTCCCACCAACAGTGTAAGAGGGTTCCCTTTTCTCCACACCCTCTCCAGCATTTATTGTTTCTAGATTTTTTGATGATGGCCATTCTGACTGGTGTGAGATGATATCTCATTGTAGTTTTGATTTGCATTTCTCTCATGATTAGTGATGTTGAGCATTCTTTCATGTGTTTGTTGGCACTCTGTATATCTTCTTTGGAGAAATGTCTATTTAGGTCTTCTGCCCATTTTTGGATTGGGTTGTTTGTTTTTTTGTTATTAAGCTGCATGAGCTGCTTATAAATTTTGGAGATCAATCCTTTGTCAGTTGCTTCATTTGCAAATATTTTCTCCCATTCTGAGGGTTGTCTTTTGGTCTTCTTTATGGTTTCCTTTGCTGCGCAAAAGCTTTTAAGTTTCATTAGGTCCCATTTGTTTACTCTTGTTTTTATTTCCATTTCTCTAGGAGGTGGGTCAAAAAGGACCTTGCTGTGATTTATGTCATAGAGTGTTCTGCCTATGTTTTCCTCTAAGAGTTTGATAGTTTCTGGCCTTACATTTAGGTCTTTAATCCATTTTGAGCTTATTTTTGTGTACGGTGTTAGGGAGTGATCTAATTTCATACTTGTACATGTAGCTGTCCAGTTTTCCCAGCACCACTTATTGAATAGGCTGTCCTTTCTCCACTGTACATTTCTGCCTCCTTTGTCAAAGATAAGGTGACCATATGTGCGTGGGTTTATCTCTGGGCTTTCTATCCTGTTCCATTGATCTATCTTTCTGTTTTTGTGCCAGTACCATACCGTCTTGATAACTGTAGCTTTGTAGTATAGTCTGAAGTCTGGGAGCCTGATTCCTCCAGTTCCTTCTTTCGTTCTCAAGATTGCTTTGGCTATTCGGGGTCTTTTGTGTTTCCATACAAATTGCAAAATTTTTTGTTCTAGTTCTGTGAAAAATGCCAGTGGTAGTTTGATAGGGATTGCATTGAATCTATAGATTGCTTTCGGTAGTAGAGTCATTTTCACAATGTTGATTCTTCCAATCCAAGAACATGGTATATCTCTCCATCTATTTGTATCATCTTTAATTTCTTTCATCAGTGTCTTATAATTTTCTGCATACAGATCTTTTGTCTCCTTAGGTAGGTTTATTCCTAGATATTTTATTCTTTTTGTTGCAATGGTAAATGGGAGTGTTTTCTTGATTTCACTTTCAGATTTTTCATCATTAGTATATAGGAATGCCAGAGATTTCTGTGCATTAATTTTGTATCCTGCCACTTTACCAAATTCATTGATTAGCTCTAGTAGTTTTCTGGTAGCATCTTTAGGGTTCTCTATGTATAGGATCATGTCATCTGCAAACAGTGACAGCTTTACTTCTTCTTTTCCGATTTGGATTCCTTTTATTTCCTTTTCTTCTCTGATTGCTGTGGCTAAAACTTCCAAAACTATGTTGAATAAGAGTGGTGAGAGTGGGCAACCTTGTCTTGTTCCTGATCTTAGTGGAAATGCTTTCAGTTTTTCACCATTGAGGATGATGTTTGCTGTGGGCTTGTCATATATGGCCTTTATTATGTTGAGGAAAGTTCCCTCTATGCCTACTTTCTGCAGGGTTTTTATCATAAATGGGTGTTGAATTTTGTCAAAAGCTTTCTCTGCATCTATTGAGATGATCATATGGTTTTTCTCCTTCAATTTGTTAATATGGTTTATCACATTGATAGATTTGTGTATATTGAAGAATCCTTGCATTCCTGGAATAAACCCCACTTGATCATGGTGTATGATCTTTTTAATGTGCTGTTGGATTCTGTTTGCTAGTATTTTGTTGAGGATTTTTGCATCTATGTTCATCAGTGATATTGGCCTGTAGTTTTCTTTCTTTGTGACATCCTTGTCTGGTTTTGGTATCAAGGTGATGGTGGCCTCGTAGAAGGAGTTTGGGAGTGTTCCTCCCTCTGCTATATTTTGGAAGAGTTTGAGAAGGATAGGTGTTAGCTCTTCTCTAAATGTTTGATAGAATTCGCCTGTGAAGCCATCTGGTCCTGGGCTTTTCTTTGTTGGAAGATTTTTAATCACAGTTTCAATTTCAGTGCTTATGATTGGTCTGTTCATATTTTCTATTTCTTCCTGATTCAGTCTTGGCAGGTTGTGCCTTTCTAAGAATTTGTCCATTTCTTCCAGATTGTCCATTTTATTGGCATAGAGTTGCTTGTAGTAATCTCTCATGATCTCTTTTATTTCTGCAGTGTCAGTTGTTACCTCTCCTTTTTCATTTCTAATTCTATTGATTTGGGTCTTCTCCCTTTTTTTCTTGATGAGTCTGGCTAGTGGTTTATCTATTTTGTTTATCTTCTCAAAGAACCAGCTTTTAGTTTTATTGATCTTTGCTATTGTTTCCTTCATTTCTTTTTCATTTATTTCTGATCTGATTTTTATGATTTCTTTCCTTCTGCTAGCTTTGGGGTTTTTTTGTTCTTCTTTCTCTAATTGCTTGAGGTGCAAGGTTAGGTTGTTTATTCGAGATGCTTCCTGCTTCTTAAGGTGGGCTTGTATTGCTATAAACTTCCCCCTTAGAACTGCTTTTGCTGCATCCCACAGGTTTTGGGTCGTTGTGTCTCCATTGTCATTTGTTTCTAGGTATTTTTTGATTTCCTCTTTGATTTCTTCAGTGATATCTTCATTATTAAGTAGTGTATTGTTTAGCCTCCATGTGTTTGTATTTTTTACAGATCTTTTCCTGTAATTGATATCTAGTCTCATGGCGTTGTGGTCAGAAAAGATACTTGATACAATTTCAATTTTCTTAAATTTACCAAGGCTTGATTTGTGACCCAAGATATGATCTATCCTGGAGAATGTTCCATGAGCACTTGAGAAAAATGTGTATTCTGTTGTTTTTGGATGGAATGTCCTATAAATATCAATTAACTCCATCTCGTTTAATGTATCATTTAAAGCTTGTGTTTCCTTATTTATTTTCATTTTGGATGATCTGTCCATTGGTGAAAGTGGGGTGTTAAAGTCCCCTACTATGAATGTGTTACTGTCGATTTCCCCTTTTATGGTTGTCAGTATTTGCCTTATGTATTGAGGTGCACCTATGTTGGGTGCATAAATATTTACAATTGTTATATCTTCCTCTTGGATTGATCCCTTGATCATTATGTAGTGTCCTTCTTTGTCTCTTCTAATAGTCTTTGTTTTAAAGTCTACTTTATCTGATATGAGAATTGCTACTCCAGCTTTCTTTTGGTTTCCACTTGCATGAAATACCTTTTTCCATCCCCTTACTTTCAGTCTGTATGTGTCTCTAGGTCTGAAGTGGGTCTCTTGTAGACAGCAAATATATGGGTCTTGTTTTTGTATCCATTCAGCCAATCTGTGTCTTTTGGTGGGAGCATTTAGTCCATTTACATTTAAGGTAATTATCGATATGTGTGTTCCTATTCCCATTTTCTTCATTGTTTTGGGTTTGTTATTGTAGGTCCTTTCCTTCTTTTGTGTTTCTTGCCTAGAGAAGTTCCTTTAGCAGTTGTTGTAGAGGTGGTTTGGTGGTGCTGAACTCTCTCAGCTTTTGCTTGTCTGTAAAGGTTTTAATTTCTCCATCAAATCTGAATGAGATCCTTGCTGGGTAGAGTAATCTTGGTTGCAGGTTTTTCTCCTTCAACACTTTCAATATGTCCTGCCACTCCCTTCTGGCTTGCAGAGTTTCTGCTGAAAGATCAGCTGTTAACCTTATGGGGATTCCCTTGTGTGTTATTTGTTGTTTTTCCCTTGCTGCTTTTAATATGTTTTCTTTGTATTTAATTTTTGACAGTTTGATTAATATGTGTCTTGGCGTATTTCTCCTTGGATTTATCCTGTATGGGACTCTCTGTGCTTCCTGGACTTGATTAACTATTTCCTTTCCCATATTAGGGAAGTTTTCAACTATAATCTCTTCAAATATTTTCTCAGTCCCTTTCTTTTTCTCTTCTTCTTCTGGAACCCCTATAATTCGAATGTTGGTGCGTTTAATGTTGTCCCAGAGGTCTCTGAGACTGTCCTCAGTTCTTTTCATTTTTTTTTCTTTATTCTGCTCTGCAGTAGTTATTTCCACTATTTTATCTTCCAGGTCACTTATCCGTTCTTCTGCCTCAGTTATTCTGCTATTGATCCCATCTAGAGTACTTTTAATTTCATTTATTGTGTTGTTCATCGTTGCTTGTTTCATCTTTAGTTCTTCTAGGTCCTTGTTAACTGATTCTTGCAATTTGTCCATTCTATTGTCCGTTCTATCTCCAAGATTTCGGATCAACCTTACTATCATTATTCTGAATTCTTTTTCAGGTAGACTGCCTATTTCCTCTTCATTTGTTAGGTCTGGTGGGTTTTTATCTTGCTCCTTCATCTGCTGTGTGTTTTTCTGTCTTTTCATTTTGCTTATCTTACTGTGTTTGGGGTCTCCTTTTTTTTTTTTTGCAGGCTGAAGGTTCGTAGTTCCTGTTGTTTTTTGAGTCTGTCCCCAGTGGCTAAGGTTGGTTCAGTGGGTTGTGTAGGCTTCCTGGTGGAGGGGAGTAGTGCCTGTGTTCTGGTGTATGAGGCTGGATCTTGTCTTTCTGGTGGGCAGGTCCACGTCTGGTGGTGTGTTTTGGGGTGTCTGTAGACTTATTATGATTTTGGGCAGCCTCTCTGCTAATGGGTGGGGTTGTGTTCCTGTCTTGCTAGTTGTTTGGCATAGGATGTCCAGCACTGTAGCTTGCTGGTCGTTGAGTGAAGCTGGGTGCTGGCGTTGAGATGGAGATCTCTTGGAGATTTTTGCTGTTTGATATTATGTGCAGCTGGGAGGCCTCTTGTGGACCAGTGTCCTGAAGTTGGCTCTCCCACCTCAGAGGCACAGCACTGAGTCCTGGCTGCAGCACCAAGAGCCTTTCATCCACAGGGCTCCTTAATTTGGGATGATTCGTTGTCTATTCAGGTATTCCACAGATGCAGGGTATATCAAGTTGATTGTGGAGCTTTAATCCGCTGCTTCTGAGGCTGCTGGAAGAGATTTCCCTTTCTCTTCTTTGTTCTCACAGCTCCCAGGGCCTCAGCTTTGGATTTGGCCCCGCCTGTGCGTGTAGGTCGCCGGAGGGCGTCTGTTCTTTGCTCAGACAGGACGGGGTTAAAGGAGCCGCTGATTCGGAGGCTCTGGCTCACCCAGGCCGGGGGGTAGGGAGGGTCACAGAGTGCAGGGCGGGCCTGCAGTGGCAGAGGCCGGCATGACGCTGCAGCTTGAGGCGCGCCGTGCGCTCTCCCGGGGGAGCCGTCCCCGGATCCCGGGACCCCGGCAGCGGCGGGCTGCACAGGCTCCCCGGAAGGGCGTGTGGCTAGTGACCTGCGCTCGCACACAGGCCTCCTGGCGGCGGCAGCAGCGGCCTTAGCGTCCCATGTCCGTCTCTGGGCTCCGCACTCTTAGCCGCGGCTCGCGCCCGTCTCCGGAGCTCTCCCAAGCAGCGTTCCCAATCCCCCCTCCTCGTGCACCAGGAAACAAAGAGGGACGTAAAAGTCTCTTGCCTCTTCGGCAGGTCCAGACCCCTCCCCAGACTCTCTCCCGGCCAGCCGCAGCGCACCAACGCCCTGCAGGCTGTGTTCACGCCGCCAACCTCAGTCCTCTCCCGGCGCTCCGACAAAAGCCGGAGCCTCAGCTCCCAGTCCCGCCCGCCCCGGCGCGGGAGCAGACAAGCCTCTCGGCTGGTGAGTGCTGGTCGGCCCGATCCTCTGCGCTGGAATCTCTCCGCTTTGCCCTCCGCACCCCTGTTGCTGTGCTCTCCTCCGCGGCTCCCAAGCTCCCCCACTCCGCCTCCCGAAGTCTCCACCCGCGAAGGGGCTCCTAGTGTGTGGACACTTTTCCTCCTTCACAGCTCTCTCCCGCTGGTGCAGGACCCGTCCCTATTCTTTTGTCTCTGTTTAGTTTTTTCTTTTGCCCTAACCAGGTACGTGGGGGGTTCCTTGCCTTTTGGGAGGTCTGAGGTCTTCTGCCAGCGTTCAGTAGGTGCTCCGTAGGAGTTGTTCCACGCGTAGATGTATTTCTGGTGTATCTGTGGAGAGGAAGGTGATCTCCGCGTCTTACTCTTCCGCCATCTTCCCGGAACTCCCCCCTAATTTTTAATCTTAGTGAACACTTACCACAGGTGTTTACATTTCAGTTAACTTACTTATCAAGCGTCCATATTGCTTGAAATGTAGTAGTCTTTGATAAGGAGATGTGTGCTTGGCCGGATAGACTGAGGAGAAAGATACTAGGTTTATGAAGCTACATCAATAATAAATTGCTGTAGAATTGCCTCACATTTTTCGTATAGTTTTTTCCTCCCTGGATTTTTCAAGATATTTCTTTGAAAATGATTCCCACTGCACGTCTTAGAATAAACGTCTTAGAATAAACCTTCAAAATACTTTTTTTTAAAAGATAGAGCCCAATAAATGTTCTTTTCTAGGGGTTGGAGGAGACCCAGAGACTTTTTTTTTTTTTTTTTTTTGGCTACGTGGGGTCTTCATTGCTGTGCGTGGGCTTCTCTAGTTGCGGTGAGTGGGGGCTGCTCTTCGTTGCAGTGTGCAGGCTTCTCATTGCAGTGGCTTCTCTTGTTATGGAGCACAGGCTCTAGACACGCGGGCTTTAGTAGTTTTGGCAGGTGGGCTCAGTAGTTGTGGCTCGTGGCCTCTAGAGCACAGGCTCAGTAGTTGTGGCACACAGGCTTATTTGCTCTGCGGCATGTGGGATCATCCCAGACCAGGGCTTGAACCCATGTCCTCTGCATTGGTAGGCAGATTCTTAACTACTGCGCCACCAGGGAAGTCTGAGACCCAGAGACTTTTAAAACCAGCTTTGCATAAAAGCAAAGACCTTTTATACTGCTGTCTTATTCATATTTAAATACTAATAGTGTGAAAATGACAGTAGCAATAACTATTAACTGAATGCCTAGTTCTGTAAATGTTTCATGTGTGCACACTCACACATTCTCTCTGATTCTTAAAACAACCCTAAAAATTAGACATTATCATCCATATTGTACTGAATAAATGAACAGCTGTCAAAGTCAAACATCTAGGAAGTGAAAGAGGCAGGATCTGAGCCCCACGCCACCACCTCTCAAGCCTTTCCTTATTCCACTTGGCCAACTGTGCATGTCATGCCACTTCTGTGCTATGCAGTTTGGATGTAGATGCTGAAAAAATAAATTAGACTTGGTCCTTGCTCTTAAGAAGCTTAGAACTTCTAAAATTTCCTTAAGAATGTCTTCCTTTTCTAAAGGAAAGAACACAAAACAACCTGAGAATATATAAACAAGACAACCCTCAGAGTCAGTTGGCAAATTAATTTAATTCACTTGCTTTCACCTTGAGAGCATATTTCCCATCAGTTCTCTCTTCTCCACTCTTGATGTCATTGCCTGTGTTGGGTTTCTTCTGTTCATCTTCTCTGCTTGGGTAATAGGTAACAATGGCTTCCACTGGTCTTCTTGCTTCTGGCATCTCCCCCTCTTCATTCACTTTCCCAAAGGCCTCCAAGGGTTATCCCAACACACAGACAACATCATGTCCCTTTCCTTCTCAGAAAAACATTTCTTAACTTGTTATTAAACTTTCTTTAAAATATGCTTTCAGTTTTCCTTTCCAGTTTATTTCACTAGAGCCAAGACTCCATCATCGTCAAAAGGAAGAAGCTGCCCCCATTGACTTGAGAGCCTCCTGATTCTCAGGGCAGGGAGTTGATGACTAGGTTGGAGGTGTGGTAGAGGGGTTGCTTCAGAGTGTCCACACCCTGAGATGGTCTGGGTGGAGTTCCTGAGCTTCCCTATTTAATCCAGCCAGTGCATTATGCAAAGAAAATGTAAATATTGCCTCACAAAAAGAATGTATTAAATTTGAGGACTAGTAACATAGTAGGGATTTTCTATGCTAAGAAGACCTTTTGATACTACTCTCCATTAGCAAATTTAACGTGATTCATCATTCACTTTTGTGAACTTTTTTTGAAAAAGACTGATATAGAAGTACTTAGGTGTTTCTTTCTGCTTAGTCCACTAGATGCTAGTATTGTTTTTATTGGGTTGTACAAGAGTAGAAAGTCTACAAATTAGGTAAAATCATGTTTCATCTGAAAGAAATTTTAAAAAGGTACTAATAGGGATATTTTAATTGTGCTTTTAATGTAATAGACTTGGGGCTGTTCTCATTGTTGGTAGAATGATTTTTATTTTGATGCCTTACTCCAGGAGTCCCAAACTTCTTCTGTAAGGGCCGGATAGTTAATACTTGGCTTTGTGGCCACATGGTCTCTGTTGGAACTACTCAGCCTGCTGTTGCAACATGAATGCAGCCAGAGACAGTCTGTGAAGAAGTGAGTGTGGCTTGTGCCAATAAAACACAAAAGCTTATTATTTTGTACCTGTTATATTTTATTATTTACAAAACTAGGAAGCTGACCAAATTTGGCCAATGGGTTATGGTCTGCTGACCCCTTCTTAATCAGTCATTAAAAATGTCTTATTTTATCAGTTGCCTCAGTTTTTACTCTTACGACTATTTTAAATTAGGGATTCTACTTTAAAAATGTGCATTGAAGCCTCTTCAACATAATATTCACTAGTGGGTGTGTCTCCTTTGCTTTCTATGCAGGTGGTGAAGTTGTGTGAGAGTGTGTCTGTGTGTAAGTGTGCATGTGGTGCATAGTCACAGAACCAAAAAGGTAGTGTTTTAGGGAAGCTTCTGGGTAATAGAAGCACTAAACCTTTATGAGACCACTGCCCAGAGAGGCTTTGCCTAGCTGCCCTTTCGAAACAGCTTGACCCCCTTGTTCACACATGAACAGAAACTGTCACTCCCTTTCCTTGGATTACAGTCAAAGCAAGATGATACCCTTTGTGGAAGACAAAGTGCATTGGACAGTTGAGATGATTTTATTCAGGCTGTTGCAATAGGGAGGTTCATTGACAATGAACTTCTCAAAGAAGAGGGGAAAAAACGTGGAGTTTTACAGCGCAGGTAAATAAGAGTTCTGAGGAAGGGTGGAGGCAGGTCTTAACTCAGAATGGGGGAGGGCAGTGCCTACCTCTCTGTGCCCCTCCAGAACGTCAGTAATGCATCTCTGTGGCAGCTGACATTTGATCTTCCTGTCCCTGTCCCACTAGTGACTCATCCTTATTTATCTTTGCATCCCTGCCACCAGATACAGTCCCTGCCCTACATCAACAAGGTACTTAATGTTTCTCTGATTGATTTTCCACTCACATGAGAGGAGTGGATGGTGAAGTCTTATCTTTGACCCTGGGATTTGGAGGAGGAACTGGAGTTCTTACAGCATGAGAAGCCTTCCTTGTGTGTGACTCAGTCATCATGAAGCTCCAGGGAGCCCCAGTGGTTGGTGAATAGGAGATGTAATTCAGCAAACATGATTATTTGTTGAATGATGTTTTCAGGGGCAGATGTATATATTTAAAATCTCATTGTGGATTTTACTAAACCACTTGGAATTTATTTGTGTGTGAGGAGTTAGTATTTTCTTCTGGTCTCTAACATGTTGGGACCAATTAAAAAACTTAAACTTTTGAGGTCAAACATGTATGGGTAAAATGGAATTTCAAATATAAAAGTTACAAAATCTTATGTGATTTATTATTATTTTAGAATTAATTTTTAAAAAGACACTTGTTCATGTCCAAATCTGGAAATACCACTTACAAATGAATGAATTAGGCTTTTGTTAATAATTATGGGGAACAGATTATAATTCAGAGTAGGTGCTTATAGGTATGCAGACTTCAAGTGTAGAATCTTCTACTGTGAAAGGTGAGCCTTCTGAAATCCAGATATTTTTTCACTAGCCCTGGCTACAGTGGTTTTGGCACTCTTAAAACAAATGACAGTTTTGACAGTAGAATTGTAGTCAGAACTTTAGGTGTGAAATTTGGTGTTTGATTTGTTTCTGCTACTCTCATTAACTAGTTTATATTTAGATGTACCCACTTCAGGAAGTAATTCAGGAAACTCATATTCCTCAAAAATGTTCTGTGAAAAATGTTTTAATTTTACTTTTTGAAACAGCTTGTCATCAGGGTGTCTATTCATTTCACAAGAATTAATGAAATACAGTTGGCATCATTAATGTAATAATTCTGTAGATTTTTCTGTCTTATGCGTAATAATCCTGTTGAACATTTATTCAGCTTTCTGGAGTAGTGTTTTTTTTAAAATAGTGTGTTTTAGAACCTGAGTTCTGTATCCTCATATGGAATAATGGCAATTGCTGCTTACCTATACAGGTGACTTTTTTTGGCAGCAAAGAGAATAGTATCACTTAAAGTCTTATTGTTTTTAAAGAGGAAGTTTGAAAAGCAATCATGAATATTCTGATTTTAATTTATCTGTTAGCAATTTGTTTGAAATTAATAAAAAATAATGATCATTTTTGAGCATTTACTATGTGCTGTGCACTGTGTATAGCACTTTACATGGTATTATTGCATCCTTTAATTCTACAGTCCTGTGAAATAGTAGTAGTAGTTGTTATTGTTACATTATTTTAGAGATGAGAAAATTAGGCTTAGAAAACATAGCTCTCCTTATCTAATAAGTGGCAAAAGTTAGAATTCAAACCTTACTGCAGATACATATTCTTAATCATTAACCTGTAATTCAATGAATTTTAAGATTTTTGTATGGTAAGAAAAGTATTATTTCCATGCTTTAAGATTTGCTTTTAAAAGTATTTGCTGTATTACAGTTTCATATACGTAGTATATTTGTTTATACAGTAACACAGGCTATTCAGTTTCTTTGACAATCTTTCTTGAACTGTATGTAACATATTATCACATCATTTTAGTAGTTGGAATTGAACAAAATGAAACTCTTTTTCTGCCTAGTATCAGTTCATTTATTTATGGTTCCTGCCATGTTAAAATGAGTTCCCAAAGACAATTGTTCATACTTTTTCTGATTCAAATCAGTTTTGTTTTTTAGGTAAAGGTTGATCATACTTTATTTATTGACTATCAACTATAATAGAAGAGAAGCAGTTAAGAACTCAGAGTTTTGTAAGGTTAGAGTAATTCATTTATCCACAAGCATTGTTTGGCTACTTACCATGTGTCAGGTACTATGCTAGGTGCCAGGATACGGGGTTTTACAATAATGATGGCTAATATTTGTTGAGCACTTTCTATGTGCCAGATATTATTCTAAGTCCATTATGTGTCTAACCAGTATAATTATCACGGCAACAGAGGTAAATACTGTTAGGATCCCCATTTCACAGATGATGAAACAGACTCAGAGGGATTAAGTAATTTGCTGAATTACTTAATTCAGCTGGTAAGTGGCAGAGCCAAGACTCGTTCTAAGTAATCATTTCTTAACCATCATACTTTATAGCCTGTCATACTGAATAAAATAGACAAGGTCCCTATTCTGATGGACCTTATTTCTAACTAAAAGAAACAATCACTAACTAACAAAATAAGTAAAGAAGAGACTGCCAACTACTGTCAATAAAATTGAAATGTTCTGGGGAGGAATGGGGGACTATTCCAATGGGTGGTCACAAAAATACTCACAGAGATAGGGGCAGATGAGAGTGGGGTTGTGTAGACACAGTAATACACAGGGGAATCAGATAAGATTCTTATTAAATCATACAAAACTTTCAATAATCTTATCTGTTAATATTATACTTATGTAGCCCTTGGAAGTACACAAAGTAAGTGCATTGATTCAGAATGCGGTTTGCATGGTTTCCAGTAAAAATCAGTGAGGGTAGTCTATCATGTGATACATTTTTGTTTCTTTTAATGATCCTTTAAACAATGAAGACTATTTAGTCAACAAATCAAAAGGCTTTAAGTAAGTAAGAAAGAAGGTTTTATTTGCTACATTTCATTATTCAAAACCTGGTGTGTCCCTTGAAAACTTGAGACAGGGGAGTTTAGGACATACAATCATTTTTCAAAAGGAAGTACAGGTCCACAAATAGATACAAAGATTATCTCACAAAATGCAGTTTACCAAAATATATATGATGTCAAAATTCTTATGAATTTCTATAAAGAAGTGATGACTCTTTTATATTTGGTTTGCTATTTACTGGGTACTTTAAAGTTTGAAGAATTGGTAAAATTAGAACAGAACCTATATAGTAAGTGGCAAACTTGCATATCCATTGGCAGCAGAACTTTCATTACATTCATTAATTTATTCACTTAAAAATTGGGCACCTATAAACACCAGACTCTGTTCTTACTGCTAAGATTACAGCAGTGACCACAGCACAGATTCTGCCTCCATGGATCGACATTCTGGTGAAGGAATGCAGATAGTAAAGGAATATATAACATACCGAGGAGTGGTAAGTGTGATGTGGAAACGTACAGTGTGTAGGGGAGAGAGAGTGGTAGGAGCCTGTGGGTTAGAAAGGTGAGGGGTGGCCTCTTTGTTGAGGTGCCCTCTGAGGGGAGTCCTGGGGAAGTGAGGGAGCCAGCCACACACAGGTCTCCAGGAAGAGTGGTCTGGGAGAGGGACCTACTGGTCATTGTTAAGAAAATCCCTGGGGTGGGATGGTACTTGGTAAGTTCAAGGAATCCAGTGCTGCTGGCGTGGATAATGGATAAAATTTGGCTGGATCTAATATAGCTTATATTTTGTATAGGAAGGTGGTAATTTAGGAATGTCTTTTGTAAACTGAATGAGCTTAACACTTGATTTTAAATTACTGAAATGGAATATTTGTATGGAATTCTTAGGGGAATTGTCTCTCAACTTGATGCTTTGGTGTACCAGTTTGCTAAGTTGTAAAATCTTCCTCTTTTATAGAGGGATAGACAGTTTCCCTACTTAGGTAAATTAGTGGGAGCTAGAGATCTCCACAGTTGTTAGCATTTTGTATCTTGCACTTAATTGGCATATCAGACACACATTAGTTCTTTGGTGAATTTTTCTTACCTCTGGGCCAGACATACATATTCATTCATTATTTGACACATGTTTATCAGTTCACTACTTGCAAGTTATAGTATTAAACGCAGTGTGGTATGCAAAGTTTTTAAAAACAAAGCTTCCTGTTTCCAGGAGCTTTTATACTTTACTAGATAAGATTAAACATCTAAACAAGGAAGCAGGAAATTGGTGTTATATAATATTTGAGTATAGATATGTTCTAGATATATATGAACATTTATGTCTCAGTAGACTGTATTTTCTCATTTCTGTTGAAATTATATGGTTTTGCTTAAATATAAGCCTGACCATTTGCTATCTGTGTAAACATGAGGAAAATACTTAATTTCCTTTTTAAGTATTAAATCTCTTTGGCTTTAGAATCAGGTGAAGTCTGCACTACACAGTTGTTGTGAGGCTAGATCTCTGTGTGACTAGAACAGAGTATGTACAGTGTCTTCTGCTGCAGGGCTGCAGACAGTAAGAGCTCATTAGAGTGGATTCCTCATCCTTTGTTTTGTACATTGATGAAGTAAGCCCCAAAAGAGCATGCCCACAGCCAAATTATAATGAAGTTATTTTCATTATATGAAATATAAATGTAAAATGTCTGAGTGGCTTACCATTATAGGTTTAGGATAATATGAGTTCATTATATAGTGGGATCAGCTTTGCAAAATGGCAGACTTGAGTGGATTCAAGGCCTAGCTGTGATGATTGTGACTTGGGTAAGTTACTTAACATCTCTGAACTCAGTACAGAAGGAGTAGTAAGATTTAAAGGTTCCAGGCAACTTTTTGAAATTATTCATTGTGGAATGAGCAGCTTTATCTATTATGACCTCCTGGTCAGTCTCTTAAGACCCATACTTTTCAGTGGTTTCATGAATCTACAAGTTTTCTGACATTGGTATTGGTTATACATTCAGTGTTTTATGTCTAGACAGCTGCCTGCCTTGAAACCTCTGGGAACTGATGGTGGCTCTAAGGGCTTCGGTAGCAGTTATTAAGAGATAAATTTGTGGAAGACACAGCTACCATTGTAGCTATTTTAGGAAGACACTCACTGGTTTTCTTAATTTTATAAGGGTTAAGCATAAAACATGAAGACATTTCCTTTAAACATCATATTTCCATATAATATTCTCTTTTATTATGCATCCTGATCTTTTAAGCCTAAGCAATCCACCAGACTAGGTGGGCTGAGAGGGAGCAGAGACCAACTAGGAAGCCCTGCTGATCTTATCTGATGTGCTTCTTGGAAAGTACCAGAGGCCTCTGGAGTTGCCTCAGTATTTGTTTACAGTGGTTCCTTTTGGAGAATAAACTGCAATTCACAATGGTCTCTGAATTACAACTGAGGATAAAATGTACAAATTCTTGCTATAATTCATTTTGCGAGAAAGACTGTTTAAAAGATAGGTTAAAAGAAGCAAAGGGAGTCATAAACCATAGTAAAAACAAACAAAAAGATCTTCAGCTCCACCCCTACACTGAAAAAACAAACCATAACATTTGGCAAAGGATAACCTTATATTTGATTGGCAACATAAACTTTAATTTTTCCCTAGATTTGTGAAATAATGATATATTTACTATGAGTTAGATAGAAAAGCAGTGCTTTTCATCATAGTGTTTTGTCCTGTAGATTTCTTTATACTTCTGTGGTAAAGAGGTTAAGAACGTGAACTCTAGAAATAGAATACCTGGGTCTTAATTGCAGCTATGCAACATTAGACAATTTAGTTGACCTCTTTGTGCTTCAGTTTCCTCTTTGGTATCCTGGAGATAGTTATCATGTCTGTCTCAAATGATTATTTTGAATATTGATTGATTTAATGTATAAATCTATATGAATATTGCTTAATACATTATAAGCTCTGTAAAAGTGTTAATTATTATTATTGAGGTTAGCATAACAAAGTAACCAAGGGTGTGCTAAAAGTAATTAAGTTTGCACACCTCTTGCATTTCTAAAAGGTTTCATATAAGGAATGAGAAGTCAGAATCTAATCCACTATGTGCCAATTTATTCTACTATCTTTTTGAAAACACCTGTCTTTTTTCACTTATCATTGGAGGTGACAACTGATTTCATTCATTTAATGCATATTTTTTTGAGTGCCTGCAACATTCTAGGCATGGGGAAGAGGGTGATAAACAAGATTCTCTGCCCTTAACATTAATCCTTCCCTTTTCTACTCTATTGTAAGTTTTAGATCTCCTTCAGCCTTTGTAGAAAATAGTTCATTTTTACTCGTTCTTTTTCTTTCATCATTTAATAAAACTTGGTGATTTGTGCTACTCTCTGGTTAAATAAAAATTTGTATTTTAAGAGAAGACAAGAAAAATTTAAACATAAATTTTTTCTCTGCCCATTTTTGCCTCCCTCCTGCCCTCTAGAGTGCATTGTGCATCTTCATTATGCCTTAAGCAGACCTCCCCAATAGCAGAAATGCCTGCTCAACCATAAAGATCAATATTTCTCCTCCTTTCTCAATCATATAAAAGGTCATGATGACACACCACTCACCTTGTACGTGTAGACAGCTTTGGTGAACTTTATGTCCAATGCCAATATGTCATTTCTCTTGAAGATAGTGGTTGATGCAGAATAGACTGGTCAGATGGCCTGGGGGAGATACTGGGCTGCACCTACTGGAAGTTCTTAGCTTAAATACTTACTTATGACTTACTAATGTTACTAGCTGTATTACTTCTATTCTGCCTATTTTATAAGATTAGTTTCTTGCATTACCAGATGTATGACTGAGCCTCACATAAAATGAATGATGATTAGGTGATTTGAAACTATTGATCAAATAAATAGTTCTGTAAGGTCAATGACTGTAATAGTGTAACTCTAGATATGGGAAGAAGCAATGAGAGGGAACCATTTCCTGGACCGTAACAGACTAGTAAGATGGGCAGTCCAGAGGCTTTTGGCTACTGGTAACAGGGCCTAGTCCAGTAATAGCACATTGAGTGACCTATCAATGAAATCCTTGCCTGATCTGGGAATGAGCATTCCTAGTGCTGTGGACAAATTGGTCATGAAATGCCACCCAAACCTAGGTCAAAATTAAGACTGAAAAAAAAAAAATTAAGACTGAAAGGGAAGGGATTGTAAAATAAAGAATGTTGCCCACCATCCAGTTCTGTAAGAATTGTCATTAGCTACTGCAGTCACTGACCTACAGTGCATCCTAAAAGGAATTCAGGGTGAAGATTAGGATGAGGCACTCTACTCTGGGAATACTGACAGAACTGCCCCTCAGATAGTTATTTTCAGGAGAAATTTTTACAAACCTGATTCTTCTGTCTTCCCATACCTATAAAAGCACTAAAACCATTAACTAAGATGTCTATTCCTAGTGACTAGCAGTGACCTTCTACCGAGATGTGTGCTTGGTTGCATGTACTCCCTTCACCAAAATCACACATATACTGGCCTCCCCTTTTACCTCTTTGGAACAATTCTCAGAGCTCTCTGAGAGACTGTCTCCCAGGTTGTAACCCTCAGGTTGGCTTGAGTAAAATTTTCCATTTCTTTCTTATATTGACTATTAATTTTTTCATTGACACATTTTTGCAAATAGTTTCTTAGAAACTGTCCTTTGTATATATCTTTTGATTATAGAAAGTTTTGAAACTGTTTTTTTCTGTAGCTGCCACTATATATATTTTGTCAGTGCCTCCTTATGTCTGAAGGATGATAGAAATATCTTTAGAGGAGTTTTTCTTCCAACACCCTTGAACTTAGAAACTGGAAAGCACGGATTTAGAAGTCACATCTTCTGTCAAACGTTCCCTAGGAATTGCTTTTAACAGCATTGTCACTTGGTCCTGGTTTCAGAGGTGTGCCGTCTCTGGCTGCTGAAGTGTGACTTCCTATGACACTTTCTATTCTGGAATGGTGAAACTGGATTTCAGTCACTTGTTCGGAAGATTGTGATTTGTTGTTTGAACATTACTGAACTAATGTACTGACCTGTGTTTTGGAAGCCACCTTATCCGTAGCAGAAATACTTCTGCCTTGTTTAGTTACATTTGGAAGAATGTTTTAAAAAAAACAAAGGAAAGGAAAAGGTAGAGTCCAGTATGTCCTAGTGATCTTTAACAGGTAAGACAAAACTGATGATACTAAAGCTAGATTTTTAGGTTCATTGTGGTCACACACGTGCAACAGAAGAACATAAACATCACATCTTTCATTAACCCATGTTCTGACATTTTATAGTAAGTGGTTATATTCCCTTGATTATACTGAAACAATGCTAATTTCCACACCTGGAGTCAAAACACTAATCACTTCATTTAAAGAATGAATCCATTGCCAAAGATAAATTTTGAAGAAAGAGTATATGTTCCCAAATGGCAAAAGAACATCATTAATATTTCTCTAGCATTCAAAGAAAGGAGACAGATGCTACCAGTAAAATATTATGAGCTCCTCATGGTTGTTTCCAATAAAACACAAATGATTTCCTGGTCCTTTAATTTGAACTGTCAATGTCATTTAGTAGGTTTGTGTTGAAAAGTCTGAGTTCTAAAAAAATCGAGACAAGATGTGAATTTACTATTATATGTGATATATTTTTGTGAAATATAGGGAATATTAATGAAAAAATGTGATAAAGGAAAATTCGAGACCTTCCTCGTTGGGATATAATAGATCTTAACATGACTCTAACTTTAGGAAACACAGCATCAGGAATCCCAAATCATAAGTCCTGCCCTGCCCATGACTAGGTGCCATCAGCAGGGCTAGCTTCGTGGATGTGCACCTTCTGCAGTTGCCTGGAGCCCTGCACTCAAAAGGGCCCTGTGCTTGGTTTAATGCTCTACTTGTTGCTGCCTTGAAATTCTTAATTTTTGAATGAGGGGCTCACATTTTCATTTTTCCCTCGGCCCTACGAATGGCCAGTCCTGGCCATTGACAGGTTACTTCTCTGAATTTCAGAAAAGGCAACAAAGATCCTCAATGTGGAGTTCAGAGTCCCAACAAAATTTACTAGAAACCGAAAGCTCCATGTTCACCCTGACCGCAATGGCTCTCAGCCAGGAGCAATTTTGCCCTCTAGTGGACGTTAATCAATGTCTGGAGACATTTTCAGTTGTCCCTGCTCAGGGGAAGCTGCTACTGCATCTGGTCGTAGTAGGATGTCCTCCAAATGCACAGGACAGCCCCCACAGCAAAGGAGCCCCACATTTATACACTTCTGAGGTTGAAAAACCCTGCGTAACTCATTATTTGTATCTCTAACACTTGGTACTGCACCAGGGAGTTTACTCAGTCGTTGTTGAACCAGTGGGTATAGCCAGGATCTGAGGTTGTTGTGTTCCTTCCCATATACAGACTGAAGAATGAATCTGGTGATTATTGAATGTAATCTAACATTTCCACAAGGTGCAGTACAGAGTTACTCTCTCCACTTCTCACACTTAACCCAGTTAACTGGAAGGCTCCTTACCCTCTTTAGACCTTCTCTAAAACACGCCACACTGACAGTTGGTGGATGACTTTCCAGGACGCCTTTGTATTTCTGCTGCCACCTGTTGGGCTGTCAGTTTACCAAGTCCTTGAGTTTGTTCCCAAATCTGTTTACGCCATTGTACTGGTTGCTGTCATTATGCAATGTAATCAACTATTACAGAAACTGAGGGAAAGAAAAATACTAAAAAAGAGAGAGATTTCAGTGAAAATCTAAGTTGAATGCTTTGGAGAGATTCAATAAAGGTGTCACTAAAGCAAATTGCCCTTGAATTAACTTTAGGCAAGATGACCCTAAAAGATTTGGGAGTGAATCATTAAAATTAGATTCTGTGTTGAATTTGCATAACCATTATTTATGGAGACTAGAGACAACTACATCTGTGGTTTTTGCAAGAAAGACTACTTCACCTAACCGATCCTTGCTCAGAAAAAGGCCTGACCCACATCACAAGACTGCAGAATGACATTTATGTATTTTGGAATGGTATGAATTGTTTTATTTAGGAATGTAACTTAAGATGATTTTCCTAATAATCAGTGTATCAGACAACAGGCTTTTTACTGTATTTTCTGATGGAAATAAAGAATATATTTAGATATTCTACTTGGTCACTTGGAGAGCCAAACAACTCTCAGCTCAGTGATGCCTATGAATAATTTTCCTTACTTACCACCACGTTATATCTTAAGAAGATACTCCTTTAGTTTTTGATTCCATAAACACCAACATAAGGTCTGTCTCTGGCCAGATTCAAGAGCTGCTTGCTTCCTTTCTAGTTCATATATTTTATTTCTTGAACTTTTCATGTGCCTGGATAGATTAGAGGTAATGTGTCAAATTCTTTAAGAGTTGAGCAAGTATAAGTAATATGATTGGAAGTGTCGTCAGATCAGTTAATTTCAAAATACTGTTTGAGCTGAGGTGAGAGACATTTATTTGTTAGTCTGTGTGATTTTCAGGGTGGCTTTTAACTTGGTATTGTCTTGTTAGGACTCGTGTCCCTGACTTGTAGCAGAGTTCTGGGTCTCTTAATCCTGAGCTTATTGAAAGAAAACAGTGGACAACCTCTTTAATATAAATCAACCCTTGGTACTTTTTGTTATACCCAATGTAACACATCTTTGTTACACCATGTAATATTTTATCTTCCATCAGTCATCACATTTTTGTAGACATTGTTGAACAATTTAGGCATAAAAACATCTTATTTGGCTAGTAAAACAAAGGATTTAACATTTATGATCAAAGACATCAGGAACTTTTTTAAAAAGTAGTTTAATTTAACAAGTAATATATAAATATACCCTCCTTTTAAAAGGTTCGAACTTTAGAGATAAAGCTAAATTCCTCTTTGCCCATCTAATTTGAAATGTATCCTTCCAGACAAGGACACCCTCCTACACACAGAAACACACCCACACACCTCTACAGATTTTTTTTAGAGTTCTGGTATCATACTGTATGTATTGTTTAGTTACTTGATTGCTTTCTTTAGACAAGTTCAGTCAATTTGAGTCAGATCTTATATAAATCTAGTTAATTTCTTTTAGCTGCTATATGATATCCCAGGTATGATTATACTTCATTTTATTTTTCTGTTTCTTTGTTAACGGACATTACATTTTTGGTATCAACGTTGTAATGAACATCCTTTATATGTTTTCTTTTGCACATGTACATATGTTTCCCTAGGGTAAGTTCCTAGAAAGTAGATCTGTGGACCATCTATATCATAGCATTACAGTGTTGTCTTGATTCATTTGTTTTAGTGGTAGATTCTTTCTTAGCTACATAGTATATAGGACAAAAGTCATAGAGTCGTAGCCTTTTAGAAATCTAACATATCTTAGGTATCACCACATGATATAAAGGATTAATTTATTTCTCCATACTCTTAATATTTAATATTTTTACCCTGGAGCTTCCTTCTACTCCCCCTGCTTTTGTTACCTTAGTAAAATCCTTTTGGCTCTTCTATCACTTCTGCTTTTAGTAACAAAGTTTCAGTCAACAAAATACATTATAGTAAGGAATCATTTTAGTAGGCATGTTACTGTGTTCAGTCTAAAATTTAAAAAAAATTATTAAAATACTTTCTTGAAATGTTTTGAGTGACTGATTCTTTCAGAATTGCACCTACATTGGTTTAACACTTGGGATGGTCAGATATTGTTGAATTACCTCAGAAGTGGAAAATGCTTAGATTTAAAATCTAGGTTTTCCTTTAAAACCCATTGTGTGCTATAAATGTACCATAAATAAGGCACACATGTATGGTATGAAAACTAGGGGCTGATTGCCTCCTATCTTATTTGGATAGTGTTTCTTAACCTGAATAATTACCACCACTCATATTTAATGGTTTCTGTGCATGAGGTGTTGTGCCTGTGTTTTTCCCTTTAATTCTTACAGCAAGCCTAGGAACATGAAAATATTATTCTCATTTTATAGTTGTAAAAACTGAGAAAGTAACATTCCCAAGGGTCACACTATTAGGAAGTAGTGGAGCTAAGAATTCAAAACAAAGCTTATCTCATTAGAGCCATATCCACTCTTCAGCGTCTATATAGGGCTACCCCTTGCCCACCATCGTTTAAAAATCATGAGAGTCTAGTTTTAGAGTTATGCTTAATTTTTAAATACTAATGATTTTAAAAAATCTTTCAGTTGCTTTCAAGTGTAATTGTAGGTAAAATAGTTTTTGGTGGACAATCACAGTTAATTTTGTCTGCTTTTATTTTTTTTCAAGTTGTCAAAAAAACTTACCAAGGTGTAGAACATTTATACTGTTACTTTCATTTATTCATGAACTATTTATTGACTTTCTGTTATTGATTAGACCCTATGCTTAAATTTTTCATGTGTTGAAATAATACAGGCTTATTATGGAAATCTGAAAAATATCCTAAACTATTGAGAAAAAATGAAAATTATTGGTAATTCCATCAGCTCTATTTCTAACAGCAAAATGAACAAATGACTGTTCCCCGCCCCAGCACGTGCCTGTGTGCCTGCACACTGACTGCTTCTCACACACGGAGTGGGGTGTGGGCATGGTTTAGTAGTTTCAAGAAATTCTTATACTGGGTCAAGTTTAGTGAAAAGAAAGAAAGTAAATGAATAATTCGACACGTGTTTGTTTACTAATTAGAATATCTGACTCATTTTTGTTATAAGAACTAATTAATGGCTCACTGCTGCAAACTGGAAAAATCAGCAGTAAATATGCATTTACTAGCATTATAGATACACAAATGGGATTTCCTTTTCACTATTTTTTAAAAAGATTTATTATTTATTTATTTTTGGCAGCGTGGGGTCTTAGTTGTGGCACACGGGATCTTGTTGAGGCATGCGGGATCTTTTGTTGCATTGTGGTGCTCGGGCTTATCTCTAGTTGTGGCATGTGGATTTTCTCTTCTCTAGTTGTGGTGTGCAGGCTCCAGGGCGCATGGGCTCTGTAGTTGTGGCGTGTGGGTTCCAGAGCACGAGAGCTCTGTAGTTTGCGGCACGCGGGCTCTAGTTGGGACACCTCGTGAGCTCAGAGTTGTGGCACATGGACTTAGTTGCCCCACGGCACGTGGGATCTTAGTTCCCTGACCAAGGATCAAACCCACGTCCCCTGCATTGTAAGGCGGATTCTCTACTACTGGACCACCAGGGAAGTCCCTCCTTTTCATTATTAATGGTTAACTTAATGAAGAAATTAAGAATATTATCTTGGCATCAAAGAGAGTAAGAATTCGTTGTCCATATTTGACCACTGTCTAGCACAACTGCCGGCATGCATTTTAAAACTCTTGTGAAGCACTTTATCCCTAGAGAGGCCTGAGTGAACAACGGGGTGCTTCCATTGACAGGAGATAAGGAAGTTGAATGCAACGCCCACAGCTATACTCGCTGCCTCCACATAAGATAGGGAGAGCTCCCCTAAAGTTTTAGTATTGCTGTTGTTTTTATACTTTTTTCTTAGCTTAGAATATCACAGAGATGTTTTGCCAAACTCTTAGAACTTACACATTGTTTTGTTGCTGTATTTTCATTTTAGTATGATTTTCTTCTTAGTGATAAGCCCACACTTAGCATAAATATGTGCCAGTTATTGTACTAAGTACTTTACATGTTTTATTTATTTAATCCTCGCAACCTCGCTTTGATATAGGCTCATAATATTGACTGTTTTATAGTGGAAGAGAAGTGGAAGCTTAGGAAAGAAAAATCAAATTAACCAAAATGTTACAGCTGATGGATGACAGAGCCGAAAACTTTTGCCCACCTGTACCTGAGTTGCAAAGTCAATTTTTCTTACCACTCTGTTAGAGCTTATGTATTTCAAAATTTCTTTTTAGAAAAATAGTTTTTCCAGTCTTATGTTTTTCACAATTGACTTGTTTAATAAAACCCTTTTCGTTTTTTATTTTTAACTGTTAAACCTGTATTGTTGATTTCAACTTTGTATTTTGCCTAAGTATTAGCTGACTCTCTGTAGTTGCTTTAGTTATTAATTTATATTTACTTGGCAAAAAAAGATGAGTATTTTGGGACTTAAAACATTAATACACTGTTTTTCTTTCTTAAATTTTTAAACCAGTTTGATTGAGACATTTAAAGACATGATTCTCCACCGTGGCCGAACATAGGAATACTAGGAATCTAAACGAATAAATAAGCAACTATTAAATCAGACTTTCTGAGGTGGGGCCCAACCTCAGAAGCTTCCAGGTAATGCTAATGTGCAGTCAATGTAGAGAGCCAGGGACTTAAAATAGTCTTTGGTGGTTACATGGCACTCAGTGTAGTTTAGAACAATGGCTCTTAACTATTGTACATCTGAATCACCTGCAGAGAGAGCTTGCCCAGCAATCTGAGTCATTAAGTCTGGCCTGAGGCAGAGCCCAAGAATTTGCTTTTCTAACAGGTTTTCAGGTGATACTGATACTGCTCTTTTGTGCTGTCCTTTGGGAACCACTGCAGGTCTAGGTATTGCTCTTTGAGGCAGTGAAGGTTTCACTTTCTGAGTTGTCCTTTTAGTTTAAGTGATCATACCATACCCACCCACCCTTCTGGCTACATACCCACATTGTCTTTGCAAGCTATCATTCGGAATTACTAGGAGCCCCCATATGCCCACTGCCACCATTAAAGTGTAGTCATATCTCTACATGAGGGATTTGTTTTTGTCCACATGGCAAGACCTCAAGTGAATTTCACTCTTCCTTCACCTATTCTGTGAACTATAGTCAGATCACTTCAGTTTAGAGATCTCTTCATACCATAGCTATAGGCTTTCTTTTTTTCTCTTTACTTTTTCAGTGATTTTTAAAATCCCCAAAGATGAATATTTTCCACCCTAATTTCCTTTTGTGAATTTGTTGGAAAACACACACTTTTGCTAGAAACAATGGTAAATGATTATAGATAAATTAGGGTTAGCCAATATTTACCAAAGGATTATTTAACTTAGAAAATTGGAATAAAAAATTTTTTTGTGGTTAAATACACACAACATAATACTTACCATCTTATATCATTTTTAAGTTACATTTCAGTAGTATTAAGTACATGCATAACTTTGTGCTACCATCACCACCATTCATCTCTGTAACTTTTCATCTCATATGTCTGAAACCCTGTACCCATTAACTTCCCATTCCTTCCTCCCCAGCCCTTGCCTCTATGAATTTGACTACCCTAGGTACCTCATTTAAGTGGAATCATACGGTATTTATCTTTTTTTGTCTGGCTTAATTCACTTAGCATAATGTTCTTGAGGTTCATCCATGAGTGGCATGTGTCACAATTTACTTCCTTTTTAAGGCTGAATATTATTCTATTATGTATATTTGCTAACTTATGTATAATATAACTAATAATATACCATTATATATACATGTACACATAGACACACACAAACACACACACCACATTTTGCTTATCCATTCATCTGTTGATTGCTTCTACCTTTTGGCTATTGTGAATAGTGCTGCTTTGAACATGGATGTACAAATATCTGTTTGAGTCCCTACTTTCAGTTCTTTTGAGTGTATACCCAGAAGTGGAATTTCTGGATCATGTGGTAAGTCTATACTTAATTTTTTGATGAACTGCCAGACTGTTTTCCATAGTGACTGTACCGTTTTACATTGCCACCGACAGTGCACAAGGGTTCCAAATTCTCCATGTTCTCACTAACACTGGGTGTTTTCTGTTTTTATGATAATAGTCATCCTAATGGGTGTGAGGTAGAGAAAGTTGGCATTTTGAAAAAAAATGAAGGAGAAAAGGACAGGTAAAACCTTGTTGTTCGGCTATAAAGTTGCCAGTAATAAATTTGGGTGGAGAGAATTTCCATTTAAAATTGAAATTACCAATGCAATACACAGTCTGTTTAATAAAATTAGCTAGTTAAATTTTTCTTTGAGAGAAGATAATTTAGAAGCACACTATATCAATTACACATATTTCTGGAGGGATTGATACATGATCTATAAAGGATGTCAAAAATCTCACATTCATGCCTTTGTGGATGGTCCTAGTTATCAGTTACTTTGTCAGTTAGCACATTCTTTCTGTTGAAGAAGGGAAAGAATAGGGGGAAGGTAGAGTTTTGTTAAAAGTAACAGGTTGCTTTTCAGCAAGAAATTCTTTGATTTAAAAAATTTACATTGGTATATAGTTATAACAATACCTGCCATTCATTATTTTCTATATCACAGTAATTCTATTTTATTTTTTCATTCAACCACATAAAAAGGTAAAGCATAAAGCCAAGCAAATGGACTGAACTCATGCGGCCTGGTTTTTAATTCTGATTCTGCTGCTTAAAAACAAATTATTTGATCTCTCTGTAAGGTTATGTCAATTTTCTTAACACATATTACTTTTAAAAGTTTTATCTTTACCTTAAAAAATATTAAGGCAATAGATACCCAAAGCTTTTTAAAAATCAAATAATCCTAAAGATTTATAATGCAAAAAAATGACAGAGCCCAAACTTTGTTACCTCTCATCATCCTTCTACAGAGTAAACACTTTACTCTCTTAGAATATGTTCACCTTCAAATGTAAAGAAATATGTTTATATCAACTTTTATTTCTTGAGTCATCCTTTTGGGTAAAGTGGCCACTTGGACAATATTAATTCTTCCAGTCCAAGAGCACAGGATATCTTTTTGTATCATTTTCAGTTTTCTTCATCAGTGTTTTAGAATTTTCAGAGTATAGGTCTTTCACCTCCTTGGTTAAGTTGATTTCTAGGTATATTATTCTTTTTGGTGCGATTTTAAACGGGATATTTTTAACTTTCTCTTTCTGCTAGTTCATTATTAGTGTATAGAATGACAACAGATTTCTGTATATTAATCTTGTATCCTGCTGCCTTGCTGAATTCATTTATTAGTTCTAATAATTTTTGAGTGAAGACTTTAGGGTTCTCTATATAAAGTATCATGTCATCTGGAAATAGTGACAGTTTTACCTGTTTCCTTCGAATTTGGATACCTTGCTTTTTTTTCTTCTTTCTATGTTTGGCTACAGATTTATCAATTTTGTTTATCTTTTCAAAAAAAAAACCAGATCTTGGTTTCATGGATTTTTTTAAATTGTTTTTTTAATCTCTATTTTATTTCCTCTCTGATCTTTATTATTTTCTTCTTTCTGCTGACTTTTACTTTGTTTTTCTTCTTTCTGATTGTTTTAGGTGGTAGGTTAGATTCTTTATTTGAGATTTTTCTTGTTTCTTGAGGAAGGCCTGTATCACTATGAACTTCCCTATTAAAACTGTTTTTACTGAATCCATAGATTTTAGAAAGTTATGTTTCCATTTTCATTTGTCTCAAAGTATTTTCTGATTTTCTCTTTGATTTCATCATCAGTAGCATACTGTTTAGTGTACATGTTTGTTCTTTTCCCATAGTTCTTTCTGTAGTTGATCTCTAGTTTCATACCACTGTGGTAGGAAAAAAATGCTTGGTATAATTTTTCTCCTTGTAAATTTGTTGAGGCTTGTTTTATGGCCTAGTATGTGAACTATCCTGGAGAAAGTTCCATGTGCACTTGAAAAGAATGTATATTTTACTGTTTTGGGGGGTAATGTTCATTCGATATTTAAGTCCAGTTGGTCTTTTGTGTCATTTAAGATTACTGTTGCCTTATTGATTTTCTATCTGGATGATCTGTCCAGTGATGTCAGTGGGGTGTTAAAGTCCCCTACTATTATTGTATTGTCAATTTCTCTCTTTATGTCTGTTAGTATTTGTTTTACACATTTAGGTGCTCCTGTATTGGGTACATATATTTTAATGCCCTTCTTTGTTATAGCCTTGTTTTAAAGTCTTTTTTGTCTGATACAAGTATGGCTACCCCTACTTTCTTGTTGTTTCCATTTGCATGAAATATCTTTCCATCCCCTTCACTTTCAGTCTGTGTGTGTCTTTAGCCCTGAAGTGAGTCTCTTGTGGGCAGCATTTTGAAGGGTTTTTTTTTTTTTTAATCAAATAAGCTGCCCTGTGTCCTGATTGGAGCATTTAGTCCATTGACATTTAAAGTAATTATTGATAGGTATGTACTTATGGCCATTTTATTCCTTGTTTTCCAGTTTTTATAGTTCTTCTCTGTTCATTTCTTCTTTTTATTTCTCCTCTTGTGGTTTCTTGATTTTCTTTAGTAGTAAGCTTGGGTTCCTTTCTTTTTGTTTTTTTGTGGTTACCATGGGGTTCGTATATCTTGACCCTTAATTATATCTACTTGATCTAAACTGATTTTCATAAATTCAAACACATTATAAAAGATCTATATTTTTTACTCCCCTCTTCCACATTTTGTGTTTTGGTGTCATATTTTACATCTTCATTCTTATCACTTTACTGTTTATTGTAGTTATAGTTGCTTTTACAATTTTTTGTCTTTTAATATATGTACTGGCTTATTTAAGTGATCCTCAATCCTTACTATATATTTGCCTTTCTTATTGGAATTGTCCCTTTCCTGTAGATTCTTACTACTTTTCCATTTAGAGAAGACCCTTCAACATTTCTTTTATGGTAGGTTTAGTATTGCTGAATTCTTTTAGTTTTTCTCTGTTGGAGAAATTCTTTATCTCCTTCTATTCTAAATGATAGTCTTGCTGTGTAGAGTATCCTAGGTTGCATTTTTTTCCCCTTTCAGCACTTTGAATATATGATGCCATGCCCTTCCAACCTGAAAAGTATTTGCAGAGAAATCAGTGTATAGCCTTACGGGGATTCCTTTGTATATGACTCTGTTTTTCTCTTGCTGCCTTTGGAATTCTCTCTATCTTTAACTTTTGACAATTTAATTATGATATGTCTTGGTGTGTGTGTTTGGGACCTTCAGCTTGTTTGGAACCCTCTGTGTTTCCTGTACATGGCTAATTGTTTCCTTCTTTAGGTTTGGGAAGTTTTCAGCCGTAATTTCTTCAAATACATTTTTGATACCCTTCTCTCTTTTCTCCTTTTGGACCTCCTATCATGTGACTGTTTGCACATTTGCTGTTATCCCTGAGATCTCATATGTTGCACTTGTTTTTTTTCCTTTGCCTTTCTGTCTGCTGTTTTGATTGGGTGATTTCCGTTATTCTATCTTCCAGATCACTTGTGTGTTCCCCTGTGTCATTTAGTCTGCTGTTGATTGCTTTTAGAGTTTTCCTATTTCAGATATTAAATTACTTATTTTTGGTTGGGTCTTTTTATATCTTATAGTCCTTTGTTAAAATGATCTGTGTTTAAAACAGTTCTCTTCCCTAATTCAGTTAACATTTTTTATTACCAATGTTTTGAATTCTTTATCTGGTACATTGTTTATTTCTGTTTCATAACTTATGTTTCTCTTACTCTTTTATTTGACTTTTTTTTTAACTTAAGTTTCTCTGTCTCTATGATCTTAGTTGAAACAATTACGTATTGTGATTTTGAAGGGGTGTTCATTCGTGGGAGCATCCCTATGCAGACTGCATGTACCCAGTGACTTTGGTGGGAGGTCTGCAATTGATGTGGACACAATCCTGTCTTTCCTCAGCGTGTGCTGGCACCTGTCACCTTGGTAGGTGGTGAGGCTGGAGATAAGGGAGCTAGCTAGAGCCTGCTCACGGTGTGAGGCAGGACTTCCTATCTGCTCAGTGGCCATCACTACCCCGTCAGGAGTGGTGCTTGTTTCCAATTTGCTGGAGCGGAAGCCCTGAGGGTCTGGTTCAAGCTGACTGTGTTCCCTTGAAGTGTGTTTTTCCTTCTCCCTACACTGGGACTTTTGCCTCAAAGGAGGGGAGTGCTGAAGCAAGTGGGGCTTGTGTGCTTACAGAGGTCCAGTGCCCTGCCTGTGCAGATGTCTGTGGTTCCACTCAGATGCAGCCCACGATGGTGTCTTTTCCCCTGTTGTGGCTGCCCTAGATCTAGTGCTAGGCTGTGGCCTGGAGTGGGTGGGGCTCAGAATGGGAAGCATGGTGAGGAGGCAACAGTTAGGACAGACCTCTCTCTTCCCTAACTGGGGGCAAGCCAGCACTCCTCACAAGTGGAATCTAGGCTTCTCCAGCCTTTCTATCTGTCCCAGCGGTTCTCCAAGCTGTCAAGGGGGTTTGTCTCCTCTGCATAGGACCCCAGGACTGGAAAGCCCAGTCTGTGGTTCCATCCACTCACTCCTCAGCGTGAGTGTCTGCCCATATTATCTCCCTTTTCTTTTGAGTCCCCTCCCAGGGGCACAGGTCCCGATCTGATGCTTTTCTTCCCGTCATACCCGATTACATGTGTATCTTTCTTATAGCCTTGGTTGTACAGGAGTCCTTCTGACAGTCTCCAGTTAGTTTTCCATGAGAATTATTCCACATGTAGATGTATTTTTTTTTTTTTGGCGGTACGCGGGCCTCTCACTGTTGTGGCCTCTCCCGTTGCGGAGCACAGGCTCCAGACGCGCAGGCTCAGTGGCCATGGCTCACGGGCCTAGTTGCTCTGTGGCATGTGGGATCCTCCCATACTGGGGCACGAACCCGCGTCCCCTGCATCGGCAGGCGGGCTCTCAACCACTGCACCACCACTGAAGCCCTGTATTTAATTTTTGGTAGTTTGATTAATATGTGACTTGGCATGTTTCTCCTTGGATTTATCCTGTATGGGACTCTCTGTGCTTCCTGGACTTGATTGACTATTTCCCATATTAGGGAAGTTTTCAACTCTAATCTCTTCACATATTTTCTCAGTCCCTTTCTTTTTTCTTCTTCTTCTGGGACCCCTATAATTCGAATGTTGGTGCATTTTATATTGTCCGAGAGTTCCCTGAGACTGTCCTCAATTCTTTTCATTCTTTTTTCTTTTTTCTGCTCTACAGTAGTTATTTCCACTCTTTTATCTTCCAGGTCACTTATCTGTTCTTCTGCCTCAGTTAATCTGCTCTTGATTCCTTCTAGAGTATTTTTAATTTCATTTATTGTGTTAATCATCGTTGCTTGTTTCATCTTTAGTTCTTCTAGGTCCTTGTTAAACATTTCTTGTATTTTCTCCATTTTATTTCCAAGATTTTGGATCATCTTTACTATCATTATTCTAAATTCTTTTTCAGGTAGACTACCTATTTCCTCTTCATTTGTTTGGTCTCGTAGGTTTTTACCTTGCTCCTTCATCGCTGTCTGTTTCTCTGTCTTCTCATTTTGCTTAACTTACTGTGTTTGGGGTCTCCTTTTCTCAGGCTGCAGGTTCGTAGTTCCCGTTGTTCCCTCCTGCCCCCAGTGGCTGAGGTTCATTCAGTGGGTTGTGTAGGCTTCCTGGTGGAGGGGAGTAGTGCCTGTGTTCTGTTGGATGAGGCTGGATCTTGTCTTTCTGGTGGGCAGGTCCATGTCTGGTGGTGTGTTTTGGGGTGTCTGTGACCTGATTATGATTTTAGGCACCCTCTGTGCCAATGGGTGGGTTTGTGTTCCCGTCTTGCTAGTAGTTTGGCGTAGGGTGTCCAGCGCTGTAGCTTGCTGGTCATTGAGTGGAGCTGGGTCTTAGCATTGAGATGGAGATCTGTGGGAGAGCTTTCACCGTTTGATATTATGTGGAGACAGGAGGTCTCTGGTGGACCAATGGTCTGAGCTCAGTTTTCCCACTTCAGAGGCACAGGCCTGATACTTGTCTGGAGCACAAAGACCCTGTCAGTCACACGGCTCAGAAGAAAAGGGAGAAAAAAAGAAAGGAAGAAAATAAATAAATAAATAAATAAAAAGTTATAGAAATAATTTAAAATATTATTAAAAATTAAAAAAATTAGAAAATAAAGAAAAAAGAAAGAGAGAGCAACCAAACCAAAAATCAAATCCAACAATGGTAACAAGAGCTAAGAACTATACTAAAAAAAAAACCAAAACCTACAGACAGAATCCTGGGACAAATGGTAAAAGCAAAGCTATACAGACAAAATCACACAAAGAAGCATAAGCACACCCACTCACAAAAAGAGAAAAAGGAAAAAAATATATATATATGCGTATATAAAGATAAAAAGGAAGAGAGCAACCATCAATAAACAAATCTACCAATGATAATAAACTCTAAATACTAAACTAAGATAAACATAAAACCAGGAACCAGTCGGTCACATACAGCAAACCCCAAGTCTACAGTTGCTCCCAAAGTCCACCGCCTGAATTTTGGGATGATTTGTTGTCTCTTCAGGTATTCCACAGATGCAGGGTACATCAAGTTGACTGTGGAGATTTAATCGACTGCTCCTGAGGCTGCTGGGAGAAAGTTCCCTTTCTCTTCGTTGTTCTCACAGCTCCTGGGGTTCAGCTTTGGATTGGCCCCACCTCTGCGTGTAGGTCTCCTGAGGTCGTCTGTTCCCGTCCAGACAGGTTGGGGTTAAAGCAGCAGCTGATTAGGGGGCTCTGGCTCACTCAGGCTGGTGGGAGGGAGGGGTACAGAATACGGGATGAGCCTGCGGCAGCAGAGGCCAGAGTGATGTTGTAACAGCCCAAGGTATGCCGTGTGTTTTCCCAGGGAAGTTGTCCCTGGATCATAGGACCCTGGCAGTGGCGGGCTGCACAGGCTCCCGGGAGGGAACGTGTGGATAGTGACCTGAGTTTGCACACAGGCTTCTTGGTGGCTGCAGGAGCAGCCTTAGCATTTCATGCCTGTCTCTGGGGTCCGCGCTGATAGCCGCGGCTCACGCCCATCTCTGGAGCTCGTTTAGGCGGTGCTCTGAATCCCTTCTCCTCGCGTAGCCCCTAACAGTGGTCTCTTGCCTCTTAGGCAGGTCCAGACTTTTTCCCAGACGCCCTCCCTGCTAGCTATGGTGCACTAGCCCCCTTTAGGCTGTGTTCACACAGCCAACCCCAGTCCTCTCCCTGGGATCTGACCTCAGAAGCCTGAGCCTCACTTCCCAGCCCCTACCCATCCCGGCAGGTGAGCAGACAAGCCTTTCAGGCTGGTGAGTGCTGGTCGGCACTGATCCTCTGTGCAGGAATCTCTCCGCTTTGCCCTCCACACCCTGTTGCTGTGCTCTTCTCTGCGGCTCTGAAGCTTCCTCCCTCCGCCACCCGCAGTCTCCGCCAGTGAAGGGGCTTCCTAGTGTGTGGAAACCTTTCCTCCTTCACAGCTCCCTCCCTGAGGTGCAGGTCCCATCCCTATTCTTTTGTCTCTGTTTTTCTTTTTTTCTTCTGCCCTACCCAGGTACGTGGGGAGTTTCTTGCCTTTTGGGAAGTCTGAGGTCTTCTGCCAGCGTTCAGTAGGTGTTCTGTAGGAGTTGTTCCACATGTAGATGTATTTCTCATGTATTTGTGGGGAGGAAGGTGATCTCCACATCTTACTCCTCTGCCATCTTGAAGGTCTCATCAACAGAGCCTTTAAAAGATTTTAACTGGAATTCTCTGTTTCATGTTATGCTTAAAAGTTCATTTAAAAATAACATGTTGAGTAAAATTCTGAAGGATATACAATTCATTCATTCTTATCTAAAATTTTTTTACCAAGATGAAGTTCATATACCGTAAAATTCACCTTCATTTATTATTTAGATAGTATAACTATCAAAAAGTTTTATATTTGGTCCACATAATTTTGGCCCATCAGAGATTTACTTTTCCCCAAATAACAGTATATTATTATGTCACTGGCTTGCAAGGAGAGTGAAAACCAGCATTATGAAACCCCTTCATATGGCATTTTTGTAACTCTAGTCTATGCCATTACTCATATTAATACCTTTTAAAATCTCTTCTGTATGTTTACCTTCCTTTGTAGACTTTGAACTTTTCAAGTGAGGGGATTTTGTCATATTATTCTTAGAGTCTTAAGGAGCTAGGAGAGTGCCTGATTTATGGTTTATGACTCAACAGTTTTGTTGCATGAAAGAATTAATATTTCTTTTATTTTAGACTTTCGGAGGAAATTCCATTATCTCATTCATTAATTTTATTAATAGTGCATACTGTTTAGAAATTTAGTTTATTTTTGTGGCTCTATATGCCCATTTCTTCTCCTGCTTTCACTTGTGATAGGCGATATTGCATTATTCTTTGTGTTCAGAATCAAGGCAGTAGAGTGAAATGGGTTTGAAAAATGGGTATGAAGTAGTACCCGCTTCATAGAATGGTTGTGAGGATTGAGCGATATAATGCATACAAAGCACTTAGCAGGCTAATAATAAGCCCATAATAAGTGCTCAATAAAACAAATTTTATTATAGTTGATTTTTCTTTTTTTTTTGTGGTACGCGGGCCTCTCACTGTTGTGGCTTCTCCTTTTGCAGAGCACAGGCTCCAGATGTGCAGGCTCAGCGGCCATGGCTCACGGGCCCAGCCGCTCCGCGGCATGTGGGTGCTTCCCGGACCAGGGCACGAACCCGTGTCCCCTGCATCGGCAGGCGGACTCTCAACCACTGCGCCACCAGGGAAGCCCTGTAGTTGATATTTGATAGTTGGTTTTCCCTTCATCCTAAATAAGGACATTTTCTTTGACCTAATCAAAGTCTAATTTTTCAGTAGTTCAATTGCTGTCGTTAATTTCAGTTAGCAGGGGGAATGTTTATAGACTAGTGAAAATTTGTATGGTAGATAAATAAGATTTACTAGGTTAAATTCTGCCTTGTATTATTAATTATGGAAATTCCTTTTGTTGCTTTGAACTTTTATTATGTTTACCTAGTTATTTGGCATAGTGAAATAAATTCTCAACAAAAATGCTACTTCTAAAATCTAAGATGATTGATACCTTTAAAATGTTATATTTGTTGAAGAAGTGGTCAGAATTTGTGATTATGTGCAGAATTTCAGCAAATCTAATTTTATTTATAGACTTTTACAGCCCAGTGGTGCTGAATAAAGAGCAATTTGCGAGATTGTATTTCGATGCCCTGAATGTCATTAAGTCCCAAGAACTTCTGGCTTAGAAGTCAGAAGACCTGCATTCTTGTTCTGATGATTCCCTTGGTTATTGGTTTGTGACCTTGGGCAAGTCATTTAATGTCAATCAGTTTCACTATCCTCATCTTTTCCTGCCTTCTCTACCTCACAGAGTCATTATGAGGGTGAAGTGAGAAAATGTTAGGGGATGGTAAAAACTGTAAAAATATAAGATATTATTTTTTGTGTAAGGCAGTGTTCTGTGATGTTAATTTTTTAGATGAGATTAGAGCTCAGGCTGAAACAGTGAAAACGTGTTTACTATCTGAGTTTTTACTCCAAATAAATTTTAGAAATATTCAGGAACTGTTTTTAATGATTTTTATAGTTCCCTTTGAAAGAAAATTTGCAGTCATCACATAATGGATTGTCATTTGTATCCCCTCCCCATTGTTGACTGCCAGTTTGCATTTTAGCATTGCGGTTCTTTTAGTAGAAGGCCCAGCTTAAGTAAATGCCAGAGTTTGCAGTTAGGGTTGAGGAAACTTTCTGAAAACAGTTGAACATACCAGTGTTTATCCTTTCAGTTTGTGAGTCCAAGAGACTTTTATTTCCTCAGCCATGTTGATATTTATATATATTAACATAATTTCTCCTGAATGGCCATGCCCTCCCTTGTTTATTTCTTTCTTGATAAGGACCTGGAGTTTTTGGACAATAGGGAATGCTTTGCAGCCTGTGTCTGGAGCTGGTCATCTGGTTACCTTTCTTAGTGCTTAGGGTTCCACTGAGATCAATTAGAAGTGGAATGTTATGGACTAAAATGTGCCTCTCCAAAATTTATGACATCCTAACCCCTACTACCTACAGAAGTGACTGTATTTGGGCAATAGGGCCTTTACAGAGGTAATTAAGATTAAATGAGGTCACATTGGTGGGTCCTAATTCACTATGATGTCCTTATAAGAAGAGGAAGAGACACCAGGGTTGCGTGTGCAGGGAGGAAAGACCATGTGAGGACGCGGTGAAAAACAGCATCTACAAGCCTAGAGGAGAGGCCTCTGGAGAAGCCAAAAATACTCACACCTTGATCTTGGGCTTCCAGCTTCCAGAAATGTGAGAAAATACATATCTGTTGTTTAAGCTACTCAATCTCTGGTATTTTGTTGTGGCAGACTTGGCAAACTAATACATGGAGTCTCCCAGATCCCAGGTGCTGGAATTCCTTGCCAATATGTTGGCCACTGGGATTATAAGAAACACCCTAAAAAGGGTGCATAACCCACATGTAAATTCAGTTTCAGTTTGAATTTGGTAGAGGGTCACAGATCCTACAGCTTGTAAGTTCATTCTCTAGAAGTGATGGCAAAGCTACTTTTAGCATGGAAAAGACAAAGAGGTCATTATTTTAGATAGTTTATTTAAAAGCTTACTTTTACATCTTTCATAGTTTGATATACTGTTCTACTTTGAAATTATGGAGGAATTAATGCAAATGACTTAAAACCATTTTAGAGACATGCACAAGGTAAATTCTTGTGTTTTTTTTTTTGTTTGTTTTGAATCATTGCTTTCCCATATTAGTAAATCACACCAAGTGTTTTGATGTTAATATCAATGAAACAGTCTAATTTATGTATGAAATTTTGGAAAAAACCCTACCTCATCCACTAATGATTTTTAGTTGGCTTAATTTTGATTTTCAATTACTGAGTCCTATTCACATGTCTATTCACTGAATTGGCCATTTTATAAATAAGATAACAATACACCCTTTTCACGGTGCTATACAATTTTAAAATGCTTGCACATGCATCATCTCATCCCATCCTACCCAAAACCTACTTATGCTAGTATTATTCTCTTAATTTTCTGGGAAATGATTCCCAGAGAAGTTAAGACACTATTTCAGAGTCACACAGTGAATTAATGGATCTCATGTTTCCCAACTCCCCATTCAGAGCTCTTTTATTTTTCCTTAGGCCCAAGTAAACCAAGCCCCAAGGACTGAGAAATGCATTTGATGTGTATGTGAGCATATGTGTGCACATGTGCCTGTGTGTGCAGTGTGTGTGTGTGTGTGTATGTGTGTGTTTTCCCTTAAGTTGTTTCTAGTTGTTTCTCCTTTTTCTCCTCTGGTTATTTTGAGCCAGGTATTTTATTGTGGTAGTGGTGACGTGTGTGCTTTCTTTCTTATTCTTTTTCATTTCTTGTGTATCGTGTGTGTGTGTACACAAAGGTGAATGTGCATACACGTATGTATGTGTAGCAGTATCAAAATACAGCTTGAAGCAGTGACGAGATTAGTTCTTATCATCTGTAAGTTTGGATAGCAGGATGGTTGCAACTCGCGGCTGAAAAAATATTTAAAGGTATCTACAGCTGTTACTTCTTATTTCAGTAGGTAATAGAATCTGTTTAAAATAGTTAAAGGGTACGACTCAAAGTCTGTTTCTCTGCAAAAACATCACCTGTAATCTTTAGCTTCCTAAGGTAGGCAACAGTTAAAGAAGGTTATATGTTAGTGTTCAGAAAACGATTAAGCTAGCTCTTTGTTCCCCAGACCTAATACTGAATCCCTCTTTGACGTTTCCTAGCAACTGACTCACGTGGAGGATGCAGAAGGAAAGCCATCAGGGACTTGCTCTGCATTTCTCAAACAGCATCTGAGAAATGGTACCCAGATTACATTGTTTCTCTTCGTGGTTCCTACTAAAAGTATGCCTCTTACATTTATTAGCTTCTAAAAAGGATAGTCATAGAAGATGAGCATGAAAAATTGAGTAGTGATGATAAAAAACTTTCAAATTATTGGAAAGTTTCATTAGTAGTAATATGTTTTAAATAGTCCTTGCTATTTATGTAATCCTGAATTGATGGTTACTGGGATAAGGAGATGAAATCAATTGTTTTATACTTGAAAATTAAAATATTATTATAAGGCTATTCCTCTTAGATGCCTAATTACTTGTTCATATTTATAAAATAAGATGTATCTTCAGTTTTTTCCTTAAAAGAAAGGAGGACAATGTACTGTAAATATATTATACATATATGCATGTATATGTAACTGTTGTACACACATCTGTGAATTTTAAACCTTTAGGTTGGCAATTTGAAAAATGCTTTGTGAACTAAATGATAAATTTCATTATGTTTAAGCTAAGAAAAATAACACCAACTGAGCCCCAATTTCTGTTTATGAGAAATTGATAGTAATTTGATATTGTTAGCTTTAGCACATGTTTAAAATGGAAACTATGATTTTGTACTTTTATATATTTTTATGGTCATTTAATCTTATCACTTAATTTTGGTGGTCTAAAATGTAAAATATAATGATATTAACCTGTTAATAATAATAAGACATATCTATTAGAAAATATTGGCTTTCAGATGACAAGAATCAGAAATGATGTCTCTTCCTTTTTAAACTGTCACTCTGCCATGTGCTGTAATTGACCCTAGCTAGGAAAGGAGATAGAAGGAAGAGTGATGGGTGAAGATGGGAAAAGAGAGCAAGAGGAAAATGGAAGGAAAGCTGAAGCATGAGGAAAAAAAAAAAAGGCTACAACCAATGAGTGGAGGGGCGGTGGAATTTACATCTTTCTCCCTGCCGGCTCTATAAAATATTATTCTATTATTCTCCTGCCCAGTATTGAGTTTGCTAACCAGCTAGCCCCTACTAGGGGCAACTGGTGTTATCCATGACATATTCAGGTTGAAAAAATGTTAAGGGTAGAAAGCATAATCACCTGGGTCCTTAAGTGTGAGCTGAACGCCATTTTCCTCATGTGTGAAATGAAAGCTTGGATTAGATCAAGGCTTTCCCAAAAGCTACGCGGTGGACCTGTGTTGATCCATAGAGAGGTTTTCCTTGATTTTCAGCCAACTTAGAAAACTAAGTATTTTACATCAGGTTCATTATGTAGTCTTAACTTCAAAGATTTCCAACATAAAAATATTTTATTTTTCTTTACTCATTGATCCCAGCTGTGTTTTTTAGAACTGCCTTTTCTCATAGGTAAGCAGAATTCTGAAATTCTGTTCCCCATTTTTTTATAAGTCCATTTGATTTAAAACTTCAATTTCATATCTGAATTAAAGCCTTGCCCTTCATCTAAGATGAGCTCAGAGTGTCACTTTTGTTCTGCCACATGACAGTTGTTCAGGCTACTCCATTTGACTCTCCTGCTCTCCCCTCTCCTACTTCCCACCTACTTACTCCTGCTGCCATTACTCTCCAAATCTCCCTCCTCAAATACACACAGGAGGCAGATCAGCAAGGATACCTCATAAACACATGTCCAGCTAGGCAGTGAGATGCTGGACTCCCCCATTCATGCAGGCACCTCCTAGCTTTATGGATGCTTTTCTTGATCCCTTATCTGTTGGCTTAGGAGACAAGGAACAATCCATCTCTTCTCACATGGGAGCCCTTTTCAGAATATAGGTTACTTAATTGCCGTTGATCTACCACAGCTTTCCACACTATTCACGTATCAATTCAGGGCAATTAAAAAATGTCCCCGCTCACCATGCTATTATTTTTTCATGTGTCTTGGTGTAAGGTTGCCTAAGGGTCTTTCTTTGGAAGTACTTCACCTTATGCTAAGATCATATTCTTTCTACTTTTAAAATTCTTTTCTGTATGAAATGGTGATAGAAGATTGTAATTTTTTTGTTTGTTTGTTTTTGATGGAAAAATTAAAAGCTGCCAGCCCCTTCTACCTGACACATCCTGGTTGGTAAGCCCAAATATTCTCTAGGCATTGTTTTTCCCCTTTTTTCACTTTGATTACACTTAAGGTCTGAATAAGGTGCACCCACTATTACCCTGAAGGCAATTTAAAAAGAGAGAAACAGCAGTTATGGCAGGTTTTACAGCTTTCTCCAGATCACTGACTGTCAGTGAGCTTTCCAGGTATCTGGCTTGCCTGGCTGGTGTGGGGGGAGGAGAGGCTGAGAGAAGGTCCTTAAAGTGGGTGGGGAAGGAAGTGGTGAAGTGCTTTTTGTTCACCAAGCCAATTAGGGAGCTGCCCACAGCCTGAGGAGACCTGAACCAGGAAAGAAAGACAGTTCCCGGGCAGCTGTCTGAACCAATACAGAAGGCACTGTTGATCACTACTTGCAATGATTGACAGGGAATTAGCAGGCCTTGGGGTTCCTTCATCAACCAGTGAAACATTATTTCACATGAATAATAAACACAAAAACGTCTTCTTTTTTAAAAAATTAATTAATTAATTTATTTTTGGCTGTGTTGGGTCTTCGTTTCTGTGTGAGGGCTTTCTCTAGTTGCGGCGAGCGGGGGCCACTCTTCATCGCGGTGCGCGGGCCTCTCACTATCGCGGCCTCTCTTGTTGCGGAGCACAAGCTCCAGAAGCGCAGGCTCAGTTGTTGTGGCTCACGGGCCTAGTTCCGCGGTACGTGGGATCCTCCCAGACCAGGGCTCGAACCCACGTCCCCTGCATTGGCCACTGCGCCACCAGGGAAGCCCAAAAAACGTCTTTCGGATGATGCTAATAGCCGTTAATGAAATGTATAACTAAATGAATGCATAAATGAATGAATGAGTGAATTTTGATGGTGGGCAGCAGAAGATGAGGTGGACGGAGGGAGAAATGGATGGTGCAGTGATGGAGAAAATAGAGAAGATTTAGGCCTTGATGCTTAGGTTTGTAAATTTAATACAATTGAGACTAATTTGTGTGTGTGGGGGGGAGTGTAGAGATTTAAGAAGCAATAATATTTTGGCTTTTACTAAAGGTTTTATTATAGAAACAATTGGCATTGCTTAAAGTTTTTAAACTGTGATCATGTTATATAATGCATACATTAAGTATGGGTAGTAATACATTGAAGTGTCCCAAGCACAGCTGCCACAAGAGGACAACAGAAGGCCCCAAGTATCACCTCTGTGAGGCAGAGACACCTAGTTGCCACCCTGAAACCAGGGTTGCAAGAATCCCTTTGCCTTCTTTGGCCCTGTTTCTCCAAGCACTATATCATCAGAGCAACCTTTTCCCAGACTTTATGCTTCATCTAATATGTGCTGAGATACTATTCCCAGAGGTAGTAAAGCCAGAAGTGCAAGTGAGGACACAATTCTACTTGTACTTTTGATGATGTCGTTAAGGAGAAGACCTCTTAGGAGAAAATGTACTGCTAAAATACGTGCTGGAAGTTAGTCTTAACTCCCTGTGTGAAACATTCATTTATTTATTACTTGAATTTTATTTATTTATTCATTGAGCATTTATTGATTGCTCTGTGTGGTTGGCACCTATCAGACCCTAGGGATACTGTGGGAAAGATAGACAAGTCCCTACTCTGTTTGAAGGATTTTACTTTCTAATGAGAAGGTAAGAAATAAGCAAGAAAATACATAAATATGTGTAAGGCAATTTCAGATAGTAAAATGAGGTAATATTTGAGAAATATGATTTCAGAGTGCATGGCCATAGGTATCAGTAGAATAGATTTTCCACAGAACTCTGAAGTGCTACATATTGAGTACTTTTTTCTTCTCCTTTTATTTACTTTTATTTTAAAAATTAAAATATTTACTTTTATTTTAAGTAAATAAAATAAATAAATTTTATTTATTTACTTTTGGCTGCATTGGGTCTTTGTTGCTGTGTGCAGGCTTTCTCTAGTTGTGGTGAGCGAGGGCTATTCTTAGTTGCGGTGTGCAGGCTTCTCATTGCAGTGGCTTCTCTTGTTGCGGAGCATGGGGTTTAGGCACATAGGCTTCAGTAATTGTGGCACGTGGGTTCAGTAGTTGTGGCTTGCGGGCTCTAGAACGCAGGCTCAGCAGTTGTGGTGCATGGGCTTAGTTGCTCTGCGGCATGTGGGATCTTCCTGGACCAGGACTAAAACCCATGTCCCGTGCATTGGCAGGCAGATTCTTAACCACTGCGCCACCAGGGAAGTCCTGGTTTCCTTTTTTAAAATCAGAGCTATAGTCCTATCATGTAAGGAAAATTCTAGGAGAATAAAATTGAAATCTTACAGCGAAAAAAAAGAAAAGTCGAGGCAATAATAAACAGATTACTGGGAGTACGTTTATATTATTCAGGAGCTTAATATATTTTATAGTAATTTCTTATCTGTAAAATTTCATGAGAACTGTGGTAATTTTCTTATTGCTAATCTGTACCCTGATTCTTTTCTGGATCGTGGGGATTAATTTCTTTCCTGGGTTTTTTCGTAGTTGGAAAGTTAATAGTCTTTCCTACAATATATTCTTCTGCTTCAAGATTTTGTGGAAAATGTTGCACATATGACAATGATATTTTAGCCCTTTCTGTATCAGACAAGCTTGAATCTTTCAAGACTTAGTTTCAGTGTCATCTGTTTTGTGTACATCTGTCCCTGATACTCCCCATAAACAACTGGAGCAAAGTATCCAACTTTGGTTATTCATTCGTTCAGAAAATATTTTTTGAATGCCTATTACATACAGGTACAATTCTGGACACTGACGATTTAGCAGTGAACAAAAGGAAACCTTCTTAAAGTTTTCTTTCTAGTGGAGAGAGGTGACCAATGAACACGTAAACATATGAATAACAAGTGTTAATAAAGAGCGATGGTGATAAAAATTAATGAGCAGATGAAGGATGGTAGATGACAGTGGGGCAAAATGGTTGCACTTTTTTAATAGGCTGTTTCAGGAAGGTCAGAAAGGTGGCATGTGTTCAAAAGGCTAAAATAAGTTAGGAGAGTGAGCCATGCAGATATCTGAGCCAGCATGGCTAAAGCACAATGACCTGGAAAGTTTTAGGAGGTAAGGTCAGAAAGAAGAGCAGATTATGTAGAGACTAAAAGGATTTAGGCTGTTTTTCTGAATGAGGAGGGAAGCCACTGGAGGGTTATGAGCAGAGAACTAACGCAACTGACTTGGGTTTAGAAAGGTTCATCTGGCTCCTGTGCTCAGAATAGACAGTGGAGAGACAATGGTGAAACAATGGTTGAATCAGGTCCCTGGAATTGAAGGCCACTGGAATAACCCAGAAACAAGAGGTCTAGGCCTAGGTGATTGCTTGGGGTGGGGTGAGTGGTGAGAAGTGGTGGAGTGTAGAATTGACAGTATTTGCTGATGCACTGGAAATGGGTTATAAGAGAAATAGAGGAATTAAGATGACCTGACGTTTTTTGGCTCGAGCATTTTAAAAGTTAGGGCAGCCATTAATTGAGAGAGACAGTGAAAGCAGCAGTTGTTATTATTATTATTTGGGGGAGGGGAATTAAGAGTTTGCATTCAGCACCCTTAGTTTGAGATGCCTTTAGCCATCCAAAGAAGAAATTCAGCAGACAGCTAGATGAGTAAATTTTCGGTTAAGGAGACAGGGTAAATTTGGTGATGTGAATTTGGGAATCATTGGTGTATAGATGGTATCTGGCACCATGATCTTTACACATGTCTCAGTTATAGCACTTACTTCATTATTTTGTCATTGTTTGTTGCATATCTGTCTGTTTAGGTTAAGATCCTTGAGGGCAGAGACTGCATCTTTTTGACATTTAATATTTTGTTTATGGAAGTCTGACGTGGCAACTTTAATCAAGACCAGTTCCTTAGAAGCCCTGAAGGAAATAACCTTCATGTAAACCCAGACCTGCAACCTGTTGGCAAACACCATATATATGCCTAAGATTTATGCTCTTTGAAATTGGTCAGCTTGATCAGTGTGACCTAAAGTGAGGCCCATAAACTGGTGCCTGTCTTTAATTCACCACCCTCTTTTTTAATCTACTATGGGTTAAATACAGAAATCAAGAATAAGCATTTAGAAGCTTTTATAGCATTGGACAGAGTAATTTTATGTCTGTTGAATCTAATGAAAATTGCTTGTATTTTGTGTGTCTTTTTAAATTTTCATTTTCCTAGTAATTCATTTTTTTGTCTTTAACAAAATGTCAGTCTGCAGCAAATTGAAAAAATTTTTAAATTTGGTCCATCGCAGATAGTTTTAGAAGCGATATACTGGTTCATTATATCAGAAGGCACTTCATTAATTGAAGACTCAGCCAAATCAGTAATTCTCACTGGAATTGGTTGAAAATGTAGCCAACAAGCATGGTTATTAGTATCTCTAGAGGATAAGTGTACATTGAAAAAGTTCTTTATATTCATGAGATGACATTGATGGGGGGAGCTATGATACAGTAGCATGAAAAGTGGTAAAAGAACCACGCTACTACAAGGAAACTAAAAGACTGAGGGATTTGTTTAATTTTTGGTTGGTCGAGCTGCCTATGATCCTAAGTCTGACATTTTGGTGGGTGGATTCTAAGGTATAGAACCACTGCTGGGTTTTGTAAACATTTCCTTTTAGCACCCAAACTTTAGATGTTTCTTCACATGTCAGTGTGTTGTTTTATGGTTTCCTAAAAGTAATCTTCTGGTCTACAACTCATCTGTGCATCAAATACTTAACCTTGTTTCTTAGCTTCTGGAGCATTTTTACACCTTTCCTTTATCTTTTTGACACTTCAAAAGGAAATTATCAAAAGACACACTGTGAATTAATAATCATTTTGGTCAGTTCTTTAATACTTTCCTTAACCATTTTTACCTCCCATGAATAATTTTATTTCATTTTTATTAACAAGCAATGGTAATATGCCTCAGAGAATGCAATTAATAGCTAACCTGGTAATTTCAGAAAAAGGAAATAAGCAGCTGTGAGGAATAAAAGTAAAGGGAAGCTATGGGAATTTTATCAAGCCATCTGATAATAAGCAACAAACAGCAGGATGAGCAGTATACACAATAAAGCACCAGGAAGAGAAACAAGACCATAAGAGTAGTTCCTTCTGGACAATGACTCTGGAGATTGTCTCCCCTGTTTTTCATTTTTTGGAACTTTCCAGATTATCAACATTAACTGTATATTATTATTATTATAAAAATTGTTTCCATATAGTCCTCCCCCAAACATATAAGTAAACTAACTACATGTTGAAGAAGCAAGTTGGTGGATTTGGTATTCTAGTTTTGATGTTCTTGCTTTTGAAAAGCTTAAAAATTATTGTCAAACTTCTTTGTGATTTCCCCAGTGACATCCTATAGAATGCTTCTTCCATCTTTGCAAAGATATGTGACAGCAAATCTCTGGCAGTTAATTAGCACGTGAAAAGCTATTTGTCTAAGAGCTGTTTGCTTTGCTACTTTCAAAGCCATAAACATGTTAACAAACATCTTTCAATCCCTATAGAATACTCTCAATTTTTAGTCAACAAGGACATCAGCCACTTGAAAAATTAACTGAAGGAAACTACTGGCTACTTTTTATGAAACATTATAAAGAAGTAAATGGTTTGATTTTTAAATAATCACTTTAAAAATAATAAATGGGATTATTTACTGGTTGTTAATAATCCAGAAATTTCTGCATTAAATCTTTATAATCAGTGGTAGTAATGGTTTTCTAATCATTTACTTTCTTTATATATATAGTATAGCATATTGATTCATAGTTTCTGTACCAGAAATTTACATTTAAATTGGGTAGAAACAAAAATTAGATCAAAAAATTATTCCTATATCCTTTTTTCATTAAATCCCTTATTTATAAAATATTACATTTATTATTGCTTTATTATACTATTTTGTGAACAGTTTATTAAAGAGAGAGTGTGACTCTAAAAGTAAAAATTTCTTAATCAACCAAGAAGAATTTACCTATTCTCTCATTTTGAGGGAGGACTGTATTTTAGTGATACTGCCATTTGTTGCTCAGAAGACTTCTACTTTTATTAGAATTACCTTGAGAGCCAGTTCTTGAGTCACAAACCAATGTTTCATTCACTCACTCAACAAAAATTTACTGTATTCTTACTCTTGTATCAGTTCTCTCTAGATGCCAGATATACTGTGGTGACAAAATCACATGGTTACTGAGCTCAAAAGCTTATAATGTAGTAGGGGAGACAACATTAATAAAAACACACAGTAAATACTTTTAAAAGTAATAATAAGAACTATAAAGAAAATGAACATGTGCTTATGAAAGATAGTTTAGATAGAAGAGGGGTGGGTATTTAAAACAGGTGAAGAATACACAATAGCTTGGCATAGCTTGTTAATTTATTGGCACCTCTTTTTCATCTCAAATGCTTTTACTCAACTAAACAAGCCATCTTATCAATAAGGCTTGCCTTTGGATGACTCCACTCTCAAAAGCCAAATTCTTTTGCAAAGGATGAAACTCTGTGACCACTGAGGATATTCATAGTGTGCCACCAGTGCTGAAGATGATTCTAAAAGATTTTCAGAAATACGTTGATCTGTAACATCATCACTGAAATGATTGTATAATTTCCTTCCCGAGGTGATTTTGAAGGAAACAAATTTTGAAGTTCTGATGTGTTTCTTCAAAAATGAGCTACATTACTTCATAACCATTTTTTTTTTACTTGAAAGCAAATATTTATTAACTTTTTTTGAAAAATTCCTAATGGTTCAACATGTAAGAAAAAAAAAAAAGGCCAGCACTATTGCAGAACAAGTCAAGAAAAGTAAGCCTGAAATGGTCTACATATAACAGAAAACTTTCTTCTGGGCTGCTCTAGATGCTCTGTACTGTATACATCATTCATCTCGGTCTGCAAGCCCCATTTCTACTAATGACATACGAAATGCTTCTTCCATAACCATTTTTAATGTAATAAGAATAGTAAAAGGCTGTACTTCTTTTTAGAGACGGCCGCTTTTTCTTCTAGGGAAAGTGAACATTGAGACAAAACAATCTCTGTAATCATGAATGAAGTTCGGTTTGCCTCAGTTGCTTGTTCAATATCTGAAATTAGAGAAACAGTTTGATATGTGGAAAGATTAGGGACTTTTTGGAACTTTGAAGTCAGATAGGCATTGACCTTAGCATTTACTAGTTCTTTGATCTTTAAAAAGTTACTTTGCCTCTCTGAGCCTTTGTTTTCTAATCTGCCAAGTGAGATTAATATTACAAATCTCTTAGGTAGCAGTGCAGATTAATTTGCATAGAGCTTGAATCTAGTAGGAATTAAATAAATATTAGTCCATGCCAACCTTTCTCTCTCTAATCCCTTCAGCCCCCAGTTTTACCATAGGCATCAAACCTAATGAACTCCAGTCATTACCTTAAAATATATATGTTGTTTTCATGCTTTCCTTTCTGATTTTTTAAAATTTAATTTTTAGTAAAACATGTTAGTATATTACCTGAGATAGCAATAGTAGGATTGGGGTAGAGAAAGACCACAGACTAAAGTTTTTCTAGAAGTAGATTTTATTCTTCATCTAATAAGGCTAGAAAGCTTCAAGAGATGTAACTGTCTAGAAGGATGGGAGTTTGGGCTTTGGTGGATGGAAAATATACAATGAAAAGTTCTTATATAAAATATTTGATAAGGTAAGTCAGTTTGGTCCTCCACGCTCAAATGATATGTTTCTGATTTAAAGTTAAAACACTGTTATACATAGGAAACACCATAAATTACATTTATGAAAGTTAATGATTATAACTTGGAAATGAATCATGGAACTAATAATCACTTTAAAAATAAATGGGATTACATATTATATACGTGTTCATATATAGTCTACTTCAGCTAGAATAGCTCTCTTCTGTTCTCAACTCTCAGGTCATTTATTCACCTTTGATAGCTCTTACCTTAGCCTACTGTGATCAGTGCCGTCTGCAGTGTAAGTTTCTTGAGGATAAGGAACATGTCCAATTTATCTTTGAGCCTAGCAGTTATTACAGTCCTGATGATGATGATAAATTGCATTTGATGGTAACTAGAAAGAACTTACTTTGGTGTGGTCATAATGGATACCTGAGACTTTTTTTTTTTTTTTTTCTTTTTGCGGTACATGGGCCTCCCACTGTTGTGGCCTCTCCCGTTGTGGAGCACAGGCTCCGGACGCACAGGCTCAGCGGCCATGGCTCACGGGCCCAGCCGCTCCACGGCATGTGGGATCTTCCCAGACCGGGGCACGAACCCGTGTCCCCTGCATCGGCAGGCAGACTCTCAACCACTGCGCAACCAGGGAAGCCCTGAGACTATTTTTTAAGGGAGCAGCTATTTCAAGGTCTGTTTTCAGCCCTATTAGAAACAAGAAGATGCACTCCTGAGCAAGGCTGACACCTATGACAATTGTGTGATTTCACATTTCTGAATGGTGTCATTGTTCTGATGGTGCATGAGTTGTTATATTTGGATACTTAACTTAGAAGGGAGCGCTCCTAGTCTGCTGTTAGTACATAATTATTTAGAATGTTCAAATTTAAGAACATGGTTGAACTTTATTTATGACTCAGGATTTATAAGAAATATGCTTTGTTGAATATTTATATACTTTGACTCTTTAGAGTTGCTGTATGCATTTGTGATGCATGTTAATAGAAAATGAAATAAAAACAGTTGTGTTTAAAGAGCTACATCTGTTCTGTGCATGGGTTGTTTGAAGTTTGGAAAGCTATTCTGATCAAATAAGTAAATCTTCAGACAGGTGGCTTACTTGAATACTTATAAGTTATTTTCAGATTCCTCTTGGGAAATCTTATATTTGGCTGCAATTTCTAAACTGTTTTATCTTCCAAGGATAAGCAGGGAATGGGGAGCTTCAATTAAAATTAATGGAATCTATCATGGAGAAATTTAGAAAAATTTCACTACCTTTCAGTGGCACAAATACAGTAAAAATATAGGCATTGTCCAAGTAGTCACTTGAATAAAGCTTATTACATGGACTTATTTTTGTATGGAAATTCAAAATGCAGATAGGATGTGTGTAGTGAAAATTGCTGTATTGGTTTAATATTAGGAAGTACAAACCTTTCTCGGTCCCCTCCTTGGGGCATTACCTCCTCCTATTCCATAGCAAATTAACAAAGTGTAAGCCAGGTGGAGGGGATAATTTTTTTCCTCTACCTTAATTTTTAACACTTACTGTTTAACAGAAAGTATATAGTTTGCCTACATGAAATGTGCTCTCCAAATCTGTCTGTTAAATGTCTGTCTAGACTGGAGGCATGGGTAAAAAGGATCTCCATGGTGAGCAGCAGTTCAGCCCTTTCCAGGCATAACAAAAGTATTTGGTTATGTGATATAAAAGAAAAATCTTGGAGAGAAAGAATGCATGCTTTTTGATGCTACTGTGAAATTTACAGTTTCTGAATAGCAAAGTAAAATTGAGCTATAATTTGTTTATAACACGTAAAAGTGCTTGAACACAAAACATTTGATTAATTTGACATTTAGGAAATGTTGACAACAGAAATGAACTTTGCCTCTAAGTTTTCTGTGAAAAATTATGTAAAAGTTTACAGAGAAAATTTATAGTGTAATTTATCAGAATTCATAATGTGAAACTTCTCAGATAGTTTAAAGGCAGTGGTTTTCAGTGATGTTCATCATTGTTCCATGCCATTTTTCTAAAATTGTACAAATTGCTATATAATATGGTACTTTAATAAGTTTGAACGTATCTTGTAAAATAATTTTTTAGCATTTACACTTAGATTCTCAATGAAGAAGTGCTTCAAAAGTACTGGAAGATAATGCAGGGACTAAAAACTTTTGGAAATAATGTGAAGCTTTTGAAAATGCAGTCTAGTGCATACAAGTGTCAGAACTCAGGACAGGGGGCTAGTAGCTGCTGACTGCATGCCTTGTCCAGGCAGTGTGCATACATCATCTTGATTTGTGTCATCATCACCATGCTCTATAGATGAGGACACTGATTATATCAGCACAGTAAGAACATGAGTTGGGGTCAGATATGGCCTGAGTCCTCTCTGTGCCATTCATAACTATGCAGGAGGCCTTGGGCAATTTGTTGAACTGGGGTTGTAGGAGAACATATTGATTAAGAGAAGGAGCTTTGGAATCAGATCCTCAACTAAATTCTGGGTATACCAGTTAGCATTTCTGTGATTCATGAAACAGGAATGATAACACTTGCCTCATATATTTGTTGTTATAATTAAGTGATGTGTATGAGGAAGTTAACATAGTTTGTGGAATATAGTAAGTGCTGAATAAATGATGTCACTGACAAGGATAATGATGCTGGTGGGGGTGGGGTAGTAGAGCAGAGCTCACACAGACACTCAGTCATATCTACAATTCCAGAATATGTGCTTTTTCCACTGACTCTGATACTGGAAAGATCGGACAGAATGGTATGGAAATATACCTTGAATCAAAAGCAGTTGTAGTTTTTGAAGCAAAAGAATTCTCTCAACAAATATGCAAGGCATGGACTGTTTGGGGGATAGGCATTAGAGTCGAGGACCCCACCCACATAGAAACTTGTCTGGTGAGGGAGATAAACAGTACACTAGAAAACAAATATATTGTGCTATGGAGAAAAAAGCAGCCTAATTGTATACATTTTATTGGCAGGTGTGAGGGAGAGATGCCTCTAGTTGCTTAAGCAGCTGGGTGAATGGAGGTTTTATTTTGTGGAAAGGGGAATGCTAAAGAAGTAAATTGCTAGGGAATCAAGAGTACTGTTTTGGCTAGTATCATGTGAGGTGATGATTGTATATTCAAATGCAGATGTGGGATAAAAAGTTGAATGTGTAAGTTTGGAGCTCAGAGGTGAGGTTGGCATGGCAATGTTAATTTGGGAGTCGTGGGATTGGAGGAGATCCATGGAGAACGCATACATGGAGAGAAAAGGAAGGATCTGGGCCTTAGGGCATCCCAAAATGTGGATCCAGCAGAGGAGACTGAGCAGAGGCATCCAGTGATGGAGGAGTAAATCTAGGAGAAAGCGGCTTCTAGAAGTTAGTGATGGAAGTGTTTCAGGAAGGAAGGAAAAACAGCTGTTTTCTATGTTGCTCATAGCTTAGGTTTGATCATTGAATATGCAAAGTGGAGGTAGCTGGAGACCTTGACAAGAAAAATTTCAGTGGATTGGTGGGCATGAAAGCCTGCTGAGAATGGGGTTGAGAAGAGAGCAGGAGGTAAGGAAGCGGAGATATAAGATGACTCGAGATTTTCGGTAAACTAGGTCAGGAAAACTAGGCATGAACTGGAGGATGATATGGATTTTCTGAAAGATGATATTTCAGTTTTATTTTACTGTGGATATTACTACATCAAGACTATATGCTAATGGGAAGGATTCAGTTGACAGGGAAAACTGATGTTGGGATAGAGGGAATATAATTATTCCAGGAGCAATATTCTCTGTGGGCTCGAAGGGCTAGGATTCAGATCTTAAGTAGAGAGGTTAGCCTTGTACTGAGGAGATGGCAGAGTATACATATGGGTCAAGGTACACGGAGATTGCTTTTCTGGTGGTGAGAAGATGAATTAGTTCTCCTCTAATTGTTTCTCTTTTCTCAGTAAAATAAGAACCAAGGTCATTAGTAAGTGCAGTAATTAAAATGGATGAGTCATGTTAATTAACCAATATCTGCATCAACTGCATTCTTGGGCAGCAGGATCCTGGGAGATATGTTTCCCAACAGAAGGGCTTTAGACTTTATGGACTATGTTCTCTGCCCTACTTTAGCCATAAATGCTGTTGCTCTGTTTCTACCGCATGATTCTTACAGATTTCAATTGACCAGTGAGGTGTGAATGAAAGGTCCCAATGAACAACATATTTTATTCCTTCAGTTTTTCACTGTGTTTTTATCAGATGATTTCCTAAGAAGTAGGGCATCACAGTCAATCTTTATACATACACAATATCTTCATTTTTCATTGTAGACATGTATATTGCTCCAAACCCCTAATATAAATTATAATTTATAACTATATATAGTATATGTAGTAAGTCATAAGGTAATGAGAGGAACCACCTATTTATTTACTCACTGCCATAAGAATCTATAGCTTAGAGATTTTCATCCACACAGAGATGCTGACATGATGCAAGCCAATTCTGAAATGATGGAAAAGCTTATGATTAATAAGCTTCTTGTGCCTTTTGACAAAGGTTACCACATTTAAAATTATTTGTTAATGTTAGACCTTAAAAGAAATAAATGTTTATTAGATGAAAACCATTTAAAGGAAATGTTTTATATAAAACAAATTCTTTTTAATAATTCAGTTCAATAATCTCTCAGTGAGCACGTGCTGTAAGCCACACCGAGGAGACAGATATATCTATAACACACGAACTAAGCTGTTAAGGAGCTTAAACACCTGATAGATAAAGATATGTACAAAAATGGTCATTGTACAAGTCAAAATATAAGTGATATGAGAGGAGTGTGAAAAATAGGAGCAAGCAAATAATTCTGACATTTGTGTCACATTAGAGAAGGACTCCATGGATAAGATATTATTTGAGCTGGACCTCAAGGGATGGGTAGGATTTGGGAGGAGCAGATTTGGGACTGGTATAAGCACTCCAGGAACATGAAGAACTTGGAATAAGGCATAGAGGGGTGGTAGTGTATGTGTTACTGAGTGGTGACAGGTTCAGTGTGGTTATATTATGGGAGTTTGATTTGAAACTATTTTGAGCACCATAATAAGGAGTCTCTAAGCATCGGGGGTAACAATGAAATTATATCTTGAAGAAGGGAGTGAAATGCTTATGGCTGCTCATTATTTGATAATTGGTCACAAAGTATGAAATGGAAGTAGGGGATAGTCTGAGGCCATTTGACAAGCATATTTGTTGATCAACCCAAAGTAGTATATAAGGAGCAGAGAAACTAAAATGAGCTGATATTTCTAGAAAGACTTCTTTTTTTTAATACCTTTGACCCCCAAAAGGGACACAGAGCAGGGATATCATATTTATTTGTTTTTGTGTGTATAACTGTGAGTGATTTAATGAATTTGATTTTGAATTTGCTGAGTACCTACAGTTGTTCTATTTTATTTGTTTGCTTGTTTTGTTATGCCTTATTCCCTAAATGATTTGGGGAAACTTATGGTAAATATATTAAATAAATTGAGCTAAAATAAAAACATAATGATATGGGAAATTGAAAATTAGAAGAGAAAGTCAATACCAGGGGGACAACTAATGTGTAGATATATATTGACCATAGAAGCATAAACAGTAACGATTGGTTGCGTACTTGATTCTGAGCCTCTTATCAGCCATAACAGGAAGAATAATGCAATCAGGTACATGATTCTCACTGTCCATGAGGAAGAAAAATGGAATGATACTTTCACTGGCATTTACATATTTTCTTACATGAGGCTTCATATAGGGGATACCCAGTGTGGATAAGAGAAAACGTCCTCCAGGACAGCAAACGCAAATTTTTTTTTTTTAATTAACTTATTTTGGGCCGCGTTGGGTCTTTGTTGCTGCATGCAGGCCTTCTCTAGTTGTGGCAGGCGGGGGCTACTCTTCGTTGCGGTGTGCAAGCTTCTCGTCATGGTGGCTTCTCTTGTTGCGGAGCACAGGCTCTAGGTGTGCGGGCTTCAGTAGTTGTGACTCACAGGCTCTAGAGCACAGGCTCAGTAGTTGTGGCACATGGGCTTAGTTGCTCTACGGCATGTGGGATCTTCCCGGACCAGGGCTCAAACCCGTGTCTCCCGCATACTTTCACTGGCATTTACATATTTTCTTACATGAGGCTTCATATAGGGGATACCCAGTGTGGATAGGAGAAAATGTCCTCCAGGACAGCAAATGCAGTAATGTGGTTTATAAAGTTAGTTCTTGAAACATCAGGGCACTTATTATATTAATATAGTACTTTAGTGATCAAAAAGTATGGAATTATCGGTAAAAATTTTTGGGTGTGCATTTTTAATTTTTTTTAAATTAAAAGATGGAGTTTTAGAAGTAAAAAAGACTGGCTACAATAGAATTTAAAGGACTTGGGGAAGAACCTTGGAGAATGCCTACATGAAGGATAAGAGAAGAAAAGGATCCAGCAGGGGTCAATGAAATAAAACAAAGAAATGTTAGAGGAGAAACAAAATTCTGTAGTATCAGAGAAAGCAAAGGATAAGAGAGTTTTGCAGAAGAACTGGACATAACATGAAATGTAAGGAGATCAAAGAGAATGACTACTTTCTTATTAGAATTAGCAATTAGAATATCATTAATGACCTTTTGAGAGAGTTGTTTCAGTAGAATGGTGAGGGATGGGGGTGGGGGAGCTTACAGTGGCAGAAATCGAGAAAGCATGTGTAGATATTCTTTCACAATAGATAAAATTGTATTTGGCATAATTGGGATAGAGGAATTGATTGAAAGGGAAGAAAGGGGAATAATGATGTCCAAGATCTCAGAGGAGGAAGGAGACAGGACCATATAAATGGAGGCTCAGGGAGGAAAGGATTACTTTCAGTGAGCTGGAAGGGGAAGAGAAACAGGTAATGGTATTGAGGAACTTTGTATTGGAAAGGAGCTAAGTAAGTTACAGGAATTTACATCACATGGCTTCACAATTGCTTGAAGATTTGAGGTAATTTGCAAAGTGAGTTGAAAGTATGTGTGGATAGGGATTCTATTTAAGTCATGACTCTCTTAAGTCAAAACATCATTTTAGAACAGATATTTTTGAGGTTATGAAAATGCCATTTCCTGGTTTTAAATGTCAGTTTTTTGTTTTATCAGGAATAATTTAGTTTGCTTTGTCCCTTTAGAAGCACTCAATTCCCCTACAGATGTGTTGCTTTTTCCTTAAAATACCAAATGGATATATAGCAGTAAAGTGAAAGCTTTATACTAATAGGCTAAATAGAATATTTATGAAGAGTAGTTTTTAGGAGAGTGCTGAAAAAATGACTTTTCACTATTTTCCTAAAACATTTATAGTAACTTGATGAATAATGAATGGGAATAATTCATAATAGCTACAGACCTCACTCAAATACAACTTTTGTTTATACTCCTGCGTAACAGCTACATCATGGCTATATTTCACATGAAGAGCCATATATTTTTTAACATAAATGTTGCTAAAATAGTTTCATTTAACAGAGTCTTAGAATCTTTTTGTTTTAAGGGACCTCAGAGGACAGGATGTTCTAGAACATCCCTGAAAAGCATTCAGCCACACATTGCTTCACCCCTATTTAAATTTGTATTCAAATGATCACAAGCCTTACAAGGACATGGTCTAAGTAAGCCATAAACAAGTTGAGTATCGAGATTAGAATCATTTCCACATCTCTGATAATGAATATAATGCTATGCTTTTTATATATGTATAACTGAAAAATATATAGAAATGAGTTTTATTTTGTAATTGTATTTTGTGGTACAGTGAGCAGGTTACATTTTTAAAAGACTAAGTTTCAGCATTCAGAAAAAGTAGAAGGATCAAAGCATTTCTAAGTAGAAACTCAAATTTCAGTCAGTATTTTAAATAGACACATCCTGACTCCCTTCACAGACTGCTATTGACCATATGGTAACTACAGACATGCCTCAAAATAAAACGGCCATATGTAGATTTGCAATACTGACCTCATCCCTAGAGAGCCATATTTATCTAGAAGAGCATCTTAAACCACATCAAGTAAAATTAAGGTTGTGTCACGTTAAAAGATTGGAAGAATCTGCCTAATGAAAAACAATCACAAGTTAAAAATATCAAGGAAATAATGTTAGATACCCACAGACATCTAAAAGCAAGGGCATCTGGAGAAATGTCTTTCATATTCTCTTAGCCCAGGCGTTATACACAGTAGCTTAATACATAAAAGCAGCATTAAAAGCTATCTTGTGCTATGGTCATCAGAATGGATTTAGTGAAAATACTGAAGGTGTGATCAGCAGGGATGCTCACTGTGTGTATCTGTTTTCAGGCTAGCAGGCTCTGCTGGCCGTGCTAATTGAACACCAATATTTTTTTTTTTTCTCATTCCTACCATACAGTTTCTAGAGCAGGACATGTGGAACTCACTTCTCCCATTTCCTGCTGCCAATTGTTCTCTGCTGAAATTCTGCCACGGTTTTTCAGAAGTTTTAGTCTTGTGGGCATGTGCCTATGAATTAAACAAAAGCAAGGAAGAAGGAACAGAACTGTTGTAGCCATTTGAAAAAATGTATTTATATCTTTAATGATACCTCATTTTCCTCATCTAAGTAGGAGTGGAGAAGAGGTCAAAAAGGGGGATGAGGACCTAAATTTCTGTTAAGTAATAAGAGATTCTGTAATGGTTATCATTGGATTGCAAAATCTGTGTGTGTGTGTGCGTGTGTGTGTGTGTGTGTGTGTGTGTGTAAATAATATATACACATACACATATATATTTATATATCCATAAACATACATATGTCTGTGTGTACATGTATATATGTATGAGGGAAAAAGGAAGATTTTAACAATTTTAACACCCTTGTAGTGTACAGGAAAGCCCTGTTTCTCGTAGGTGCTGTATTACGCTAGCATACCTCTCATGTCCAAGATTTGATTTAAACAAAACTCCTGCTGATCATCCCTTCAGCATTTTCACTAAATCCATTTTGACCACCATAGCACAGGATAGCTTTTAATGTTGCTTTTATGTGTTATCCTGCTGTGTATAAAGACTAGGCAAGGAGAATTCAAAAGACATTTCTCCAGGTGCCTAAGTAGCCCTGGGTACTCAGAGATATGCTGTGTGCCTAAAGTTAAGAAAATAATATTAATCACTCCTAAATGTTATTTGAGAGCTTTAGTTTCCCTTTGCCTTCCTTTGGATGTAATACTATTTTATTGGGTTTCACTGAGTGATGAGTTATGTTTCAGGTAGTGATATGTCATAGATTTATCTTAAAATAAAGTTGTGACCTTGAAGGAAACCGCCCTCATAGACCAAGAACTCTGAAAATTACACTCTGCATAAAAGGTCACTGAAATTTTTGAACCAATCTTTATAATATATGAATAAACCTAAACCATAGATTTACAAAGCTGAGCCCCCTCATATAGATGGATGGATGGATGGATGGATGGATGGATGGATGGATGGATGGATGGATAGAGTTATATATCACTGTATTTATAAGTAGAAATTTGTGAAAATTTATTTTTGAAATTCTTTTTTGTTTCTTGTTAATTTAGACGATTACTTCATTCTAACCCAGATTTATAAGTGGTTTTTTAAAGTATTTTGAACTCACGCAGATTTGTCAATCTCTCCACCTTTTCTAGTTATCTCATTTTGTTCTTTCAGCTTTGTTAAAAGTAACAGGATGAGTTGTTAGCAGAGAAACAATAAAAAGATTGATTCATTATGGAAATCCAATAGCTTTTTAAAACTAAAACTAATATACCAGCCTGTTAATGTGCATAAACTTCCTTTTCAATATTGATTTGCCTTAGGTATTGATCACATGAGGAGGGGGTGTTTAGTTGATCACTTTAGGCCATAAAATGTTTTGTGGAAAAGAAAGTTAAAGTGATTATTGTGGTACTGTAGTGTTCTTAGCATATCCTTCTGGAATAAATGAAGCTGTGTTTATGCCAGTTAACTGGTCTTACTGTTATTTAAGTTATTAGATTTGGGAAATACAATGATTATATTTCTCATTTGTATGGAACATTTTACTGGTGATTGTTTTCTTCTGAAATTTTGTAAATAAAGACGAGAAGACTAAATGGCATATATAGTGAATTTTTCTATGGAAATCCAGGGTTTGATTCATACTTGCTCTATAGATCAACCTTTTCTCTAGGTCTGCAGAAGTGACTGGTATCCTTTGCTAACTCAAAGCAAGCTCAGCAGCCATGCAGAGCTTTGGCGGAAAGACCTTTAATTGCTGAGATGCCATGAATAAAAGCATCCCTAAGAAGACAGATTTGTTTTATTTATATGCTATGATATAGGATGTTTCTTGAACGACACTGTGAGCAAAATACATTCTAGAATCCATCATTGACCTTGTGGCCTTCAGGATCCTGTGTACCAACTCTCTTGCATTTAGGGACCAAACACATTTATGGAGCTCCCTTGTAGGATCTGTCTGTTGTGTTCATGGTGTGGTAAAGACATTTTAAATCTCATGTGTCCTAGCATACCTGAACAAATGGAAGATAAGGTTATTGCTTTGTTCCTTTTTCAGCAGCATTTACATTCTGACATAGGTTTTATTTATTTTAGGAGTTAAACCTATAAGTGAAAGATGAGAGTACTGGAAAATCCATATTTTTAATCAACTCTTCTTTTCCATGAACCCAAAGCTCTCTTTAAAGATCATTCTATTTTGGAGAACTTAACACTAAGTTCTTTTTACAGAATATCTTTATTTCCTTTTTTGATATTTTCTTCCAGTTTTATTGAGATATAATTGACATATAGCACTGTGTAAGTTTAAGGTATACAGCACAATGATTTGATTTACATACATCATGAAATAACTAACACAGTAGGTCTAGTGAACATCCATCATCTCATATAGATACAGAGTTAAATAGAAAAAAATTTCCCTGTGATGAGAACTCTTAGGATTTACTCTCTTAACAACTTTCATATATAACACACAGCAGAGTTAATTATATTTATCACGTTGTATAGTGCATCCCTAGTACTTATGTATCTTATAACTAGAACTTTATACCTTTTGACTGCCTTCGTCTAATCCTCCCCCCCCAATCCCCTGCCTCTGGTAACCACAAATCTAATCTCTTTCTATGAGTTTGTTGTTTGTTTTTGAAAGTTTAATTGACCTACAACACTATGTTAATTCCTATTATACAGCATAGTGATTCACTATTTCTGTACCTTTCAAAATGATCACCAGTGTAACTCTAGTTACAGATGTCATCGTACAAAAATATTACATAATTACTGACTATATTCCTTATCCTGTACATTTCATCCTCTTGACTCATGTGTTTTGTAACTGGAAGTTTATACCTCCAGATCTTCCTTACCTATTCCTTTCTTACTCCCAAATCCCTCCCCATGGCAAACACCTGTTTATTCCTTATATCTATAACTCTGTTTCTGTTTTGTTATGTTTGTTCATTTCTTTTGTTTTTGTAGGTATAACATATAAGCAAAATCACACAGTTTTGTCTTTCTCTGTCGTATTTCACTTAGCATAATACCCTCTAGGTCCATCCATATTGTCACAAATGGCAAGATTTCTTTCTTTTTTTTTGATGGTTGAGTAGGCCGAGTAATATTCCATATATACATATATATACCACATCTTCTTTATTCATTCATCTGTCAATGGGCATGTAGGTTGCTTCCACACTTTGGCTATTGGAAATAATACTGGAATGAACAAGGGCTGCATATATCTTCTCTAATTATTATTTGTTTTATTTGGATAAATACCCAGAGTGGAATTGCTGGATCACATGGTAGTTCTATTTTCAATTTCCTAGGAATCTCCATACTGTATTCCATAGTGGCTGCACCAGTTTACATTCCCACCAACAGTGCACAAGGGTTCCTTTTATCCACATCCTTACCAACACTCGTTATTTTTTGTCTTTTTGATAATAGCCATTCTGACATGTATGAGGTGATAGCTCATTGTGGTTTTGATTTGCATTTCCCTACTGGTTAGTGATGTTGATCATCCTTTCATGTGTCTTTTGCCCATCTGTATATCCTTTTGGAAAAATGTCTGTTCACATCCTCTGCCCATATTTTAATTGGGTTGTTTGTTTTTTTGATGTTGAGTTGCATGAGTTCTTTGTATATTTGGATATTAACCCCTTATCAGATATATCATTTGCATATATCTTCTCCCAGTCAACAGGTGGCCTTTACATTTTGTTGATAGTTTCCTTAGCTGTGAAAAAGCTTTTTAGTTTGATGTAGTCCCATTTGTTTCCCTTACCTGAGGAGACATATCCAAAAAATATATTAATAAGACCTATGGCAAAAAGCTTACTTTCCTATGTTTTTTTCTAGTAGTAGTTTTATGGTTTCAGGTCTTACAGTTAAGTCTTTAAGGCACTTTTAATTTATTTTTGTGCGTGGTGTGGAAGAGTAGTCCAGTTTGATTCTTTTACATGTAGCTGTCTAGTTTTCCCAACACCATTTACTGAAGAGGGTGTCTTTTCCCCACTGCATTTTCTTGCCTCTTTGTCATACATTAATTGCCCATATTGGTGTGGATTCATTTCTAGTCTCTCTGTTCTACTCAGTTGATCTATGGGTCTGTATTTGTGCCAGTACCAGACTTTTCTGATTACTGTAGCTTTGTAATAGAGTTTGAAATCAGGGAGCATGATATCTCCAGCTTTGTTCTTTATCAAGACTCTTTGGGCTATTTGGGGTCTTTTGTGTTTCCATATAATTTTAGAATTACTTGTTCTAGTTCTATAAAGAATGCTATTGGTGTTTTGATAGGGATTGCATTGAATCTATAGATTACCTTGGGTAGTGTGGTCATTTTAACAATATTAATTCTTCCAAACTGGACACAGTATCTCATTCCATCTGTTTGTGTAGTATTCAGTTTATTTCATTAATGTCTTATAGTTTTCTGAGTACAGTTCTTTTACCTCCTTAGTTAGATTTATGCCAGGTATTTTATTCTTTTTGATGTGATTGTGAATGGGGTTGTTTTCTTAATTTCTCTTTCTGATAGTTTGCTCTTCGTGTATAGAAATGTAACAGATTTCTGTATATTAATTTTGTATCCTGCAACTTTACCGAATTTATTGATGAGCTCTAGTACTTTTTTGGTGGTGTTCAGGATTTTCTATGTATGCTATCAGGTCATCTACAAACAGTGACAGTTTTACTTTTCTCTCCAATTTGGATTCCTTTTATTTCTTTTTCTTGTCTTAATGCTGTGGCTAGGACTTCCAATAATATGTTGAATAAAAGTAGTGAAAGTAGGCATCCTTGTCTTGTTCCTGATATTAGAGGAAATGGTTTCAGTTTTTCACCATTGAGTATGATGTTAGCTGTGGGTTTGTCATATATGGCCTTTATTATGTTGAGATATATTTCCTCTAAATCCACTTTGTTGAGGGTTTTTATCATAAATCGTTGTTGGATTTTGTCAAAACCTTTTTCTGCATCTATTGAGATGATCATAAGATTTATATTCTTCAGTTTGTTATTGTGGTGTATCACATTGATTGATTTATGAATATTGAACCCTCCTTGCATGCCTGGGATAAATAACACTTGATCATGCTGTAGGATCCTCTTAATATATTGTTGAATTTGGTTTGCTAATACTTTGTTGAGGATTTTTGCATCTGTTTTCATCAGTGATATTTGTATGTAATTTTCTTTTTGTTGTAATACCTTTGTCTGGTTTTGGTTTCAGGGTGACACTGGCTTCTTAGAATGAGTTCAGAAGTGGTTCCTTCCTCTGCAGTTTTTTGGAATAGTTTGAGAAGGATAGGTGTTAACTCTTCTCTAAATATTTGGTAGAATTCACCTGTGAAGCCATCTGATTCCAGATTTTTGTTTGTTGGGAATTTATTACTGATTCAGTTTTATTACTGATAATTGGTCTGTTCATATTTTCTTTTTCTTCCTTGGTTCAGTCTTGGGAGATTATACATTTCTAGGAATTTGTCCATTTTATTGGCATATAAATGTTCATAGAAATCTCTTATGATCCTTTGCATTTCTGTGGTGTCAATTGTAACTTTTCCTTTTTCATTTCTGATTTTCCTGATTTGGGCCTTTCACTTTTTTTTCTTGCTGAGTCTGTCTAAAGGTTTATCAATTTTGTTTATCTTTTCATAGAACCAGCTCTGTTTCATTGATCTTTTCTGTTGTTTTTCATGGTCTCTATTTCATTTATTTCTGCTCTGAACTTTATCATTTTTTTCCTTCTACTACCTTTGGATTTTGTTTGTTCTTTATGTAGTTCCTTTAGGTGTTAAGGTTATATTATTTATTTAAGATTTTTCTTTTTTCCTGAGGTAAGCTTGTATAGCTCTAATCTTCTGTCTTAGAACTGCTTTTGCTGCATCCAATAAATTTTGGATCTTTGTGTTTTCGTTTTCATTTGCCTTAAATTACTTTTTGATTTCTTCAGTAATCCATTGTTTGTTTAATAGCATATTGTTTAGCCTCCACGTGTTTGTGTTTCTTTGCATTTTTTTCTTGTAGATGATTTTTTCTTGTAGTCTAATATCACTGTGTTAAGAAAAGATGCTTGATACGATTTCAGTTATTTTAATTTACTGAGACTTATTTTATTACCTTTCATGTGTTATATCCTGCTGGAAAATGTTTCATTTGCCTTTGAAAAGAATGTGTAACCTGCTGTTTTGGATGGAATGTTACACACATTACACACACACACACGCATAAATCCGTAAGGTGTAATGTGTCATGTAAGGCCAGTTATTCATTACTGATTTTCTGTATGGACGGTCTGTTCATTGATGTAAGTGAGGTGTTAATGTTCCCTACTATTATTGTGTTACTGTCAGTTTCTTCCATTATGTCTGTCAATATTTGCTTTCTGTATTTAGGTGCTTCTATGTTGGATGAATATATATTTGTAGTTGTTATGTCTTATTCTTGGATTGATCCCTTGATCATATTGTAATGTCCTTCTTTGCCTCTTGTTACGGTCTTTGTTTAAAGTCTATTTTGTCTGATACAAGTATTGATAACCTGGCTTTCTTTTCATATGCATTTGCATGGAATACCTTTTTCTATCTCCTAACTTTCAGTCTGTGTTGATCTTTAGATCTGAAATCAGTCTGTATATAGCAATCTCTCTCTCTCTCTCTCTCTCTATATATATATATAAAATATATATATATAGTATATATTATATATACATATATATACACGTATATATATATTATATATATAATATATATGTATAAAGTTGCTGATCTGTTAAGTTCAAGTGCATATATATAATATATATAAATATATATTTTTAAAGTATATAATATATATAAATGTAAATATATACAAAATATATTCATATTATATATAATAAATATATTTATAAACATACTATAAATATATATTATATAACTATGATATAAATATTTAAGAATATATTATATATAAATATGATAAATACTACATAAATATGATATAAATATAAAACATATTTACATACTTAATTTATATATATTATAAACCCAAGATAAGGAGAGAATATTAAAAGCAGCAAGGGAAGAGCCACAAGTTATATACAACAGAACCCCCTTAAGGGTATCAGATGACTCTTCAGGAGAAACACTGCAGGCCAGAAGGGAGTGGGATGATATATTTAAAGTGATGAAAGGGAAAACCTAAAACCAAGAATACTTTACCTGATAAGGTTTTCATTAAGATTTTATGGAAGGATAAAAAGTTTTACAGAGAAGCAACAGCTAAAAGAGTTCAGCACCACAAAACCAGTGTTACAACAAATATTAAAGGGACTTCTCTCTGTGAAAAGGAGACAGTAATTTCTTTTAATAAGTTAAGGTATAGACAAAACAAAAAGATATAAAATACGATGTCAAAAGCAGTAAATGTAGTGGAGGGATAAAAATGCAGGGTTCTTAAAATGCATTTGAACTTAATAGATCAGCAACATTTTATATATGTATATATATAATATAAGTAATATTTAGAAATATATAAATTACATACATATACATAATTTATATAAATATATATTATATAATATATATATAACCACTTATTGCAGATACAGATGATTTTACTACTTTTGTCTTTTAACCTTCCTACTAGCTTATATGTGGTTGATTTACCAACTTAACTGTATTGCCTTTACCAGAGGGATTTTTCTTTTGTTGCAGTTTCTAGTTGTGGCCTTTTTCACTTAGAGTACTGCCTTTAATATCGGTTGTAAAACTGGTTTTGTGGTGCTGAACTCTTTTAGCTGTTGCTTCTCTGTAAAACTTTATCTCTCCATAAAACCTGAATGAAAACCTTGCCAGGTGAAGTATTCTTGGTTTTAAGTTTTCCATTTCATCACTTTAAATATATCATGCCACTCCCTTCTGGCCTGCAGTGTTTCTCCTGAAAAGCCATCTGATAAGCCTTAAGGGGGTTCTGTTATATATAACTTGTGGCTCTTCCCATGCTGCTTTTATTTTTTATTTTATTTTATTTTTGGCATGTAATAAATTTTTTTAACATCTTTATTAGAGTATAATTGCTTTGCAATGTTCTGTTAGTTTCTGCTCTATAACAAAGTGAATCAGCTATATGTACACATATATTCCCATATCCCCTCACTCTTGTGACTCCTTCCCATCCTCCCTATCCCACCCCTCTAGGTGGTCACAAAGCACTGAGCTGATCTCCCTGTGCTATGCAGCTGCCATCCACTAGCTATATATTTTATGCCTGGTTGTATATGTATGTCAGTGCTACTAACTCACTTTGTCCCAGCTGACCCTTCCCCCTCCCGTATCCTCAAGTCCATTCTCTACGTCTGCATCTTTATTACTGCCCTGCCCCTAGGTTCATCAGAACCAATTTTTTTTTTTTTTTAGATTCCATATATATGTGTTAGTATATGGTATTTGTTTTTCTATTTCTGACTTACTTCACTCTGTATGACAGACTCTAGGTCCATCCACCTCACGACAAATAACTCAATTTCGTTTCTTTTTATGGCTGAGTAATATTCCATTGTATATATGTGCCACATCTTCTTTATCCATTCATCTGTCGATGGACACTTAGGTTGCTTCCATGTCCTGGCTATTGTAAATAGTCCTGCAATGAACACTGTGGTACATGACTCTTTTTGAATTATGGTTTTCTAAGGGTATATGCCCTGTAGTGGGATTGCTGGGTCATGTACTAGTTCTACTTTTAGTTTTTGAAGGAACCTCCATACTGTTCTCCAGAGTGGTTGTATCAAGTTACATTCCCACCAAAGTGCAAGAGGGTTCCCTTTTCTCCACACCCTCTCCAGCATTTATTGTTTGTAGATTTTTTGATGATGGCCATTCTGACCAGTGTGAGGTGATACCTCATTGTGGTTCTGATTTGCATTTCTCTAAGATTAGTAACGTTGAGCATCCTTTCATGTGTTTGTTGGCAATCTGTATGTCTTCCATGGAGAAATGTCTATTTAGGTCTTCCACCCATTTTTGGATTGGGTTGCTTCTTTTTTTTTTTTTGATATTGAGCTTCATAAGCTGCCTGTATATTTTGGAGATTAATCCTTTGTCAGTTGTGTCGTTTGCAAATATTTTCTCCCATTCTGAGGGTTGTCTTTTCTCTTGTTTATGTTTTCTTTTGCTGTGCAAAAGCTTTGAAGTTTCATTAGGTCCCACTTGTATATTTTTGTTTTTATTTCCATTTCTCTAGGAGGTGGGTCAAAAAGGATCTTGCTGTGGTGTATGTCGTAGAGTGTTCTGCTTGTGTTTTCCTCTAAGAGTTTTATAGTGTCTGGCCTTACATTTAGGTCTTTAATCCATTTTGAGTTTATTTTTGTGTATGGTGTTAGGGAGTGTTCTAATTTCATTCTTTTACATGTAGCTGTCCAGTTTACCCAGCACCACTTATTGAAGAGGCTGTCTTTTCTCCATTGTATATTCTTGCCTCCTTTATCAAAGGTAGGATGACCCTATGTGTGTGGGTTTATCTCGGGGCTTTCTATCCTTTTCCATTGATCTTTATTTCTGTTTTTGTGCTAGTACCATACTGTCTTGATTACTGTAGCTTTGTAGTATAGTCTGAAGTCAGGGAGCCTCATTCCTCCAGCTCCGGTTTTCTTTCTCAAGACTGCTTTGGCTATTCGCGGTCTTTTGTATTTCCATACAAATTGTAAAATTTTTTGTTCTGGTTCTGTGAAAAATGCCATTGATGGTTGATAGGGATTGCTTTGAATCAGTACATTGCTTTGCATAGTATAGTCATTTTCACAATGTTGATTCTTCCAACCAAGAACATGCTATATCTCTCCGTCTGTTTGTATCGTCTTTAATTTCTTTCATCAGTGTCTTACAGTTTTCTGCATACAGGTCTTTGGTCTCCTTAGTTAGGTTTATTCCTAGGTATTTTATTCTTTTAGTTGCAGTGATAAATGGGAGTGTTTCCTTAATCTTTCTCTCAGATTTTTTGTCAGTATATAGGATAGCAAGAGATTTCTGTGCATTAATTTTGTATCCCGCTACTTTACCAAATACATTGATTAGGTCCAGGAATTTTCTGGTAGCATCTTTAAGATTCTCTATGTATAGTATCATGTCATCTGCAAACATTGACAGTTTTGCTTCTATTCCAATTTAGATTCATTTTATTTCATTTTCTTCTCTGATTACCGTGGCTGAAACATCCAAAACTATGTTGAGTAATAGTGGTGAGAGTGGACAACCTTGTCTTGTTCCTGATCTTAGAAGAAATGGTTTCAGTTTTTCACCATTGAAAATGATTTTGGCTGTGCGTGTATCATATATGGCCTTTATTATGTTGAGGTAGGTTCCCTCTATGCCCATTTCTGGAGAGTTTTTATCATAAATGGGTGTTGAATTTTGTCAAAAAATTTTCCTGCATCTTTTGAGATTATCATATGTTTTTTCTCCTTCAATATGTTAAGATGGTGAATCACATTGATTGATTTGTGTATACTGAAGAATCCTTGCTTTCCAAGGATAAGCCCCACTTGATCATGGTGTATGATCCTTTTAATGTGCTGTTGGATTCTGTTTGCTAGTATTTTGTTGAGGATTTTTGCATCTATGTTTATCAGTGATATTGGTCTGTAGTTTTCTTTTTTTTGTGACATCATTCTCTGGTTTTGGTATCAGGGTGATGGTGGCCTCGTAGAATGAGTTTGGGAGTGTTCCTCCCTCTGCTATATTTTGGAAGAGTTTGAGAAGGATAGGTGTTAGCTCTTCTCTAAATATTTTATAAAATTCACCTTTGAAGGCATCTTGTCCTGGGCTTTGGTTTGTTGGAAGATTTTTAATCACAGTTTCAATTTCAGTGCTTGTGATTGGGCTGTTCATATTTTCTGTTTCTTCCCGGTTTAGTCTCTGAAGTTTGTGCTTTCCTAAGAATTTTTCCATTTCTTCCAGGTTGTCCATTTTATTGGCATATAGTTGCTTGTAGTAATCCTTCATGATTCTTTATATTTCTTCAGGGTCAGCTGGTCCTTCTTCTTTTTCCTTTATAATTCTGCTCATTTGAGTCTTCTCCCTTTTTTTCTTAGTCTGGCTAGTGGTTTATCAATTTTGTTTATTTTGTCAAGGAACCAGCTTTTAGTTTTATTGATCTTTGCTGTTGTTTCTTTGGTTTCTTTTTCATTTATTTCTGACCTGATCTTTATGATTTCTTTCCTTCTGCTAACTTTGGGTTTTCTTTGTTATTTTCCCTTAATTGCTTTAGGTGCAAGGTAAGGTTGTTTATTTGAGTTGTTTCTTGTTTATTGAGGTAGGATTGTATTGCTATAAACTTCCCTGTTAGAACTCCATTTGCTGCATCCCATAGGTTTTGTGTTGTCATGTTTTCATTTTCATTTTTTTCTAGGTATTTTTTGATTTCCTCTTTGATTTCTTCAGTGATCTCTTGGTCATTTAGTAGTTTATTGTTTAGCCCCCATGTGTTTGTATTTTTTACAGCTTTTTTCCTTTAATTGATATCTTGTCTCATAGCACTGTGGTCGGAAAAGATACTTGGTACCATTTCAATTTTATTATAAATTTATCATGGCTTGATTTGTGACCCAAGATATGATCTATCCTGGAGAATGTTCCATGAGCTCTTGAGAAGAAAGTGTATTCTGTTGTTTTAGGATGGAATGTCCAATAAATATCAGTTAAGTCCATCTGGTTTAATGTGTCATTTAAAGCTTGTGTTTCTCTATTTATTTTCATTTTGGATGATCTGTCCATCGGTGAAAGTAGGGTGTTAAAGTTCCCTACTATTATTGTCTTACTGTCAATTTCCCCTTTCATGGCTGTTAGCATTTGCCTTATGTATTGAGGTGCTCCTATGTTGGGTGCATAAATATTTACAATTGTTATAACTTCTTGGATTGATCCCTTGATCATTTTGTAATGTCTTTCTTTGTGTCTTGTAATAGTCTTTATTGTAGTCTATTTTGTCTGATATGAGAATTGCTACTCCAGCTTTCTTTTGATTTCCATGTGCATGGAATATCTTTTTCCATCCCCTCACTTTCAGTCTATATGTGTCCCTAGGTCTGAAGTGGGACTCTTGTAGACAGCATATTTAGGAGTCTTATGTTTGTATCCTTTCAGCCCCTGTATATCTTTTGGTTGGAGGATGTAATCCATTTACATTTAAGGTAATTATCCGTATGTTTGTTCCTATTACCATTTTCTGAATTGTTTTGGGTTTCTTATTGTAGGTGTTTTCCTTCTCTTGTGTTTTCTGGCTAGAGAAGTTCCTTTCGCATTTGTTGTAATGCTGGTTTGGTGGTGCTGAATTCTCTTAACTTTTGCTTGTCTGTAAAAGTTTTAATTTCTCAGTCGAATCTGAATTAGTTCCTTGCTGGGTAGAGTAAACTTGGTTGTAAGTTTTTCCCTTTCATCATTTTAAATATGTCCTGCCACTCCCTTCTAGTTTGCAGTTTTTCTGCTGAAAGATCAGCTGTTAACCTTTTGGGAATTCTGTTGTATGTTATTTGTTGCTTTTCCCTTTCTGCTTTTAATAGTTTTTTCTTTGTATTTAATTTTTGATAGTTTGATTAATGTGTGTCTTGGCGTGTTTCTCCTTGGATTTATTCTGTATGGGACTCTGCGCTTCCTGGACTTGATTGACTATTTTCCTTTCCATGTTAGGGAAGTTTTCAACTGTAATCTCTTCATATATTTTCTCAGACGTTTTCTTTTTCTCTTCTTATTCTGCATCCCCTCTTATTCGAATGTTGGTGCATTTAATGTTGTCCCAGAGGTCCCTGAGACTGTCCTCAATTCTTTCCATTCTTTTTTCTTTATTCTGTTCTGTGGCAGTTATTTCCACTATTTTATATTCCAGGTCACTTACCCGCTCTTCTCCCTCAGTTATTTTGATCTTGATTCCTTCTAGAGAATTTTAAATTTCATTTATTGTGCTGCTCATCGTTGTTTGTTTGCTGTTTTTTACTTCTAGGTCCTTGTTAAACATTTCTTGTATTTTCTTCATCCTATTACCAAGATTTTGGATCATCTTTACTATCATTACTCTGAATTCTTTCTCAGGTAGACTGACTATTTCCTCTTCATTTGTTTGTTCTGGTAGATTTTTACCTTGGTCCTTCACGTGCTGCATATTTCTGTGTCTTCTCAGTCTGTTTAGCTTACTGTGTTTGGGGTCTCATTTTCTCTGGCTGCAGGTTCGTAATTTCCATCGTTTTTGTTGTCTGCCCCCAGTGGTTGAGGTTGGTTCAGTGGCTTGTGTCGGCTTCCTAGTGGAAGTGACTGCTGCCTGTGTTCTAATGGGTGGGGCTGAATCTTGTCCTGGTAGGGAGGGTCACGTCTGGTAGTGTGTTTTGGGGTATCTATTAACTTAGTATGACTTTAGGCAGCCTCTCTGCTAATGGGTGGGGTTGTGTTCCTGTCTTGCTAGTTGTTTGGCATGGGGCGTCCAGCACTGGAGCTTGCTGGCCGTTGGGTGGAGCTGGGTCTTAGTGTTGAGATGGAGATCTCTGGGAGAGCTCTTGCTGATTGATATTACGTGGGGCTGGGAGGCCTCTGGTGGTCCAATATCCTGGACCCGGCTCTCCCACCTTGGAGGCTCAGGCCAGACACCCGACCAGAGCACCAAGACGCTGCCAGCCACACGCCTCAGCAGAAAAGAAAGAAAAAAAGGAAAACAAACAAAATGAACAGATAGAACTCCAAACCAAATGGTAAAAGTAAAGCTAAACAGACAGAATCACACAAAGAAACATACACACACACACTCAAAAAGAAAACAAACCACCACCACAACAAAATGAACAGTCAGAACCCTAGGACAAATGGTAAAAGCAAAGCTAAACAGAGAATATCACACAAAGAGACATACCATACATACTCACAAAAAGAGAAAAAAGGAAAAAAAAATTTTTAATATATATAAAAAAATAATAAAATAAAAAAAGAAGAAAACCAATAAACAAATCCACCAATGAAACAAGCACTAAAAACTAATCTAAGATAAACCTAAAAACCAGAAACAAGTCAGATGCAGAAAGCAAACCCCGAGTCTACAGTTGCTCCCAAAGTCCACCGCCTCAATTTTGAGAACATTCGTTGTCTATTCAGGTATCCCACAGATGCAGGGTTCATCAAGTTGATTGTAGGGATTTAATCCGCTGCTCCTGAGGCTGCACGGAGAAATTTCCCTTTCTCTTCTTTGTTCACACAGCTCCTGGGTTTCAGCTTTGGTTTTGACCTTGCCTCTGCGTGTAGGCCACCCTCAGGCATCTGTTCCCTGCCCAGACAGGAGGGGGTTAAAGCAGTGGCTGATTAGGGCTCTCTTGCTCACTCAGGCCAGAGAGAGGGAGGGGTACGGTAGTCATAATTGGAATGCAGGCGAGTCTGCAGTGGCAGAAGCCAGTGTGACATTGCAACAGCCTGATGCATGCTGTGTGTTCTTCTGGGGAAGTTGGTTGTCCCTGGATCTTGGGACCCTGGCAGTGGCGGGCTGCACAGGTTCACCGAGGTGGGTGGTGTCGGTAGTGAACAGTGTTTGCACACAGGATGCCTGGTGGCAGTGGCGACAGCGTTATTGTTTCATGCCTGTCTCTGGGGTCTGAGCTGATAGCTGTGGCTCGCACCCATCTCTGGACATTCTTTAGGCCGTGCTCTGCCTTCTGTGGGCAGACGGAGAAGGAATCCCCTCCTCTTGCGCACCCCAAAACAACGGTCTCTTACCTCTGAGGCAAGTGCAGACTTTTTCCCGGACTCTGTCCCGGTTAGCTGTGGTTCACTAGCCCCCTTCAGGCTGTGTTCACGCAGCCAACCCCAGTCCTCTCCCTGGGGTCGGACCTCCAAAGCCCGAGACTCAGCTCCCAACCCCCACTCTCCCCTGTGGGGAGCAGACAATCCTCTCAGGCTGGTGAGTGCCGGTCGGCACCGATCGTCTGTGTGGGAATCTCTCCACTTTGCCCTCTGCACCCATTGCTGTGCTCTCCTCTGTGGCTCCGAAGCTCCCCCGCTCCGCCACCCGCAGTCTCCGCATGCGAAGGAGCTTCATAGTGTGTGGAAACCTTTCCTCCTTCACAGCTCCCTCCCACTGGTGCAGGTCCTGTCCCTGTTCTTTTGTCTCCGTTTTTTCTTTTTTCTTTTGCCCTACCCGGGTACGTGGGGATTTTCTTGCCTTTTGGGAAGTCTGAGGTCTTCTGCCGTGTTCAGTAGGTGTTCTGTAGGAGTTGTTCCACATGTAGATGTATTTTGATATATTTGTGGGGAGGAAGGTGATCTCCACGTCTTACTCCTCCACCATCTTGGTCTCCTTCCCCACCCGCCACCGAGGACCACACTCTCCACTCAGCCCTCTCGAGTCATCCTCTGGCTGAAGCAGGAGAGGACGGGGTGGCTCCACTTTTGTTCCCTGGGGCTAGCAGGTCCGTTTGGGGCCAGGGTGTGCAGGAGATGCTGCAACGGTGGGTATCCCAGACGGGAGATGCCCACTCCCAGCAGCTCTGCCGACAGCAGTAGCAGTGGTGGCAGTGGCGACAGCAGCAGCAGTAGCAGCAGCAATAGAGATAGTCCCTTGCTGCTTTTAATATTCTCTCATTATCTTGGATTTTTGCCATTTAATTACAACGTGTCTTGGTGTGTTCTTCCTTATACTGAATCTGTTTGGGACTGTATGTGCTTCCCGGACCTGGACATCCGTTTCCTTTCTCAGGTTAGTGAAGTTTCAGCTATTATATCTTCAGATATATTCTCTGCCCCTTTCTCTCGCTTTCTCCTTCTCCCTGTAATGTGAATATTAGTACACTTGATGCTGTCGCTGAGGTCTCTTAAACTGTCCTCATTTTCTTTTCTTCTTTTATGTTTCTTCTGTTCAGCTTCAGTGCTTTCCAGTACTCTGTCTTCCAGTTGCTGATACCATCTAATCTACTGTTGATTCCTTCTGGTGTATTTTTTATTTCAGTTATTGTAGTCATCATCAGTTTTTGGTTCTTCTTTGTATTTTCTAACTCTTTTAAAAGCTTCTAAACTCTTAATCTGTTCATCCAATCTTCTCTTGAGTTCTTGGAACATCTTTATAATCATGACCTTAAACTCTTTATTGGGTAGATTTCTTATCTTCACTTCACTTAGTATTTCTTCTGGGGCTTTATTTTGTTCCTTTGTTTGGAACATATTTGTCTGTTACCTCATTTTGCCTAAGCTCCTGTTTTTATTTCTATGTATTTAATAAGTTGATTATGTTTCCCAGCCTTGGAGAAGTGACCTTTTGTAGGAGACATCCTATGTGTCCCAGAAGCCTACTCTGCTCTGGTCATTAGAACTATATGCTCTATGGGTGCCCCCCATGTGGGCTGTGTGGGTCATCCTGTCATGGCGAGCTTAGAAGTGTGGGTGTTCTGGTAAGTGTGTCTCACTTCTGACCTGGTTGGTTGCCAGGCCCTTCCTTGTGTGGAGGCTGTTGGCTGCTGGTGAGTGGGGCCAGGTCTAGTGCTGGCCCACTGTTAAGCAGTGCTGGTATCTGGGATGGGTAGTTGTTGTGCCAGGGGTCCCAGATCTAGTGTCAGCCTGCTAATGGGTTATGCTAGCTCCTTACATAGCTGTCTGCAGAGGCCAGGGTGTCCTGAAGCTTGTGTTGGCCCACTGGTGGGGAGGGGAGGAATCTTAGGGTGGCTTACTGAGGGACCCAAAGTGTCCCAGAGTTGGTGTTGGCATGCTGGTGGGTGCGGCCAGGGTTCAAGAGTTCCCTGCTCTGGTGCCCGCCTGCTGTTTTGTGACCTGGGTACTGATAGTCTGTGGGTCCATGGTTGTCCTGGGGCTCATGTTCACCACTGGTGGGTGGGGTCAGAGCCCAGGGGATTCCACAGCTGGTACCCACCCATTGGTAGGTGAGACGTTGACCTGGGACTAATGCCTGCCCATTGTTGGGCAAGGCACATTCTGGGGTCTCTGGCTGTAGGGCCCTGGGGGTCCCAGAATTGATGTGTGGCCTGCTGGTGGGTTGGGCCTGGGTCTCTGGTATCCTGGGGCTGGTGCCTGCTCACTGGTGGGTAAAGCTGGTCCTATGTGTAGTATAGGCCCACTGGTGGGCTGAACTGCATCCTGGGGTCTCTAGCTGCAGGGCTCTATGGGTCCCGGGCCTAGTGTATTGCCTGGTGTGCAGGGCTGTGTCCTGGACCCTCTGGTGGACAGGGCCATGTCCCAGGACAGCTGAGGGCTCAGGGGGTCTTAAGGCAACAGGTCTGCTGGTGGGTGGGTAGATGCTGTGTCCTTGCCTGGGTAGATGCTTGGCCTGAGGCATCCCAGTACAGGTGGTAACAGGCTGGTAGGTGGTGCCGTGTCCTGGATCTAATAAGCTGAGGGAGGATTCCAAAATGGTGCTTGCCTGCAGTAGTGTCCTTGTGGTAGAAGAAGCTCCCAGAAATGGCTGCTGCCAGGGTGTTTGTCCCCAGTGTGAGCTCCAGTTGCCTCCTGCCTCTCTGGAATGCTCTCCAAGATCAGCAGGTAGGTCTGACCCAGGCACCAGTCAAATTACGGTTTCTCCCCTGGGTCCCAGAGTGTGTGAGATTTTGTGTGCACCCTATAAGAGTGGAGTCTTTTATTTCCCACAAGCCTCTGGCTCTCCAAAAATTAAAGTCTGCTGGCCTTCAAAGTGAATCACTCTGGGGCCTCATCTTCTGAGTGTAGGACTTCCTGACTGGGGAGCCCAATGTGGACCTCAGACCCCTCACTTCTTGGGGAGAACCTCTGCAGTTGTAATTATCCTCCCATTTGTGGGATGTTCACCCCTGGGGTATGGGTCTTGACTATACGCCTCTGCCCCTCTTACCCATCTTGTTGTGGTTTCTTCTTCATTTCTTCAGTTGTAGAGCATCTTTTTTGTAGTCTTCCAGTCTTTCTCTTTAATAGTTGCTCTGTAAATAGTTGTGATTTTGGTGTTCCCATGGGAGGAGGTAAGCTCAGGGTCTTTCTACTCTGCCATCTTGGCCACACCTCAGAACATCTTTATTTCTTACTCTATATTTAATAACTATCACATATTTTTTTCACAGGTAGGAGACAATTATTTTTATTTTTCTTTATCTTTTTTCATATAGCCTTATAAGTTTGTTTTGGTTCTTTTTTGTTTCTCATTCATGGATATTTTTGAAATAAATATGGTGTTCCAAGAATCATGCTGACAGAAAACACAGTCTCTTTCCTTTAAGCTGTTATATTTCAAGGTACCACATATGTTTGCAGCAGTCATGCTTCCAGAATCTGGTGGAACAAACGTGATTTTAGATATTCTGCCCCACTGTAAGATCATGGGCCCTTTAATTCGTCCTGGTTTTTATCTTTTTGGTATCTTTATTCATGGTAACTATCACATGTAAAGCTAAATATAGCAAGAAAGAACAGTATGAAATACATGAATCATGGTTAGATTTTCATCTTTATTCTCAATAGTTCTTATTTGTTGAATGCTTGAATCTAAAAAAAAGTCATGTTAATAGAATATGTTCAAATATACATATAGAATTCAAATATCCATATAAATACATACTTTTTTAACCAAGCAAATGATTAATGTTTAGAAACATAGTTCATATATCTTAAAATGTTTAACTGATAGTAATGTAGAAATACTTAGATTCTAGGAAGGCTACATGTGACCTAAAATGAAGTCAGGGGCATAAGATCATTCTGATTTATCTGTATTTGTATGAATAGTTTGGCAGTATATATAAATGAATTTGATAGAACTGCCATTCATTACAGGAGCCTGAAGTATAATTCCTATTGATTTATCACCTTGTGTTTATCAGTCATCTGTGTAGGAGTGTTCTGTTAATTATAAAAGATATAGAAATTATAAGTATAGAGTTAATCTATTTTTATGTTAATGAAGCTTTTTGAATTATTTTATGGGACCTTAAGAATGAAATCTCTTTGTTTACATAGAGGGAAACCCTATGTAATTTATTGACAGTTGTTTTTATTCAAAACTTTCAAATTGTATTCAACTATGGAGAAATTCTACAGAGCTGATGGATGAAATCATAGCATCACTATTTGAGTTTTGGTGCAATATACTTCACATGTATTACCACCTTTAATTATCAAAATACAATTGTGAAGTAGATGTTATCTCATATGAGTCATGCCAGGCTCGGAAAGGGTAAGGAACCCACCCAAGGTCACACAGCTTCTACATAGCTGAGCTGGATTTGAATCTGGGTTTCCCTGTTTTGGAGATTCTTACTCTTTATACTGTTCAACACTGCTTATGGCTGTATAGCCTTTAGCAGATGCAAGTCATACACTGTCTTATATCTTAGTGTTTAATATCTATTGAAAAGTTAGGTAAGTGAGAAGCTTTATATCACTAAGAATGACAACTTGTTATGAAAATACTGTCAGTATACCATCAGGTTAAAAGTATGTGTCCTTTCATTTAAAAATTGCTTTGCTAAAGACAGTATTAATGTTAAGAATATAATTGTTTAAGGACTACTCATTTATTTACTAAGAATTACTCATTTATTTAAAAAAAAGATACTTCACTTTGCTCAAGAAAGGTTTTCTAAAGTAGTAATTCTTAACATTCTTCCCCTCAGCAGCACACCACACTCCCATGGCTGTTAGGAAGTTCAGAGATCTCTCATTTGAGAATTGCTTGGCTAGGGGATATATTTTATGATGGCTTTTGTTATATAGATACATTTGATGAAGGATATATTTTTAGAATTTAAAAAGAATTCTTGGTAGTAACAGGAGTAGGTTTTTGAAAAACAGTATTTTAGTAGCATTAAGCCCTATCACAGAAAACAGTCTTTACTTTAGCAACCTGGAATAATAATGACTAGATTACTGAGTCAGTGCATACTGTACCATGATCAGCTCACAAACAGGCAGCTGTAGATAATCAGCCCAACACAACATCTTGGCAAATTGATTCTTTAGAAGGATTTCAGAATGTGTTGGCATAAATGCCAGACTGTGAAGGAATGATTGAACCACATGGGGTTGAATTTATCAATAGCAGCAGTCCGTTCTTCTGAACAGAACATGTGCCAAGCACCAGCTTGTAATCACAAACATCATCTGCTGCATATTGAAGAGGAAAACAGCATGGCTGTACTCAAGATCTTATGGTAGTTTATAATTAATCACAACATTGTTTAGCAACTTGCAGTGTATTCAGATTGCTTCATTCTTGATCTCAATAGCCATTATTTGCTCCAGTGTTTCTTTCTCCCTTCTTCCCTTTCCTCCTTCTTTTCTTCTTCATGTTCATTAAACAGATATTTATTGCATCTCTTCTATTTGCATGACCCTAAGCTAAGTACAATGGGAAGCAAAATGATAAAACAGAGATAAAACCTGGGCCATTCACCCCACATAATCCAGTATAAAGATCGTAATCCAGTATGGAAGAGACATCAGCTACGTAACCTGTAAAACAAATTAGCCATCAGTGAGAACATAAGAGAAGTATGAAACTGACACCATCATTCCGATGAGAGAATATCTTCTTTTGGGAACAGGGGCAACCTCATAGGACAGGAACATTATACGAGACAGAAGTGTAAAAATATGAGGCTTCTTTGTGTAAAACAGGCTACCCAAAGATTGTTGAAGCCACGTGTGTTAGAGAAGAAGTAGTGTGAGATAAGTCTTGAAAGGCAGGAGTGTGCCTTTCATGAAATAGACCCTGATGGGTCTGTTATCAAAAGTTTTGAGCAGGTCAGTGAAGAAAGTGATCAGTGTTATGCTTTAGTAGACAGGATGGAAGCAATGTGGAGAGGCTGGATTGATTCAGCAGAGACGGGAGATGTGGAGACCATACACAAACAAGGCATTGTTATTGAATACATAACGTGTGAGTTAGTATTAGTCAGGGTTTTCCAAAGAAATAGAACCAATAGGACATCTATGTCTATATATCTGTATCTATATATTTATATCTAATATGTATATGTATATTATATATATATATATATATCTCCTATGAGATTTATTTATTATGGGGAATGGGCTCACATGATAATGGAGGCTGAGAAGACAGTCTACTCTGCCCTTGGCAAGCTGGAGACCCAGGAGAGCTGATGGTGAAAGTCCCTGTGAGAGGGCAGGAGAAAACCAATGTCCCAGCTCTATAATAGGCAGGCTGAGAGAACAGACCTTCCCTTTTTCCTCTTTTTGTTGTATTTTAGGTCCTCATGGATTGGATGAGACCCATCCACATTGGGGAGGGCAATCTGCTTTACTCAGTCTACCTATTCAAATGTTAGTCTTATCCAGATACCCTCATAGACATATCCAGAAGTAATGTTTAATCAAATATCTGGGCACCCTGTAACCCAGTAAAGCTGACACACAAATTAACCATTACGCATAGTGTATGCCTGGAAGTTTACTATCTCTAATCTTCATATTAGCAAGATTGAATAACATGCACAAAATCTCATGGCAGCTGAGCGGGGGAGCTGGAATTTCAACGGCGGCCTGCACAACTACTGTCCACTGCCATGTAGTCTCACCAAGGACACAGATGAGAGCCCCCAGATGAGAGCCCAGCAGGGCGGTAGAGAGCTGGGGAGGGCACGTATGCAAAAGCAAGAGAAGTTTTTCTGACATTTTGTGGAAAGAAGTCAGGTATATACACATTAATTTTCATTAGAATTTGGCAACTCATTGGATATGGAAATTAGGAAGAGGGAATGAATAGCCAAATGCCACATTTTTTTTATCCTGACTTAATGTGAAATTAGGTACCATAGGGTTTGGGGTGAGAAATGACGACTTCTCTTTTATATGACCTTAAGCTGGCATACCCTTTCTGGGTTCTTCCCTATTCCTCAGTCTGATAATACTTTACATGTACCTCTGTCAGAGCCCTTAGACTTTTGTGGTGCAACTCGTTTTGTTTCTGTGTGTGATTCCCTCCCCACTCATATTATGAGTTCTTGCAGGGCGGGGCCTCTTCATGTTTCTGTACCTAGCAAAGAGTAGGCTGATGGTCGGTGCTTCAAGTATGCTAAGTGAGCTAGGGAATACTTGGTCTGAGAGGCTGCAGAGAACAATGGAAGTCCAAGGAGGAGGAAGAAGGAGGGAGTGTTTGAAATGGATGTTGTTGAGAATGTAATTGAGAGCCAACTCGAGATGAATGGTGCTCCTCAGGTAGCATGGAGGGCCTGACTCACAGAAACCCTTAATTTGCCATGAAACCAGGTCTATTTTCCTAATTATTTGTAAACAATGTTCAACTCCCTGGATATAGGATTGGAGAAGAGAACAGATTGAAATGAATGATTTGAGATAGATAACTCGAGAGTAAAGAATGGCAATAGTGGCAAGTGAGGCCATAAGAAAGATAAGAGAAAAAAAAAGATTGAGGGATTGAGTCATGATGAACACAGAGAATGTGTATTCCTGTAGCTTGAAAGTGCTTTAGTTTTGTCACTCATACTATTCATAATTGTTGATTTTTTTTTTTTTTTTTTGCGGTACGCAGGCCTCTCACTGATGTGGCCTTTCCCATTGCGGAGCACAGGCTCCGGACGCGCAGGCTCAGCGGCCATCCCTCATGGGCCTAGCCACTCCGCAGCATGTGGGAACTTCCTGGACTGGGGCGCGAACCCGTGTCCCCTGCATTGGCAAGCGGACTCTCAACCACTGAGCCACCAGGGAAGCCCTGATTTTCTTTTTATGCTAAGGAAAATCAGCTCATTTAAGTATACATATAAAATTTCTTGTCATTTATGGCATGAACAGAAGTTAGCTCAAGTCCTAGCTCTACATACTTGTGACCTTTGGAAAGTTACCTGATCTCTATGTACTTCTTTCCTCAATAATATTACCTGTTCTTTCTTACTTGGTAGCACTCTTACGATGATGAAAAATGGTTCATAAGGCATGAAGAGGTATCAAAATATTAGAAAATTCATTGAGATTTGAACAGATACCTAATACTCTTGGTGTTATGGACTGAATGTTTGTGTCTCCCCAAAATTCATATGTTGAAGCCCTAATGCCTAAAGTGATGGTGTTTGGAGATGGAGCTTTTGGGAGATAATTGGTTTAGATGAGGTCATGAGAGTGAAACCCTCTCTCATGAAGAAGAAAACAGACCTCTCCCTCCCCCCTCCCCCCTCCTCCCTCCCTCCATCCCTCTCTCCCTTTCTCCCTCCCTCCCTCCTTCCCTCTCTCCCTTTCTCCCTTCCTCCCTTTTTCCCTCCCTCCCTCCCTCCCTCCCTCCTTCTCTCCCTCCCTCCCTCTCTCCCTTTCTCCCTGCCTCCCTCCCTCCATTATTCCTTGGCTTATGGCTACATCAATTCAGTATCTGCATTCATGGTCACATTGCCTTCTCCCATTCTGTCCTGAATCTCCCTCTGCCTCCCTCTTATAGGGATACATGTGATTGCATTTAGGGCCAACCCAGATAATCCAGGATAATCTTCCCACATCAAAAATCCTTAACTTAATCACATCTGCACAGTCTTTTTTTTTGACATCTAAGGTAACATTAACAAGTTCCAGGGATTAGCAGGTATGTATATTTTGAGGGGCCATTATTCAGCCTTCCATAGTCTTGCTCAAAGTTTATCAATTTTATTGATATCTTCAAAGAGCCAGATTTTGGTTTCATTAATTTTTTTTCTCAATTGTCTCCTTATCTATTTAGTGGATTTCCATTCTGATCTTTATTATTTTATCTTGTGCTTTTTTGAGGTTTTCTTTGTCACTCTTCTTCTGGTTTTGTAAGGTGGAAGCCAAGGTCATTGCTATAAATTTTCCTGTTATACTTTAGCTCCATTCCACAAATTTTCATATGATGCATTTTCATATTCTTTCAGTTCAGAATACTTTCTCATTTCCCATTCTTCCTTTGATCCATGGAAATATGTTATTCCGTTTCTGATCTGGAGGGAATTTTCCAGTTATCTTTCAGTTTATTGATTTGTATATTAATTTTATTACGATCAAAGAACATTCTTTATATGACTTGAATCCTTTTAAATTAATTGAAGCTAGATTTAGAGCTCAGAATATAATATCATCTATCTCAGTAAATGTTCCAAGACATTTACCATGCCTTTACTCGTGGAAAGAACGTTTGGTCTGTAGGGTGTTGTCTAAGTGGCAGGTCAAGTTTGTTGATCGTGCTGTTGATGTCTTCTGTATCTTGGCTGATTATCAGCCTACTTTTACTATTACTCAGAAAGAGGTGATGAAATACCCAAGTATAATTGTGGGTTTTTCTATTTTCCCTTGCAGTTGTGTTGTTTGTTTCACATATTTTGAAGCTTTTATTAGGTGCAGAGACATTTAGGATTGTTATATCCTCTTGCTGGATTAATCCCATTATCATTACAAGTTGTACTTTCTTGCCTTTTTGCATGCCTCGTAATTTTATATGGTATGCCAGACATTAAAAATTTTATCTTACTGTTGAACTTAGTTGTGGGATGCTATTCAGTTACTGGGAAGCATTTGGGTCTTTCATTTAAACTGTTTAGATGGTGCCCAAGCAATGTTTAATCCAGGACTAAATTTATACCATTACTGAGGTAAAAACCCTTCTGAATATTCTTCCTTATGCTCTAGGTTTTTCACTCTCAGTCCTGTGTAAATTCCTGGGGTTCATTTCTTTCATCCTTTCCTGTGGCTCCTTCCCCTGACTGGGTAGTTTCCTCACACACATCCACTGATCAGTATTCAACTGAAAAGTCAAGGAGCCCTGCAGATCTCCAGTGTCCTCTCCGTGAGTCTCTCTCCTCTCCAGCACGCTGCCCTGGGAACTCTAGCCACCTGGATCCTGAGCTGCATCTTTTCAACTCAAGGAGACCACCAGTGTCTACCTGCTTTCCCCTGGATACTTTTTTCCAGGCTTAGGCTTAGGGTTCATCTCATTTGCTTCCTGAATATCAGGGGTCACTATTCTTTGTCCCATTGTCATGAGAACTGCTGTTTCATGCATTTTTGCCTGACTTTTTAGTTGTTTCATGTTGGAGGTAAATCTGATAACTGTTACTCCATCTTGGCTGGAAGTGGAAGTCAAGAGTTGGACTTTTATACAAAGTGTGTTCTAGTACATTTTTAATCATACCTGGAGAAACTTTTGTAGACTCAGCTTCCTCACAGACCTCCTGTCCACAGGAGTGGTTGCACTTGTTGCACTGTCCTTTTCAGCCCTGCCACCAGAGCCACCAGAGCACCTGCCACACCTGGACAACCGTTGTGAAAGTTACTTAGTATGAGGTGTCCAGAATGACAGAAAAGATGAACCCATTTGCGGTTTTTGCCTCTATTGTTTTATCATGTGTTACATTTTGAGCTCTGCATTTCCATTCTACTTTTGTTATCTAGAGGTTTTAGTTTTTATTGTGTGGGAATTTCTGTATTTCAAAGACACATGTTTTGTTAAAAATAAGGTGTGAAATGGTTGTATACATAAAAATGTTTTTAATTACAAAAATCAAAAGAAATGTAATTAGAGCATGACATTTTAAATTTTCACTTATGAACATTCAACCAATTCATGTATTTGAATTTGTCTTTGCCTCATAGCTTCTGTGATATTAAGATTAATAGTTTGCATTTGTTAAGTTAGTTTTACTGCCTAATAAAGCTAGGTTTATGATTTTAATAAAAGGAAATTTTTTACTTTTGTTCATGTATAATCAGATATGCAGCTGCTGTGACCAAAATTTACCTTTAAAAAAACAATCCAGTCTTATAAAGGAACTACCGTTGTTTATTTTTTACAGGAAATCCAAAAGAAAGTCCAAATCCTAGATTAGTTTCTGCTGTACAGCAAAATGAATCAGTTACACATATACATATATCCACTCTTTTTCAGATTCTTTTCCCATATGGGTCATTACTAAGTATTGAGAAGAGTTCCCTCTACTATTCAGTAGGTCCTTCTTAGTTATCTATTTTATATATAGTAGTGTGTATATGTCAATCCCAATCTCCCAGTATATCCCTCCCCTCCCCCACTGCTTTCCCCCCTGGTAACCATAAGTTTGTTTTCTACATCTGAGACTGTATTTCTGTTTTGTAAATTAGTTCATTTGTACCATTTTCTTTTAGATTGCACATATAAGTGATATCATAAGATATTTGTGTTTCTCTGTCTCACTTACTTCACTCAGTATGACAATCTCTAGGTCCATCCATGTTGCTGCAAATGACATTATTTCATTCTGTTTTATGGCTGAGTAATATTCCATTGTATATATGTACCACATCTTTATCCATTCCTCTGTCAATGAACATTTAGGTTGCTTCCATGTCCTGGCTATTGTAAATAGTGCTGCAGTTAACATTGGGGTGCATGTATGTTTTCAAATTATGGTTTTCTCCAGATATATGCCCAGGAGTGGGATTGCAGGATCATATGGTAGCTCTGTTTTTAGTTTTTTAAGGAACCTCCGTACTGTTCTCCGTAATGGTTGTACCAATTTACATTGCCACCAACAGCATAGGAGGGCTCCCTTTTCTCCACACCCTCTCCAGCATTTATTATTTGTAGATTTTTTGATGTTGGCCATTCTGACCGGTGTGAGGTGATACCTCATTGTAGTTTTGATTTTGCATTTCTCTAATAATTAGTGATGTTGAGCATCTTTTCATGTGCTTTTTGGCCATCTGTATGTCTTTGGAGAAATGTCTATTTAGATCTTCTGCCCACTTTTTGTTGAGTTGTTTGGGTTTTTTTTGATATTGAGCTGCATGAGCTATTTGTATATTTTGGAGATTAATCCCTTGTAAGCTGCTTCTTTTGCAAATATCTTCTCTCATTATGTGGGTTGCCTTTTCATTTTGTTTATGGTTTCCTTTGCTGTGCTAAAGCTTTTAAGTTTAATCAGGTCCCATTTGTTATTTTTATTTTTATTACTCTAGAAGGTGGATTAAAAAAGAACTTGCTGCAATTTATGTCAAAGAGTGTCCTGCCTATGTTTTCCTCTAAGAGTTTTATAATATCTGTCCTTACATTTAGGTCTTTAATCCATTTTGACTTTATTTTGTGTACAGTGTTAGGGAGTGTTCTAATTTCATTCTTTTATAGGTAGCTGTCCAGTTTTCCCAGCACCACTGATTGAAAAGACTTGTCTTTTCTCCATTGTATATTCTTGCCTCCTTTATCATAGACTAGGTGACCATAGGTGCTTGGATTTTTCTCTGGACTTTCTGTCCTGTTCCACTGATATGTATGTCAGTTTTTGTGCCAGTTCCATACTGTTTTGACTACTGTAGCTTTGTAGTATAGTCTGAAGTCAGGGAGCCTGATTCCTCCAGCTCCTTTTTTCAAAGCCCAGATTTTTTAAAACTAGGAAATAAATATGTGATGTTTATGTGATAATCGGATAAATATGTCATGTTTATGTGATAATTTATCTCTTGATATTTTGGCAAGTCAAACTTTAATCCAAAGTTGTCATAATTTTCTCTTTGTTTTTCTGCCCTCCAAAATCAGTATTACCTAATCTGTCTCTCAAACCATGGAGCAGTTTAATAGTGAAAGTAGATACAGCTATCCAAAGATTATGTTAGATTTCTTGCAGAAGGCCAGTTTGTCATCTGTGGAGTTTCTTAAAAGCTAAAAAAGGGTTTGGGTGTTTTTTGTTTTGTTACAACATCATAGATGTCATTTTAAAATTTTTCCATGGTATATAAGGTAAATTATCATCTTTTATTTGAATTTTTTTGATTTTGGAAATAGGTAGATGTTTATGTGATGCTGTGCACATTTCTTATTTTGTGGCTCATTCATAGATATCTAAATTTGCAGATGAGTCTGCTTGTCTTTCAGAGAACTGACCCAGATATATTTCAGTATTGTCACAGTCTACCTATTTCATATAATCTTTCTGATATACTAGGTTTTAATACCGCTTTACTTGAATCTAAAACATTTTGACATTTATAATACTCTCAGCCTGCTTTCTAAATGGATGTGTCCAGTCTTAGCATTTAGAGACAAAATTGTTTGCAGTAAATCAAGTCTTCATGTGATTGTAATCATACCTGTGTAGAGATGAATATCCTCACCCCAGTAATGTTCAGTTCTCATTAATCCCCTGGCTTAACATCCTGTATTAACTTTTATTGCTGAGACAATAGCACGTTCTAGTCCATATCCCATTTCTGTGAACTGGAATATTAGATTTCCAAAAGATTCTGAAATGGTGAAATTTCCTCAGAATTTAATTTACTTGACTTGGTTTAGGGTTCACTAATGAAAATTGCCTCCAGGAAAAATGCTGCTAATGAAGCAGTTAACATCCCAGTGATCCCAGGCTATACCATAGGTCCTAGGAGTCAACTCTGGTCTCATAAGGACACTATATAGAATGCCTCTTAAGGCTAAGGTGAAGGCGTAACAAGCGCTTCTGAGAATAGAAGGGGCACTTTAGGTAATTATGCTCAGACAACAGGCATCAATTGGTTAGTCATCTTACTTAAGGCCTCAGTGGTTCAGATCTACAGCTTTTCAGAATTGGTCTAGAATTCTGATATAGGGACCAAGGGATCTGCACCATTTTGAGAGCCCATTTATATTTTGAAATGATCATTGAATACCTCTTAGGGAACTATTAAAAATATCTAGAAATATCATACATATATGCCTATATAAAATAGACATTAAATTTCATCTTCTTTTTACCTTTTGGGTAATTTTTATTAATAATATCCATTGCAGTCATAACCAAGTCTGATATCACCCCCAAATTCCTTAACTTGAATTAAATATATTGGAATGAATATTGTTACTTTAGTCAAATAAATTGTAATGAATCTGTTACTTGTTTCATTGTTTTTAATGAATGCTATTCTTTCGGTTGATTAAAGCAATTTTTCCCGTGACTTTGTAAATAGTCCCACATTGAATGGATTTTAAATAGTAATTAATTGCCCAGGAAGCAGAAGAACAAAGAGTGGTTAATACAGCTCATAGGGATTTAAGGAAGAATAATTTGTGACAGTTACAGTTATGTAGATCTTTCTAGTATCCATAAATCGCTTTAACTTGAATTCTCTCTTGTTGATTTTATAGTTTTAACTCAAATATGTACTGTTTTCAAAAATATATTGTGCCCAGGTTTCTATAAAAATACATGTGTTCTATTTTTAAATGTCCAGTCATGTTGATTTCACAGAGATTTGGGGAAATTTATCCTAATGGGAATAATTACTCTGGGAGCTAAAAATAATAGACATGTCCTTCTTTTTCTTTCTTTTTTATAAAAGCTGGACCTGTGATCTGCAGAATGCTGAGTTATCCCCCAACTCGCCGAGCTTTAATTGTGGGTTGTGGCCTACAAATGTTCCAACAGCTCTCAGGCATTAACACCATCATGTATGTATTTCTTTCTGGCTTTTTACTGAAAAGATTGTGAAGGAATTATTTTATATGGAAAAAAAAGAGTAGGACTCTTGGTGATTTGTTTTTATTAAATGTGTAGAATTCTCCTTTTGGAAGATACTTAACCTTACAATTTTTTAAATCCTGTAAAATTGTAACTAGAAGGAAGTGACATTTTGTTTGTTGTAATTATTGACTTTATTTGATTTCACAAAATTTCTCTTTTATGCCATCCAATATGTCCTTATATTCTGAGCTACTGAATATATCATTTTCATAAGCTATTTCTTGACTCACATTAAAAGGTAAAACAAAAGGAAATCACCTGGCATTATTAGAAATTAATGGACACACAGATAATTAGTTCATTTCCTTTTAGGGCAGTCAGTTACAATGCAATGTGATAATAACATTAATAGAAGTATGTTTTTTACAACCAGGGTACAGTGGGCCAGGGATCGAGTGGGAGCAGAGAAGTAGGGAAGACACACAAGTTCCCTGTTTTCTAGTTTTCAGACTAATTCCCAAAGTTATATGTGTGTTGTGGGTGGAGCAGGGTGAATAGTGGGGGGTTCTACCACATTTCATTCATTCAATATTAAACCCATTTTTGATGGTCTATTTTGTACTAGATACATAGCAGTGAATAAAGTAGACATGGTCCTTGGCCCTACAGAGCATACTGGCTGGTGGAGGAAACAACACATTAAATAAACTCACAGTTTAATACAGAATTTCAAATTTTCATAAGGTCTGTGTAGGACTATATCAGTGGGGGACTTTTAAGATCCTAGGTGATAGAATGTGGGTTAGAGAAAAGCCAAGATTTTTGCTGAGAATCTGGTTGTTGGGTGAAAAGCTCCTAAATCTTAGAAGCTTTCCCCCACTACCTGTTAAAGTTATTAAAGTTATTCATTAGAAAAATACAAATTATGTAAAATTAAAACTTACCTAGTAAACCATTTGTATTTGGGACTCTTGATATTTTCCTTTAAAATTACTTGGGTTATAATGAATTATTCCATGGTAATTTGAGAAGAGAGAATTAGTTAAAATAATGGCTAGGGCCCAGTGACCAATTAGATTAAATTGTAATTTGCTAAGAAACTCCATCTTGAATACATCCACGCTGTTTGTGAATTTGACTTTGATGGTAATTCTTGTTGGACTTCAGCTTCCTGGACTACATTTTTAATATTGGTTCTCTCCTCCTTCCCTCTAACATTTACTTTCATTTTTTCCTCACCTTTATCAGCTCTATTTAGGCCCATCTGTTGATATGGTGCCCAGCATTTTTGTTTCTGGATGTTGCACACCGTGACTTTTCTGAGGCACGTCCACTGTCCTCAGTGTGGTGATGATATGGAATTGTAACAAGGCTAGCACCAAGCTTTCAAATAATGCAATGCAGTAATAACCCTATGTGAAAATCTAATTTATCAACCTAAATTAAAATATGCCCTATTTCTGAAAATATTTTTTGTTTGTTCTACTTAATAAACTGTAGAAGTTGAAATGTTTTTATGAAATCCATCTTTCACCCCAAGTTTGTGTGAACCTGAAATATGAGGTATTTTGAATTCTATTTTTTGCCAAGAAAAGTTCATAGAAAGATCATATGGGAAAATACTGAAAGAGAAATCATCCTTACAATTGTATTATGTAATCTTACCATGTTTAGTTTTCTTTTTTCTCCCTCATGGGATCTTTATTTCTATCTCCATGAATTATTTAATGTTCTGTCTCAGTTAAGGAAATAGATTTACTTCTTGGAATATTTAGTTTTTTCATTCTCTACTGTGAAAAAAAAATATATGTGGTGTGAGTGTATTTAAGTATCTTTTATTTGTATAACTTATGTTTATATCCTAACCCATACCTTATCATCCTCTTCTATCCTATCGTGCATAGGACTTCTAAGACCTTAAAACCATTACATACTTCAGACACTACATTTAACTTTTAGAAGAGGCAATTTTCTGTTATGACTCTGATCACTTAATTTCAAGCATGCAGCTGAATAGATTATTCTCTATTCACAAGAGAGAAAGAACAGAGCAAATGGAGTTCTGTTTTCCTGATAAATTCCTGGAATATTATTGCACTGCCTCACAGACCAATAAAATATTCTCACATCTGTCAAAATAAAAGGGAGAGTAATGATAGATGAAGATGATGATGATTAATGTGAAGACAGCTCTCTTAAGAAATTCTCATGTGATCTATTCTAAACCCTAGTTATAATGTCAATAATTTTCCATTTTCTGACTAAGAATTTTAATTTTATTAATAAATGGATCCTTCCCACATTATTATTACCACAACCAAAATGTGTATGGGTGAGTAATTAGGTAGGTAGGCAGGTAGGTAGGGAGGGAGAGAGAGAAAAAAAAAAGAGAAAGAAAGAAGACAGCTGGTTTGTCTGGGTTTGATAGCATCTTGCTTCTTTTGAAGAACTTAAAATAAGCTATATTTTGATATGTCTTGATAAACATAAAATCAGTCCATCTTGGACAGGTGGAAGGTATCAGATTTTTACATGGGAAGACCAAGAGGTTCAATGGCTTATTTTAAGGTTACACAGAAAATCCTCAGTAAAGAGAAGGAAATCCAGAATTTTAAGCTTTTTATGTCATCTTCAGGTAAAAGGATCTGTGGGTGTGTGAACTTCTTTTGGACACTCCATACCAGTCCTTTATTTTTAATCTACTCTTCTTTTAGGTTAATGCTCCCAGCTTCATCTCTTCTTACTCTTCCCTTTTCTACTAACTTAAAGTAGGGGTGGGAAATAGGCAATTATATTGGCTGGGCAGATCATTCTTACCTCTATAACTGCTTTACCTTAATCCCCAGTGGGTCACTTCTTCTATTGTATTTATAAGAGATAATAGAAAATATTTTGGAAAATATGCCCTTGCAATAATAATCTTAATAGGTATCATTATTGAGCATTAATAGCAGTACTACTGTAGCATGTATTAGCTCAGTAAATATTAACAGAAAAGGAAAAATAGGACAAAACTCTTAGCCTGTCTAATGGTGTAATTATTTATTATTGTCATGATAAAAACAAAAATGTTTACTGTTTTATATATATATATATATATATATATATATATATCTCTAACACTATAAAATATTTTCATAGACATGATCTCCCTTGTTCTTTATACAAATCCTGTCAAGTAGGCAGGGCAGTTCTGTTTATTCTCAAGCCAAGGCAGCAAAGGCTTAATGAGTTAAAGTGACTTGTCCACTCACACAATAAGTTTTAGAGCTGAGGGTAGAACCCTGATTTTCTGACTCTAGGGCACCTGGGCTACCCTTCAGTTGTAAAACACCTGAAATGCCCAGGGCTGACTCTTTAAAGCTTGTTTGGGGGTAATATAAGTCAACAAATCAAAGTTAGTGAAATTCACTACCACTCGAGGATAAAAGTCCAAAACAACTCTGTGCTAAAATAATTGCATCCATCTCAAGAATCATAAAACTCATCAGACTATTTAATCTACTGGTACCCAGTTGAGGCCTTTGCTTTATACTCTGATCTAGAGTTCCTGGGCAGGCCAGGCTGATGGTATGATATTTGTTAATCATATTTAATTAATTTAATTTCATAAGTGCAATATTTCTGAATCTGTTCCATTCTCATATTTTATCCCAACAAGCTCTCCTAGTGTAAAAAATTACCATGCAATCAGGAAACATGGCACAACAATCAGGCCAGATGATGGTAAATGCAGAGAAAAATAAAGGTGACAGGAAATAAGAAGAAAAGGATAAGGATTTATGCTCTTTTATGTTGTAAGTCTGAACCAGAGGTGATGCTTTACTCTTTCTGAGGTCCTCAGCAGGCAGCATGAGTGGACCAAAATACTAACTCACTAATGTGAGCCTTCTCCTCTCTCTGCATCCTCAGTAGGGCTCAGAACATAATCCAAAAAACTATTGAAAGATAATATGCTTATCTCATTGGAATGTTTCAAGATGAGTGTATTTTAGTCATTTGTGTTAATTGGGTGAAAGTCATTGAATGAATGAGGAAATGTTCAGTTTCATGATTCACTCTTTTGAAAGATGAAATTAGAGTGCTGGGAAGAATATTGACCCAGGAATCAGGATAATTACTTTCAAGATCTGTCTCCACCATGGAACTTTGGGCATGCCAGATAACTGCCTTCATTCTAATTACCTATAAAGTGAAATAGATGGACTTTAATGTACATTTGAACGAGGAAAAATGGAGTTTCAAGTGAAACTTGCGTTTGAACTACTTTAAACCTTTCTTGAGTGAAAAGTTATCAGGAGATTGATTTTAATCTAAAAAGAAAAATGTAAGCAATAAAATGGGAGTTTCATAAGAGATGGTGAGAGTATATTTTCTTGAATATTATAATCTTTTGTTTTCTTTTTATAATTCACAAATAATTGTGTCCTGTAATAGGAATCTTAAAACTACATCTGCTAAAGTATTCATTTATTTATTCTTCAACCAGCATTTACTATATTGTTGATAGAGCTTCAGATATTTGGAAACTAAAATTCTTGTCTTTGAGAAGTCTGTATTCTACCTAAGCAGACAGACCAAATAATTATAATGCAGTATTATAAAAAAAAAATTAATATGCTATATGAACACAGAAAAAATGAGTGACTGATTCTACCTCGAAAATAAAGAGGGCACATATAAACGATTTTTTGTTATTTTAAAATTTTTCTTTATATGGAGTCATTTTGGGGGTAGAAACATGGTACATCAGATATTAACACAACCTATGGTGTTAGATCTGAATTTAAATCGAAACCCATCACGCTTGCTAGCTGTGTAAACTCCACAAGCTTCTTAACTTCTCAGAGCCTCAGTGACCTGAAAATCAGGAAGAATATCTCCTGTGGTTCTTGTGATTAAATGAAATATCCTATATGGTTCAGGCCCAAGAGGGGAACTGAGACTATGTAAATAACTTCCCTTCTGCTCACTGTGTGTTGCAGCTTAGAAATTCCAGAGCATTTGTGGAAAGCAGGGCCATTCCATAGTTGATTCATTCTCTTTGGCCCAAACCTGTCCATCAGTCCAGCATTTGAAGCATCCTTTGTAGAAGATAAATTGTTGTAATACCCTTTTTTTTCATACTTGTCTCTAATTTTCAATATATAGAAAGAAGTCAAAATAGTGTTTTTCTTCTAACTTATAAATGTGGTAGGAGTGTTGTCTGCTTCAGTATTAGATACATTCGTTACCTCTTAAGTCAGGGAGAAAAGACTTCATTGACTTTTATTTTTAATTAATTTTTATTGGAGTATAGTTGTTTTACAGTGTTGTGTTAGTTTCTTGCTGTACAGCAAAGTGAGTCAGTCATACGTATACATATATCCACTCTTTATTAGATTTCCTTCCCATTTAGGTCACCACAGAACACTGAGTAGAGTTCCCTGTGCTATACAGTAGGTTCTCATTAGTTTTCTATTTTATACATAGTAGTGTATGTATGTCAGTCCCAATCTCCCAACACATCGCATCCCCTCTTCCCTCCTTGGTAACCATAAGTTTGTTCTCTACATCTGTGACTCTATTTCTACTTTGCAGATAAGTTCATCTGTACCATTTTTCTAGATTCCGCATATAAGCGAACCAGAAGAGACCTCAATGACTTTTGAACAATAGGAGCTAATAATGCCTCCTTAGGAAGTGGGGGATCTGTGACTAAGTATACCCTGGGTGGCATGACTTGTGGTTTACATCAAAAGACAGTCAAATCCTTTTGGCATGTTTTCCAAGTCAGATGTGAATTTAAGGTTCTGTGATAATTAATCGAAATTTATCTCCACTGGTTTGTAAAGTATCAGCAACTAAGATTTGGGTTCTTCAGGACATCTTTGGTGATATGAAAATATGGTTTCCTTGACTGCCCTTTCTCTGACTGATATGTTTTGCTGAAAGGTAAGCAGAAGAAATGCTGTTAGATGAGTTGAGAAGATGCTGTTAATGAGTTGAAATAACAGCATGAAATCCAGGGATGTGCCCCAGGAAATAGGCCTGCTGTGTCCCTGAAGCAGAACCTTGCCCCCCAAATCATATGTGAGTTTGAGAGTAACCAGTCCAGTTAGTTCCAGGTAGAATATTACAAAATTGTAAAAATGTTCATTTTTTAAACAAATCGGTGGAAGGCAGTCCTCCAGGGACTAGATAAACACAATATGACATAGCCCATCCCCAAGGAACTTTGGTCTTTTCCCTTACCTTTAAAAGGATATACTGTCACCTGTCTTGAAAGGTTGCTTTGAAGATGAAGTGAGGCATGAAATGTCTGCCACACAGGAGGTACTTAGAGGTTGTTGGGGAGTTTGGTTCTACTCTTCTCACACTCACATTTGTTATCCTCTCAGTTAGTCAGGTATCTGGGATGTCCTCACTTGGCCAGCGTTCTCTTTAAAAATTTTCCCTTATTGGCACGTCATAGCATTTCATCTTGAGTCTCCTTTATGACTTTTTCTTCTCAATTTATACTTTAAGGCTGGTGCTCCGCAGGCCTTGGCTTACAACTCTGCTGGGAGATTTTGTTCACTTCCATAGTTTCAATGACCAGCTACATGAAAGAGATGGCTTAGCCTCCATTTCCAGATCAGAACTCCTCTGAGATGCACAGTCATATTCAACTGCTGGGCATTTTTATTTGGATATCCTACTCTCATCAATCTCAAGACTGAATCCCTATTGTTTCTCACCAATTCTGCCCCTCCTCCTATTATCCCCATCTCAGTGAAGGGTATGACTAGTGGGTGCCCAAGACTATGGCTGGGGAGCCAAGACATCCAAATCCAACCAGTTGCAATTTCCTTAATTTTACTCCCTTAACACCTTTTATATCCTTCCTATTCTCTTCATTTTCATTATCTGTCCGAGTTTAGGCCCTGCTTTAGTTAGGGTTCATTGTATTTGCAAGTATTTGAATCTTACTCCTACCTAACTTAAGAAAAATCAGGGCAGTTTACAGTAAGGGCACAGGGACTGAAGTCAGGAAATACAGCTGCACCTACCAAGAGGCTGTCAACAAAAACATTAATCAGTAGTCAATCTAAGAAAGAAATGGAAAATTTCTTTACTTGGGCCAAGCTGAGGATTATAACCTGGAAGACAGTCTCTCAGAGAGCTCTGAGAATCTTCTGAAGAGGTAAAGGGGGAGGCCAGTATATGTGTGATTTTGGTGAAGGGAGTACATGCAACCAAGCACACATCTCGGTAGAAGGTCACTGCTAGTCACTAGGAATAGACATCTTAGTTAATGGTTTTAGTGCTTTTATAGGTATGGGAAGACACAAGAATCAGGTTCATAAAAATTTCTCCTGAAAATATCTAACTATCTGAGGGGTAGTTCTGTCACTTTTACCTCATCCTGATCTTTGCCTGGAATTCCTTTCTGGGTATATTGTAGGTCAGCGACCGCAGTGATTAATGACTTGATTCTTGTAGAAGTGGTGGGCAACATTCTTTATTTTACAATCCCTTCCCTTTCAGTCTTAATTTTGACCAAGGTTTGGGAGGCATTTCGTGACCAGTTTGTCCCACAGTGCTAGGAATGCTCATTCCCAGATCAGGCAAGGACTTCATTGATAGGCCACTCAAAGTGCTACTACTGGACTAGGCCCTGTTACCAGTAGCCAAAGCCTCTGGACCACTGCTTTACTAGTCTGTTATGATCCAGGAAATGGTTCCCTCTCATTGCTTCTTCCCATATCTAGAGTTACAGTATTATGACAATCATTGATCTTATAGAACTATATATTTGCTCAATCGTTTTAAGTTACCTAATCATCATTAATTTTATCTGACACTCAGTCATACATTTGGTAATGCAAGAAACAATAATCTTATAAAATAGGCAGAATAGAAGTAACATAGCTAGTAGGTCATAAGTAAGTATTTAAGCTAAGAACTTCCAGTAGGTTTGGCCCAGTATCTCCTCAGGTTGTTTGACTAGTCTGTTCTGCACCAATTGTTATCTTTAAGGGAAATGATAAATTGGCATTGGACATGCATAAAGTTCACCAAAGATGTCTGCACCTACAAGGAAAATAGTGGGTCATTGTGACCCCTTACAGGATTGAGAAAGCAGTGTTACCTTCTAAGGAGCTACGTCACTGGTGCCAGAAGGGGAAAAATTGATATGTGGTTCAGCCGGTATTTCTCCTATTGGGGAAGTCTGGTTAAGGCATAATGTAGATGTACACTAGAAGGAAGGGTAGAGGCCAAAATGGGCAGAGAAAATTTTTACATTTAAATTTTTTCTTGTCTTGCCTTAAAATACGAATTTTTATTTCATCAGGGCTGAAACCAGAAACACAGCCTCTGTGTCCATGTGATACTGTTTTCTTGTTTCTCTCTGGCTAAATGCATTCTCTTCCTTCTTTCTCTCTGAAATCTTTCTCTGCTTTTGCTCATATGTGATCACACTCTGCCACCATAACCTTGGATATACTTCTAAGTTCAAGCATCACAAAAGATTGACTGGAATTGTCTCAGTTGCTAATTCCTAAGAGAGAAAAATCAAAGTGAACCTCCCTTTGTGAGGGAGGATGTGAGGCCAGACAGCTGGGCAATACCATAGGAGGAGGTGCACAGAGAATTTTTCTGCAGTAAATCTCATGTCCCTCATTTTATCCTTCTTATCTCTGCATGTGAACTTTCCAAAACAAAGTCAAATCTTATCCTACCTTGACTTAAAATCATTTAATGGTAGCCATAGCATTCAGCAGAGCTCAAAGTCTAGAGCCCTTCATGGTCTGACTTTTGTCCATCTCTGCACCATCCTGTGTCCGACCACTTCTCACATGCTTTTGCCTCCTGCTATATGGAACATCCTCTGCTTTAGGTGATGATTAATTGAAGCCTCAGGGCCTTCATACATCCCGTTCTCCCAACTCAGGTCACATGCCATCTCCCTACACTCAGGAGCTGATTCAGATGATCCTCCTTTAGCCTCCTGTAGCACTCTGAGTAGATATCTGTCATAACAGTTATTGTGCTTTATTTGTTTGTGCTTTATTTAACATTTATGCTTTATAAAACTGCAGATTTATTTTTTTATTTCCCCAGAAAGACTAAACAAATAATAAAATTGCCCCCTCTCAAAGTACTCCCCAGGGAGAGCCAGCTAGATTTTTGTTCCTACTGACTCTTTTGTTTTTATTCTGTTCATCACCATGGTCATAGTATGGTGTTATGCTGGATCTGTCTCTGTCTGACTATGTGAGTGTCTTCCTTAACTAGTTTGCGGTTATGACCTCAGGAAAACAAAAGCAATGACATTCAAGATTTGAGAACAGGATTTTTCAAAACCACTGCCAAATGAGTTCTTATCTTTAGAATTAGTGACAAGTTATAATGACATTTCTACTAATTTATAATATTGATTAGATACTCTTTAAGTTTAGTTTGGGTTTCAACACTGAAGGTCCCATGACAAAAATTCTGAAGACAGAGCTCTTGGTTCCTTCTTAGGGCAACTGAAGAGCTAAGGTAGTGACTTCTATCCACATTTGTGATAGTACTTCCTGTGGCTGATAGAATTGCAGGATTTCAAATGCTATTAAGCTGCTAGATGCAGAGACAAATAGTCTAATGACATGTCATTCATGGCAGGGAGAAAAATGAACAGTGTTCCCTGCTGGAACATCTTCATTTATTCTGATAAGATTATTTTTTACTGGGCAGATTAAAATATGCAGAACGAAATATAAGGTGCTCCTGTTTCCATTTCGGTAAAAACACACAGTACCAGAAAATATAAAACGTATAGAGTATATTTAACTATGTGATTTTTTTTTCTTTTCTTCTTCTTTTTTTTTTTTTTTGGCGGTACACAGACCTCTCACTGTTGTGTCCTCTCCTGTTGCGGAGCACAGCCTCCGGACGCACAGGCTCCGCGGCCATGGCTCACGGGCCCAGCCGCTCTGCGGCATGTGGGATCTTCCCGGACCGGGGCATGAACCCGTGTCCCCTGCATCAGCAGGCAGACTCTCAACCACTGCACCACCAGGGAAGCCCTAACTATGTGATTTTAACTACAGTTTCCTGCATAGAATTAACAGTCTCCTCCTGGATTCTTCTGATGATCTTCTTCAACTTCCTTAAGGTTCTCCCCTCAGTCACTTGTCATAACTTGGTTGGAGAAGTTTAATTCTGTATCTAAGACTATTTGCAAGGACTAAATTTAGCCCCGAGACATGTTTTCTTTGGAAAGGACAGAATTTTTGCACTTGTTAAATTTCACACTAAAGTCCAGATTTCAAGGGGACTGCATTGCCTCTTGGAGCCTATGTGTCCTCTCCAGTTCCCCACATTCCCTGCTGCTCTCCATGGCTGGGCACCATCAAGATGGTTAAGGTTGTGCCACCTGCCCTAAGAAATCAACATTCAATTAATAGTCTACTTAGAACTTTCGCATGTATGTCCTGTTCAAGGCTGGATAAAAATGAGGGCAGATGATTTAGATTGCTCTGATTTTAGGAATAGCAATATAGTCTAATCAATACAGCAAAGCTGTGGATATTTGTAAAATATTCAGTTTCATCTTCTACCCTCAAGACCTTCATTCCACATTAAAAATTTTTTTTTGAGACTAAGTGGATGAGACTACCATTTGCTAACACTTTACAATCATTTTTATCAACTAAGAGGGAATTGCTGTAGGTGACGTCGGAATCAGATCTATCTAACAATGTTGTTAGAATTAAATGAGATACATATTTAATGTACTCTAAGGTGACTAACTTATAGCAGCTCATTATTTATTACATTATTGTTTTATTTGGCATCAGACAGAGCTGGAGTCAAATTTTACCATGTTTCCTGACTAGTTGTGCTACCTTGAATGACTTACACAGCCACTCCAAGTCTCAGCTTTCTTATTTACAAATGGGATATAATCTCTCTTCCAGGGTGGTTGTGTTTTCCTTCATTCTTACCCATCTCAGTGAGTAGTGCTCCCATCTATCCAGTTGCTCAGGCCCAAAACCCAGGAATCATTGTTGATTTTCTTCTCTGTTTACTTCCCAGTCTAGTTCTCCAGTAAGTCTTAGCCCCAAAACCATGATTTTCGAACTGTGCAGAGGCATGATACACTCCTTACAGGGGAGCCGAGGGATATTTTAAATTAAATGTGTGAGGGAAACACTACATGCTCAGACTACCAGTATTAAGTAGTTTTACTTTAATAAACAGAACCATTGGGTATTTCTTTTGGCTTAGCGGTGCTGAAAAAAATTACTCAGACACGAAAGGCTCCATGAAGCAAACAAGTTTGGGAACTTCAGCTCTATGGTGTAGTGTATATCCTTCCCCTTATCTGCATCTCCACTACTACCAGCCACACTAGCCACTATTGTCTCATTTATTGCAATTGTCAGTCTCCTAACTGGTCTTTCTGTTTCCATGTTTACCCTCCATAAACCATTCATTCTCCACAGAGCAGCCAGAATTAAGATCTTAACTCTCCATTACTCAGAAACTTCGGGTAGCTTTCCATCACACTTAAAATCAGCCCAGCTTTTCACCATGTTCCTGTGACTCTGCTCTTTGGGCCCACATCTTGTTTACCATCCTCATCTCCTGCTACTCACCCCAGCACTCACCAGGTTTCAAGCACAATGGCTTTTTTCCTTTCATTTGTTTCTCAAACTCTCTATGTTTGTTCCCACCTTAGATACTTTGTAGTTGCTTTTCCTTCTGCCTGGAAAGATCTTTCTCTAGATCTTCCCAGTGGCTGGTTCCTTGTCACTTGTGTCTGAATTTAAATGTCAACTCCTCAGATAGGCCTTGACCCTATTTGACCTCCTCCCTTCACTGATATCTCTCTCCATTTATTTTCTTCATAGTATTTATCACTGCCTAAAATTATCCTCTTTGTTTACTTGTTTGTTAATAAGCTCATGAGAGTAGAGCCCTCATCTGTCTTATTCACCTTTAAATTTTGCTCAGCATACAGTAGACTCTCAGAAAATATTGGTAGCATTGGAAATGTGGACAAATGCTTGTTCTGTTTCCCTTCTTTAGAACCAAATGATGTCACTGATGATCATGTGCCCTTTGCTGTTTCTTTATAGTAAAGTCTTGCTGAAGTTTTGAAAGATGGGGAACCTAAGTGTCTTGGGGGGGTCACATGTTGGAGCATTTATTTATTTTGCTTTAATGGTCAAAAAATGTAGTCATACTGCACTCTACCTTTATTTGAAGTGCCTGACTTTTCTAAATTCTTAGTAAATTTATTAAACAACTGAGAAAAAATTCCTTTTCTATTTTCCTCTTTACCCAGATCTCTGAATTGGCAAACCTCGTAGTTGGAGAAGTATTGGAGTAATATATAGTAAAATCAGAATCACTCCTGTATATCCCTCATTCCATTAAAACACAGAACTGAAAACAGCATGGAAGAAAGGTATTTATATAGCATTTGGGTTTATCCCAAATGAACGAACTGGATTGCCAAATTGTATTGCACAGGGTCAGTTCAGTGAGATGAATCTTTGCAACAATCAGTAAAGAGAAGAATAGCTTCATGAGTAACAAAATGAGGACTCCATTATTGGACCTCAATAAAACTACTATAATAATACAGAATAATATACAATAAATTAAATCTACAATAACATTTTTATAATTAGGGTAAAATACAAACAAGTAAATTCAGATAAGTATTTAAAATTGTAGGTATTTATGTTCTGGCTGTTTGTTTTGTGGGAGAGTATTTCTTTCTTTCACTAATCTTTACAGAGTGTACCTCAAACTTACTAATTGGTTATCTTCTAAGGATTTAAAATTCAGTTGGAAATTTCCCAGTGGTTAACTATGTGGCTATGTTAAACTGTTATACAAAATCCCCTTATGCCTTACCATATCTGAAGTGCTGAAACAATCATATCATTGCTGTTGTAGGAAAACTTCCAAGTTACAACTCAAGATTCCAAGTGTATTTTCCCTCAGCCCCAGAATTCCTGTAGCACCAATTCCAGATGGGAGTAGAATGAGAGAACACAGGTGGTCAGGAGGCCCAGGTACAGGTGTGGGTGTAGGTAGGTACCAGACCCTGTCAGCAGGAGAATGGGTGCACAGGAGAGGGAGTGGCAACAGCAAAGGCATTGGCAAGGGCAGCTGGTTGTAGTGATGAGAACGCTGATTATTGTAGGGTGTTTGTCTTGCCCCTGGTAGGGGAGGAAGGAAGTAGATGAGGTGAAAGGGGCACAAGATCATTCCCATGTATCAATTGTTAGTATGTTTGTATATAAATGGTTATCTCTAATATGGATATATTAGTTGATAATTCAAATGATTTCTAAAACCAAAAAATCTGAAACGATTAGGGCTTCTCAACATGGATCATATAGTAATCGTTTGTTCCCACATGTTCATTAGAAAGCCAATTTATGAATTAATTTGGTTATTAAAATTATACTGGTAACTTAGGTTCCATGTACACAATGTTTCAACAACCAGGTGAAAAATATTGGTTAGCTGGTTATTTTGATAGTAGAATATGAATCAAATGGCTTGACTAATTTGACGATTGATCTATTAAAGCACAGTAAAACAAGTTTTCCTATTTTCCTGATTTTAAAGTTTTTTCAATAAACAATAAACTATGCTCTTGAATCTGGGTCATTTATGTGGTGGGTTAAAAAAGTCACAGGCTCATTTTAACGTTATTCGTATTTTATATTTTGAGTTTAATTTTTATTGTGGTATTACATATACAAGAGTCAAGGTAGTATAAGGTTTACCATGAAAAGCAGTTGTCCCTGTGCCTCATCCTCTACTTCAAGTTCTACTCTCCAAGGACAGTTACTTTCACTTCTTTTAGATATTTCTCTCCATATTAACACTATCTGTATTTCTAAGTAAATAATATTTATATAATTTTTAATGATTTCAATGTTTGCAATTCTGTATTGACCTTCCATTACAGAAGATACTTCTTCCAGCCACCTCCATTCACATTCACACAATTCCGCCCACCTTTATAATTACATCTCAAGTTTTGGGATTAACTAATGTTCACTGTTTTCAACATTGTGATTACAGAAACGTTGTTTCCAACTGAGCAACTCAGTGCGCTGTGAGTATGTGTACTTCTGTTGTGCTGCACATCTTCTGTTTGCTACTCAGGTGACACCTCCATCTTTCTCTACCTTACTCTGCCTGAGCCTGGCCTGGTGAACTGATTGATACATGCGTACCAACATTTTTTCCTCCCCTATTGTAAATAATTGCCTCCTCCTTTAATTTGCTCAGTGTTCTGTGTACCCCTCATTAATCCTTTCTGCACACTCCTCAGTGGAACTGCGAAACCCCTCTCTTGTTGGTTAAACCTAATAAGAAACATCAAGAAATCCATCCTTGTACTTCTGCTTCCCCACGCCTTGCCTTTCTTGCTGACCCTCCTCCTGGAGCCTCCATTTTCCTGCCTGCCCCATCCCCCTATCAGGATGCTGTCCAGGCACAGCTGTAGGAATTCTCTTTACTTCTCTTCTCATTAGCTTCCCTGTTTCCTGGATCCCATTTCCTCTCTTTAGCCTTACAGTGCAGTAGTTGACTAACAGTAGTTACTAGTTGATTAACAAAAATAAACAACTATTTCACTATAAAAATTAGTTCTGTACTTAGTATATCTTCAAAAATTTTAAGATTTAAAAATCTTAACTCTCATCATCTGTATAGTAGATAATCTAGGATTTTAGTTCTATTTTATGTATTGCTCATTTATTAGAGGAAGCACTCTTGGTACCACCACTCACACAGAAAGTGTAGTCAGAGCCTGAATGAAGGATTGGCCGGCTCTCAAATTAAATCAGTAACTTTACATATTAGAAATAGCATTGTAAATCAACTATACTTCAATTAAAAAAAGAGAAAGAAATAGCATGGATTTACTTTATAGGCTTTTTTAGTCTAAGATTTTTTACTCGAATTAGTAAGCAGAAACTGGGCAAAAGCATATCAAAACTTAGTGCTTAGTGACACTTAGTGCTCTGTGACATGAAATTTTTTTTTTTTTTTTGCGGTACGTGGGCCTCTCACTGTTGTGGCCTCTCCCGTTGCGGAGCACAGGCTCCGGACGTGCAGGCTTAGCAGCCATGGCTCACGGGCCTAGCCGCTCCGCGGCATGTGGGATCTTCCCCAACCGGGACACGAACCCGTGTCCCCTGCATCGGCAGGCGGACTCTCAACCACTGTGCCACCAGGGAAGCCCTAAGTTTTTTTTCTGACGTGTGAAATATCATTCTTTGATCTTTGAAATAGATGTTGTGTTAAAACATTGTTTCCCTTTTAGAAATAATGTTGCTATAGGAGAGAATCAAAATGAAGTAATGTAAGTAATAAATTCTTAAACATATACCAGGCTCTTGTTACTGGAAATTTAATTCATTTTTCAACAATATATGCATTTGATACTAAGCTTACAATTACACATATGTTTTAATTTATACTTTAATGTTTGTGTCCAAGTAACTTGAAGTTTAATTTATTTAATTATTTCAGGGACTTCAAGAGTATGTACTGTTTATTTTTGTATTCCACACTTCCATAGGAGCTCAATAAATGTTGAAATAAGACAGTCATGTTTTGTATACCAGCACAGTGCTTTGAACATACTGAAGCTTAATAAATTCATCAAATTAAAGCATATCCTTTAGCTTTTCTGAATGTCCCTTAAAATAAAAATTTTGAATATGAAACAGAATTTAGCCAAGTTTCTATAGCGTTGCATATTGATTTTGAAAAACAGCTTTGAGGGTAACAATAGCAAATGCAATATTCTTTTCTTGTTAGGTGTTATTTTTTTAGAAAAGATACATTCTAATTAGATGTAGGCCAGATATAATGAATATGCTTCTGTGAAATATAAAACATTTATTAACTTTAATAGCCCATGACATCCTGAACTAACTTATAGTATATTAAAGATTTTATATTTTAAATGACATTTGGGGGAGAAAAAGGCAAGGATATGCTTTGATTAATATGTTTATACTTTTTCCACGAAACTTTTTAATTCATATGCCTCACCAGTTTTCAATTAGTTTACTCTGTACATTGATCATTATTCTGTATATACCTAGAAGAAAATATTAAACTCTATAAGTATTTTGGTATCATGGATCAAAGGTAGAAGTAAACTTGTGAAATTCAAGATTTTAAAAAATTCTATAAAATGCACAAAATGTAATGGAGCATTTCATAAAGAGAATGAGAGAAACATTATTTCTCGACTCAGAAGCACCACACCATTTGATTTTAATGCAAGAACTATAGATATTTGGCTGACAGGAATCTTATCTCTTTAAAATGCTTAGTGCACAATCTATTACTGTTTAATTTGTATGTGAACAAACTAAATGCGTTGGTTCTAAAGATACTATTAATTATGTACCGACACCTTGATGGATTGCTCCATCAGCTGAGCAGCCTTTCTCAATCAAATAGCATCAGGAAGAGAATTTTCTCTATAAATGAAACCTATAAGAATTCTTCACATTTAAAGTTAGAGCTATATACAGTTTATAAAATTGTAAAGATTTATTATCTATTGAAATGATGATATGGCTGTTAAAATACCAGGGAAAGATATGTCAAAATACTTAAGAGCAGTTTACAAAACAATATTACATGTCTCACTCATTTATTATAGAATGCTGAGCATGCAATTCATCTCTCGGCTCCCACTTTTATAAATGTCAGAACCATATAAATATGTTTGAATTTTTGAAATTCCTCATCAGAAAAGTATCTATAATGTTTCCTGAGAGCACTCGTTATGACATATGTCTTTGAAACTTCCCAAGCCTCTAAACCTGAAATGTACATGTAGGATATTCTTAAAAACTGACTAAAGGGGTATTATTCACTTCCTCAAAATAGTTATCAGTCACTGTCTCCCTTGTCTTTGAGTGGAAAGAATTACTTAAATAAAAAGGATTACTGTTATTCACATATTTTAATGACTGAGGATGAATTTATTGTGTTTTGAGGGACATTTTATTTCTCACTGCTTTAATGTTCTGCACATTATTTGAATTTTTCCAATAAATTCCAAACAACCTTTGTTTCAGTATTATAAATATTTAAATTTATAAATATTTAACCAACCAAATAAAGAAATGCATCAAATCCATGCCCTGTTGAAGCAATAGGCTCCTTTTGTATTTTGGAATTTATCCCTTTCATAAAGGACTGCATAGGATATCGTAACAACTAGGTGAGAGTCACTAAAGAAATTAATGTGGTTAACTTAAATAAAATAGGAAAATTATTTATTTTTTATTAAACTCTGTACTGCTATGAAAGATTGGTAAATATTGATGTAACTTAAATGTGCTATTAGTTGATTTGGTTTTAAATGATTTAGACAGTTTTTTTCATAATCAATTAATTTATCATTCATCTTTCCATGTAATAAAACTGAAGCATCTTAGAGGGAAAGAAATATGCATTTTATTTTATTTTATTAAATCATTGAATCCTCCATGTTAAGAATCTAATTAAAATGCAGCTTTTCTAAAGTAAAGGTTGTTTTGGTTTTGTTTTCGTTAATTATTTCATAGGCAACCCCAGAATGACCCAGATGTTGGGAGTCATTAGATAACAATTTTAAAGCATCGGTTATAACTATGCTTCAAGAGATGTAAGATGATATGTTTGTAATGAATGAAAAGATAGGGAATCTCAAGAAACTATGAAGAATAACCAAATGCAAATTTTACAATTGAAAAATAAAGTACCAGAAGTAAAGTGTTTACTAGATGGCTTTAATATCAGAATGAAGACAATAAAAACCTGAAGAAGAGAAAGAAAAAAATTTTTTTTGAGTAAAGATAGCCTCAGATTATGTGAGGCAATTTCAGAAGAAAAATGGAGTTCCAGATGGAGAGAGTGAGATAATGGAGCAGGAAAAAGAAATAGAAAACGTACTGGCAGAAAAGCCTCTGAAATTTGTTAGGAGATACCAATTTACAGATTTATGGACTCAACAATCTGTTTTTTGTTATTTAGTTTTAAGAGTATTCTATGTATTGTGGCTATTAATTTCTTATAGGATATATGATTTGCAAAATTTTCTCCCATTCTGTGGGCTACTTCATTACTCTGTTGATATTGTATTTTTTTTTTTTTTTTTTTTTTTTTTTTTTTTTGCGGTACGCGGGCCTCTCACCGCTGTGGCCTCTCCCATTGCAGAGCACAGGCTCCGGATGCACAGGCCCAGCAGCCATGGCCCACGGGCCCAGCTGCTCCGCGGTATGTGGGATCCTCCCGGACTGGGGCACGAACCCGTGTACCCTGCATCGGCAGGTGGACTCTCAACCACTGTGCCACCAGGGAAGCCCTGATATTGTCTTTTGATGTACAAAATTTTAAAAAATTTTTAAGAAGTCTAATTTGTGTATTTTTTTCTATTTTTGCCTGTGCCTCTGGTGTTATATATAAGAAATCATTTCATGAAGTTTTTGTCCTGTGTTTTCTTCTAAGAGTTTTATAATTTTAGGTCTTACATTTAGATTTTTGATCCATATTGAGTTAATTTTTGAATGTGGTGTTAGGTAAGGATCCAGTTCCTTTCTTTTGCATTTAGATATCCAGTTTTCCCAGAACCATTTGTTGAAAAGACTGTTAAAATTCCATATGAATTTTCTATCTCTGTTTCTGTAAAAAACATCCCTGAGACTTTTGTAGGAATTGCACTGAATCTGTGGAACACTTTGGATAGTATTGACATCTTAGCAATATTAAGTCCTCCAATCCATGAACATGGGATGTGTTTCCATGTATTTATGTCTTCCTTAATTTCTTTTAGAAAAAATTGTAGTTTTCATTGTACGAGTCATTTCACTTAAAACCATCTTAAGTTGGTTTTCACCTCCTTGCTTAAGTTAATTTCTAAGTATTTTATTCTTTTTGATGCTGTTGTACATGGAATTATTTTCTTTATTTCCTTTGAGATTGTTCATTGTCATTGTATAGAAATGCAGCTGATTTTTGTCTGTTGGCTTTATATCCTGCTACTTTGCTGAATTTCTTTATTACTTCTGGCAGAATTTTTATAGAAACTTTAGGGGTTTTGGTGTAGAAGACCATCTTACCTGCTAACAGAGATCATTTTAGTTCTCCTTTATTTGTCTTGCCTAATTGCTCTGGCTAGAACTTCTAATACTATGCTGAATCGAAGTGCAAAATGGGCATCCTTGTCTTGTTCCTGATCTTGGAGGAAAAGCTTTTAGTCTTTCACCATTGAGTATGATGTTTACTATGGGTTTTTCTTTTTTTCTTTTTTTTTTTGCAGTATGCAGGCCTCTCACTGTTGTGGCCTCTCCCATTGCGGAGCACAGGCTCCGGATGCGCAGGCTCAGCGGCCATGGCTCATGGGCCCAGCCGCTGCGTGGCATGTGGGATCTTCCTGGACAGGGGCACGAACCCATGTCCCCCACATCGGCAGGCGGACTCTCAACCACTGCGCCGCCAGGGAAGCCCATATGGGTTTTTCTTATATTGCTTTTACTATGTTGAGATAGGTTTCTTCTATTCCTGGTTTGTTGACTGTCTTTATCACAGAAGGGTGTTGAATTTTATCAAATGCTTTTTCTGCATCAATTAAGATGTGATCATGTGATTTTTTTCCTTTTGTTGATATGACATATTGCATTGATTGATTTTCATATGTTGAACCGTCCTTACATTCCCATAATAAATCCCACTTGTTCATGATGTATAATCCTTTTAATATACTGCTAAATTCAGTTTGCTAGTTTGTTCATAAAGAACGTTGGTCTTTAATTTTATAATATCTGTCTGGCTTTGGTGTCTGGGTAATGCTGGCCTCATTGAATGAGTTAGAAAGTGTCCCTTCCTCTTCAGTTTTTTGGAAAAGTTTGGAAAGGATTGATAATAGTTGTTTAAATGTTTGAGAATTCACCAGTGAAGCCATCTAATCCAGGGCTTTTCTTTGCTGGAAGATTTTTGACTACTGATTCAAACACCTTAATAGTTGTAGGATTATTCACATGTTCTGTTTCTTCATAATTTAGTCTTAGTAAGTTTTGTGTTTCTTGGAATTACATGTAGTCCATCACATGTAGGTTATCCAACTTATTGGATATAATTGTTCATAGTACTTTACTCTCTTATAATCCTTTTTATTTCTGTAGTATCTGTAGTAATGTCCCCACTTTCATTTCTGATGTTAGTACTTGAGTCTTCTCTTTTTTATTTAGTCCATCTAGCTAAAGACTTGTCAAATTTATTGATCCTTTCAAAGAACCAACTTCTTTTTCTTAATTCTTCTAGTGCTTTTTTGTTTTTTAATTTATTTTTGGCTGCATTGGGTCTTATTGCTGTATGCAGGCTTTTCTCTAGTTGTGGCGAGTGGAGGCTACTCTTCGTTGCAGTGCACGGGCTTCTCATTACGGTGGCTTCTCTTGTTGCAGAGCACGGGCTCTAGGCACACAGGCTTCAGCAGTTGTGGCATGTGGGCTCAGTAGTTGTGGCTCGCAGGCTCTAGAGTGCAGGCTCAGTAGTTGTGGCACACGGGCTTAGTTGCTCCATAGCATGTGGGATCTTCCTGGACCAGGGCTTGAACCCATATTCCCTGCATTGGCAGGCAGATTCTTAACCTCTGCACCACCAGGGAAGTCCAAAACCAACTTTTGACTGCATTATTTTTTTTTCGTTACTTTGTTTACCTCTAATCTCAGTTATTTCCTTCCTACTGCTAGCTTTGGGTTTAGTTTATTCCTCTTTTTCTAGTTCCTTAAATTGTAAAGTTAGGTTGTTGATTTGAGATCTCTCTTATTTTTTAATGTAAGGGCTTATGGCTATAAATTTTCCCCTTAACACTGCTTTTGCTGCATCCCATAAGTTCTGTTATATTGTGTTTTTGTTTTTATTAGTCTTTACATATTTTCCAATTTCCATTGTGATTTTTCTTTTTTGATCTATTGATTGTTTAAGATTATGTTGTTTAATTTCCACGAATTTGTGAATTTTCCAGTTTTACTTCTGTTATTGATTTCTAACTTCATCCCGTTGTGGTCAGAGAAGATACTTTATATGATATGTATTTTTAAATCTATTGAGACTTTAATTAATGGCCTAAAAACACATGGTCTATTTTGGAAAACGTTCTGTGTGCACTTAAGGAGACTATTTTGTATATGTCTGTTAGGTCTAGTTGTGTTAAGTTCTGTTTCCTTACTTATCTTCTGTCTGGCTGTTCCATTATTAAGAGGAAGCTATTGAAGTCTCCTGATCAGAGTGTAACAAGGTTTCTGAAGGTTCTTCTTGAGAAAGATGAAAATCAGTAATCATAGCGATTGTTGAAGTATCACAGTACTTGTATTCAAGCAACATTTATTTTACTTGATAAAAGCTCCAAAGCACAGGAGTAATAATTGTGGCAATTTGGATATACCAAAGAATGGTCATAAACTGCTTCCTTTAAGTGGAAAGGTGAAAGTTCTTGACTTAATAAGGAAAGAAAAAAGTCCTTTGCCAAGGTTGCTAAGATCTATGGTAAGAATGAATCTTCTATCCATGAAATTGTGAAGAGAGAAAGAAATTTATGCTAGTTTTGCTTTCACACCTTAAACTGCAGAAGTTATGGCCTCAATGTGTGATGAGTGCTTAGTTAAGATGAAAAGGCATTGAATTTATACAATGAGATATTTTGAGAGAAGGAGGGAGACCACATTCACATAACTTTTATTATAGTATATTGTTATAATTGTTCTATTTTATTGTTATTAATCTCTTACTGTGACTGATTTATAAATTAAACTTTATCATAGTTATGTTTGGAAAAAAATGTAATATATGTAGGGTTTGGCACTATCTGTGGTTTCAGGCATCCAATGGGGGTCTTGGAACGTATCCCCCATGGATAAGGGGGGACTATTGTAACAGTATTGGAAGGATAGGAATATGAGCAAGGTGTGGGTGGTAGTAGGAATAGTAACAGGGTGCTAAATCCCTATGATTAAGGGAATAATGGATAGGAATTGCTATAAACTTTTTATCAAAAAACATCAACATACAGACAGATATAGAAGTAAATAACAACTGAAAGTAAAGTGGCAATGACCTCAGAAATGAGTTAGAAGTGATATAGGGAACTAGTATTATTAGATACTTGTGTGAGTTTTTTAATAATAAAAACCAAAATAATTTATCTAAAAGAAATTAAGCCATGAAAAATTATAAAATTTCCAAACCATAGCTTGTAGACTTTTGAATATTTCTTTACCCTTATCTCAAAAATACTTCTCTTGTTTAATTTTTTTAAATATGTGAACGAAAAGTACTAATGTGCTGTCATTGTACATGCTCAGCTGGTATAAGTAAATTTAGTCATTGACATGTATTACTATGGCTACTTTCTTTTTTTAAAGATTGACATTCAGTGGTAAAAGATAAATGACAGAAGTTGAAAGATTGAAGTAAAATACACTCATTCAGCTCATCTTATTACTTTTTGACTTGTTTTAGGTTGATATTACAAATGCAAATAATATATCTATCTATATCTATATCTGTATATGAAAGCTGACCTTTTCATTCATGTGGTATATTACATATCATATTCCGTAATATGTATGGTGATATTAATAAATGTTGAAGCATGTTTTTAAAGGAACAGTCCTTGGCAGATTTTCTGCAGTGTATTAACATAGACAAAGAAACTTGTTCTTCGTAATTAGTATCTCTGTGGAGTCAGAAAAAGGTGAAGGCCTTTCAACTTGCTAAATGAGTAATTCAGCTTCCCACATAACTTACTGACATCAAAATAAAAATCTGGATATCTCTTATGCTTGAATATTTGGTAAAAGTCTTCATTTTAACAAGTTTAAACATTTTGTTTTCAAGAATGTTTTGAGTTTTCTGACAGTTAAAGACTGTAGGATATTTTGTGCAAACATTAATTATATTTGTTTAAGAGTTTACATTATTAATGTATTCAGAAGAGAAATGAAAGAAAGTCATTTTAAAATAACACTTCTTCATTCTATGTTGTTTTTGTTATTTACCTTGATGAGCTATATTCAATACAAGTAATTTTGCAGCTTTAAGTATAAAAGCCTTCACAAAAAAATAGAATTATTATAGCTTTAGTGGAGAAATGAAAATAATAGCATGTTTTTGGTTTTAATTCTTTTCCCACATTTGTATTATTTACATGTCTTATGTGTTTATGAAAAAGGATGTGCTTATGCTAATTTTACCTCATAAACAGGTAAAATGTGCTTTGAGGGAGACAGAACAGATACTGAGGTGCTAAGAGATTTGTAAAGTATTTTTGTTTTTTGTAGTTTTTCCATTTTTGCTTCTTTTTTAGTGTATTTTTATTGTGGTAAAATATTTCTAACAAAAGTTGCCATTTTTACCATTTTTAAATGTACAGTTCAGTGGCGTTAATTACATTCACATGTTGTACAGCCATCACCACTACCTACTGCTAGAACTTTTCATCACCCCAAACAGAAAATGTATACCCATTAAGCAATAATTCCCCATTTCTGCTTTCCCTCAGCCTCTGATAATGTCTATTTATTCATTTGTTTTCAATAAAAATAAAATATAAACAAAATATATTTATAAATAATGTGATGTTATAAATAATATTTATTGTTATATTTAGGTTAAGTGGCTTTACCTTATTGAAAGGTTGATTTCAGTATTACTTTACCTGTTATTTGAATTAGTCTATTGGCACATGTAATGCATTTAATTATGAGGTAGTAATTTAACTTTAAATTAACTTTCCTTTTCCCTTAGCTAGAATGTTTAAGACACACATACAAGGATTACTATCATATCCAGTATAATCAGTTGGGGTTACTTCAATGCAGGTATGTTACTCTTAAATGGTGCCTCATGGCCAAATCAGAATTGTGAATTGCCAAACTAAAATAGAATACAAAAATATGGTAATACTTATGCCCTGCACTGATATCCTTTGTAGAATATTTTGTTGGTCATCAATCATGGACTCATAAGCAGTAATGTGTATCACTTGAGAACAGTGTACTCAGTATAAGCAACTAGAGGTGCTAGAAGCTCCCAGTGACTTTCCTTTGCAAGGATGGCTGGGATAAATTCCTGCATACTTAAACACACTGAAGGCTCTTGAAATGGGGGAAATGTGACAGCAGGGCAGGAGAGAGCTCCCTTTCTTTGTCAGTGGCTTCTTTGAACTAAGAGGAACCTCCTGCTTCAGAAAGACTCTCCAAGATGTTATTAATAACTGAAGATTATCATTTTCCAGGAACAGAGAGAGGGAAATTCATGCACTGAAAACAAGCTAATCTTCCAAGGCGAACACCAGAGATTGTGCACAAAACTCAATTCTAACACTTGACAATTACCCCTTTTGCAGCTCTTATATAGGCAATCCTGTTACCAAACACAAGATCATGTGCCTGATGCACAGTGAGGCCAAACAAACTGAAACTTCGGAGTTCGGAGCAGAGAAAGGTTGTAGAGCCATGCAAGGAGTCTAGTGGCTTGTGCCGCCAAAAACCCTGAACTCCCCAATGGTTTTCAGGGAGAAGTTTTTATAGGCAAAATTTGGGATGAGAGCTACAGGGTCTGTGACTTTCTTCTGATTGATTGTTGTGAGGTAACAGGGCAGTGTTCCAGGACTCTTGTGCTCAGCCTGTAGTTACCATCCTCCTCCTGGGTGGGGGCCTTAGTTCCTGCAGAAGAACTCAAAGGTACTGTTAAGTATATTCTTCCTTCAGGAAGAACCAGGACGCTGCCCCAAGGCTGTAGTACTGTTTCTTGACCACCCCTCCTTATTTTCTGCATTCCCTCCCTTCCCTGACTAGCAACTGTTTGAATCTGCCCTTTGGAACTCAGGAGAGGTCAGGAAGGCTGAATGAAGCCTATTTCCTACAAACAAGAAGCAGGGGACAAGGAAAGGATTTGTACTGGAGAGGGCCCCAAGAGGGTCCTGCTCCATTTCAATCCCAGTGCCAAATATCCCAGTTAGAAATCCTATACATAAAGCCAAAACCAGTCAGTTATGTTTCAGTTTTTTTTTTTTTTTTTACATTTCAGTATCACCCTTAATCCTATCGGGCTTGTGGTTTTCTGTATTTGAAATACTCTTTGCAAAAAATTTTATACAAAGTACTGAAATGCTTAGTTCCAATGTTGTTTAGCCCTGCTTATTATTTACACCAGCTAATGAGGGCAGGAACCGACTTTAATTATCTGTCCCTAGCTTTTGGCATAGTACCTGGCATTTAGTAGGCATTCTAATGATAGCTAAGGTCTATTCAGTTGTGTTTGTGTGCCAGAATGCTTTGCACAGATGACTTTCTTTAATCCTCACAATACCTTTGTATGGTTGGTTTGATTACTATGCTGATTTTACAGGTAAGGAAGCAGGAGCTCGGTGACCTGTTTTGCCTGAGGTCTTAGAGCAGTGATCAGTATAGCTGGGATTCAGAGCCTGAACTTCACCCCAGAGCTCTTAACTACTCAACTATACTGTGTTTATAAATGATTGTTGACCAGAGTGCTTTGTTAAATGAAGGAAGAAGCCAGGATATATTCTGCTGTTGTGTTCTGTTCAGTTTTTAGCTTTATACCCCAGTTCTCAGCAGTATAGAGGTTATGAAGAAGTACAGAGGTTAAGAAGAACTCTGGTACAGTTCTCTCTACCACTTGCCGCTTTCCGTAGTATAAGCCATTAACCAGTCAGAGGAATTGGTTAAGCATGCGCTTAACTAATGTGCTAGGTTTCCTGGGAGGTAATTAATATGTAGAAATTCATAGCCTCTTGTTATATATTATACATACATACATGTAGAATATGGCTGATTCTAGTTACATACAGAAAAAAAGATTTAAAAATCTATATATATATATTTTATATATATATCCATACACTCTATGAGTATTGGAAGGGTTCACTTTTAAATATGGTGTAGTGCGAGCATCTTCGAATGTGTCTTGGATGATGAGGAATATAAGAAGGTGCATTTTCCTTGATGAGCACAGGCCAGCTGGGACTCCTTTTACCAGGGATCAGTTTGCTAATGTTTCACAGCTGAACTCCTAAGTAACAAAACTAATTAAAATAATGTTATTCAGAGATAATAAGTGTATCAAGGTGCCAAGTCTGGTTTAGGTAAAATCATTTGAAATTTAATATAGTAGTTTTGGGGAATGAGAAAGAATGCACTGTAGAGCTTTTCACATCTAATCATCATCACAAAAGATGGGAACACGTGGGAAGAATTCTCTTTAGATAAAATCTAATTAAAGCAATGGTGATTTACGTTAATATATGACCACCAGGTAAGGTAAAAATTGCTGTTTTTTAATGAAGTTTGTAAAATATTAGGCACTTGTAGATTTTCTTTGTTATGTTTGTGTATGTTTATACTTTTAAGTTTTTATATTATGGTCTAAAACATTATCTTATTTATACAGTTTTCTTGGAACATGTTAGGATAACTATACTTTGAAACCTATGGGTTGATAGATTCTTTTTAAATTACTGTATTAATTATGTACTGTTGACTTAAAAAAAATGCACCACGTGAGAGTTGTGAGTCAAGTTTTATTTGGGGCAAAGTGAGGACTATAGCCGGGAGACAGCATTTCAGGTAGTTCTGAGAAACTGCTCCAAAGAGATAAAGGGGAAAGTCAGCATATATGTTATTTTGGTGAAGGGGGAGTACATACAATCAAGCACATACCTTTTTGCGGAAGGTTTCTGCTAGTCACGAGGAGCAGTCATCACCAGGAAGGATTTTAGTGCTTTTCTAGATATGAGGAGATACAAGAATCGGGCTCATAAAAGCGGCTCCTGAAAATATCTATCTGAAGACCTGTTCTGCCAGTTTTCCCAGAGCACAGAGGGCCTCATTTCTGCTCTCCACCATGAGCTCCTTTCAGGTGGTGTTGAAAATCAGCAGCTGAAGCAGCTCATGATTTAATCCTTGTAGAGGTAGCTGGCAAGTGCCAATTTCTTGTTGACAGTATCACAGAGAAATTTTAGACATATGAGTAAACATTCTTGAAAAACAAAAAAAGGAGTAATGTAATATATTGTTAAAAGTATCAGTTCATCTTAATTATTTTTCTTTCATAAGGTACCTTTATTTACCTTAGCATGAAACAAGATACAAAGATATCAATAAGGTCATCTGTAATGTAGTTATCCATAATCACAATTATATCTTTTTTAATATTGAAATACTAAGGGATTTTTTTCATTGTAGCATTTTACTTCAGCATTAGCCAAGAAGAATATTTATCACATATACAGTTTATATTCTTCCACATTAAAATATTCACAACCTGCAAGCATCTAGAAACTTCAGGTCTGGTTATAACTAAAAAGTTTTTCTTTAACTCTTTCTAAAATCCTATGCACATGTGCACTCACCATCCATCCTAATTTGTAGATACATATAAAATATGGTAAAAATAACTGTATATTTGTTTCTCATGAATGATTATTTACTGTACCATGAAGTCAGCTTTCTGATATTCATAGTCATTGCTCAGTATACATGTTACGGAGTCCAAGCTCACTCGGCTCGCTGCACTACAGGCCAACGAATCGGAGACAAGGTGTTGAGGCAAAGAATACAGCTTTATTCGGAAAGCCGGCAGACTGAGAAGATGGCAGACTAAAGTCTCAAAATAACCATCTTATCAGGGTTTGGATGCCAGTTTCTTTTATAGCATAGAGAGGGAGAGGAGATAAGGAAGTAAAGTAAAAAGGCCATAAGTTTTGCAGACATCACCTGGAGTGGCCAGCCTCTGGGAGGGGATGTGTTAATTTTTTCTTTCTTGTAGCCATCCACAGGTGGACAGGGTCTGGATGTTTGCCCGAACAAAGGCACTTTGGTTTAACGTTCAGGCAGAGGGGCGGGGTTCCCCGAGGCAGATATTACATATAGACAGTATCCTTTTAGTGAACAAAAGCATCAGAAAGCAAATGTTAAAGTAAAAGAAACAGATCCAACATGCAGTCAAGATTTAGCTCTTCCCTGTCAAAGTTGAATAGAAGCTTCCTTGACCTTATTAAGGACTAACTGTAAAATTTGCATGGGGGGATTAATGTCTGATATAAAATTATTTTATTTGAATTAAATTCTTTATTTTAGAGGTTAAGATGTGAAAAAGTTCTTGTTAATCAGGAAAGGGTTCTAATTAGTCAAGTAATTTTTATGTAGAAAAGCCAGAGGAAAGACAATGGTAACTATGTAAAGTGACAGATATATTAGTTAGCTTGACTGTGGTGATCATTTCACAATGTATATGTATATCAAGATATCAAGTTATACTCCTTAAATATATACAAAATTTTTTTGTTATTTTACCTCAATAAAGCTGTTTTTTGTTTTTGTTTTGTTTTAAAAAGAAAGAATAAAAAGCCAGTATAGTGAAGTGTCTAAGAGCATAGCATCTGATGATGTAAGCTATGTGAGTTAAATATTAAAATAATAATTCTCATCTTTCACTTTAGTGAATAATTTAATTCTACTCAAATATAATTAGTGCACATGGTATATATATATATATATATATATAGTAACACTGGAGTACAGCAAAATAAAGTAGATAAGATCCTTTCAATTAAAGAATATAACATCTGGGCTCCCCTGGTGGCGCAGCGGTCGAGAGTCCGCCTGCCGATGCAGGGGACTCGGGTTCGTGTCCCGGTCCAGGAAGATCCCACATGCCGCGGAGCGACTGGGCCCGTGAGCCATGGCTGCTGAGCCTGCGCGTCCGGAGCCTGTGCTCTGCAATGGGAGAGGCCACAACAGTGAGAGGCCCACGTACCCCCCCCACCAAAAAAAAAAAAAAGAATGTAACATCTTTTTGAGCACCTACTATACATCAGGTAGTATTCTAGGCACTGGGGATTCCTTGGGAGCAAAACACACAAACTTGGCTGCCTTCATGGAGTTTAAATTCGAATGGAAGATAGATAATAAGCAACATAAAGCAATTATGTAATATTTTAGAAAGCAAATACTGTAGAGAAAAATAAAATGGAAGGGATTATATGGGGGCTGGGGTGGAGAGGAGGTTGAATTTTAAATTCTTTTAAGGGGAAGCCTCACTGTGAAGGTAACAATTGAAAATAAGTCATAAAAGAATTGAAGGAATAGGCCATGAGTATGTCTGGGGGAAGGGCATTCCAAATGGAGGAGAGAAAACATGCCAAGACTCTAAGAAGTACCTGGCATGTTAGAAGAGGACCAAGGAAGCCAGTAAGGCTGGCAGTGAGTGGATGAGGGAAATGAGGTCAGAGAAGTAAAAGGGATTAGTTATAGGAGCTGAAATGCAGAGGACTCTGCATTCAGTCAATCTGGGGAAGGATGAGGAGCTCACATGAAGTTTCAGTAGCGTATATATTCATGTATAAATGGGGAAAGGAGTTCAGGGAAGCTGTCCAGGCTGGGGATATGAACCTAGAAGTCAGCAGTGGGTAGATGGTATTTTAAGTCCTGAAACTGGATGGAATCAACAAAGAAGCTAAAAGACAAGAATAGATCCAAGGATGTTCCTGTGGCACTTTGCATGAGATGGATCCAACCAAGGAGAAGGAGCAGCTTAGAAAGTGCTGTCTCATGCAAACCTAGTAGGGGAAAAAGCTGATTTAAGGGAGGAGGGAGTAATCAGCTGTGTCAGATGTTGCTGATAAGCCAATTAATGGAAGGACTAAGAATTGGCTATTACACTTAAAACATGGAGGACATTGGTGACCTTGAGATAGGGTGGGGCAATCAAAAACCTAATTAGAAGAATAAGTGCAAAAGAATAACAATGAGTACAGCCAAATCTTTTGAGTTGCCTTTTTTTTTTAAAGGGGGAAGTGGAGTCAAGCAAGTTGCATGTTTTTTGGTTGATGGGAATGTTCCAGTAGAGAGAAAGCAAATGATGCAGGAGAAAGAAGGAAGATTGCTGAGTGATGCTCTTGAGTAGGTAAAGTGTTTTCATTTGAGCAAAAGAGTTCAGGTTTTAGAGGTAAACACATTTTGTCCAAGAGTGTGAAGACTTCAAAGTTCATGTGAGAATCTAGTAGTGGAAATAGGCTATAGAGTGCTTTGAATATGAGACAAAGGAGAAGTGAACTTTATTTTGTAGGTAGTGGGATGCTGTTACAGGGTTCTGAGTAAGAGACTGACAAAATCCTCATTTGAGACAACTGACCTGGCATAAGTGGACAGGATAAATAGGTAGTGGAGAGACTATATATAAGGAGACAAAGTAGAAAGGCATTGCAAGTCTGAACAATGAGAAAATGGTGAAAATACTGAGGGGCCGAGTTTTCCATCCTGGTAATTAATAAATGATTAATTAGTCATAGATAAAGAATGTTTACAATAAAGAATAACAATTGACACTTTATTAATTCTTAAATTGTTTTTATTCTTATTTGGTGGGCTATACAAAAACAAGCGGCAGGCCAAATTTGGCCCCTGGGCCACTTGTCATCTCGATCTAGGTAAAAAACAAATAGATGTTTATTGTCCTACATGTTAAATTTTTCTGTAGAATTCTGAAAATTCTCACAATAAAAAGGTGGAAGAAAGTGATTAATCTTGAGAATAAAAGTAAAACCAAAGAACAGTTTCAAATTTGTTAATTAATCTTCACTGCTAGAATGAAAGGATAATAAACTTCTGAGGAGAATGCATCTCTTTGAAGAAACCTGGCTTCAGTGGAGAGAGAGCAGTAGTTACATACAGGATGATAGGAGTGTCCATAATTTGTCATCCAAAGGGGGATGCTTTTGAGAATGGAAAGGGATGTCAGTGATAATTTGCCCTGGACAACAGGTACAAATCAATATGTGTGGTCACCCTAGATGTTGGATTAAGAAGGTTGTATTCAGTTGCTAAGGCTGCCGTAACAAAGTACCAAAAATGGTGTGGCTTAAAACAAATGAAACATTCTCTCGCAGGTCTGAAGGCCAGAAGCCTGAAATCAAGATGTCTGCGGGGTCATGTTCCCACTGGAGGCTCTAGAGAAGAATCCTTCCTTGCCTCTTCCAACTTCCAGTGGTTGCTGGCCATCCTTGGCCTTCTAGACAGAGCACTCCAATGTCTGCCTCCATTGTCACATGCTCTTCTTTCCTGTGTGTTTCTCTGTCTGTATCTAAATCCCCTTTCATTTTTCTTATAAAGACACCAGTCATTGGATTTAGAGCCTACCCTATGCCAGTATGGCCTAACCTTAACTAACTACATCTGCAGAGACCGTATTTCCAAGTAAGGTCACATTCTGAAGTTGTGTGGAAACACTGTTCAACCTAGTACACAGTTTTATTTGATTGGTTGTTTTGTCTGGGTTTGTTATAAAACAGGAGAGACTTTGGTATGCTTAAGGAATGAAGCGAAGTAGGTAATGTAATAAAGAACATAAAGATTTTGTTTTCCAGACATGTCTCTGATTTGTGTTGAAGTAAAAGCCACTTCAACTAAGTCAAGAAAAAGAGTAACATCATTGAAAGGATACAACAGAAACTTTCATAGCATCCAAGCACTGGAAATGATGTGTCTTGTCAAGGAGAATCCTAGAACTTGAAATTAGAACCTAGTTACTTCCCCTGTCTTTTAAGCTGCCTGTGTCTTCTTCTCCCTTCAACCCCTTCATTGTCTGGCTTTTCTACGCAGAAAAAAGGGAGGGAGGAATTAGTGTGTGAATGTTTATCACAACAGGAAAATGGAGAGAGTGCAGGCCTCCGTTAAGTAGGAGCCAAGATTCTTTACTCATATAGAGTGAATTGGGTAGCACAGGTATGCTATTTATTCTTTTTTCAATATGTGGCATGTTTTGTTCTCTCAACATGTCAAGCAGATCTTTTCATGCTTTTCACAGAAAATAATGTCAGTGTAGATTCCTGAATATCCCTGAGGATCTTGCCTGAAGTAGTTCTCCATGAAGACTCTTGTGTATATTTCCCCCACCACACACAAAAATTGGAATCCTATATTCTATTCTGCTACATGTTCATGTTTATTTTAATTTGCTCCACTTCCTCAAAAACTTGAGTTAAGTTAAAGCTCAAAGAAGATGTACCATATTAACTCCTGGGATTTTATACTGCCTAGGACAAGGTTGTGATCCTGGGGGTGTGAACACTAAAAGTTACAGACAGTGTGAACATTCTTGTACTCTGGATATATGAATGTTGTAGTGACCGTGTTTCTTAATCCTAAGGGCATTCATTGCATGGTAGATACTAAATGAGTGTTTAATTGATATTTTTATGTACATTTCCTCATTGACAATTAAGGTGTTTTTCAATTAAGGGTTTTTTGGTTTGTTTTTTGCACTTAAGCTATTTTTTTCATCTTTGGAAACTGAGATTAGGGAAGAAATAAAATTAAGATAAAGTGAATAATAGAGGAGAAGGGAAAGGAAGAAGAAAAGACTGCTCTGCTTTTCAGCCACATGGGCATTTGTGTTACCAGAGACCTTTGTACATGCTGTGTCTTCTGAATCAATAGCCTTCCTTTCCCTTTTTTCTGAGCTAACTCTTAAGAACTCTCTTTAATCATCCCTTCCTCAGGAAAGACTCTTCTGACCACTCTGATTAGGTCATGTTCTCAAAGCTGCATATGCTTCTCTGGAGTCATCATCACATTCTAACTTATTTGTAGGTATTTGATTGATGTGTGTATCCTACCCTAAACCAGAACCTCTGGGAACAGAGGGACCATGTTTGGTTTTGCTACCAGCATAGTGGATGACCCATAGCAGGTGTTCAATAACTATTTGTTGATGAGTATGTGAAATGTGACATATTTTACTGGTGTAATTAAGAAAGAGTATTCTTGAAATCTCATGAGGTCATCCAAGGTGGAGAATAAATAAAGCTGTGTTTTCCCTGTCCTATATGTTAGGGAAGAAGATGAAATTGCTAGTACCTGTGCATACCCCAGGAGAAGAACTGTCTCTGTTTCCACTTTGATTATTTAAATTATACTCCTTCCCCAGGACCATGACTACAGAATTAGGAGGAAAGAGATACTAAGTTCATTAATTACATAAACACATGAACTTCAAATGCTTGTAGAAGTCAGGTTATTGCTGTGCTCTTGATGTTTTTAATATATAATGATGGTGTGAGCCAAAGCTGACCTAGCTGCCTGGTGAGGTCTGTGTTCCAAGGGAACATTTCTGGAAAACATGATTAATTTCAAAAGTGTTTTTCTCCTCACATGAAAAAATAATAATCAACCTTCGTTGTTAATACCACTTAGTTTTAGAATGTCGTTGTGTGTGATATTGGGATACAAATAGTATGTATAATTAAGCTAGCAGCTGAGATTTCCATTTTCAGAATTAAGATTTTAGCAGTAGTAGGAAGAAATTAGTTTTGAGTTTCACTTTCACTTTCCTTAGCAGTAAACAGGGAGATCTATGTTTTTTATTTTTGTAAGGGGAAGCACTGCTGGCTTTAATTTCTCAGAAAATTTCCTCCAGACAACTGAGAGCAAAAGAAAAATTCAGTACATCTTGGCAGCCGATTATGTTCAGTTATGTTCTTTATTATGTACTGCCCTACTTGAGATGTATCTGTGCCATAATGGAACTTAAAAATCATACATAATTTATACTTCTTAAATTAATGTTGTCCCTTCATAGTAGTCACCTTAGGAATCGAAGAAGATTGCTGTTTTTAACAAAATTTTTCCTTTTTAATTTGCTTATCAGTTCCTAAGGCAAGTTCTTTTAAATATTCTCAGTGGTGGTAGATCTTTGTCCTTTGAAGATGGTTAGATTGTTGGAAATAGGCAGGAATAAAAGGCATTTAGAAGACATTCTATGTCTTTTGAATTAAGGTATGTGATCAAGCCTTCTTGATTATTTTTTTTAACATTTTCTTAGAAAATGTGCTGTGAATCATATTTGTCATGATGGAGTCAATCATTGAGCTCTTTATATTGCATATATTCTTAAGCTTCAAAATTTCTTCATGATGACTGTGATTAATGTTTGGACATTTTGGATTCTGCAGCTATTTTTAAGTCAGCAGTGTGCTTGGTTGTCAGGTTGTCATTTTGATGAACCAACTTGGTCTTGATATTTTTAACCCTAGAATTTTGTGCTTTCTTTATATGTAATACTCAAAATTTCCCTTTCATCACTGGCTATTTTTAAGTTCCCTGTGAAAGATGACAATAAATGTTACATCTTTTACTCACTGAAAATTGATGGGCTAGTTTTTTTCAAAATTTCTATGTTCAACTTTCCTTTCAGAAGGGATCCATATACTTTTAACTCTTCAGCCATGATTTGTCTTTGTGACTGAATCAGGTATCTGACCTTCCCCTTATGAGTATTTTACTTCCTCATGAGGGTGTTTGTATGACTGTCTTATGCATCACTATTATTGTCTGCCCAGTGACAGCATTGCTCTTGACTTTGCTTCAGTCATTCTTTTCATGTCACTGTTAATTCATTTGTCGATGTGATTACCTTTACTGAAAATTTTATATTAGCTCTTACTGGTTTTTATGCCAATATAAAACATAACCAAGGCCCTGTCCTAGTTTCTTAGGTTTTTGCACGTTATCATTGCCATTCTTCTTTTTTTTATTATCCCCCCCCACCTTTCCTTCTCTATAGGAACTCAATGTACCTATGTATTTAATACTCAATGTATTTAATATATATTCTTTCAATCTACTAAATTCTTATTTTGATTAATTTTGTTTTGTGATATTGTCCTAGAAATCTTGTTCTCTAACTTTCCCCCATAATGTTAGGTTGTTATATGCATTTTTAATACTTTGACTGCTGTATTTTATCCTAGCATATTTATGTAGCACATTTAATGTATCCATTTTCCTACTGATAGAGAATCTTGATGCCTCCAACTCTTAGCTTTTATAGACAATCGTGGATGAACTTCCTGTTACATATCTCCATATTAATTTCTATGAGCATATTTCTGAGGTATTAATATATATCCTGGAATGGAGTTTATATGAGTTCTAGGATATTCTTCTTTTTTTTTTTAATAATTTTTACCTCAACTTCAGGTCAATCTTTTTTTTTTTTTTTTTTCGGTACGCGGGCCTCTCACTGTTGTGGCCTCTGCCGTTGTGGAGCACAGGCTCCGGATGCACAGGCTCAGTCGCCATGGCTCATGGGCCCAGCCGCTCTGCAGCATGTGGGATCTTCCCGGACCGCGGCACGAACCCGTGTCCCCTGCATCGGCAGGCAGACTCTCAACCACTGCGCCACCAGGGAAGCCCTCAGGTCAATCATTTTAAGGCTTTTTAAAAATATATATATATATATATTTATTTATTTATTTATTTTTGGCTGCATTGGGTTGCTGAGCACAGGCTTTCTCTAGTTGCAGCGAGCAGAGGCTACTCTTTGTTGCGGTGCGCTGGCTTCTCATTGCAGTGGCTTCTCTTGTGGAGTACAGGCTCTAGGCTCACAGGCTTCAGTAGTTGTGGCTCGCGGGCTCTAAAGCACAGGCTCAGTAGTTGTGGCACATGGGGTTAGTTGCTCTGCAGCATGTGGGATCTTCCCAGACTGGGGCTCGAACCCGTGTCCCTTGCTTTGGCGGGCAGATTCTTAACCACTGTGCCACTAGGGAAGCCCTAGGATATTATTCTTATTTTTACCAAGTCTTTTCATATTATTCTCACATGTGACTTAATCCATATTCATTATAAGCATTTGTGTAAGTGTCACCATTCCCAACTCCCACCCCTCCTAACACTTTATATTATACAACTTTATAAATTTTGTCAATCTGGCAGGTATATATTTTTACCTAATATTTTAGATTTAACTTTGATTATTAAAAATATTATTTATTGAAAATTCCTTTTCCATGCATGAACGTCCATATCCTTTACCCATTTCTCTATTGGTCTTCCTGGCTTTTTCTGTCTGACTTGAAGGTGTATCTTATGTATTGCATATATCAATCCCTTGAAGTCTTTTGTTCCAAGTCTATCACCTACCTGTTCTTTCTGTGTTGTCCTTTTTGATGTAGTCAATAATTTTTTCCTTCATAATTTGTGCACTTTAGATATGTAAGATATTCTGCTTTTTAATAAAGTCACAAAGATATTTTCTTACATTTCCTTCTATTAGTTTATAGTTTTGTCTTATACATTTAGTTCTTATATTCTTTTGGATTTTTTTTGGTAATGTAAGGTTGGGAATTCAATTCTATATACTGAGTCAATTTTTCATTCTCCACTTAACATATAGTCTGTCATTTCCCACTGGTTTGTTATGCAATCTATGTCATAAGTATGTATATATACATAGGCATGATTATAACATGGAACTTTATTCTTCTGTACCCTTAATAGGATTTTTTAAATATTCCTATGAAGATCCAGTGCATTCTTTGTTAGGTTAATTCCCAGATGTTTTTCTTCTTATTGCAAATGTTATGTCATTTTTTATCACATGTTCAACTTATTTTTGGTGTAGAGAAAAGTTAAGAAAACTTATAGGTTGATTTGATGAGCCAGGACTATGATACTGCTGAACATAAATGGAAAAACAGGCATCCTTGCCCCAGACTTAAAGGAAATGTCTAAAGTTGCTTCACTAAGTACGGTGTTTCCTATAGAATATGATAGCTATTCTTTATTGAGTTATCGAAGTTCTCCTTGATATCTTGTTTTCTGAGTTTTTATTATAATTTTTGATAATAAACATTTATAAGATAGTCCTGAAAATGATTTGGACATGAAACAGTTTTTTATTGGGAGGTGGGGGAGCATGGTGGTATAAGGTTTTAGATCCTGTTTCAACTTCTTAAAAAATTATTGAACTCATCATATTTTCCATTTCACTTTTTTTTTTTTGGTTTTTGTTTTTCAGAATAGATCTATTCCATTCAGATATTCAAGTCATTGACTTATACTTGTTCATAATATTCATTCATCTATTTTGTGCTTAATCTGTGTAATACTTCATGATAGTAGTTACCCATAGATTCACTCTATGGTTAATTTATATTTTCTGTCTATTCCTTTTGATCCGTCTTGCCAGAGGTTTGTCTATCTTATAAATCTTTTCAAAGAGTCAGTTTTTGGTTTTGTTAATCATTCCACTTAGAGGGAGGCTATTCAACTCTAGTGAGGTATGGTTTATATAAAATAAAATTTATCATTTTAAGTAAACAAGTTTTGAGTTTTGACAAATGTATACAGTCATAATAAAAAATAGTTATGTTACCCCCAAAAGCTTTCTCATGACACTTTGGAGTCAGTTTGTCACCCAGCTATCACCCCTGACAGCTACTCGGTTGATTTTGTAACTATAAGCTTGCCTTTTCTAGAATTTCATATAAATGGAATAATCATACAGTATGGAGTCTTTTGTGTCTGGTTGTTTCAGTTAGTATAAGACTTTTGAATCTCACTTATGTTGTATATATCAGTCATTTTTATCCTTTTATTGCTAGGTAATATTCCATCATAGATGCACTTTTTAAGATTATTTGTTGATGAAGATTTTAATCTATTCCAGTTTTTGCCATTACAAATAAAGCTGCTATTATTGTATATATACAAATCATTGTGTAGACATATATTTTCACTTTTCTTGGGTAAATAGTAAGAAATGGAACTGTCATATGGTGTAATTTTAACATTTTGAGAAATTGTTTTCCAAAGTGGCTGTAACATTTTGCATCTCCATGAGAGTTCTAGTTCTTCCATATCCTCCCAATATTTGGTATAGTCAATCTTGGTAATTTTAGCCATTCTAGTAGAGGTGAACTGGAATCTCACTGTGGTTTTCATTTGCATTTCCCTAATGACTAAATGATGTTTGATATTCCTTTATATGTTTATTTGCCATCCATGTATCTTTTTTCAACTTCATATAAGTATAATTGAGAAATAAAATTGTAATATATTTAAAGTACATGACATAAGGATTTGATAAACATATACATTGTGAAAGAGTTTTTACCCCCATCAATTAACACATCCATCACCTCACATATTTATTTATTGTTTTCTAAGACATGGAAACAACCTGAGTATCTAGTGAATGTCCCGGCTATTCTGAATAATGCTTCAGTGAACATGGGAGTACAGATATCTATTCGAGATAGTGATTTTGTTTCCTTCAGTTATATATCCAGAATTAGAATTGCTGTGTCACATGATAGTTCTATTTTTTATTCTTCAGAAATGCCCTCAATACTCAGACAGGTATACTATTTTCCATAATGTCTGTACCAGTTTACATATCCTAAAACAGTGTATGGCAACTCTATTTTCTCCACATCTTCCCACCATTTGTTATCTCATATTATTGATAATAGCCATCCTAACAGGTGTGAAGTGACAACTCATTGTGATTTCAATTTGCATTTCCCTGAGGATTATTGATGTTGAGCAACTTTCATGTCCCTGTTGGCCATGTAAATCTTCTTTGCAAAACTGTCCATTCAGTACCTATGTCCGCTTTTAATTGGGTTGTTTTTTGCTATTGCATTTTATCTTTTGGAAATTACAAATAGTATATGTGGTTTGGAAAGATTTCCTCCCATTCCACAGGTTGCCTTTTCATTTTGTTGATTCTTTCTTTTGCCTTGTAGAAACTTTTTAGTTTGTTGTAGTCCCACTTGTTGATTTTTGCTTTTGCTGCCTTGGTTTTGGTTTCAAATCCAAAAAAGCACTGCTAAGATCAATGTCAAGAACATTTTTCCCTATGTTTTCTTCTGGGAGTTTAGTGTTTAACAATATTATGATCAAATCTTTAATCCATTTTGAGTTGATTTTTATGTATAAGATAGCAGCCTAGTCTATTGTGTGGATATCTAATTTCCCCAGTGCTATTTATCCTTTCCCCATTGTATAATTTTGGTTCCTTTGTTGAAAAATAATTGACCATATGTGCATGGATTTATTTCTGGACTCTCTGTTCTGTTCCATTGACTTATTTGTTTGATTTTAATGCCAGTACCATATTATTTTGATTACTGCAGCTTTGTAATATAGTTTGAAATCACAGAGCATGATGCCTCCAGCTTTGTTTTTCGTTTTCAAGATTGCTTTGGCTATTTGGAGTCTTTTGTGGTTCCATACAAAGTTTAGAATTTTTTATGTTCTACTTCTGTGAAAAATGTCATTGGAATTTTGATAGGTATTGCATTTAATCTGTAGATTGTTTTTGGTATTATGGACATTTTAACAATATTAATTCTTCCAGTCTGTGAGCGTGGAATATCTTTCCATTTATATGTGTCTTTAATTTTTTAACTAATTTATTAGAGGTTTTTTTTGGTTTTTTTGGGTTTTTTTTGCGGTTTGTGGGCCTCTCACTGTTGTGGCCTCTCCCATTGCGGAGCACAGGCTTCGAACGCGCAGGCTCAGTGGTCATGGCTCACGGGCCCAGCCGCTCCGTGGCATGTGGGATCTTCCCGGACCGGGGCATGAATCCATGTCCCCTGCATCGGCAGGCAGACTCTCAACCACTGCACCACCAGGGAAGCCCCTAATTTATTAGAGTTTTAAGCGTACAGATCTTTCACCTCCTCGGTTAAATTTATTGCTAAGTATTTTATTCTTTTGCTACTATTTTATTTTATTTACTTATTTATTTTAACACCTTTATAGGAGTATAATTGCTTTACAATGTTGTGTTAGTTTCTGCTGTATAACAAAGTGAATCAGCTGTATGTATACATGTATCCCCATATCCCCTTGCTCTTGTGCCTCCCGCCCACCCTCCCTATCCAACGCCAATAGGTGGTCACAAGCACCAAGCTGATCTCCCTGTGCTATATAGTTGATTCCCACTATTTTATATTTGGTAGTGTATATATGTTAATGCTACTCTCTCACTACGGCCCAGCTCACCCTTCCCCCACCCCTGTGTCCTCAACTCCATTCTCTACATCTGCGACTTTATTCCTGTCCTGCCCCTAGGTTCATCAGAACCATTTTTTTTTCTTTTTTTTAGATTCCATACATATGGGTTAACATACAGTATTTGTTTTTGTCTTTATGAAGAACTTCACTCTGTATGACAGACTCTAGGTCCTTCCACCTCACTACAAATAACTCAATTTCATTTATTTTTATGGCTGAGTAATATTCCATTGTATATATGTGCCACATCTTCTTTATCCATTCATCCGTCAATGGACAACTAGGTTGCTTCCATGTCCTGGCTATTGTAACTAGTGCTGCAATGAACATTGTGCTGCATGTCTCTTTTTGATTATGATTTTCTTAGGGTATATGCCCAGTAGTGGGATTGCTGGGTTGTATGGTAATTCTATTTTTAGTTTTTGAAAGAACCTCCATACTGTTCTCCATAGTGGCTGTATCAATTTACATTCCCACCAACAGTGCAAGAGGGTTCCCTTTTCTCCACACCCTCTCCAGCATTTATTGTTTGTAGATTTTTTGATGATGACCATTCTGACTGGTGTGAGGTGATACCTCATTGTAGTTTTGATTCTCATTTCTCTAATGATTAGTGACGTTGAGCATCCTTTCATGTGTTTGTTGGCAATCTATATTCTCTTTGGAGAAATGTCTATTAGGTCTTCTGTCCATTTTTGGATCAGGTTGTTTGCTTTTTAATATTGAGCTGCATGAGCTGCTTGTGTATTCTGGAGATGAATCCTTTGTCAGTTGCTTTGTTTGCAAATATTTTCTCCCATTCTGAGGGTTGTCTTTTCGTCTTGTTTATGGTTTCCTTTGCTATGCAAAAAGAGCTTTTAAGTTTCATTAGGTCCCATTTGTTTATTTTTGTTTTTATTTCCATTTCTCTAGGAGGTGCATCAAAAAGGATCTTGCTGTGATTTACATCAAACACTGTTCTTCCTATGTTTTCCTCTATGAGTTTATAACGTCTGGCCTTACATTTAGGTCTTTAATCCATTTTGAGTTAATTTTTGTGTGTGGTGTTGGGAAGTGTTCTAATTTCATTCTTTTCTGTGTAGCTGTCCAGTTTTCCCAGCACCACTTACTGAAGAGGCTGTCTTTTTTCCATTGTATATTCTTGCCTCCTTTATCAAAGATAAAGTGACCATATGTGCATGGGTTTATCTCTCGGCTTTCTATCCAGTTCCATTGATCTTTATGTCTGTTTTTATGCCTGTACCATAATGTCTTGATTACTGTAGCTGTATAGTATAGTCTGAAGTCAGGGAGTCTGATTCCTCCAGCTCTGTATTTCTTTCTCAAGATTGCTTTGTCTATTTGGGGTCTTTTGTGTTTCCATACAAATTTTTGGTTCTACTTCTGTGAAAAATGCCATTGGTAGTTTAAGAGGGATTGCATTGAATCTGTATATTGCTTTGGGTAGTATAGTCGTTTTCACAGTGTTGATTGTTCCAATCCAAGAACATGGTATATCTCTCCATCTGTTTGTATCACCTTTAATTTCTTTCATCAGTGTCTTATAGTTTTCTGCACACAAGTCTTTTCTCTCCTTAGGTAGGTGTATTCCTAGGTATTTTATTCCTTTTGTTGCAATGGTAAATGGGAGTGTTTCCTTAGTTTCTCTTTCAGATTTTTCATCATTAGCGTATAGGAATGCAGGAGATTTCTGTACATTAATTTTGTATTCTGCTAGTTTACCAAATTCATTGATTAGCTCTAGTAGTTTTCTGGTAGCATCGTTAGGATTCTCTATGTATAGTGTCATGTCATCTTCCAACATTGACAGCTTTACTTCTTCTTTTCCAATTTGGATTCCTTTTATTTCTTTTTCTTCTCTTATTGCTGTGGCTAAAACTTCCAAAACGATGTTGAGTAATAGTGGTGAGAGTGGACAACCTTATCTTGTTCTTGATCTTAGAGGAAATGGTTTCAGTTTTTCACCATTGAGAACGATGTTGGCTGTGGGTTTGTCATATATGGCCTATATTATGTTGAAGTAAGTTCCCTCTATGCCTACTTTCTGGAGAGTTTTTATCATTAATAGGTGTTGAATTTTCTCAAAAGTTTTTCCTGCATCTATTGAAATTATCATGGTTTTTATCCTTCAATTTTGTAATATGGTATATCACTTTGCTTGATTTGCATATTGAAGAATCCTTGCATTCCTTGGATAAACCCCACTTGATCATCATTTATGATCCTTTTAATTTGCTGTTGGACTCTGTTTGCTAGTATTTTGTTGAGGAACTTTGCATTTGTGTTCATCAGTGATATTGGTCTGTGGTTTCCTTTCTTTGTGACCTCTTTATCTGGTTTTGGTATCAGGGTGATGATGGCCTCGTAGAATGACATTGGAAGTGTTCCTCCCCTGGTATATTTTGGAAGAGTTTGAGAAGGATAGGTGTTAGCTCTTCTCTAAATGTTTGATAGAATTCGCCTGTGGAGCCATTTGGTCCTGGGCTTTTGTTTGTTGGAAGATTTTTAATCACAGTTTCAATTTCAGTGCTTGTGATTGGTCTGTTTATATTTTCTATTTCTCCCTGATTCAGTCTTGGGAGGTTGTGCTAAGAATTTGTCCATTTCTTCCAGTTTGTCCATTTTACGGGCATATAGTTGCTTGTAGTACTCCCTCATGATTCTTTGTATTCCTGCAGGGTCAGTTGTTCCTTTTCCTTTTTCCTTTCTAATTCTGTTGATTTGAGTCCTCCCTTTTTTTCTTGTTGAGTCTGGCTAGTGGTTTATCAATTTTGTTTATCTTCTCAAAGAACCAACACTTAGTTTTATTGATCTTTGCTATTGTTTCATTCATTTCTTTTTCATTTATTTCTTATCTGATCTTTATGATTTCTTTCCTTCTGCTACCTTTGGGGTTTTTTTGTTCTTCTTTCTCTGATTGCTTTAGGTATATGGTTAGCTTGTTTATTTGAGATGTTTCTTGTTCCTTGAGGTAGGATTGTATTGCTATAAACTTCCCTCTTAGAACTGTTTTTTCTGCATCCCATAGGTTTTGGGTTGTCATGTTTTCATTGTCATTTCTTTCTAGGTATTTTTGATTTCTTCATTGATTTGTTCAGTCATCTCTTGGTTATTTAGTAATGTATTTTTTAGCCTCCATGTGTTTGTATTTTTTACAGAGTTTTTACTGTAAATGATATCTAGTCTCATAGCGTTGTGGTCAGAAAAGATACTTGCTATGATTTCAGTTTTCTTAAATATACCAAGACTTGATTTGTGACCCAAGATATGATGTATCCTGGAGAATATTCCATGAGCACTTGAGAAGAAAGTGTATTCTGTTGTTTTTGGATGGAATATACTATAAATATCAACTAAGTCCATCTCTTTTAATGTGTCATTTAAAGCTTGTGTTTCCTTATTTATTTTCATTTTGGATGATCTGTCCTTTGGTGAAAGTGGGGTGTTAAAGTCCCCTACTATGATTGTGTTACTGTCGATTTCCCCTTTTATGGCTCTTAGCATTTGCCTTATGTATTGAGGTGCTCCTATGTTGGGTGTAGAAATATTTACAATTGTTAATATCTTCTTCTTGGATTGATCCCTTGATCATTATGTAGTGTTCTTCTTTGTCTCTTGTAATAGTCTTTATTTTAAAGTCTATTTTGTCTGATATGAGAATTGCTACTCCAGCTTTATTTTGATATCCATTTGCATAGACTATCTTTTTCCATCCCCTCACTTTCAGTCTGTATGTGTCCCTAGGTCTGAAGCGGGTCTTTTTCGACAGCATATTTATGGGTCTTGTTTTTGTATCCCTTCAACCAGTCTGTGTCTTGGTTGAAGCATTTAATCCATTTACATTTAAGGTAATTATCGATATGTATGTTCCTGTTACCATTTTCTTAATTGTTTTGAGTTTGTTTTCGTAGGTCTTTTCCTTTAGCATTGTGTTTCTCACTTAGAGAAATATTTACCACTTAGAGAAATTCCTTTAGGATTTGTTGTAAAGCTGGTTCGGTGTTGCTGAATTCTCTGAGCTTTTCCTTCTCTGTAAAGTTTTTAATTTCTCCATCGAATCTGAATGAGATCCTTGCTGGGTAGAGTAATTTTGACTGTAGTTCTTTCCCTTTCATCACTTTAATTATGTCCTGCCACTCCCTTCTGGCTTGCAGAGTTTCTGCTGAAAGATCAACTGTTAACCTTATGGGGACTCCCTTGTATGTTACTTGTTGCTTTTCCCTTGCTGCTTTTAATATTTTTTCTTTGTATTTAATTTTTGATAGTTTGATAAAATATATCTTGGCGTGTTTCTCCATGGAGTTTTCCTGTATGGGACTCTCTGCACTTCCTGGCCTTGATTGACTATTTCCTTTCCTATGTTAGTGAAGATTTTAATTATAATCTCTTCACATATTTTCTCAGACCCTTTCTTTTTCTTTTCTTCTGAGACCCCTATAATTTGAATGTTGGTGCATTTCATGTTGTCCCAGAGGTTTCTTCGACTGTCCTCAATTCTTTTCATTCTTTTTTCTTTAATCTTCTCTGCGGTAGTTATTTCCACTATTTTATCTTCCAGGTCACTTATCCGTTCTTCGGCCTTAGTTATTCTGCTATTGATTCCTTCTAGGGAATTTTTAATTTCATTCATTGTGTTGTTCATCATTATTTTCTCTTTAGTTCTTCTAGTTCTTGTTAAATGTTTCTTATATTTTCTCCATTCTATTTCCAAGGTTTCAGCTCATCTTCACCTTCATTATTCTGAATTCTTTTTCAAGTAGACTGCCTGTTTCCTCTTCATTTGTTTCATCTGGTGGGTTTTTACCTTGCTCCCTCATCTGCTGCATATTTCTCTGTCTTCCCATTTTGCTTAACTTACTGTGAAACATTAGTTCTTTAATGGATACATAAAATTGACAGTCTTCTGAGATTTAAGATACTCAGATTCTTTAGTGAATCCTTCTGTGATACACAGAAATTCCCCATCTGATCTTTACTTTTTGTGTTCATCTGTTCTGCCGGAGCAGCGCATTCCTGGTGAACGAGGAGCTCTTCCCGTGGGTGTGTGTATGCACACTCACCGCTCTCATCTCAGGCAAAGACAAGTGCAAGCTACTATTTTAAATGTAATTATTTTCTTAATTTCTCTTTCCAATAGTTAAGAGTTAGTATGTGGAAACTCAACTGATTTTTATACACATTGATTTTGTATCCTGCAACTTTACTGAATTCCTTTATTAGTTCTAGCATTGTTTTACTGGAGCCTTAAAGGTTTTTTTAAATATAATATGTCATCTGAAAATGGAAACAGTTTTATTTCTTTCTTTCCAATTTGGATGCCTTTAAAAAAATTTTTTTCTTGCTTAATACTTGGGCTAGGATTTCCAGTGCTATTGAATAAAGGCTAGAGTGGCTAGAGTGGACATTCTTGTATTGTTCCTTATCTTAGAGGAAAAGCTTTAAGCTTTTCACTGTTTGTGTGGTGTTAGCTGTAGGTTGGTCATATATGGCATTTATTGAGGTACATTCCTTCTATACACAATTTGTCGAGATTTTTTTATTGTGATAAGATACTGAATTTTGTCAAATGCTTTTCTATGTCTATTGAGATTTTCATGTGATTTTTAAACTTCATTTTATTAATGTGGTGTTTCAGATTGATTTGTGTGCCTTCCTGAAATAAATCATGCTTGATTAATTTTGTATGATTCTTATAATGTGCTCTTGAACTAGGTTTGCTAATATTTTGTTGAGCAGTTTTGCATCTGTGCTCATCTGGGATATTGACCTGTAACTTTCTTTTCTTATAATGCCTTTGTTTGTCTTTGGTGTCAGAGTAATGCTGGCCTCATAAAATGAGTTTGGAAGTGTTTCTTCCTTTTTTTGTTTTTTGGAAGAGTGATGGAAAGAGGCATTGATTCTTCTTTAAATGTTGGTAGAATCTGCCATTCAAGCCATCTGGTCCTGGACTTTTCTTTGTTGAGAGATTTTTGATTACTGATTCAATCTCCTTACTAGTAAGTGGTCTGCTCAAATTTCCTACTAGTTCGTGATCCAGTCTTAGTAGGTTATATGTTTCTAGCAATTTGTCCATGTCTCCCAAGTTATCTAATTTGTTGGTGTAAATCTGTTTACAGTAGTCTATTATGATCCTTAGTACGTTTGTGTTATCAATTATAATGTCTTCTGTTTTGTTTCTGATTTTATCTGTCTCCTTATTTTCTTAGTGGGTCTAGGTAAATATTTGTCAAGCAGCTTATCTTTTCAAAGGACCATCTCTTAGTTTTATTGATCTTTTCTATTGTCTTTTTAGTTTCTATTTCATTTGTTTCTACTCTGATCTTTATTTTCTGCCTTCTGCTCATATTAATCTTCATTTGCAATTATAGTTCCTTGAGGTGTAAAGTCAGGTTGTTTGAAAATTTTTTTTCCTTAATGTAAGCACTTATTGCTATAAACTTCCTTTTTAGAACTGCTTTTGATACACCCCATAAGTTTTGGTATGTTGTGCTTCCATTTTCCTTTGTCTTTTTTTTTTTAAGAAAATTTTTTTTTTTTTTTTTTTTTTGCGGTACACGGGCCTCTCACTGCCGTGTACTCTCCCGTTGTGGAGCGCAGCCTCCGGACGCGCAGGCCCAGCGGCCATGGCTCATGGGCCCAGCCGCTCCGGGGCATGTGGGATCTTCCCGGACCGGGGCATGAACCCACGTCCCCTGCATCGGCAGGCAGACTCCCAACCACTGCGCCACCAGGGAAGCCCAGGAAAAAATTTTAATTCAATTTGTAAACATGTTATATACATAAATCACATTCTGATAGAATATATCTATTGGGTAAAATAAAATGCAGCAACAATCTACTTCTAGTCTAGGATGTTCAGGTCATGCATGAGATGTTTCTTTTTAATTTTTTTTTGAATTTTCGAATTTTATTTATTTTTTTTATACAGCAGGTTCTTATTAGTTATCCATTTTATATGTATTAGAGTATATATGTCAATCCCAATCTCCCAATTCACCACGCCCCCCACCCCCACTTTCCCCCTTTGGTGTCTATACGTTTGTTCTCTACATCTGTGTTTCAATTTCTGCCCTGCAAACCAGTTCATATGTACCATTTTTCTAGGTTCCACATACATGCATTAATATATGATATTTGTTTTTCTCTTTCTGACTTCACTCTGTATGACAGTCTCTAGATTCATCCACGTCTCTACAAATAAGCCAATTTCGTTCCTTTTTATGTCTGAGTAATATTCCATTGTGTATATGTACCACATCTTTATCCATTCATCTGTCGATGGGCATTTAGGTTGCTTCCATGACCTGGCTATTGTAAATAGTGCTGCAGTGAACACTGAGGTGCATGTGTCTTTTTAAATTGCGGTTTTTTTCTCTTGGTGTATGCCCAGTAGTGGGATTGCTGGGTCATATGGTAATTCTATTTTTAGTTTTTTGAGGAACCTCCATACTGTTCTCCATAGTGGCTGTATCAAATTACATTCCTACCAACAGTGCAAGAGAGTTCCCTTTTTCAGCATTTGTTGTTTGTACATTTTCTGATGATGCCTATTCTAAGTGGTGTGACGTGATTCCTCATTGTAGTTTTGATTTGCATTTCTGTAATAATTAGTGAAGTTGAGCAGGTTTTCATGTGCCTATTGGCCATTTGTATGTCTTTGGAAAAATGTCTATATAGACATTTTGATTGGGTTGTTTGTTTTTTTAATATTGAGCTTCAATACCTGTTTATCTGTTTTGGAGATTAATCCTTTGTCCATTGATTCATTTGCAAATATTTTCTCCAGTTCTGAGGGTTGTCTTTTCGTCTTGTTTGTAGTTTCCTTTGGTTTGCAAAAGCTTTGAAGTTTCATTAGGTCCTATTTGTTTATTTTTGTTTTTATCTCCTTTACTCTAGGAGGTGGATCAAAAAAGATCTTGCTGTGATTTATGTCATAGAAGGTTCTTCCTATGTTTTCCTCTAAGAGTTTTATAGTGTCCCATCTTACATTTAGGTCTCTAATCCATTTTGAGTTTATTTTTTGTGTATGGTGTTAGGGAGTGCTCTAATTTCATTCTTTTACATGTAGTTGTCCAGTTTTCCCAGCACCACGTATTGAAGAGACTGTCTTTTCTCCATTGCATATCCTTGCCTCCTTTTGTCATAGACTAGTTGACCATAGGTGTGTGGGTTTAGCTCTGGGCTTTCTATCCTGTTCCATTGATCTGTATTTCTGTTTTTGTGCCAGTGCCATATTGTCTTGATTACTGTAGCTTTGTAGTATAATCTGAAGTCAGAGAGTCTGATTCCTCCATCTCTGTTTTTTTCCCTCAAGACTGCTTTGGCTATTCTGGGTCTTTTGCGTTTCCATAGAAATTTTAAGATTTTTTGTTCTAGTTCTGTAAAAAATGCCATTGGTAATTTGATAGGGATTGCATTGAATCTGTAGATTGCTTTGGATGGTATAGTCATTTTCACATTATTGATTCTCCCAATCCAAGAACATGGTTTCTCTCTCCGTCTGTTTGTATCATCTTTAATCCTTTGTCTTAAGATATTTTTGATTTCTTCTTTGAAATTGGTTGTTCAGAAAAGTGTTGTTTAATCTCTGTATATTTGTGAATTTTCTAGTTTTCCTCTTATACTTGATTTCAAGTTTATACAGTTGTGGTCAGAAAAGAAAATATGCTTGATGTGCTTTCAGTCTTCCTAAATTTATTAATACTTGTTTCTGGCCTAACATATGATCAGTCCTGCAGAATGTGCACTTGACAAGAATGTGTATGTTGCTGTTGGATGGAACATTCCGTATATATCTGTTAAGTCAGTGTGGTATAACATGTAGTGTGTGTCCAATATTTCTTTATTGATTTTCTTTCTGGATAATCTATGCATTTTTGAGAATGGGATAATGAAGTCTCCCACTATTATTGTATTTCTGTCTATTTCTTTCTTCAGATTTGTTAATATTTGCTTTATGTGTTCCAGTGCTCCCATGTTAGATATATAAATACTTACAAAAGTTATATCCTCATGATGAATTGACCCCTTTATCATTATATAATAACCTTTGTCTCTTGTTACAGTTCTGGCTTACAGTCTTTCTTGTCCACTACCCTATTTTCTTTTGGTTCCCGTTTTCATAGAACATCTTTTTTCATCCCTTCACCTTTAATCTGTGTGTGTCCTTAAGCTGAGGTGAGTCTCTTACAGGTAACATATAGTTATGTTTTGTTTTTTTATCCATTCAGCCACTCTATGTCTTTTGACTTGAGAATTTAGTTCCTTTACATTTAAAGTAATTATTGGTAGGTAATGAGTTACTATTGCCATTTTGTTCATTTTTAATGGCTGTTTTGTAGTTCCTTTCTTTGTTCTTACTCTCTTCCTTTGTTTTGATGATTTTCTTCAGTGGTATGCTTTGATTCCTTTCTCTGTATCTTACTGTATCTACTGTGGGTTTTTGTTTTGTGGTTACTGAGAGACTTACATAAAACATCCTATAAAAGTCTATTTAAAGTTGGTAACAACTTAACTTCAAATGAATAATAAAGCTCTACATTTTTACCTTTGCTCCTCCCAAATTTTATGCTTTTGGTGTCATACTTTATATCTTTTTATATTGTGTATCTATCAACACATTATTACAGTTATAGTTATATTTAATTCTTTTGTCTTTTATCCTTTACACTAGAGTTATAAGTGATTTCCCCACCACCATTATAAATCTCATTATATAGGATTTAACTATATGTTTAGTTTTACCATTGAGCTTTATACTTTAGCATCCTTTCATTTCTTCTTAAAGAACTTCCTTTAACATTTCCTGTAAGGCTGGTCTAGTGGCAATGAACTGTTTCATCTTTCGTTTGTTTGGAAACTCTTTATTTCTCTTTTGTTTCTGAAGGGCAACTTTGCTGGGTAGGGGGTTCTTGGTTGGCAGGTTTTGTTTTTTTCTTTTGGTACTTTGATATATCATTCTATTCCTTTCTGGCCTGCAAAGTATCTGCTGAAAAATCCACTGATAGTCTTATGGGGCTTCCCTTGTATGTAACAAATTGCTTTTCTCTTGCTACTTTTAAGATTCTCTCCTTGTCTTTAACTTTTGACAACTTAGTTATGGTGTGTCTTTGTGGATGTCTTTAGATCATCTTATTTAGAATTCTCTGGGCTTCCTGGAGCTTTATGTCTGTTTCTTTTCTAATTTCAGGGAAGTTTTCAGCAATTACTTACTTATAAAATCTTTCTGCTTTTTTTTTTTCTCTTCTGGGATCCCTAGCATGTAGGTATTGGTATATTTGATCATGTCCCATAAGCCTCTTAACCTATCTTCACTCTTTTTTATTCTTTTTTTCTTTTTCTCCTTTGATTGGGTGAATTCCACTGCCCAGCCTTCATGTTCTCTTATCCTTTTTTCACTAGACCTAGTTTGTTGTTGAATCCTTGTATGAATTTTTCACTTTAGGTATTGTGTTCTTCAGCTCTTTGATTTCTTTTTGGCATTTGTGTTTTCTTTCACTTAGTTTAAATTCTGACTTTGTTCATGCATTGCTCTCCTGACCTCAGTGAGCATCTTTATTACCATTATTTTGAATTCTCTATCCAATAAATCACTTAATCTCCTTTTCATTACGATCAGTTTTTGGAGCTTTATCATGTTGTTTTATTTGGGATATATTCCTGTTTCTTCATTGTCCTTTACTCTCCATGTTGGTTTTTACATGTTAGATGGAAGTCACCTTTCCCAGTTTTGACAGGCCGGTCTTGTGTAGGAGATGAAACTTGCAGATCAGCCTGGCCTGAGCTTCTGGTTCCCTCTAAACCTTTGTGATGTCTGAGCCACCATCTTTGTTCTTAGTGTCTCCCGGTAGTAGAGGGTATGCCAAGACCCATCGGTAGCCCAAAGAGGAGAAAGACAGTCAGCATCTGTATGCAGGTTGATTAAAAGTCAAGCCCTCAGGGAGCGGCTGGTAAAGTATGTAGTCAGACCTCTTCCAGGGAAAGGCTGGGAGTTGAGCATTTTTGCCTGCTCCTTCTTTGCTGAGACCTGGGGGGATAGCCACAGCAAGTGTTCATGCACCCATTAACAACTGATTCTTTGTTTGCTATAGTCCTGTGGGACTTGTGAATGCAAGCCCCACTGGCTTTCAGAGCTAGTTCATTTGGGGGTCCATCCCTTGGATGGTAGCCTTAAAAGTTGGGATACTTGATGTGTAGTCCAAACCCATTACTTCTCAGAGAGATGCTGAAAGTTGAGGGTTCCCTCTTGATTATGGTGCTGTGCCAAGGGTGGGGTGTATTTTAGCCTTTCCTATCAGTTTTGATGTGTGTATTTTCTCAGTCACCTGATGTATAGGAGTCACTCAGCTAGTTTCTGGAATTCTCTCAGGGAATTGCTCCACTTCTTAGCTGTATATTTGATGTGCCCATGGGAGGAGGGAAATTCAGAAGCCTCCTGTGTTACCATCTTGGTCTGGATTCCTGGACTATGACATTCTTTCCCCAGGATGTTGGTTCTGCCATCTATAAATCTTTTTAGATGAAACGTTTGGTCAGATCTTATGCCCTTATTTTTTTCAGTTGTTTGTCTTATTGTTATTGAGTCCTAAGAGTTTTTATATATTCTTTACCACCTATAGGGCCATTTCTCAGGGTGGTATTTGCAGTGAACAGCCTTGAGAAATAGATAACATCTTTCCTCAGACAAACAACAAACTTACTCCCACTTGGTTTAAAAGTGGCACATTCTACCAAAGTCAGTGTTTGTCTCCTATAATTTAACCCTCTGCATGTGTTGACAACTGTATATATAGGTCCACTTGTGTTTGCCACCAAGGGACTTCGTGGTCAAGGGAGAACCATTGCCAAGTAATATGATATTCATGCTGCTTACTCTTCCTTGTGTAACAAAATCCTTTGTCTCTGACATAGTAGTCTGTGTCTTCTGCCAGCATCCATGAAACAATAACAAGTTAACTTTTAGCTTACAAAGACGGTAAAATAGACCCTTCACAGATTCTGACAGGACATAGTTCAGTTACTTGTAAATAATGTGGGCCTTTTCAAGGCTTGCTTTTAAACTTTGTTGGGAAAGTTCCAGAACTAGTTTCAGTGTACACACTATTGAGGTAATGCCATGCTAAGGACTTTATTTAGTGCCCTGTGTGTCCATTCAGGCTGGTGTGTATACAAACTATTCTTGACCCCATGTGAGCTCTGGGGGATTTTCTTCCACTTGCTCATTTGGTGGTTCTTTGTCCAGCCTCTGTAGTTTCTCCACACACATGCACTGAGCATTACTTACCAAAGGCTTCAGAACTGATGGCAGACCTCTGGAGTACTCTTTCCTCTGTGCAACCCTCCTCTCCACTACTCTGAGTTCCCTTGTGCTACAGTCTGGAAGCTAGCTGTGACATCTGTAGAGGTCACCTCATTGTCCCCCCTTCTCTCAGTGCTCTCTGTCCTGTGCTGACTGTTGTCCAAAGTCTCAAAACCCTAGTTTCTTATATGTCACTTGATTTTCTGATTGTTTACAGTAGTAGGGCAAATTCAGTACCTGTTATTCCACCATTGTTGTAAGCAGGCATTCCATTTCTTAATTTCTCAAGTAGAATGCTTAACTCGTATATTATCACTCTTTTGTTTTATGTGAAAAACTATTTAAATCTCTGCATTTCTTCCTAGTGCTTTAGATGCATTTCACACAGCCTTTGACATATGGAACTTTCACTGTCATTCAGCTCTTAAGCATTGTATAGTTTGTCTTGTTACTTCCACTTTATTTAACTATGAGTTCATTCATTTAACTATTTAGTTTCTTGACCTTTTTTTAGCTTTTCTTTTATTATTAAAGTTTTGAAATTTATATAGAAATCATGATGCATACATTAATTTTTTGGAATTTGTTGAGAGGTCCTTTTGGTCTAATGCATAAAACATTCATATGTTCTTGGAAAAAAATGAGCATTTAGTTTGTTGGGTAAAGTTTTACTATATTTATATTTTTAGATTGAGCTTGTTAATGGTGTAATTCACATTTACTGTGCATTTGCTTCTTTTTTTCTACATGATTGATCCATTTCTAAGAAATCTGTATTAAAATTTCCAGTGAAAAATTGTACCTGTTCTGTTAGTGGTTTCATTTCAGATGGATATATATTTATGATTATTATGTCTTATTAATACACTATATTTAGGAGCAAAGTATGTTTCTTTTCTTCTTAAATTGCTTGCTCTAGTATTTAAACTGCTATTTAATCTTTCATTTGGTTAACATTTACTTCATGTATTTTTTTCCATCTTCTCCATCAGCCATTCTTTGTCTTTTGTGGACAGTTTAATGCTAGATTTTTTGTAAATCTGATCTGAGTCTTTTGCTCATTGTGTTTGAGCAATGTATTCTTATTGTCTTCGTTATTGTATGGAGACTTTATTTCTGCCATCTTATTTCATGTTTTTATCCGTCATGTTTTCTTAATTTTTCCTGCTTTCCTATATTCTCTTATGTTGACAACTCAGACTTCATTTTTTTGTTTGAAAGTTACAAATTCTATTTTTTCTTTTGTTATCTCTAACTTACTAAGATTCATTATACTTGTTTTTCCCTTCTAATGTGTAAAATTTGTATCTCTCTTCTCCCTCAACAAGAATCTTAGCAGTCTCTCAACTCACTTCTCTACTATGACCTCCCTTCCTTTCATGTTGGAATGTTTCAGAGTTTTTGTTCTATATTTTTTATGCTTATTCTGTTAGCAATAAATTTACTAAGTTAAGTTATTACTTGCCATTGATTCCCTTATCTCTTTGCTTTGTCTAAAATTCATTTTTCTTCTTGTTACAGAACATCCTGCAAGATATTTTCAGAGTATCTGTAATTATGTGATTCATTGTCTGAGACTAGTACCTCTTCCTAGGCTATGCATCTGTGGTCACATCTCAGACCATTCTTTTTGTATTTTCCCCTGTTCATTCAGCAGCTATTTAGTGGTACGTGTTCTATAACAGGTATTATCCTAGGTCTGAGGAAGGAAACAAAGCCAATAAAAATATCTGCCCTCTGGAGTTTACACAAGGTACAGAAGAGAGGGGTAGAGAACACTAGGGGCCTGGTCAGCAGTCAGTCTCTGGTAAAAGCTCCACACTCCAACAGAGCTTCAGAGCTGCCTTGATGTTACCCTGCTGTTTCTGGATGATACTGAGCAGGAGGTATTCCTTTCTTGACACATCAGTATGACCGGGCAAGTGATATTTTAATCAGGGGATTCCAGTAGAGAAAAAAGGCCAGTTAGAGAGCCATTCCCAATCCATCCCAAGTCTGTGGCTTTTGGCTCTTTCTCTTTAAATTATAACTTTCCCTACCATGTTAGGACAATTTCTTCCTATTCCCCAGGGTTTCTTGTTTGTGGTTGTTTTTATTGTTATAGCTGTTGTTTTATTTTCTAAGTAAGGTTCTGAAAACCTCAAAACTCAATATTACCTGTAATAGCTCTGAGATTTGGCTGGGAAAGGAATCCATCAGCCCATGGTAGTTCTTCATCTTGTCCAGAATTAGTAGTCCTGGTAGAATTTATTATCATTTATTATTATTATTTACTATTGTTTTGGGATGCAAATGGGAATTAATGCCGAGGGAGTGTTCACAGATGATTATCAAACACATTCTTAAGTTAAAAGAGAAAAGCTATGAAATTTAATTATATATGTGGCCTATTAGCCTAGAAATTATCAGAAACTTAGGAGAGTTTTATCTGCTAAACGCCGAGTAGAGTTGACCATTGTGGGAAAAGAGGACTTGGGAGAGGCTGAGGATCACTGAGTGACCCTTTTCTACATGGTTTCAGGAGGCTGGACCACCTCCCACTTCCAGCTCATCACAGGAGTCAGGAATGAGTGTTCTCTAGTCAGAGACTCAGAACCAGTCCTGAATTTCAAAGAAGTGGAGACAGGAATCTCTCTTAAAGAGCAGCTGCAAGTGACCAAGCCATATTGTCCATCTGACAGTGTATTGTCCTGCCTGGCAGTGTGTATTGCACACCTCTGATTGAGACCATTCCCTGTTCCTGTCTATGTAGTCCTAAGTTTTGGACAAACTACCCACTGCCCTTGACTCTTTTTTAAATTTCCAGGTAAAGGACTTTAATATTGGATTTTATCTTACTGAGTTTACAGCTCAGTAATTTCCTTGGTACTCAGAAACTTCTCAGACCCTATTTCAGGGAAGGGTGCCAACACTGCAGAAGGCAGTGGAAATGGACTTTTGTCTAGTAGTAACTGAAAAAAAAGGGGCAGGGGCAGGGAAGCCTGTGAATTTTGGGTACTGTTCTTACACTGAAACATAATATAAATTGGAGGCTGGAACAAATGCCAAGAAACGGTAAGGGCTATATTAAACCCCCTATTTAATAAATCCTCTTGTGTTTTTTTCCTTTTATTCCCTAATTTCTATTAAACCTAATTATCACAAAGGGAGACAACAGGATGAGGTAAGAGTATCCTAAAACAACAGCAAAACAGGTTATATACCTACAATAATACTTATATTAAGTCACCAAACAGCAAAAGATTTGACTTTAAAATAATGTCAGTAAGTGAAAGAAAGTATCAGAACAACAGTGATGTTCTAAAGGCAGCTCAGTAAATTAAAAGCAGACATTAATAAAAACCAAAATTCTATTGTTTAAAGCTAAATTTAGTCATGTTCTTGCCAAGGCCAAAATATGAACATATTCACCCTTGCCATGTGCTCTAAACAGAAGCTCATGAAATATCAATGAAATACCAATTCCTATTAAAATGAAAAAGGTTGGGCATTTTGTTCTTCCTTTAATAAGCCAAACTTATTAATTAAACCACTCACACACAATCATGCTCACACACACAGCCCCACCAGTTTGTAGTAGTTTTTCCTGTCAGGAAGTCTTAGTGAATGGCAATTTGTTAAACTAAGGATCTGAGTCCTACAGCTATCAGACGTGTTCTGTGGGTTCCCGACGTTGTTAATTTTCCTCTGCCATAACAGATGGAGTGCAAGAGAACAGAAGAGAAAATCTACCTAACAGGAGGCAGGCATATTAGTATTCCAAATGTATTTATGTATTGAAACCAGTCAGTGATTATATCTGAAAAAATTACCTCAGACTTACAAAAATATCACCTATAAAACATTGGTGGCTTGGTAATGGTTGTATCCTAAAAGAAAAAAAAATCACTTGATATTTATCCAAGTATTAACTATACCATATGGGTGGTTAGAGCATAAATACATACTTTCCGTAAGTATAGACTGAAAGACCATTTGCCTCAAAGAAATGGTTAAATTATAAAAATATACATATATTTAAATATAGCAATTATTAAAAATTGAAATACTCATGTAATAATAAATATCAATTTCCAGGATTGCTAATGTCATTAATTATTCAGGAAGGAAATGTATATACAATATATGTGACACAGTGGACATTACTGCACAGGGAGACAGGTAATGAGGGTCTAGTCCTTCCTCTTCCAGGAGCTCTTGAGAAAGCCACATAACCCTAGTGGATCTAAAGGCCCTCCCTAAAAGGGGGGAAATTGTAGTACCTTAACTACCCCCAGATAGAATAGTAGGCCAGAACTCCTTCCCTCCTCTCGCATTTGTGTGTGAGTGTGTGTGTGTTTGTGTGTGTGTGGTAAAATACCGGAGCTCCTTTTAACTTGCCTTTTATTTCAAACATCTATGATTTATTTATTTATTTTTTTTACTGTAACCTGGAGTTGTGGCAAGGGAGGGTGGACAGAGCCAAACATTTATGGATTCCCTATGTATTAGGGAGACATTCTCTATGTTACTTAACCTCCTCAAAAAATAAAAAAAACCTGAAAGGAAAGAAGTGAGAAGAGAACTGGTATTCGTTGAGTACCCACGTTGTACAAATTGCCTACATTTTCTCATTTAATTTTCAATGAAATTCCCTAAGTATTTTTTATTAGCACCATTTGAACAATTTGCACTCAGAAAGATTAAATAAATTGACTTTGAATATCTCTTTAAAAAGATAAAATAAATTTATTCATAGAGTCAACATTGATTTTTGATATTTTTTGTAGCTTTGGACATATATCAGGACTGTATGAATGTAATGAGTATTCAGCAATATTATAGCAATATGTTGAAGGTTAACACATTCTTCTGAAATACTCATGGTAGGCAAAACAAAGAGCATCAAATTTTAAAAATTCGTTAGCAAATTTTTTTTGCCACATTATTGACAGATACAAGCTATTCATACTTTGTTATTGGGTAAATTTGTTAGTCCTGTTGTAAATGCCATTCCTCTCATTCTGTAAAGCTAATTTCAGAAAAGAAAAGCATATTTAAAATAGAATTTAGAAATAAGAAATGACTTAAAAGGAATTATATGATTGAGAAATATACATTTAGACCTCACAGCAGTGTATGATAGAAAGATCTTATTATAATCCTTTTATCTTTATTTGAAAATTGATTAGTACAAAATATTAATTTTCTTCCTCTGTTGTTAATCTCTATCCTAGAGGTTTCCAAACATGGAAAATATATGTGTGTCACTAGATGTCTTGTGAGTACTACTTGTCTCTACCCCCATGAATTACTCCCTTTTTAATATAGTCATTTAAAAAAAAAAAAACTCTCTTTAAGTATTAAGAGTTTTCAAATCTTATCTTGATACAGTCCAACTCTGTCTTGTCTGTATCCTTCACTTATAAATAACTGTTCAGGACCTGTTATCAGCTACACACCTGTTCTGAATTGCCCCATAGAATTTCCTTCCATCTTCTTCATACATACAAAGTCTGTTTTTCTGGTCCTTCCAGATAGCAAACCCATTTTGCTTTTTGCTTTACCCCTGCAGTCAAGGCCTCACAGCAGTTGTGGTGCAAAGAGAAGTACTGATCTGGATATTAGGATGAAAGTGAAGTCAAGGACACACCTCCTCACTCCCATAAACCTCACCTCTAAAACCACCATCCTGGTATTTTTGCATCCCCAGCATCCACCCCTTGACCTTCATCTCATTCTCCTCAGCCACACCCTGGTTTTCTTTCCCTTCACTCCCTCTTTCCTTCTGTCTCCTCTTCTCTCTTTTCCTCCATTAACACAATCTGTTGTGTCAACTCCAGGTTTCTCTTCCTCCTTGTGTTTTGAGGAAAGGAATGCAGCCATGTACAGTTTTCCCTTTAGCTATAATCCCAAAGCAAGCAGATAAGTCTTTGTGGTGGTCTGAGGGGAATTTACTATTAGAAACATTAGGGTATCCAACAGTGGGTAGAAATAACAGGAGAATGTTCACATTTCAAGCTTCACCATTAGAATCTATATCACCTTCATGCAACTTTATCTGTTTTTCTCACTGTTGTTGGAATAAATTGAGAAGAGAAATTTAAGAAGAATGATGCCCCTCAACCTCCAATCCCTGTGATAGATGGTCTGTGCAGTTCTTGTGATTCATAAATTTTGCAGCTCCCCCTTGCTCTCTTTGTGGTTCCCATGTGGCTCCCACCATGGCTCCAACACACTGAAACTTTTGAAGCTGTGGTTATAAAGGTGGAATGATCAGGGAAAGAGAATGGGTGGATTGGGAGTATAGACTCCAAGGTTCCATTCTCCTTCTAGTACCTAGGGAAGGAGAGAGAGCACTTGAGCTGAAGTAGAGTTAGAATCAGTGGATAAACAATCAGGTAGGCAAATACACGTTAAAAAGAAATTACTTCCAGGATGAGCATCTAGCCCAGATACTCTCCAGACCTTTAGAGCTTTCTATTTCACAGGCAGAGTTTTCTACAGAAGATTGGTGAGTGAGATATGCCTGATTCTATTTCCAAGACAACGTGTAGGGGATAGGTAATTTTAGCCTCAAAACTGGATCATTTAACACACTATCCCACTAAAATATCACTCTACGTTATGGATGGGTCCTATATTCTATTAGTATTATATATCAGGTACATTATGGATTTAATGGGGTTTTGTGAGAGGCCAGGGCCTCTAACTTCCCTTTGTTTTATGAGAAAACTCATCCTGAGGACCACACAAATAGATTTTTGGAATCTTATAAACTAGAGATCAGCTTGTAAACTCAGTGAACAAATATTTTCTGTTTCTCAACTGAGAAAATTAAATAAGGAAATCAGCATAATCAACTTAAATTTGCTCACTATCTTTATAAATAATACAAGTATGTTCTCTTTCAATATTTTATATCTTGATGGATTTTCATGAATATGTAGATATTTTAATGACTAAATACATACCATACTTGTTAGAGCCGATAAAATAAAATAGCTTTCCTGTTTATAAGATTCATATATTATTTTAATTACCAAGAAAATTGCAAAGGGTTACTAAAATGCAATAACAACAATAAATTAAGCATTAATATGATAGCATATAAATATAATAAGACTTCTATTCATTTACCTTGATTTATGTGTTAATTTGCTTAGTTTCTGCTTAGAAATAGCTCAGTATATACAATGGAGAAATCTAAGAGGCAAAAAAAATTGACTTTTCTATTTATAAAAAGAATCAAGTAAATATACATTTTTACTTCCTAATGGATACTGCAAAACAAATTATCTTACCTACTTTGTCTTCCCCCATAATGGTTTTGCCTACTTTCATACTTCAAGGAAAAGAGGGGAAAAAACGTTAATGCAATCATCTCCACTTTATCAACTTGTAATTTAAAATAATCACAGAAGACATATGAGCCCCCTACGTTTAAGTAGCTCTCACTTTAATAAGAATTTTAGTAATTGATTTAATATTTATTTGGCCTGAATAATGAAAGTGAAATTCTCTGCCACCACTCCATCCTCATCCACTTGGTTGCCCAGCAACATAGAACAGAGCAGAGACCCAGGAGAACAAAAACAGGCTTAAGGATCACAGAAACTGATTATAAGAAACTATTTCTTCCAGATTAGATAAAATCTCATCATTTTATGTATCTCATGATTTACATATCTAATATGTGCGAGAATGTACATATAAATTTAATCCTCATAAACAGTAGGAGTTGTGACAGTTACCTCTGATGAAATTTAGTTAACAAGCTTGCTTTAGTTATTTAAATAGAGTTTCAGGTAGTAATTTTCCCATAGCCTCAATTTCTTTCCTTAAGAAAGAATATGAGAATTAGAGTTATTGCCCTCAGGGATTGAGGACTGGGGGTATAAAAGCCAATAGAAAGGTGTGCCTTGTAAAACAGGGTCTCAATTGAAAACAAACCACAGTTCTTTATGTGCAAGAATTAGAGCTTATCTAACATATGAATTTGATCACAAACAGGTTTGTCTGTAGCAGTAAAGTTGAAGTGTTTTTAGGATTTTTGGATGCTTTTCAGATTATAAGAATCTTTTTAATCAGCTGTTTGATTTCACTTGAGAAGTAAAATTATAAATATAAGTAATTAATTATAATTATAAGTAAAATTATAAGTAAAATTATAAAGCCAGATATAATTTAATCTAACAGAAATCATTATTCATCACTGCCAAAGACATATTGATAAAAAAATTTCAAAGAATATCTCGTCTATGAGAGGTAATGGAATGAGTTTCCCACGGGGGTAAGGAAATTTTTTGAGAGTATTTTCATATAATAAAAGACTAGTGCCATATGAGCGTCTGTTTGAATTTGGAGCAGACCTTTTCTCTTTAGGTTAAAAGGATATACACAACTGCTTCCTGAGGTTTCTCGAGCTCTGTGATCCTGCAGTATACTTTAGAATATTAATATTTATAGGTATTAGGTGTCTTAAAGGTAGCATTCTAAATTAAAATCAGCAACATTTGTAAGATTTAAAATGAGGAAAATTCACTGATATATGTTTACTGTACTTTGATTCAAAATGCCTTATTTACTTAGAGATAGTATTGTAAATAAGAAACGGGGCAAGATGCCACAAAATGAAGCAACTCTTCTATAAACTTAATTAAAATCATGATGATACATTCAGCCTTGAGTTTAGTTTTATTTTCAGCTAGTCATCTGCAGCCTTGCTTCCCACAGAGGGAGATTGCCAGTCTCACAACACACTGTGCAGCTTGGATGAACAGTATTACAGGCTGCTTATGAGCATATTACATCTGGGATCTGTGGAGAGCAGCCAGAGCAGCAAGACAGCGATGCTGAATGCAGGGTATTTTCTAGGTAGATTTCCTAGCCACCTAAATGCTCACCACTTTTCTTCAATACAGTGTTCAGAATGCAGTAAAAAAATGTATTTCCATTTTAACTGTTGTTCCTGATAAGATCAGCAGGTTACTCTGATTTTAAAATTTTGGTTTTAAAATTGTTCATATGATCATGAGTCCTTTGCTGTGGGCATATTTGTGTTCTTCAAGTTAATTTAGTGACTTTGTAGCTGAAGTGGTAAACTAGTTTTAGCTCCGGCAACTGAAGCAGCCATTCTACTGCTGACACTTGGTTAGTCTGCCTATACTGTATGTCTGTGTCAGAAAGTGTCATGCCTTTTATGTATCTGTGAACATGTGCACATACATTCAAAGGATAGCAACACAACAAAAAGACAGTGTGGAAGATCCATTATTCAGGGGCATGGCAGGTTTACATCTTGGGATGTAGGTATTCATCCAAAAAATATTAAAGAAGTATGAGGGGCTAAGAACTCTGGATACAAAAATAAATAGAGCATTGCCCTGAGCTCCAGTGGTTTGTAGTCTAGTTTACTTGGCTGCAGCAGAGCAGGGCATATAAAGAAAGGCTGGAGCTTGAAAAGAGGTCCATCCTTCTATCAGAAGAGGGCAAATGGTAGGACATTGAATTCATCTGCAATATCTATGATGTCCAGTGTAGCAAACAAGTCTCCACAGCATGTGGTGGGCAGCAGTTGGAGGAGTATCCAACTCGAAGTCTTGAAATATCCTAAAAGAAAGATACTGTGCAGGGAAGAGTCAACATAGCAGGTCTAAGACTGCTATCCTTAGGAACACTGGCTTTTAAGGTTGGCCTTTGGCTGGTGTTTGGGAACTTGAATGATAAAGTTTCCTAGACTGATTTAAAACTTTCTCTAAATGGCAGGAGTGGCTCACTGTGTACCATGTCTAAACTATTTTCACAATGTGTTTTATACTGAATATCCATTTTCCTTCAGAGAGGCTGGAAATTTTGTACATGCTACAAAAAAAAAAAATTTAAAGCAAATAACTATTTCTGTCATTCGTTTTTAAAGAACCAAGGAAATATAGAAAATATAAAAAACACAAACAGCTGCAATTCAGGGAGTAAATAAAGGAATGACGCAGGCCTTAAATTTAACAGCCTCCAAATCCACCTGCACTGTATCATCAGTGAGGGGTCTCTGTTACAAGGGCAAGATCCTCCAGCCTATGTGACTGTCCCCCAATAAAATACCCTGGGCACTCATTCTTTAATGAACTTCCCTGGTAGACATTTCACAGGTTCTGTGACAACTCATTCCTGAAGAAATTAAGTATGTCCTGTGTAACTAAACTGGTAGACTCTTGGAAGTTTGCACCTGGTTTCCTAAAGACTTCACTCTAATAGGCCTTTCCCTTGCTGATTTTTACTTTGAATCCTTTTGCTGTAGTACATTGTAATCATAAATATAACAGCTTCTTGGTTCTGAGACTGTCCACTGAATCACTGAGACTGAGGATGGTTGTAGGGGCACCCCCAACAAAGGCAGAATCTGAATTTCAAACTAATATGTAATAGCAGGAGATCTGATGGATAGCAGTATCTTATTTATTGTCCATAAGTCCAAATATGAGACTCCAAGAGATATTGGTCCAGTTTGAAGTACCTTTTCTTCACTTCCTCTGACAATATAAGAGGCATTCAGTCTACCCTGTTTATTCCACCTCCATGCCCATTAGTTTTGAGTGATGGGAAACTTAAGCTAAATTGGAATTTATTGATTCTCATAACTGAACAATTCTGGGATAGAACTTGTTTCGGTTTGATGCTTAGCTCAAATTACACTTTCCTCTATGATCAGGGACAAGACAAATATGCCCACTATCACCACTCCTATTTAACATACTACTGGAAGTTTTAGCCAGCACAATCAGGCAAGAAAAAGAGGTAAAAGCTATCCAAATTGGAAAAGAAGAAGTAAAATGGTTTCTGTTTGCAGATGACATAATATTACATATATTAAAAAAAATCCCAAAAAGTCCAACAAAAACTGCTAGAACTACTAGACAAATTCAGTAAAATTGCAGAACACAAAGTGAACATACAAAAAACGTTGCATTTCTATACACTAACAATGAATTATCTGAAAAATAAATAAAACAATTCTGTTTACAGTAGCATCAAAAAGAATAAAAAACTTAGGAATAAATTTAACCAAGGAGGTGAAAGATATACCAAAATCTCTGAGTATACTGAAAACCCTAAGACGTTGGTGAAAGCAACTGAAAGATTTCCCAGTTGCTTATTTGAAGAAGACACAAATAAATGGAAAGATAGCTTGTGTTTATGAATTGGAAGAATTAATGTTGTTACAATATTCATACTATCCAAAGTCATCTATGGATTCAATTCATTCCCTATCAAGATTCCAATGGCATTTTTTTACAAAATTATAAAAAACAGCCATTAAAGTTGTATGGAACAACAAAAGACCCTGAATAGCCAAAGCAATCTTGAGAAAGAAGAACAAAGCTGAAGGCATCACACTTCTTTATTTCAAACTATATTACAAAGCTATAGTAATCAAAACAATATGGTATGGGCATAAAAACAGACACAGAACAATGGAGCAGAATAGAGATTCCAGGAACAAACCCATACATATATAGGCAACTTATACTTGACAAGGGAGCCAAGAATACTTATTGAAGAAAAGGTAGTCTCTTCAATAAATACTGCTGGAAAAACTGGGTATTTACATGCAAAATAATGAAAGGATGCCTGACTTAACACCGCTCACAGAAATTAGCTCAAACTTGGTTAAAAACTTAAATATAAGACCTGAAGCCATAAAAATCCTAGAAGAAAACATGAGGAAGAAGCTCCTTGACACTGGTGTTGGCAATGATTTTGTGGATATGATACCAAAAGCACAAGCAACAAAAGCAAAAATAAACAAGAGTGGTTATATCAAACTGAAAGTCTTCTGCAAAGCAAGAGAAATGATCAACAAAATGAAAAGACAACCTATGGAACAGGAGAAGAAAATATTTTCAAACTATACATCTGATAAGGCCTTAATATCCAAAATTTATAAGGAACTCATACAGCTCAATAGCAAAAAAAATAAAATAATCTGATTTAAAAATATGCAAAGGAGTTGAATAGACATTTTCCAAAGAAGATATACAAATGGAGTACAGTCACATGAAAAGACATTCAACATCACTTATCATCAAAGAAATCCAAATTAAAACCACCATGAGATATTGCATTACACTGTTATGAAGGCTGTTATTAAAAACACAAGAGATAACAAGTGTTGGCAAGGATGTGGAGAAAAGGGAACCCTTTTACACTGTTGATGGGAATGTAGGTTGGTACAGCCACTGAAGAAAACAGTATGGCATTTCCTCAAGAAATTAAAAATAGAACCAGCATATGATCTAGCAATTTCAGTTCTGGGTATATTTCCAAAGGAGATGAAATATCTCTAAGAGATGTGTACACTCTCATGTTCATTGCAGCATTATCTGCAATAGCCAAGACATGGAAATAGCCTAAGTGTTGGTCAACAGATAAATGGTTAAAGAAAATTACATATATATATATATATATGTATATTCACACACTAATGTATATATGTATACACACACACACACACACACACACACTCTTATGCACACATATACAGTACGATATTATTCAGCCTTAAACTAGAAAGAAATCCTGTCATTTGCAACAGTGTGACTGAACCTTGAGGACATTATGTTAAGTGAAATAAGTCAGACAGAGAAAGACAGATACTACATGATCTCACATATATGTGGAATCTAAAAATCCAAACTTCCAGTTATAAGTACGTTCAGGGATGTAATGTACAACAAGGTGACCATAGTTAACAATACTGTATTGTATATTTGAAAGTTGCTAAGAGAATAGGTCTTGAAATTTCTCACCACACACACACACAATTGTAACTATGTAAGGTGAAGGATGTGTTAACTAACCAATATATTCATATATCAAATTTTTAAAATCCCTGGTACACATGATAAATTTTATAACTGTGTCTTCAATATTTTTGTGCCTTTTGAAAAATTTCTGCCCAAAGTAGCTAATCTATCCAATACCCTTTTTTGATTAAAGGGCTGATCACATAGATCAGTTTGAAATTCTTTTTTGTATTCCAATTAAGTCCTATACCTAGATTAATGAGATAAATGCCATATTTCAGGTTCAGAATATTATTCAGACTTTCTCTAAGTAATTGATCCTATGCCTATCATATCAATTTAGATTTTTAGCCTATTTTTCCACCTAGATTGGCTAACTGGATTCAAATTAAGTTAATTACTGGATTCCTATGGCCTTTTAATTCTGTCTCTTCACCTTATTGCTTGTCTACTAAGCACAGTAATTTAACTTTCCATCACCTTGAAGAAAGGAAATTAGTTTTTTATGAACAAATGTTTCCTGGAATGTGGTCAACCTTTTGTATGCAACTCAATAGGGAATAAGATGCAGAATAAGACATTGAATTCTTAAGGGAATTCATTTCCCAGTTGCTTATTTCTTTTGAGTTGGAACATGAAACTGCTGTGCCAGTCATCTCATTCACAGTAGATAACTAAAATTATTTAAATAATGTAAATGTAAAATTATATAAATCCCATTATATTTTATTCTTTCTATTAGCCTATAAGGTAAATGAAGATGACTCTATGGGATACATGAGTTACAAGGCAGTGCAAGAAAATGGTAACCTCTGCCTCTGACATGCTAAGCCTACTTTAGACACATCTTTTTCTACGGTTCACTTTGGTACAAAAAATATTTCTTCCCTCTTATGATTTTAATTTAAGTATACCTGGCAGAGCTTAAAAACAACATAGATCTTCTATGGTGTGTACCAAGGATATACCACTGTTTAATTCATTACAAGCAGGATGAACAGAGCATTGAAATAATACTGCACACTGGTAGGGGGAGAAAAGGACACATTTCAGTTTAAAAATAGTTCTCTCTCATGTGCATACACACATTTTTTTCACTCATTTGTTTTCCTTCTCACCCTTTTTCTTCCGTCTTTCATTTTATACACAAAAATGAAGAATGTGTTAAATATCCTATACAGCAAAGTCACACCATTTATACATTTAACTTGTTCATGCTGAAAGAGAATAATCAAGGAGATATAAATTGTGTGGGTGACTATAGTTCCAGTCCATGAACATATGTCCCACATTGAGCAGTAAAATGGGAAATTACAATTTGCTTTTTTCTCATGATGTCTCAGTTACCTGTATATCTAATAATGTGAATATAATGCTGACTTGTGTGTGAATCCTTAATTTAAAGATACATATGTTTCATATAAAATAGACCTAAGGACAAGTCAGCTATTATACTTTGCCTGGAGTCTAGCTAAGGAAATAGTAATCTGTTTAGTGATAGAGGAAAAAAACCTGAATACAACATGGAGCTCTTTATTTTATTTTTTTTAACAGCTTTCTTGGAGTATAATTGCTTTACAATGTTGTGTTACTTTCTGCTTTATAACAAAGTGAACCAGCTGTACATGAACATATATCCCCATATCTCCTCCGTCTTACATCTCCCTTCTACCCTCTCTATCCCACCCCTCTAGGTGGACACAGAGCCCCGAGCTGATCTCCCTGTACTGTCTGGCTGCTTCCCACTAGCTATCTGTTTTACATTTGGTAGTTTATATATGTCCATGCCACTCCCTCACTTTGTCCCAGCTTACCCTTCCCCCATCCCCGTGTCCTCAAGTCCATTCTCTACGTCTGCGTCTTTATTCCTGTCCTGCCCCTAGCTTCTTCAGAACAATTTTTTTTTTTTAGATTCCATATATATGTGTTCATACAGTATTTGTTTTTCTCTTTCTGACTTACTTGTATGACAGTCTCTAGGACCATCCACCTCACTACAAATAACTCAATTTCGTTTCCTTTTATGGCTGAGTAATATTCCATTGTATATATGTGCCACATCTTCCTTATCCATTCATCTGTCGATGGACACTTAGGTTGCTTCCATGTCCTGGCTATTGTAAATAGTGCTGCAATGCACATTGTGGTGACATGACTCTTTTTGAATTATGGTTTTCTCAGGGTATATGCCCAGCAGTGCAATTGCTGGGTCTTATGGTAGTTCTGTTTGTAGTTTTGTAAGGAACCTCCGTACTGTTCTCCATAGTGGCTGTATCAATTTATATTACCACCAACAATGCAAGAGGGTTCCCTTTTCTCCACACCCTCTCCAGTATTTACTGCTTGTAGATTTTTTGATGATGGCCATTCTGACTGGTGTGAGGTGATACCTCATTGTAGTTTTGATTTGCATTTCTCTAATGATTAGTGATGTTGAGCATCCTTTCATGTGTTTGTTGCCAGTCTGTATATCTTCTTTGGAGAAATGTCTATTTAGATCTTTTGCCCATTTTTGTATTGGGTTTTTTGTTTTTTTGATATTGAGCTGTATGAGCTGCCTGTATATATTGGAGATTAATCCTTTGTCAGTTCCTTCGTTTGCAAATATTTGCTCCCATTCTGAGGGTTGTCTTTTCATCTTGTTTATGGTTTCCTTAGCTGTGCAAAAGCTTTTAAGTTTCATTAGGTCCCATTTGTTTATTTTTGTTTTTAATTTCATTTCTCTAGGAAGTGGGTCAAAAAGGATCTTGCTGTGATGTATGTCATAGAGTGTTCTGTCTATGTTTTCCTCTAAGAGTTTTATAATGTCTGGCCTTACATTTAGGTCGTTAATCCATTTTGAGTTTATTTTTGTGTATGGTGTTAGGGAGTGTTGTAATTTCATTCTTTTCCATGTAGCTGTCCAGTTTTCCCAGCACCACTTATTGAAGAGGATGTCTTTTCTCCACTGTATATTCTTGCCTCCTTTATCAAAGATAAGGTGACCATATGTGTATGCATTTATCTCTGGGCTTTCTATCCTGTTCCATTGATCTATATTCCTGTTTTTCTGCGAGTACCATATTGTCTTGATTACTGTAGATTTGTAGTATAGTCTGAAGTGAGGGAGCTTGATTCCTCCAGCTCCGTTTTTCTTTCTCAAAATTGCCTTGGCTATTCAAGATCTTCTGTGTTTCCATGCAAATTATGAAATTTTTTGTTCTAGTTCTGTGAAAAATGCCAGTGGTAGTTTGAGAAGGATTGCACTGAATCTGTAGATCTGTAGATTGCCTTGGGTAGTACAGTCATTTTCATAATGTTAACTCTTCCAATCCAAGAACATGGTATATCTCTCCATCTGTTTGTATCATCTTTAATTTCTTTCATCCGTGTCTTATAGTTTTCTGCATACAAGTCTTTTGTCTCCTTAGGTAGGTTTATTCCTAGGTACTTTATCCTTTTCGTTGCAATAGTAAAGGGGAGTGTTTCCTTAATTTCTCTTTCAGATTTTTCATCATTAGTGTATAGGAATGCAAGAGATTTCAGTGCATTAATTTTACATCCTGCTACTTTATCAAATTCATTGATTTCTAGTAGTTTCCTGGTAGCATCTTTGGGATTCTCTATGTATAATATCATGGCATCTGCAAGCAGTGACAGTTTTACTTCTTCTTTTCCGATTTGTATTCCTTTCATTTCTTCTTCTTCTCTGATTGCTGTGGCTAAAACTTCCAAATCTATGTTGAGTAATAGTGGTGAGAGTGGGCAACCTTGTCTTCTTCCTGATCTTAGTGGAAATGGTTTCAGTTTTTCACCATTGAGAATGATGTTGGCTGTGGGTTTGTCATATATGGGCTTCATTATGTTGAGGTAAGTTCCCTCTATGCCTACTTTCTGGAGGGTTTTTGTCATAAATCAGTGTTGAATTTTGTCAAAAGACTTTTCTGCATCTGTTAACATGATCATATAGTTTTTGTCCTACACTTTGTTAATATGGTTTATCACATTAATTGATTTGCGTATGTTGAAGAATCCTTGCATTTCTGGGATAAATCCCACTTGATTATGGTGTATGATCCTTTTAATGTGCTGTTAGATTCTGTTTGTTAGTATTTTGTTGAGGAGTTTTCCTTCTATGTTCATCAGTGATATTGGCTTCTAGTTTTCTTCTTTTGTGGCATCTTTTTCTGGTTTTCGTATCAGGGTGATGGTGACCTCGTAGAATGAGTTTGAGAGTGTTCTTCCCTCTGCTATATTTTGGAAGAGTTTGAGAAGAATAGGTGTTAGCTCTTCTCTAAATGTTTGATAGAATTTGCCTGTGAAGCCATCTAGTCCTGGGCTTTTTTTTGTTGGAAGATTTTTAATCACCGTTTCAATTTCAGTGCTTGTGATTGGTCTGTTTATATTTTCTATTTCTTCCTGGTTCCGTTTCAGAAGGTTGAGCTTTTGTAAGAATTTGTCCATTTCTTCCAGGTTGTCCATTTTATTGGTATATCGTTTCTTGTAGTAATCTCTCATGATTCTTTGTATTTCTGCAGTGTCAGTTGTTACTTCTCCTTTTTCATTTCTAATTCTGTTGATTTGAGCCTTCTCCCTTTTTTTCTTGATGAGTCTGGCTAATGGGTTATCAATTTTCTTTATCTTCTCAAAGAACCAGCTTTTGGTTTTATTGGTCTTAGCTATTGTTTCCTTCATTTCTTTTTCCTTTATTTCTGATCTGATCTTTATGATTTCTTTCCTTCTGCTAACTTTGGAGTTTTTTTGTTCTTCTTTCTCTAATTGCTTTAGGTGTAAGAGTAGGTTGTTTAGTTGAGATGTTTCTTGTTTCTTGGGGTAGGATTGTATTGCTATAAACATCCCTCTTAGAACTGCTTTTGCTTCATCCCATAGGTTTGAGGTCATCGTGTTTTCATTGTCATTTGTTTCTAGGTATTTTTTGATTTCCTCTTTGATTTGTTCAGTGATTTCTTAGTTTTGGTAATGTATTGTTTAGCTTCCATGTGTTATATTTTTTACAGATTTTTTACTGTAACTGATATCTAGTCTCATAGCTTTGTGGATGGAAAAGATACTTGATATGATTTCAGTTTTCTTAGTTTTACCAAGGCTTGATTTGTGACCCAAGATATGATCTATCCTGGTGAATGTTCCATGAGCACTTGAGAAGAAAGTGTATTCTGTTGTTTTTGGAGGGAATGTCCTGTAAATATCAATTACGGCCATCTTGTTTAATGTATCATTTAAAGCCCGGGTTTCTTTATTCATTTTCATTTTGGATGGTCTGTCCATTCGTGAAAGTGAGGTGTTAAAGTCCCCTACTATGATTGTGTTACCGTCGATTTCCTCTTTTATGGCTGTTAGCATTTGCCTTAAATATTGAGGTGCTCCTATGTTGGGTGCATAAATATTTACAATTGTTACATCTTCTTGGCTTGATCCCTTGATCATTATGTAATGTCCTTCTTTGTCTCTTGTAATAGTCTTTATTTTAAAGTCTATTTTGTCTGATATGAGAATTGCTACTCCAGCTTTCTTTTGATTTCCATTTGCATGGAATATCTTTTTCCATCCCCTCACTTTCAGTCTGTATGTGTCCCTAGGTCTGAAGTGAGTCTCTTGTAGACCGCATATATATGGGTCTTATTTTTTGTATCCACTCAGCCTGTCTCTGTCTTTTGGTTGGAGCATTTAATCCATTTACATTTAAGATAGTTATTGATATGTATGTTCCTATTACCATTTTCTTCATTGTTTTGGTGTTGTTATTGTAAGCCTTTTCCTTCTCTTGTGTTTCCTGCCTATAGAAGTTCCTTTAGCATTTGTTTTAAAGCTGGTTTGGTGGTGCTGAATTCTCTTAGCTTTTCTTTTCTGTAAAGGTATTAATTTCTCCTTTCAATCTGAATGAGATCCTTGCTGGGTAGAGCAATCTTGGTTGTAGGTTTTCCCCTTTCATCACTTTAAATATGTCCTGCCACTCTCTTCTGGCTTGCAGAGTTTCTGCTGAAAGATCAGCTGTTAACCTTATGGGGATTCCCTTGTATGTTATTTGTTGTTTTCCCCTTGCTGCTTTTAATATTTCTTTCTTTGTGTTTAATTTTTGATAGTTTGATTAATAGTGTCTTGGCGTGTTTCTCCTTGCATTTATCCTGTATGGGAGTCTCTGCGCTTCCTGCACTTGATTGACTATTTCCTTTCCCATATTGGGGAAGTTTTCAACTATAATCTCTTCAAATATTTTCTCAGTCCCTTTCTTTTTCTCTTCTTCTTCTGTGACCCCTATAATTCAAATGTTGGTGCATCTAATGTTGTCCCAGAGGTCTCTGAGACTGTCCTCAATTCTTTCCAGTGTTTTTTCTTTATTCTGCTCGGAAGTAGTTATTTCCACTATTTTATCTTCCAGGTCACTTATCCCTTCTTCTGCCTCAGTTATTCTGCTATTGATTCCTTTTAAATAATTTTTAATTTCATATATTGTGTTTATCATTGTTTGTTTGCTTTTTAGTTCTTCTAGGTCCTTGTGAAACTTTTCTTGTTTTTTCTCCATTCTATTTTCAAGATTTTGGATCATCTTTACTATCATTACCCTGAATTCTTTTTCAGGTAGACTGCCTATTTCCTCTTCATTTGTTTGGTCTGGTGGGTTTTTACCTTGCGCCTGCATCTGCTGTGTGTTTCTCTGCTTTCTCATATTTCTTAACTTACTGCGTTTGGGATCTCCATTCTACAGGCTGCGGGTTCATAGTTCCCGTTGTTTTTGGTGTCTGCCCCCAGCGGGTAAGTTTGGTTCATTGGGTTGTGTAGGCTTCCTGGTGGAGGGACCAGTGCCTGTGTTCTGGTGGATGTGGCTGGATCTTGTCTTTCTGGTGGGCAGGACCACTTTGTTTTGGGGTGTCTGTGAACTTATTATGATTTTAGGCAGCTCTCTGCTAATGGGTGGGGTTGTGTTCCTGTCTTGCTAGCTTTTTGGCATAGGGTGTTCAGCGCTGTAGTTTGCTGGTCATTGAGTGGTGCTGGGTCTTAGCATTAAGATGGAGATCTCTGAAAGAGCTTTTGCCATTTGATAATACGTGGGGCCGGGAGGTCTCTGGTGGATCAATGTCCTGAACTCAGCTCTCCTTCCTCAGAGACTCAGTCCTGACATCCGGCTTGAGCATCAAGACTGTCAGCCACGTGGCTCTTTCCTGATATTATTTTCTTCTTGAGGGCCAGCACTTGCTCATCTGTGTATCTCCATTGTTTGAAAACTAGCTGATGCCTCTTAAATGTCTTGAAAAAGCATCATAGAGACTTGAGGTGTAGGTCTGCCTCCTCAGTTCTTCATGGCCGGCCAATTAGCTGTGCTTTCCCTGTTATCAGTTTGTCAAGTCAGAGAGTCCAGGTAAGACGCTAAATGCACAAAATAATCCACCTTGCTAACTCTGAAGGGTTGCTGAATCCATAGGATGCAACATTGAGCTCTTGAGGGGCAGAATGTGGTATGTCAGTCTTCAAAGGGACATACAAATACTATTTACTTTATTTTAAGGGTAAAACAAAGGATTTTGAGAGAAAATTATGAGACCTTTAGAGCCTAATCATCTCCACTGTATCATCACCATCACCATCATGTCTTCACCCTAATTATATAGGCATAGTGTTTGTAAGCCTCATGTAATATTTTCAAAAGAGCTTTCTCTTTCATTGGTTCTTTTCCGTGAAATAATTTGATAATAGTTATCACAGTCTGAAAAGGAGACATTTGACCCATCAAATTCAATTCTAGAATTTTTTCCTAAGGGAATATTCCTGCATATAGAAAAACATATGTACAAATATATTCACCGCAGGGCTTTTTCAAGAACAAAAATAGGAACAAAAACCTAAACTTTCAACAATGACAAACTGTTTAATAATTCCACCTCAATATAACAGTGTACTATTAAGTCATTAGTAATAACAGATGATGTCTATAAAGTGTTTACCATGTGCCAGGCACATAATAAAATTACATGTATTAATGTAGTATAATTCTTAACAGCCATTAGGTTTTGTCTAAAATATTATATTTGTATGTATTTAGTTTATATATGCATGGATATATTTTGTGATTTATGAATATATTTGTACAAGAAAAATTTTAGAAGACTATAACAAAAATGTAAATAACAATATAGGTGAAATAGGTTAGAATGATTTCTTTTATTGAAGTATTTTTAATATACAAAATTATATTTCAGGTATACAGCATAGTGATTCAGTATTTTTACAGATTATACTCCATTAAAAGTTATTACAAGGTAATGGATGTAATTCCCTGTACTATACAATATATCCTTGTGCTTATCTGTTTTGTACATAATACTTTGTATCTTTTAATCCCATACCCCTAATTTGTCCTCCCCTTTTGCTCTCCCATTTGGTAACCAATAGTTTGTTTTCTATATCTGCGAGTCAGTTTTTGTTTTACAAATACATTCACTTGTATTACTTTTTAAGATTCCACATAAATGATAACACACTGTATTTGTCTTTCTCTGTCTGACTTATTTCACTAAGTATAATATTTTCTATATCCATCCACATTGCTGCAAATGCCAGAATTTCACTCTTTTTTATGACGAATATCTATTGTATGTATGTGTGCCACATCTTCTTTATCCATTCATCTGTTCATGGGCATTTGGGTTGTTTCCATGTTTTGGCTAGTGTAAATAGTGCTACTGTGAACATTGGAGTGCATGTATGTTTTCAACTTACTGTTTTTGTTTTTTCTCGTTTTATACCCACAAGTGGAATTGCTTGTGTCATATGGCAGTTTTCTTTTAGTTTTCTGAGGAACCTCCATACTGTTTTTCACAGCGGCATCACCAATTTACATTCCCACCAGCAGTGTACAAGGGTTCACTTTTCTCCACATCCTCTCCAACATTTGTTATCTGTAGACTTTTTGATAGCCATTCTGACAGGTGTGAGGTGATACTTCATTATTGTTTTGATTTGCATTTCTCTAATAATTAGCAGTGTTGAGCATCTTTTCATGTGTTTGTTAGCCATCTGTATATCTTTGAAAAAGTATCTATTCAGGTCTTGTGCCCATTTTTTGATTGGGTTGTTTGGTTTTTTGATGTGTAGTTGTATGAGCAGTTTATATATTTTGGATATTAACCCCTTATCAGTCATGTCATTTACAAATATTTTCTCATTCCATAGGCTGTCTTTTCATTTTGTCTGTGGTTTCCAGTGCTGTGCAAAAGCTTTTAATTCAGGCCTACTTATTTAGTTTTGCTTTTATTTCCTTTGCCTTAGGAGACAAATCCCCCCAAAATTGCTACAATTTATATCAAAGAGGGTTCTGCCTGTGTTGTCTAGGAATTTTATGGTGTCAGATCTTAAATTTAAGTTTTTAGTCCATTCTGAGTTTACTTTTGTATATGATGTGAGGAAGCATTCTAATCTCATTCTTTTACATGTAGCTGTCCAGTTTTCCCAGCACCACTTGTTGAAGAGACTGTTTCCTCCATTGTATATTCTTGCCTACTTCATCAGATATTAATTGACCATAGGTGTGTGGATTTATTTCTGGGATTTCTATTTCATTCCATTCATCTATGGGTCTGGTTTTGTACCAGTTCCTTGCTATTTTTGATTTTTTCTTCATCGAGGCACAGTTGATGTACAACATTATATAAGTTTCAGGTGTACAACATAGTGATTCACAATTTTTAAAGGTTATACTTCATTTATAGTTATTATAAACTATTGGCTATATACCCTGTTATAAAATATATCCTTGTAGCTTATTTATTTTATACATAGTGGTATAAACTACTACTAATTGTAGTTTTTACCTCTTAATCCCCTACCCCCATACTGTCCCTCCCCTCTTCCCTCTCCCCCCCAGGTAACCACTGGTTTGTTCTCTGTACCTGTGAGTCTCTTTCTTTATTGTTATATTCACTCATTTTTTTTTTTTAGATTCCACATGTAAGTGACTAACATATAATATTTGTCTGTCTCCATCTGACTTATTTCCTTAAACATAATACCCTCCAAGTCCATCCATATTGTTGCAAATGGCAAAATTTCATTCTTTTTATGACTGAATAATATTCCATTATGTTCGTCTAAGATTCCACATACATATAAATGATATAATATATATATACCACTTATTGAAGAGACGGTCTATTCTTTGTTGTATATTCTTGCCTACTTTGTCATAGATTAATTGGCCATAAGTTTGTGGGTTTATGTCTGGGCTCGCTATTCTGTTCCATTGGTCCATGTATCTGTTTTTGTGCCATTACAATGCTATTTTGATTACCTAAGCTTTGTACTGTATTCTGAAGTCTGGGAGCATGATACCTCCAGCTTTGTTCTTTTTTCTCAAGAATGCTTTGACAATTCGAGATCTTTTGTGGTTTCATATGCATTTTAGGATTACTTATTCAAGTTCTGTGAAAGATTTCATGGGTATTTTGATTCGGATTCCACTAAATCTGCCGATTGTTTTTAGTTAGTGTGGTCATTATTATTATTATTTTTTTTTGCGGTACACGTACCTCTCACTGTTGTGGCCTCTCCCGTTGTGGAGCACAGGCTCCAGACGCACAGGCTCAGTGGCCATGGCTCACAGGCCTAGCCGCTCCACGGCATGTGGGATCTTCCCGGACCAGGGCACGAACCCGTGTCCCCTGCATCGGCAGGTGGACTCTCAACCACTGCACCACCAGGGAAGCCCAGTGTGGTCATTTTAACAACGTTAATACTTTCAATCTGATAGCACAGGATATCTTTCCATTTCTTTGTATCATCTTCAAATTTTTTTATCAATGTTTTATACTTTTCAATATATAGGTCTTTCAACTCCTAGCCTAAATTTATTCCTAGGTATTGATATGATTTTAAGCTGGATTGCTTTATTTTTTCTTCACCCTCTCTTTCTGATATTTCATTACTAGAGTCTAATAAAGCAACAGATTTCTGTATATACCTTTAGTATCCTGCAACTTTGCTGAGTTCATTTATTAATTCTAATAATTTTAGGGTTTTCTTTATAAAATATCTTGCTGTTAGCAAATAGTGATAGTTTTACTTCTTCCCTTCCAATTTGATGTATTTTATTTCTTTTTCTTGTCTGATTTCCATGGCTAGGACTTCCAACACTATCTTAAATAAAAGTGATGAGAGTGGGTTTCCTTATTTTATTCATAATTTAGAGGACTTTCAGCTTTTCACAGTTGAGTATGATGTTAGCTGTGGGTTTGGCATAAATGACCATTATTTTGTTGCAGTATGTTCTCATTTTTGTCATGAATGGATGTTGCATTTTGTCAAATACTTTTTCTCCATCTTTTGACATGATCATGTGAATTTTATTCTTCCTTTTGTTAATGTGGTGTGTCACATTGATTTATTTGCAAATATTGAGCCATCCTTGTGACCCTGGAATAAATTTAACTTGAACATGGTATATGATCCTTTTTATGTGTTGTTGGTTCAGTTAGCTAATATTTTGTTGAGTATTTTTACATCTATATTCATAAAAGATATTGGCCCATAATTTTCTCTTTTTTTTCTTCTTTTTTTTTTTTTTTTTGTAGTGTCTTTGTCTGGTTGTATTATCAGGGTAACGGTTGCCTCATGGAATAAATTTAAGTGTGTTCCCTCCTCTTCAGTTTTCTGGAACAGATTGAGAAGGATTGGTATTAGTTCTTCTTTATGTGTTTGGTAGAATTCCCCTGTGAAGCCAACCGGTCCTGGACTTTTGTTTGCTGGGAGGTTTTCTGTTTTGTTTTGTTTTTCTTTCCTTTTTCTTTTTTTTTTTTTTAATTGAAGTATTGCTTTGTTTTTTACAGTGTTGCATTAGTTTCAGGTGTACAGCAGAGTGTTTCAGCTTTCAGATTCTTTTCCATTTAGGTTATTACAAGATACTGAATACAGTTCCCTATGCTATATCCTTGTTGTTTATCTATTTTTTATATAGTAGTGTATATCTGTTAATTCCAAACTCCTAATTTATCCTTCCCCCACCCCTTGCTCTCCTCTTTGGTAACCATGTTTGTTTTCTATGTCTATGAGTCTATTTCTGTTTTATACATAAGTTTATTTATCTCATTTTTTTGGATTACACACATAAGTGACATTATATAATTTTTGTCTTTCTCTATCTGACTTACTTAACTTAGTATGATAATCTTTATGTTCATCCATGTTGCTGATGATAGCATTATTTCATTCTTTTTTATCACTGAGTAATATTCCATTATATATATATATATGCTGGGAGGTTTTCTTATTACAAATTTAATTTTACTACTACTGATGGTTTCATTCAGATTATCTGTTTCTTCTTGATTCAGTCTTGGCAGGTTGTATGTTTCTAGAAATTTATCCTTTTCTTCTAGATTGTCCAATTTGTTAGCATATATCTGTTCATAGTACTCTCATGATTTTTTTATCTCTGCAGTATTGGTTGTTATTGCTCCTCTTTCATTACTTATTTTGTTTATTTGCATCCTCTCTGTTTTCTTCTTGGTGAGCCTGTCTAAACGTTTATCAAAAACCAGCTCTTGATCTTTCCTATTTTTTTTTTAATCTCTATTCTGTTTATTTCCTCTCTGATCTTTATTATTTCCTTCCTTCTGCAGACTTTGGGCTTTGTTTGTTCTTCTTTTTCAAATTCCTTTAGGTGCTAAGTTAGGTTGTTTGTTTGAGGTTTTTCTTGTTTCTTGACAAAGGACTGTATTGCGATAAAATTCCTTCCTGGAACTGCTTTTGCTGTATCCCATAGATTTTGAAGTGTTGTGTTTGCATTTTCATTTTCTCGAGGTATTTTCTGATTTCCTCTTTGATTTCGTCATTGACCTGTTGGATTTTAGTAGCATATTGTTCAGTTTCCACATGTTTTTTCTTCTCCCATTTTTCTTTTTCTAATTGATTTTTAGTTTCATACCACTGTGGTTAGAAAAAATGTATGATATAATTTCTATCCTCTTAAATTTGTTGAGACTTTTTTGTGGCCTAGCATGTGATCTGCCCTGGAGAATGATCCATGTTCACTTGAAAAGAATGTGTATTCTGCTGTTTATGGATATAATATCCCATTGACATTAATCTTTTAAGTCCAGCTGGTCTCTTGGGTCATTTATAATCACTGTTGGCATTATTCATTTTCTGTATGGATGATCTGTTCATTGATGTCTATGTGGTGTTAAAGTTCCCTAATATTATTGAACTATTGTTAATTTCTCCCCTTAGGTCTGTTAGTATTTGTTTATAATATTTAGAGGCTTTTGTAGGGGGTGCAAATATGTTAACAAATGTAATATCCTCTTCTTGTTTTGATCCCTTTGTCATTATATAAAGCCCTTCTTTGTCTGTTGTTATAGCCTTTGTATAAGTCTATTTTTTTGTATATGAGTTTTGCTACCCCCGCTCTCTATTCATTTCTATTTTCAGGAATTATCTTGTTCCATTCTCTCACTTTCAGTCTGTATGTATTTTTAGTCCTGAAGTGAGTCTCTTGTAGGAAGCATATTGAAGTCTTGTTATTTTATCCAAACAGCCACCCAGTGGCTTTTGATCAGAGCATTTAGTCCATTGACATTTAAAGTAACTGTTGGACAAAAAGACAACCCTTAGAATGGGAGAAAATATTTGCAAATGAAGCAACTGACAAAGGATTAATCTACAGATTTACAAGCAGCTCATGCAGCTCAATATCAAAAAAACAAACAACCCAATCCAAAAATGGGCAGAAGACCTAAATAGACATTTCTCCAAAGAAGATATACAGATTGCCAACAAACATATGAAAGGATGCTCAACGTCACTAATCATTAGAGAAATGCAAATCAAAACTACAGTGAGGTATCACCTCACACCAGTCAGAATGGCCATCATCAAAAAATCTACAAACAATAAATGCTGGAGAGGGTGTGGAGAAAAGGGAACCCTCTTGTCTTCTTTTTTTTTTCCTATTGCTGCCTTTAGAATTCTCTCTTTATATTTAACTTTTGCTGTTTTAACTCTGATATGTCTTAGTGTGGGTCTGTTTGAGTTCATCTAGTTTGGGACCCTCTGAGCTTCCTGTACCTGGATATCTGTTTCTTTCTTCAGGTTTAGGAAGTTATCAGCCATAATTTCCTCAAATACCTTTTCTATCCCCTTCCTTTTCTCTTCTCCTTCTGGAACCCCTATAATGTGAATGTCAGAATGCTTAATGTTATTTCAGTGATCTGTTAAATTGCTTTCATTTTTAAAAGTTTCTTTTTCTTTCTTCTGTTCTGATTGGGAGATTTCCATCATTCCATCTAGATCACTTATGCATTCTTCTGTATCATTGAGTCTGCTATTCATTCCTTTTACTGTGTGGTTTTTTTTTATTTCAGCTGTTGAATTATCCATTTCTGATTTTTTTTAATATTTTCTGGTTCCTTATTTAAATATTCAGTGTTTAGATCAATTCTTTTCCCTAATTCAGTTAACATTTTTACACCAATGTTTTGAATTCTTTATCTGGTAAACTGTTTATTTCTGTTTCATTATTTATTTTTTCAGGGATTTTTCTTTTGCTCTTTCAATTAAGAGTAGTTCCTCTGCCTTTTCATTTTGCTTTAACTTTCACTGCCTCTATGAATTTAGGTGAAACAGTTACTTATTACAGCCTTAAAGGGGTATTGTTGTGTGGTAGTGTATCTATACAGACTGCATGTGCCCAATGCCTTTGATGGGAGGGCTGGGTTTAACATGGATGCAGTCGTCTTTCCTCTGGGTGTGCTGGCAGCAGTCACCTTGGTAGTGGGTGGGGCTGGAGATGGATGGGCTAGAACAGGCTGCAGATATGAGGGTAGACTTCTCTGCTCACCACCCAGTCTAAGTTGCTCACCACTAGATTCTAAGTTGCTGGAGCAGAAGCCCTGAGGTTCAGGCTTGAGCTGACTCTGTTCCCTTTAAGTGTGTGTTTTTCCCTCTCCCTGCACTGGGACCTTTGCCCCAGAGAAGGGGAATGCTGAAACAGGTGAGGCCTGTTCACCAACAGAGATCCGATAGCTGCCAGTGTAGGCATCTGTGGCTCTGCTCAAATGCAGCTGTACCTGTAAGACCCCTTTGTTTCTCACAGCTTATCACTGCTCCCAGCCTTCACTGCTCCCCCACTGTTGTGGAACCACTCTGCAGGCCAGGTGGGGGCCCATGTGGACTCTCAGCTCATGTCTGGGGATTAGCTGTGGTACAGCAGCCACCATCAGGGATCTGGGCTGCTTATGAGGCTCTGCCTGAGTAAGCACCAACAATGGCCACTGCTATCCCACCCAGGCTCCACCCTGGGACCAGGTTGAGTCTTTCCCCTGGTCCTGGCAGCCCCAGATCCAGTGCTGCACTGTGGTGTGGAGTGAGCAGGGCTGGAGCACTTGCTCAGCTCAGACTGGAGCCCACAGTGAGTCTGTCACAGGAAAGCTGACTGCTGATAGGGCAGACCTCTCTGCACCCTGCCTCGGGCTAGTTTGTGCGCCCCTTGTGAGCACCATCCAGGTTTCTCCAGCCTTTCTGTCTGACCCAGAGGTCCTCCAACCACCAGGGGGGCTTGTCTCCTCCTTGTAGGACCCCAGGACTGGAATGCACAGTCTATGGCTCAACCTGCTCACTCCCCATGGTGGGTGTCCACTCATGTAATCTCCCTTCTCCTCTCAGTCCCCTCCCAGGGGCACAGGTCCCAACCTAATCACTGTTCGTCCCCTCCTATCCAAGAACATATGTATCTTTCTTACAGCCTTGGTTGTATAGGAGTCCTGCCAGTTTCCAATTAGTTTTCAGTGAGGATTGTTCCATATGTAGATGTATTTTTGATGTGTTTGTGGGGGGATGTGAGCTCCACGTCCTCTTACTCGCCATCTTGATTGCCCTCTGTGGAGTGATTTTTTTTTTAATATTGTGTTTTATAATTTTTATAAACTGAAGATGTTACTTAATTTGGGCCTTTACTTACAGATTCTCTAACTCTGTGCTGTCAATAGAATAGCTCTGTGGAATAGAATGTCCACATGCATTTTAATGAAAATTAATTTGAAATTAAGTAAAATCTAAAATTCACTTCCTCAGTAGCACTTGCCACATTTCCAGTATTCAATAACCACAGGTGGTTGGTGTCTCTTTCATATTAGACAAGCAAATATAAAACATTTCCATCATCACACATGCTCCGTTGGGCCAGTGCTGACTAACTCTTGAATTAAAGGCTGTAGTCCAGCAGCAGTTCCTTGTAGAAACAGTAAAACATCTCCATCCTACGAGTTATAGCAGTGTAATTGTTATATCTTTTCCTGCGTACTTGTGGTAGGCAATTGATTGTTATAACAGCTGTCTGTTAAGCAGAGGTATGAGATTCTGAAATTGGGAGCCCAATTTGGGCATAGCTTAAAGTCTGTCTTTGAAGACCGGCAGAAGTATAACCGTGTTCTTTCAAAGTGCTTGATTACCTCACACCTGTCAGAATGGCTGTTATCAAAAAGACCACAAATAGCAAATGCTGACAGGGATGCAGAGAAAAGCGGACCCTTGTACACTGTTGGTAGGGATGTAAATTGGTGTAGACACTCTGGAAAACAGTGTGGAGGTTCCTCAAAAAACTAAAAATAGAACTACCATATGACCCAGCAGTGCTGCTCCTGGGTATATATCCTGAAAAAAAAAAAACACACTAATTTGAAGATACATGCACCCCAGTGTTCACAGCAGCATTATTTACAATAACCAACATACGGGAACAACCTAAATGTCCATCAACAGACAATTGGATTAAGAAGATGTGGTATATATACAGTGAAATATTACTCAGCCATTAAACAAGAATGAAACACTGCCATTTGCAGCAACTGGATGGACCTAGAAGATATTATGCTTTAGTGAAGTAAGTTAGACAGAGAAAGACAAATCCTATGTAATATCACTTATATACATAATGGAATAGTGGAATCTAAAAATTAATATAAATGAATGTAAAAGCAAAACAGAGAGAGACTCATAGACAACAAAATTGTGGTTAGCAAAGGAAGAGTAAAAGGCAGGGGAGGGACAAATTAAGGATATGGGATTAACAGATACAAACTACTATATTTAAAATAGATAAGGACCAGTGATAGACTATATAGCACAGGGAATTATATTCAATACATTGTAATAACCTGTAATGGAATTTAATCTGCAAGAATACTGAGTCACTATGCTATATACCTAAAACTAACACTATATTAAATATCAGCTCTACTTCAATTTTTTAAAATTAACAATAAAAAATAATAAAGGGTTTGAGCTAGTCTCTTTGTTTTAAATGTGTGTATTATATAGATATCAGTTGTCACCATCCTTTTTTTTAATGGATGGAAGGATTGGGTCACAGAAAGATTGGCCAAAAGGCATAATATGTCTCTTACTCCAGAGGTCTCTTTATTCACAGGAATACTGATACAGAAATAAAAATATCAATTGCTTGCCCTCATGAAAGTAAGCACTGAACTAAGGGTTAGAAATTGTCTCTTCTTCAGTTTTTCTTTTTTCTTTTACTATCCCATCTTTTTGGTTAAAATAAGTGAAGACATATATTAACATATACACTCCACCATGTAGCAAGTTGAAATTCCAGTTAAAAAAAAAAAAGGGCATGGGATTTTTCATGCATGTAACTTGATTGTAACAATTATAAAAGTTGTAAATATTTTAACTCACTATTGGCAAAATAATTTGTTTTTCAATAAAAGTGTATACAACTTTACAAGCTTTTGATTATATGAAAAACTAATAAATATGAAGTACAAGGTGTTTTACTGGGTTATACTGAATAATATCTGAAGTCTTCAGTTTCTAAGAAAACTTTGGACATATTTAAATGCTGTTGAGCACTATTATTTTCTTCTGGAAATCGTATTTTTCTTTGAAAAATACCCATAACTTCTGCAGTTTAGTAAATCCTAAGGTACATCCAAGAGTGGCAGACCCACTCACCATCTATTACTTAGTGTTCTGCTGCTGCTGGTTGTGGTTCCTTCTCTTTCTGCAGGATTTAGGTCATGGTCCTGGAGTGCATTTTAAGCATAGGTATAGTAGGGTTTGCTCACCAGCTTTCTGTGTAGCAGTAGTTTGGACAGTTATTGTTAGTACTCTGTGGTTTCATCTCCATTTCTTCTTCTTTTTTGTCTTACCTTCCCTTTCCTTTCTTTCCCTTTTTGCTTGCTTTTTCTCTCTTTATCTTTGTTGCATCTCCCTGCTTTCTTCCCTACTCTTTACATTTGTTTTACTTGTTTTTTTTTTTTTTTTTGGTACGCGGGCCTCTCACTGTTGTGGCCTCTCCCGCTGCGGAGCACAGGCTCCGGACATGCAGGCTCAGCGGCCATGGCTCACGGGCCCAGCCGCTCCGCAGCATGTGGAATCCTCCCGGACCGGGGCACGAACCCGTGTCCCCTGCATCGGCAGGCAGACTCTCAACCACTGCGCCACCAGGGAAGCCCTTACTTGTATTTTTTATTGCCACCGAAGGCCAGTATTCTCCCATGAGCCTAGCTAGTCCTTTGGATTGACCTTGAACTTAATGATTGCTGATGTCTGCTGTAGTTGTTTACCCTGATTCTAAAATATATACCTTTAAAGTAACACAAAAAGATCGATTTAATTTTATTTTGCCCTTTAATCAGTTCAGTGTTAGAATTTTTAATCCATTTCAAATATGGTCTGGGTTTAACCACGCCAATATCCAAGCTAATCAGTTCAGCAGGACAAATTATTTTTGTAGACTTGAAGGCTAATTTTACCTCTTCTTGACATTCTTTTCTTACATCAAGCAAATGTTTTCCCTAAAGGTTTAGTGACTTGAGTGTCTGAATGTTGATTATGGCTCAGGGGAAACATTCTACAAACATATTGTTGTAATCTACTTTTATTCATCATGTTCATGAATGTTCTGTTAATCAGATTGAAAATGTGGATAACTAGTATTCGGTGAATTAGAATTAAACAAAGTAAAGCAAAATAAAATTTTAACTCAAAAGCTGTGATGGCCATATTTTTTTACTGATAACAATTGAAGACAAATCAAGACTTTCGTAGTCCTTCATTTTCAATTTAATTAATAGAGCTGCTGCTGTGTGCAAAGACCTAGTGACATGGTACTGTAGCTAGTAGAATGCTGGTATGACCATGCTTACTAAATGCTTGCAAAAACATTTATTAAAATGTACTAAACATTTACCATAATGTACCAACTGCCTACCAAGTGTACTAAAACATTTAAAAGTAAATTGCTTTGCCTTTTGAAATATTGTACATGTCAATTTTTTCAATATTTATGTTACTCCCTACTAACACATTTATCAGTTGTAAAAATTAATTTATTGTTTAACAAAAAGAATGGATTGACTTTTTATGTTTTCAATTATTAACAGAATCTGAAGACATTATTTTTTAGGCTTCAAATAAATTGCAGAAAATATGTTTCTTTTAAGTTTAGTTAAATAAATTACTTGAAAATGAAGACTTTAAAACCAGGTCCAGGACTCCTCCCATAAACAAACCCTGTCCCCCCCAAAAAAGCACATATTATTTATTGTACAAAAGATTAGTTTTTCTAGTTGGAATCTGACTTCTTACTTTTAAATTAACCCTAAATTTTATTTTTATTAGAAAAGAGCTGTAAATTTTCAAATAAAAATTTTATTTTCTATAAGATAGATAGAGATAAAATAAATTATTGGAAGAAAACAACCATCTGTTTAAAATGCCATCAGGTATTTTCATAGAGAATTGGCCAACCTAACTTAAATGACTTATATGGTTTCACTTTCTTATTCTCTGTAACTCTCATTGGTTTCTCTTATTTAATATTTTGTACTGTCTTCCTCAGTAGAGAATATGCAAAGAATACATTATCATGGTTTTCATTACAATAATATGGAAATTGAATTCAATTAATTGAATTTAGAGTAATTTGAATTCAAATTGTAATATCAAAATTAGAATCTAGGGCTTCCCTGGTGGCGCAGTGGTTTGAGAGTCCGCCTGCCGATGCAGGGGACACGGGTTCGTGCCCTGGTTCGGGAAGATCCCACATATCGCAGAGCGGGTGGGCCCGTGAGCCTTGGCCGCTGAGCCTGCGCGTCCGGAGCCTGTGCTCTGCAACGGGAAAGGCCACAACAGTGAGAGGCCCGCATACCGCAAAAAAAAAAAAAAAAAAAATTAGAATCTAGTTAAAATTTTTAATTTTATTTTTCAATATAAGGTTTGGCCGAGTATCAGTATAAATGTTTAGGGTTCGCTTTCTTTGCAAACTTGATGATGCTCTACAATTTTTGTTTATGTAAAAGGCAGAAAATCTAGTACAACTTTGGCTGATTTGACCTCTGCTTTTAAACTTAAATCTATACTCATGTTAGGGACAAATTTTTATCCCCTCTGTTACAGAGACTTTTTCTATTACCAGTTTGGAACAAATATGATACTTTTTTTTGTTTTTAAAGAAAACCAACTAGGTCCAAATTAATTGACCAGGCTACTATTGATATTCATTAATCGCTATTTTCTGTGGTCGAGATGAAAGGCAGATTCATGAGAATCTGCTCAAAGAAATAGGTTTATTGTTTAATGCACTCAAGTTATCATTAAAAAAAAAACCAAGAAAGCAATTAAAATGAGGATAGCAATATTTTTTTCTAAAGTGTCTTCCTCTTGACTAAAGTTAAGCCTCAACAGTCTACAGATCAAGGCACAATGATAAAATCATAATCAATCTAGAGCTCATTCAGTGAAATCTGTTATAGCATAGCACCAATGGCAGCTCCTGTGGCCGGGCCAAACAGTATCATGGATCCCCTCAGGGAGAAGTAAAGACATGCACAAGCCAGCATATCTATCCCTGTGACCCAACCAGTGAAAGGATAAGGAAATGTGCCCTTGCCAACCTGCTGCAAGATGTGCAGACTAATGAGATAGATGGGGTAAATTACAGAAATGTAACCATGGCTTTCTCTCAGCTCAGGCTCCTTTTATTACTTACAATATAAATAGTATACTATGTGGTGCAGAAGTGGAAACATAAACTACAATAAAATGCATGCTCCTTGCTGGTTTGCAAATTTTTGAGAACAGAAGTTAAGTCTGCTCTTCTCCACAGGAGAGAATTAATAGGCTTGATTAAACCTACTAACAAAACCATATTCATTATTGAGATAAACATATTTCCCAAGATAAGGATTATTTTTCTTCTGTATCTTTACAAACCTATTTTTTTTTAAAAAAAAAGCAGAACCGGGCTTCCCTGGTGGCGCAGTGGTTGAGAGTCCGCCTGCTGATGCAGGGGACACGGGTTCGTGCCTCGGTCCGGGAAGATCCCACATGCTGGGCCCATGAGCCATGGCCGCTGAGCCTGCGCATCTGGAGCCTGTGCTCCGCAACGGGAGAGGCCACAACAGTGAGAGGCCCACGTATGAAAAAAAAAAAAAAAAAAGCAGAACCATAGGCAATAATGATGATGATGAGACCACTTATAAAAATGGTAATTTCACAGTAAAGGAGACAGATTGTCTCAGCTGAGTGACTAGGAAAGGCTATAGATAAATGTTGAACCCATATAGATTTAAGCAGCAGTGTGATTTAGGAGAATGAGTCCTTATCTGAACCCATCCGTACCACTAACCTCAGGCAAGTTCTTAACCTCTCTAAGCCTCCAGGTTTCTAAGATGCAGAATTGCAAACCTTGAGGATTGTTGGTAGTAACATAGAGCTGAAGAAAATATCCATTATTTTCAAATTCCTGTCTTAATCTTCACTATAGAACTCATGAAGTAACATACTTTCATTGCTCCTCTAATTCATTAACTGAAGAAGCAGTAGAGTTGAGTAAGTATATCAGAGGTGTTCATATGCTTTCTTAAAATAAGTTATAAACCCCCCATCTTCTCTGGCCTAAACTATTAATGATTTTACTTATGAGCCAAGCTCTGTGAATGGATAGGAATATGCAATTATGAGCAAAATGGGTGCCTTCCTTAAGGTTATTGAGAGTTCAATGGCGGAGTCACAAAAATAAAGAAGCAGTTATCCTACAATGAGAAGATGCCATGTTAATGGTAATCACAGTGCATGGATGGGAGCTTAGTGCTTAATGGAAAGGGTGAAGGGGATTGGGGAATGGTTGGTAAAGTTTTCCAAGAGAAGAAGCTTCTTATATGCATCTTCAAATTAGATCTGAAAAAGTACTTTTGAAACTTTGAGGGCCTTAGTAATTTAGGTGCCCAACATTTTTCTGCTACCATTTGTTTTTTAAGAATATGTATGTAATAAAATTCATCATTAACATGAAAAAGTAAGAAGAAATATATTTAAATTATTCATAATCCCATCTCTCAGAGATGACATTTCCCTTTTTATGTTATATGTATATACTTTGACTTACAGAATTAAAATCATGTCATATATACCCATTTATTAGTTTTTTTACTTAATAGTAGGATATTACTATTTTCCATGTTATTACTTATCATTTTTAAATGTTTTTAATAGTTTTATAGAATTATTTTGTATAGCTAGGCCGTAGTTTGTTTAACCAATCTCATAATGGTAGGGTATCAATGTATTAGTTTTCTGTTGCTGCTGCAAAACCCCACAAATTTAGTGACTTCAAAAATCCTACAAATTTATTATCTTAAATCCTCTATGTCAGAAATGTGACAGGGGTCTCAATGGGCTGAGATCAAGATGTCAGCAAGACTGCATTCCATTCTGGAATGTGTAGGGAAGAATCCATTTCCTTGCCTGTCCAACTTCTAAAGGCAACCCTCAGTTCATGCCCCCTCCCATCCTCCACCCAAAAATCCATCTTCAAAGCCAGCAATGGTGAGTTGAATCCTCACATCACATCACTTTGACCTCCTTCTTAGTCACATGCCTCTCTGACTCTTCTCTGCCTCCATCTTTGACTTTTAAGTCTCTTGTGATTATGTTGGACCCACCTGAATAATCCACTATCATTTCCCTATCTCAAGGTCAACCTTAATTCCATCTGCAACCTTAAGTTTCCTTTACTGTGTAAAGTAAGTAACATTTTCACAGATTTGGGGCATTAGGACATGGACACCTTTGGCAGGCCATTACTCTGCCAGGCACAATGTGGTTTTAATTTTTTTCAGTTTTATAAACGATGTTGTATAATAATAATGATGCTCTAATGAACTACATGAGTTTTCAATTACATCTCTTTTTTTAAGATAAACACATGGCCAACGTTTTCCTGTAAATTGAATAATATTCTCCTTATTTATTCATTACATATGACTCAAGATTTTATATACGAATAATTCATGATTTCGTACTAAAAAAGTGATACAGACATATATTACTTAATACTGGTGACTGGGATTATTTTACAGATTGTAGAGTTTCTGCTCACATGTAGCAATTTTAACTTATTATAGAAATAAAAAATATTATTAGCCAGAGACAAGTTGGAAGCGGAAGCAGATAAAAATATGAATAATTATATTTATTTTTTAGTTGAAATAATCATATGGGATAATAAGAACAAATGAGGGTTTAGAACTTAAAGTAAAATATTTTTCACTACTAAAGCATAAACTCTGCCTGTACTCACTGGAAGTGTATAATAGTGTGTGAGGGTGTAGAGTACATTCACACTCTAATAATTATAAAATATAGAATAACTTGTTTGAGAGGAAGCATATACTTGTATTAACGTATGTTAAAATTTCTCATTTAATATAAAACACAAGACTCTGCCAGTACTTTAAATTTTAAGAGAAATATATAGCATCCTGAGAAAATAAGGTAATAATTTAGAAATACATAATGAAAAATTTAGCAACAAATATGAGATTGATAACAAATCTTGAGATTTGAATTGGAATTATAAATGATAAATAAGTAAGAAGTCAGATATGTATGATCTGCAAAAAGATAGGCCTAATAAACTTTAAAATGAATAGTGTGACATGATAACGTAAGCCAACATCTGGTTTGCTTTTAGTAAAAATAAGAGCAATCCCTTCATCTAGTTTGTAAATATTTCTAAAACCACAGTATCACAGCTAACATTTTAAGTTATATTGTTCAATATAGGGAGAGTTTTCATTTGTATTTTTGAAAAGTAAACACTTTGAACTGTTCAGAATAAAAATAGTTCAGTGTTTATGGTTATTTGAAACCCTGGAATAATTTTAGTTGTTTTTATTCAGATATAAGCAAATCATAACTGTATGAGATTATAGCTGTATGAGTCAGGATATAAAGCTAAGTCTCATCAAGTAGTATTATAAAATTCTGATTATAAGAATTCCGTATGGAAGAAAATACTGTCTATATTCAAAGGGATCTCTATGTTGAACTTCTTTGCCTGTTATGCCACTGTTAACATCATATTTAAAAAGTGATCATGAAAAGTTAGTCAGTGCCCTCTTGCAATTCTGTCCTGTCTGATAAAGGGTAAATATTCAAAAACAGGATAAGTTTTGCATACTGTCACTAATTGTAAGTATGTCGCTAAATTGTATGTTTTAAGTAAAGAACCTAGAATGGTTAAGTACATAAGCATTTTCTCCCATGAACTAGACAAGCAGCAGAACTTGGGCATTTGAGGCAGCCTACTTACATGGCTCTGCTACTTCTCCAGAGGGACATGGATTCTCCAGGGGTTTTTACTAAGTCAGCCCAATCAATTCATTAGTTGATATCTGCCAGATCAGTTCCATAGAGTTTCCAAGTTTCACAAGGCTGCGAGTGGGTCTGGGATGTAGGGTACAGAGCAGGGGCAAACTCATTTTTTGAAGCTTCCTGAAATTAGAAGGAAAAGAGTTGTTGATCACTGGTCTGTTCACACCATACCCCTCTGGCTTCTGCCTTATTTAATCCATAAGGGGAAGGCAAAACAGAAGAGGGGCCTCATACGGTGACAAGAATAAGCACATACTTCTTGGTTCCAGGTCCATGCTCTTTCCTCCCTGTAGTAATACCGTCACTTCTGTGCCTTCCTTGCCAAGAAGAAAGAACTTCTAGAAATCAAAACACACACACACACACACACACACACAGATTTAGTTAAAATATAACAGTAGTCTTCACAACAGAATAACAGGTTGCTTTCTCATAGAACTGGAATAAGTAAGTAATCCTCAGCCACAGTCAGGTCATTAAAATAGAAGCAGCTGGAAGGAGAAGGAAGTCTACTCTCTGGTGTTTAAAAAAAACAAACAAACAAACAAACAAAAACTCCTCTTCAGTATCCAATAGTTCCTTGCCCCACCATCACCATAATAGACAGAATGTGTGAGTAACTCTACTTCTCCTTTATCTCCTACGTTTGTAAAGATGCTCTTTTTGTTATTTATATTCCTCTTTAAGTCCATTCTTTAAGTTTATTTTAATTGATTCTAGAGTTCCCAGTGGAGAGGAGAGTTTAGTTGGCTTTGGGCTTCTGGGACAAGCTAGTGCTCTCTATCCCCCTGAAGGGGCAGCATGCTTCTGGCATATCTCTTGTAACAGGCTGGCTGTCCATCCATTGGCCCATCTCTGAAGGTCTCTTTCTAACTAAGTGTAATTTTATGATTTTAATATTTTATGAATTTCACAATTAAGGACAACTTATTTGGCAGCAAAAGTGCTAAACAATACAAAAGACTCTAGCTGCAGAAAATGAAAATAGTTTTCATGCAGAAAAAAATTGTAAAGTTGTAAATGTGCGCATAAGGGTTTATGTTTTGCGCTGTGCATAGAGTGAATAAACTGAGTAAGAATTTCCATAACAGTCTCTTTGGTATCCTGAGTATGTATGAGAACGGAGAGCTTTATGTTGAGTTAATTGTACCCTAAAAATGCTTATTATTAACTCTTATTGAGTTTGCATTTTCATAAAGTGTGATGATTGAATGATATAATATGGGTAAATCACATCTGGCTACTACTTGGCATATGGTAAGTGCTCAATAGATGTTATTTCTTCTTTTCCACTTTTATCAGGAGAGAAGTTCTGCCATCAGCTCCAACTCTAAAATTGAGTTTCGTAGACTCAGAAAATGCTAATAAATGTTAGCCATTATTCTTGTTGTTTTTCTCTTCCGTGTTTCTTATGAAGCAGCTTTAGGTTTTCATCATAAAAAACAAAAAATGAAAAGGGCATTTATAGAACCAATTCTACATGTTTAAAGAAAAGTGGAGAATTAAGGGAATCCAGTCAATTCAGACACACAGAAATATTTAACTCAAAAGTATTTTCCTAATTCTGGCTTTTCAGAATTAACAAGATGATTCAATGCTTTTCTATAGTATTTAAAAATTAAAATGAATGTCTTTCATGATGTATCACCTCAGTAAATGTATGCTGACTCACTGATAATTGCTTTTTCTTCTTTAGGTCAAACTTCATGTGTACACATAGGCAGAATTTTTTCTGTCATTGGTGAAAGGTCCTGCACTTCCACTAATAATTGAACAAGCATGTCCTGGTGCTGCCTGCATGCACTTGAAATGAACCAAATGCAGTTTTAGGTCTTTCTTTGAACATCAAAGGGCACAGTGCTGTCAACGTGCCTGGATCAAGTCAGCCTAATTTACTGTTTAATAATACATTGGTGTGGGAGCCCTCTCTTTGCAGTGTTTTTTGCCCAGGGCTGTTACAGCTCAACTCTTTCCTCTGGTGTTAAAAAATTGATCAGCTTTCTTTCCCCAATATTTGGAAAGGGAAAAATAAGATTTATTCATACTAATTCAAAAGTCTTTATTCACTTCAACCCTTCCTTATTCCAGAAAAAGTTTAAGAGGACTTAATTAAACATATAGAGAGGCAGTAGATACAATCTTTAAAGATAGTGATTTAGGAAAGAGGACAAAGTAGGACAAGATAAGATGATTTCTGTAAAAGAAACTTGCTGTAGAGTAGTGTCTGTACGAACTAGGTCACAAAGTCTATCATTTTCAAAGTGTTTTTGGAACCCCCTAAGTTAGAATCTCTTAAAATGAATCAATTCTGGGCAGTGGTGAGTGGGTGGGGATGAGCAAAGAGGATGGACAGCTTGGAATCTTGTGTTTGTTACAATCTCCAGATTGATTTTTATTCACACTACAGTTTGAGAATCGTGTTACTCTAAATGTTTTAGCAGCTAATACAATATAGACAATACATGTTTCACGGTGTCCCTAAGATAGAAATAAATCAATTATCCCGGAGAAGCACAAGAACTCCTTACTAAGGTCAAAGAGAAGTTCTCTCTGAGTCCTCGTGGTGACTATAATATCCATTAATATTTATCTTTTCATAGAAAGTTTATTGTAATCATCTAAACTTATAGGCATTGGTTTTCATATCTAGAGTGGTTAAGTCACACCATGCAATTCCTTTATCCACGGTATAGCAGGAAATAGGGAAACAAAGAAAATTATCTGTATACATTTTACATGTTAGGTGACGGAATTCTCTGGTACCTTGTTCACAGAATTGCATTCTACTTCTGCTGCCTTCTCTTGTTCCACAAGCCCACTCTTCCTCAGGAGATGGACTCATCATTTTGGAGAGTTGAAGAGTGAGCATATTAGGGAATTTCAAGTACAGCCAGTCAGTGTGTTGTTCTCACTCTTTGAGAAGTGAGCAATCCTGTTGACCTTTATAGCATCCTTTCCTTCCAGTATGCCTTCTTCCTCTCTCAACTCTTTGTCTTCATGAGCACCAGTGGATGGAGCTCCTTTTCCATTTATCATGGATCCCCTGCATCAAAGGCTCACCTTAAATGTAGTCATATTCAGATCATTGCCATCTCCTATGAAATCAAAACCAAGAATTTCCTTCCTGGCTATAACATCCATCTCTGCCACTACAGTTTTTCTACTCAGTGAACAAAATAGGTATTTGTCATTCTGATTATGATTTATAGTCTCATAAGTCCTTTCTACTTCTTTCTGTGCATGATCCTTGAGCTGGTTTCAAAGGCTGTCCCAGACTAAGTCTTGTGGTAACTAGCATCCTAAATTCCTTGACCTTTTGTATTTTTTTCAATGTTGGAATATGAGATGTGGTAATATGGCTAATTGGAATCACTGATTAACAATTTGGACTGTTGGGTGGAGTTGATCACTGCCTATGTTCGAATAGCACTTTAATCTTACAGCTCCGGTAAAACTTGGCCCATTGGGATGTAATTTTTATGTGTATGGCAGTTTCCCTCAGTGGAATGAGAGACCCTGCCCTCCCCAAACAGTCCCAGATTTTACTTGTCTTTTTATTTCCCACTGTCTCTAGCACATAGTACGCCTCAAATAAATATATTTTAATTGCATATAATTGAGACATTCAGCCATTATTATACTTATTTTCCACTAAAACATCTATTACTATTATCATGTAAATATTTGTTGAATTCAATAGATAAGTTACAAATTTATTACAGTGTCTTATTTGTGGTGTTTTGGGCACTAAGACATAAAAAGTGTATCATTTCATCTAAGAAAATACTAAATTTGGCAAAGAAAAAATAAGTTGTAAGTGACTTTATCTGAAGACAAACAGACATATATTAGTTCCTCACAATTATTATTTCATGTTTGTTTTACTTAAAATAATATTGGATTTAGTTCACAGAGTTGGAGGTTTATGGTGCCTGAATACAATGTATGACATATTCTAATCTACAAAATTTTAATACTTTTAAATAACATATGTTTATTATGGAAAATTGGAAACCTATAAAGAAGAAAAGGCACCTAAAATCTTTGATTTAGTGTATCTTAACATTTTGGTGTATTTATTTGTCTTATTTTTCTGTGATTAATTTTAATAGTTGAGATTCTGCTCTCTAAATAATTTTGCATTCTTTTTTCTTTTTTTTTACTTCATCCTCCATACTCTTGGTCTGTTTTCCCAATCTGTGATTCTGCAGAGATTTACAATTATAAATAATGTGCATAAAACTACATATCTTTGCATAATCACAGTTTTGTTGACCATGCTGTAAAATGTTGCTTTTATTTAGAAAGTTCTTGCAAACTTTTGCTTACAAACAAACCTTTGAGTGCCTTGTAGCTTAAAATAAAATACCATTTTATACCCTTTTGATAGTGCCAAAAGCAGTTTTTTCATAGAGTAAATGACATGACCTGCCCTTTTTTCTCACTCAGGCTCTTAGACCCCCTGAAAAAAATTTTAAATAGACCATCACCTTTTTCCCTCTTGTTTGCTTTAATGAGGTGTTATATTTGTACAACTTGGAGCTAAAAAGAAAATTTGTCCTTGTTTGAGTAAAAAGGCTCACAAGTCAGACAGTCACTTTTAAGGTTCTCTTCCCTAGCCTTGAGGGTACCCGGGTACCAGGCTGGCCAGTGGAGTGGAAAGGAGTGCAGCTGAATCAGGAATGCATGGTGGTGAGGAGTGTGTTGAAACTCTACCCTTCCCTCTCACCCTACTCCAGAAACATTTTTATTTCTTTAAACCCTCTGGGTTGTTTTAATACTTTATTGTGAACATTATTTTAATTAAGGGATTTAAATTTAGTCATAGGTATACTAAAAACCACTGAATTATACACTTTAAAAAGGTAAGTAACTCCAATACCAGAAGGAAAGTGGTATGTATTGTAACAGAGGTACACATAAATTGCTGAGGAATAGCAGACGAAAAGATAAATAATTCAAGCAGCAAATATTGAAGAAGGAATTTAGAAGAGAAATATTTGAGTGCTAGTAGATTTTCCATGAATTAATGTAGAATTGATCAGGTAGGTTGATAGATTTGGTGGTGGTGAGATGAGGGTGTACCTCTCTGATAGTTCACACTTTCTCAGTGAATATTAGGTGAGATTTCACCTGAGGCTATTTAGACTGGAACAGTGGAGAGAAGGGAGATACTATGAAATCATCCTTTTGAGAGCTGTAGAGTTTGCATCTTAGGGAATTTCATGTGAGGTCAATTTGTGTGTTTCTCTCTAGAACCTTTCAGCTGCTAGGTGTAATTGCAGAGTAGAAGAATAATTGAATGTAAGTAGACAGAGTCAGATTTTATGGCATGAATATTACAAAGGGGGAATAGACCAGGGAATTTGAGAATGGTAAAAAGAAAATGATTATAATAATGGTCTGGGGAGTAAGTTTTCAAAGCAGTGTCAGCATCACCTGGAAACTTATTGGAAGAGCAAATTCTTGGTCTTAGACCTACTGAATCAAGAATTCAGAGTGGGGCCTAGCAATTTGTGTTTTAACAGTTCCTCCAGGTCATTCTGTAGCACACCAATACCTGAGAACCACCGGTTTGGGAAATCTAAACTACTTAACACTCTAAGTACAGTTATAGGAAAGAAGCACAAATGGGTGATGGTGGGTAACTGAAAAGAGGTAGAGTGTATGGTGTAAAAGTCTCCACAAGAGTAAAGAATTGTGTGGGTGGAGGAATTCAAGTAAGCGAGCTGTGACCAGGTGGTGCTGGTCAGAGACTAGGATAATTGAAGGATTTTAGAAGTGAAGCAGTTAAGAGACTAGGTGTTTTATGGGTGGACCATGTTGATGCTACTCTTACAAAGAATCATGACACAGAGGTAGAAGTGGTGAAGAAATTGTGAGGCAGGTACTGAAATTGCCACTGAACGAGGAGTGACCAGAAGTAGGCCAACAACTGAAAAGGGAGGGTTAGAGGATGCTGTAGTTCATTTATTCCCCTTGCCACCCTCTCCTCTTCTTCAGGTCTCCTTGAGTTTATAGGATGTGAGAGAAAAACAGCCTGGACTCTAGATCTAAGCTGTAAGAAGGTGGTACCCTCACATCCAAACTTAGTTAACAGGGCCCAGGGAAAGAGTGTGGGAGGACTGGGACAAGAGGAAGATTGAGGCAAATTACTGCATCCACAGGTTAACATGGAAGTAAGTGACCAGCTGGAAATAGGTGACCTGAAAGCCTTGGATTGCTGCTTGTTGCTGAAATAAGTAGGGTTGTGAGATATGGTGAGGAAAGGTGGAAACCCTCTTAACTGACATGATGAAGATCGGCTCTTGTTCAATTAACTGAAAAAGACAGTTATGAGGAAATGATACATATATACCTTCAACATTTTATTTTTAGTTGTACAATAATTCATCACATCCACTGCTTGAACTTCCAAATTGTTTTTCTTTCATAAACCACAATATTGCCATCTATGAATTCCAGGTTTAGTTTCTTTCAAATAGAACAAGAACTGAAAGACATATGAGAAGAATCCGAAGGGCAGAATCTTCTTATAGACTTTTACATCTTATCCCCAATTTTTTTGTGGTTGTGTTGCCCACAAATTTTTTTAAAATAATTTTACCTTTATTGACTTTTTAAAAGCATACAGTTTTGTTTTTAATGTAACTCTCTTTTAGCATCTTTTATTGATTTAGGTATTATTTGATTAAATTACATAATGACAGGCATAAACAGGTTTGGAAACAAACATACCTGATTTGATACACATACATTCAACAAATGGGGAATGTGAGCCTGCATGAAGTCCCAAATGTTCAATGTCCTGTGACCATATATTTTATAGAAAGAATAGGTTAATCTGGCATATTGATTAATTGGAGGTCAGATTAGAGAGCTTCTATCATTGTTCTTAATGATGCACAGGGGAAGGTTAATGATGTGATTAAGCTGGGTGAGATCAGTTATTTCTCCTGAGGTTTCCAGTCCTGTGAAGCCAGGGTGGGGGACTGGTCTCTGAGATGGAGTACCAGTCACACTGGCTACGCTGAAGGTCTGTAGAAATCCCTAATTTCCTTTGGCACATTTTTACTTTGTTCTTCCCAAAAGATTAATAAAATCATTTAAATTATGAAAACTGTCTTATAATATATTAAATGTGATAAGTAATTATGCTTTCTGAGGATTACTATAATTTTTGGATCATTGCCTGATTTAAGAAGAGTATGACACAATAAACTAGTATATTAGCTTAAACACATGTATGATATAAATGAAATCCTAATTTCTACTTTTCTAACTTTTATTTTTGGCTTTATGGTTTGCATCTAATAATACACAAAGAAGATTTCTCAATATACAATATACATAAAATAGATTCAAAAAGTTTAATTATTTTGTAAACTGTTTTTAAGATTTTTTATTTGGGTGAAATATTCTTCTCTTAAAGCTATTGATGTAGTTACCATAGTTACCCATGTTTTTGACTGTATAAATACCATCCCAGTAGGAAAATATAATATTTTCCATTAAAAGAACATCTTCTATTAGAATAGCATCTTAAATCTGTTGTCAGTGTATTCTGGCATATGATACAAATAGGGGCCAAAAGAATCAAACAACATAACTTAGATAATAGGAATCTTTCAGGGTTTATAGTCCTTCAGCTATGCTCCATAAGTTCCAATCTTCTCATTTAACTTGGTCGTTCTCCCAAGTGTGAACATGACCTTTAAGGCTATTGAGTAAGACAAGGTTTGTATTTGGAAACTATCCGCAACACTGCTAGTACATATCACCTTTGTGCCACATGAATTAAAATAATTATGACTAAATTTCATCTGTTAATTTGTTGTATTTAGACTGGCTGACAGTGTCAGGAAGAGTATATTCCATATCTCTTTTACTCATGAAATTAAATTCTTCATAATTTCATGTCCGAAAAAGTTTATCTTCATCATGAATTGTTTTTTTTTTTTTTTTTTGTCAGACAGTTAAAACAATCATTTACTATTTTGCCTTGGCTGCCAGAAATTTTAGAGATAGCTTATAGTGATTATGCATCCAAAGTTTTCATACAGTTATCTTTATCTTTTATCCCTCCTACTCTCTCTTCTCAGTCTTTTATTTTTATTTTAGCAATTCTGTCATGTTTTTCATTATAAATATTCTTAATTCCTTTTTAAAAGTTGGTGGTAGATAAGTTCAATAAATTTAACAAGCAATTATTGGGTACCTACTTCTTGCTGTTAAATTAACTCTGTTATATTAGCAACAGTGAAAAAGACAGGCTGTGGCTTCAAGAAGCTGAAAAAAAATAACTTTCAGAAATTCCTATGAAATGCTTTATTCAAATAGGAACATAATATATGTATTTTGCTCAGCATATAAAGTGCTCATGTTTATGCTTTTATTGCTAGTTAAAAGTCATCATTAGGATAGATTGCTATTAGCAAAGCCTACATGTTTTCCAGAGCTATTTTGTTTTATTCAAATTTAAAATTCAGGACTGGAAGCTGCCTCTCACATAATCTCTAAGATAGCAATATACATACAGTCTGGCTGTTTCTGTTCTTAGACATCTATAGAGATTTGTGAAGCTGGTCTTCTGTGAGAAAACACTGCCTTCAGGCCTTTCATATTCACTCTGGGGAACAGATAATATGTGTGAGATAACTAAAGGTTACCCAGGGAATCTTTGAAGATGATGATAGTTTGTCAGATAGATAGTATAAAATGATTTTGAAAAGAGAAGGCATCCCTCCTTTGAGTCTAAAAAGGAAAGAAAGCCGCCTTTTTTTTGCGATACGTGGGCCTCTCACTGCTGTGGCCTCTCCCGTTGCGGAGCACAGGCTCCGGACGCGCAGGCTCAGCGGCCATGGCTCACGGGCCCAGCCGCTCTGTGGCATGTGGGATCTTCCGGGCACGAACCCGTGTCCCCTGCATCGGCAGGCGGACTCTCAACCACTGCGCCACCAGGGAAGCCCAGAAAGCCTTTTTTAGTTGTTCATGTTGTTCTCTTATGACGAAAACTCTGTTTGCTTTGTGCAAATTTAAACTACTACATAAAGGCTCAGACTAAGTACCAGTAGTAGGTAGCCTATTACATAAATGGTTGGCTGGTAGCATCATTTACAAAAACATTGGAATTCACACATTTTAAAATGTAAATTAAATGTGTCTTTTTACCACTCCATGACGTGACTTTTAAAAACTAGGTTCATGAATTATTCTGACCTAGATATGTCATCCCCTGCCCTTGAAAGAGTCCTATGAAGGGGAATATAGTTATTGTCTAAATTCTTCTGGAACTGATTACCCTTTAGGTGAATATCCTTATCTTCATTCCTCCCCTTCTTGTTCTAACTGTTGGCCTTTTGCTTATTTTACTGTTTATTAGCACCTTTATGTACTAGAACAATCCCCTCCAAAGATGTGCATGTTGTAAACAACCTGTGAATATTTTACGTTACATGGCAAAGGGAAATTAAGGTTGCAGATCGAATTAAATCTGCTAATCAATTTACCTTAAAAGGTAAGGAGATTATCCTGGTTATCTGGGGTAGTGTAATCACAAAGGTCTTTAAATGTAGAGGAAGCAGAAGGGAATATCAGAGTGAAAGGACCTGGGAGGGACTAGACCTACCTTTGTTGGCTTTGAATATTGAGGAAGGGGGGCCCTCAAGCCAGCGCATGTGGGAGACTTGTAAAAGCCAAAAAAAGCAAGAAATCTATTTCCCCTGGAGCCTCTCCAGCTGACATCTTTGATTTTTGACACCCAATGAAACCTGTGTCAGATTTCTGACTTATAGACCTGTTAGAAAATAGATTTATGTTGATTTAAGCCATTAAGTTTGTGGTAATTTGTTATGGCAGCAGTAAAACCTAAAACATTTACCAGTGTTTTAGAAAGAAAAATGAGGATGAAAACTCAAGACACTCCATCCAGAAAAAGATTTAGTGTGGGTTGAAGTTGCAACTCTTGCTGACAGGAGGATATCAGGCCATCATTGAATTCCAGCCTTTGCTCTCACTGTTTCACATTAATACAGAAAATCTACAGGGTCCTATTTCCAGTATAATGACCTGAAAAATGCTTTAAAGAAATATACCCTTGTTTCCGTCTGCATCCTGTCTGCCCAGTTTGCTGTAGTTAGAGTGATCTTTTCACAGAACAGACTTAATTGTGTTACTTCTCTTTAAAGTCCATTTCATGGTTCTCCATTGCCTACAGAATAAAAACGAAACATGTAGCGTGGCAGTCAAGACCCCTCTATAACAAAGCTTTCTGCTACAGCCTTATGTCATACTTCTCTTTCCTATGGACCTTCTTATGTTCAGCCACAGTAAAATACTTTTGGTCTATGAGCCCAGCATAGTATTTTGTACTTTTTCGTTCATACGTGTCATTTCCTTTACGACCAATGTCCTCCCAGGTCATGAGACCTGCTGGCAAACCCCGATGAATTCTTCAAAACTCAACTCAAACATTAAATTTACTGGAAAATCAAGGAACTTTATACATCAAAGAAAATTCTTTGGTCTGTCCTTTATGCCACATTGTGATTTGTATACCTTGCGATATTAAAATTATTTCTTTCCGTTTCATTGTCTTATACTAAACTGTGAGTTTCTTTAGGGCAACAACTGGATCTAATAACATCTGTGGGCTCTCAGTAACTCACATAGCTTAATAGTATGTCCTCAATACATAAATATTAAGTGAACAAATGTTTATGTTACCTGATCTGGCCAACACAGAGATGCCTTTAGAATGAGTTTCTGATTCCCAGGCCACTCTTTACTTATAGTCTGCCTCTATAAATTAAGTACCATAAAAGAAATTATTTTACATACCTAGGACACATTTTTCATTTTAAATAAAATTCTGGGGATTTCCCTGGTGGTCTAGTGGGTAAGACTCTGCACTCCCAATGCAGGGGGCCCGGGTTCTATCCCTGGTGGGAGAACTAGATCCCGCATGCATGCTGCAACTAAGGCCTGGCACAGCCTAAATAAACAAATATTTTGTTAAAAATCACTAAAAAATAAAATAAACTGACCAACTTATTTTGTTTGTTACCACTCCCATTTCTAGCCATTAATTTAACACCTGTAATTTCATGATTTTATTGTGTCAAAAATGAAAACATCGAAATACAGTTGTCCCTCGGTACCCATGGGAGATTGGTTCAAGGACCTCCATGGATACTCAAATCAGTGGATGCTGAAGTCCCTCATATAAAATGACAAAGTACAGTCAGCCCTCAGTGTCTGTAGGTTCTGCATCCCCAAATAGAGAGGGAGGGCCTTTTGTAATATCTCTGTTTTGTTTAGTTTATTCTCGCTCTATTTGTAAGGATTACTTTGTGCAGTGTATCTGTTGTTATTCTTAAAACATTGAGAAGATTCTAAAATGCAATAGAATAGCATGACAAGTATCAAATTCTTTTGGCTTTAAGTATTTAAATTTTCTCTCAGCATTTCTGTTTTCTGCCTTTCTAGATTTATGTCAGTTTCTCAGTGGTTACATACAGGTATGACCTTGCTGCCCAGGTCTTTATGAAAATGAGATAATGTATGGAGTAGCACTTGGAAACTGTATAGTACCATTCATATGGACTGAATTGTTTTCATAATTATTTATTATCACTTTACAGTCTGACTGCAAAATGTTCACAATTGTCACAATGACGGGAGAGGTTTCACTGGGAGTTTCCCTTTTATAACAGCTGTCAGAATTCAAAAATCTTAAAATGGTTAGCATAACTTTTAGTGTGATCAGTAAAATACATCCTTCACGCTGCATTGTAAGTTATTAGTTTACCACTTTATAAAAGGAAAACACTTTTTATTAAGATGAATGAGTCCATGTTGGTGTTAATATTTTACATAAGAAGATCATCATTAATTTAAAAAACAGACTTTTTAAAAATCACTACTGAAGGTGGCGGAATAGGAGGACGTGGAGTTCACCTCTCCGCACAAGTACATCAAGAATCTACACATGGAACAGCTCTCACAGAGCACCTGCTGAACACTAGCAGAGGACCTTGGACACCTAAAAGGACCACTAAAATCTCCGTGCAACCGGGTAGGATGAAAGAAATTTAAAAAGAAAAGAAGAAACGGGGCGGAACCTGCACCCCTGGTGGGGAGCTGAAGAAAAGTTGCCGCACCGAGGAAGCCCCCTCACCAGCGGGGAGATCAGCTGGGACAGAAGGGGAGCTTCAGGGGCTCAGAGGAGAGCGCAGCAACTGGTCTGTGGCAGGTAGGACAGAGTGAGAGGTACACAGATGGTCCCTGCCACAGCCCTGCGTGCCTCAGCCTGATAGGTGTCCGCCGTGGTGCACGGGGCCTGGGTGCTGGAACGTGGGGTTTGGAGAGTAGACCTTGGGAGTGGACAGCTGTTAGCTGAGAAGAGACAGCCTGAGGGGACGGGAGTGAGGAGCTCCACAACTGGGAACGTTCACGGAAGAAGCCTGGGCTGCCATAGAGGCAGGGCGCCGTTGTTGAGTGGCACGCAAGGGGCAGGGCCGCCATTGCAGCCGCCTTCCCTACGTGCAGGCCCCAGCCTCCGCAGGCGCTAGGAGGGGCTCCCACCTGAACAGGCTGCCAGGACCCGCCTGTCTCCGCCTCCGCCCCCGCCTGCCTGGGTGGGCGCCAGTTCTCCTGTGTAGCCTTGGGAGCAGACTCTGGTGAGAGGCCCACACACAGGGATGGGGCTGAAACCACAGCTAAGCCCCAGGGGCCATGCATCTAATGAAGAGCTGAAATCTCTTCTTGTGGCTGCGGGAACCACGGATTTACAGCCCCGCTGCCGGCTTTGTAAACTCAGCACCTGTAGAACATCCGAATGGAAGAGCGCTACTGCAGCTGAGACAGGTCTAGCTTTGGCAGCTGTGGGCTTTGTGGGCACGTACAGGTGGGGATTGGGCCAGGCCAGAGTCTGAGGTGCCTCCATAGCTCCTATAGCGGGTCCAGGTACACGATTACTGCAGTCCTGGGACCTGACTTCGGTGGATCTGCGCTGGAGGCCTAGTGAAAACAATGCCTTAGAGACACCAGGGCCAATTGCCAGCATAAAGATGGGGCTGAGACCATTTCCAACAACAGTGTAATTTGTGAGCCCGCACAACGGGTGAAAAGTGACACAGCAGAGTACACTTACAGGTGAACAGCTCCAGAAGAGGAAAACTCAGAGGCTTCTCTCCCAGTGGAAGTGCTCCAGTCCTGCCTACCTCATACCACAGCTCAGAAACAGATCTGGGGCCCTCTACTGCAACATCTAGGGAGCAGGCCCTGCCCCTGACAGGACAGTGACAACCACAGAGCAAAGGGGAGGCCCCGCTCAATATCCAGTGCAAGCTCTGGTCACCACAACAACAGTCACACCTGCTATCAAGGGGATAACAGCCAGCATGCACTGAGGCGAGAGGTAGCAGACATCCATACTACAAACAGCACTCGCACCAAAAAATATTAAACCCACAGCCTACACAGGGATGTTCCCACATAAAAATAGCCCTCCAAGACAGTCTGAGGGTCAGGCATCAGGAGGAAGAACCCACAGAGCATTTGGCTTTAAAGGCCAGCAGGGCCTGAGTGCAGGAGCTCCACACTCAGGGAGAAACAGAGACTCCACTCTCAGAGGGTGCACAAAGGTCTCAGGTGCACTGGGACCCAGCACAAAGCAATACCTCCATAGGAACCGGGGCTACACCTAACTAGGGGTCTTGAAGGGTATCCCGAGGAGGCAGGGGTCAGCTGTAGCTCACTGTGGGGGCAAGGACACTGGTGGCAGAGGCCGCAGGAAACACTGATCTGCACGAGCTCTCCTGGAGGTCCCCATTTCAGCACCAAGATGCAGCCCCATCCAACAGACTCCAGAGCTGGAACGCCTCAGGCCAGACAAATCAGCAAGACAGGAACATAGCTCCACCCATTAGCAGACAGGCTGCCTAAAGTCATACTGAGCTCATAGCTACCTCAAAACGCACCCCTTGACACAGCCCTGCCCAGCATTATCCAGCAATCCCATTCTTGAGCATATATCCAGAAGAAATTATAATTCAAAAAGATACATGCAGCCCTATATTCAGTGCAGCACTATTTACAATAGCCAAGATATGGAAACAACCTAAATGTCCGTCAACAGAGAAATGGATAAAGAAGATGTGGTACGTATATACAATGTAATATTACTCAGCCATAAAAAAAGAATGAAGTAATGCCATTTGCAGCAACATGGATGGACCTAGAATTGTTATACTGAGTCAGACAAACACAAATATCATATGATATCGCTTATATGTAGAATCTAAAAAAAATGGTACAAATGAACTTATTTACAAAACAGAAATAGAGTCACAAATGTAGAAAACAAACTATGGTTACCACTGGAGAAAGAGGGGGAAGGGATAAATTGGGAGATTGGGATTGACATATACACACTACTGTATGTAAAATAGATAACTAATAAGGACCTACTGTATAGCACAGGGAACTCTACTCAATACTCTGTAATGACCTATATGGGAGAAGAATCTAAAAAAGAATGGATGTATAACTGATTCATCTTGTTAAACTAACACAACATTGTAAATCAACTACACTCCAGTAAAAATTTTAAAAAATAAAATAAGAATTTAAAAAATAGTAGACAGTAGCCACTGATGAATCAATGAGACTTAAATGTATTCAAATTTTATTTTTGAAATACTATGAAAAAGTTGACTAATATCCAGAAACTGTAGATTGTAACTATGGAAATATCCAGCTTGATTGAATACATTGCTCAGATGCCAACTGTTGGATTTGGGTAAAGCTAACTTGTTTTGGAATGGCTTAAAAGCTAGGCAAAGCCGTGGTTCAGAATGTATCTTCAGGATTTTAATTTTGTCACATTTCATAGATGATTTTCCAGGAGTATTTTGCTTCCTTTGTTTTAAGGGCCGCTTTAAGGTAATCTTCTGATACAGCTACTGATGTTTCCCCCGGAAAAGAAATGTCCTATGAGAAACCTGTCACTTTAAACGTACCAGACATATCTCCCATTGTGTGTCAACAAGTTGGCATTATGATTTTTTAGAGCCAGTTTCCAGTGTATTCATTTGGAACAAAATGAGTCTATAGAACCTAACTAGGCACATTGTGCTGGAGGCTTACCAAAGAGTATACCTTTCTAGGAACCACAAAGGCATTCTTTGTGTACATCATGTAAGTTTCTTATCTCCTTACCAGATGCCAGATAAACTGATATAGTCTTACTCCTTGTGTCTTTGAAGAAGTTCTTTACTTGTACCAGATTTTTGCCATTATATCACATTTTCTTTAGTATATGTAGCAATTCTCTTTATTCTTTTAAGTACATAAATTTACAGCGTATGGTAACTTCTGATTCATTCCATGGATTTGGAGCTTTATCCTTGGTAGTTTTAGTGAAACTACCAGCTGTCAACTGTCCCTAGGTGTGGGGTACATTCAACTTTTAAAGGCTTCAGCCCTCTATTCACTTGCTTGAGTATTTCTTCTTACTGATACAAAGTTAAAAATGGATTCATCTGAACACAGTCTGTATATTGTGATCCTTTAAATAGTTTGCATTGATTCCCATCTTAACTTGGTGTTATTAATAGTTATTCCTGGTCTGTTCTAGTCGGGTAGATATTTTTCTATATGAATAACTGTGTTTCTTTGAATAACTAACAACAATTGTTTTATTCTTGCCTCCCAGGTACTACAGTGCAACCATTCTGCAGATGTCTGGTGTTGAAGATGACAGACTTGCAATATGGCTGGCTTCAGTTACAGCCTTCACAAATTTCATTTTCACACTTGTGGGTGTCTGGCTTGTTGAGAAAGTGGGTCGCAGGAAGCTTACGTTTGGTAGTTTAGCAGGTAGGTGCCGAAGAATTCAGTTATAAACTTTTCTCTAATGATGACAAGTTAACCTTTTAAAATACAGTACCACTTCTGATATAGTTTTCATAACTAAATAATAGAGTTCCTCTGAAAATTTTTTTAATAAGAACTTATGATATATAACTAGAAATTAGAATTGTAATAACAATTTGAACCTACTGAGGGTAGCATTTTGCTGTATTATTTTGAGTTTTGCTCAAAGGTACAAAATGGAAAAGAAAACTTGGTATTCATAAACTCAGTTTTTAACATAGTTTTTTTAAATTTGGGATAATGTAGAAGTAAATTTGGAGCATTTTTTTTCAAAGTTCTTTCAACAGTGGAACATTAGAACCATATAATTTCTTCACAAAGCAGGGACAGACACTTTTTGTGTTTGAACAAGGCCTAAATCCCAGTGTAAATTCTGGTTGGTTAAGTATGTTTCCTATGATAACTAAATAAGAAAAACCCTTCTCACATTCAAGTATCGTTTGTCTTTAAGTCCCACCCATTCCATTTATTATTTCTCTGTAATGCAAGGGCTGTTTCACTTGCCAAAATGAGACCCATCTCTGTCATTGTCTTCACATGTTTGCATCATATAATTTTCTAATCTTTTTCAAATATACAAGCAGATTCCTACTTATCAATTAACTGTCCTCTAATAGTTCCTTTATAAGTTTATTTAGAGTAAGAATATATTTTTCTATTAAAATGTAAAGTTTCCAGGCCTGCATTAACTAAATTCTATTTTAACTAAATTATACCTAAAACACTGATCTAGGGCTTCCCTGGTGGTGCAGTGGTTGAGAGTACGCCTGCCGATGCAGGGGACATGGGTTCGTGCCCCGGTCCAGGAAGATCCCACATGCCGTGGAGCGGCTGGGCCCGTGAGCCATGGCCGCTGAGCCTGTGAATCTGGAGCCTGTGCTCCGCAACGGTAGAGGCCACGACAGTGAGAGGCCCGCGTACCGCAAAAAAACAAAAAAACAAAAAAAAAACACTGATCTAATAGAACTACTGAAGTCAGTTGTCCCAGATTTTGATGAGAAAATACATTTGGAGTTTCATACTGTTATTAAGAGCACATACTCCCTCTGACCCTTAACTCCAGAAGGAAGAGTGGAATGCTTCCGCCCTCTGTTCTTTCCTTGAGTGGAAGCCTTGAGTTCAATAATGTAAGTTGAACTGCAGTATCAGCACTGAGGAGAAGGCAGGGGGAAGACTGTCTGATTAAAAGGCAAAGGTAATCGCAACAGCCAATGTATATAGGGAAGCGGGAGGGTAAGTGAGGAAAGGTGAGGGACAAGTGAGGGTTAAAAACCACATATTTCTAAACCTGTTCAAGGAACCAGAAGTGTTTAGGCCCAGAAAAAAGACTAAACAGATACCTAATAGATATTCTCACAGATGGTAGCTGTTATGAGGACAGATTTTTTACTTAATATAAGAAAAATATTCCTAATAATCAGAGCTATCCAACAATGAATTGGGCTGCCTCATTAGGATGGTAAACTCTCAACAAAAGGGTAGATGGCCATCAGGCAGTGATGTGCTAGAAACAAATTCCTACAGTGGGTTGAAAGTTGGATTTGCTGATGCCTGAGGTTCAGGTCAACTCTAAGAAAAGGTAATAGTTGCTTTAAAGTTTTTTAAATGGACACACTTTCTTTGACAGGACATTAGTATACTGCTACCTCAAGAGGCCTATTTTTTAAATAGAATTTCAGGTCTTGAATTTGGGATGTGGGTTTTGAGATTTGGAGAAAAATGCTGATTTTTGAGATGGGGGAAAATGCTTTTTACTAGCAGCCTCCGTCCCTTCGTTTGTTGTATTCCAGGATTTTGAGGCATTATAGATATAAAGCCAGACTGTTTGGGTTTGAATTGTGTGATATTGAGCAAGGTTCTATTTTCTCATTTTTAAATCGGGGTTAATTATAGTCCCCACTTCATAGGGTTGTAATGAAGACTAAACACATTTATACATGTATAACATTTGAAGCAGTGCCTGACACAGACAGTAAAATGCCCAAAGCATTTTGCTATCACAGTAGTGTTACGCCAAAGAGTGATTCTTTGTTGTTTTAACCATAATGTAAAATCAACTTGCATCAGAATCCAGGAACTTTCCTGAACTCCTCTTGCTGATGTCATGTTTCACCCTTCCACGTAGGTCCTCTGCCCCAAGGATTTCCAGAGCCCATCCCTGACTATTAAAAGAAAGTATTAAGACTTGGGGGAAAGACCAAGAGATTCCAGGGACTGCCTTTATGAGCACTTTTCTGGAGGCACTTTTCTTTCCTGCAGAATTAAGAGGTTGTCATTAAATTTGTAATATTTACAAGAAAGACCAGTTCTGTTAAGCTTTGAAAATATTAAAAGCCACAAAATGTCCTACCTTTAAATTATTCATGGACTATATATTTTGTATTTCTTTGTATAAAGAATTTCTTTGTCTGGGTCTAGCTAAATACAGTTTATTTGTAGTACTTTTTAAAGAATTAGCACCAAAAAAATTTTTTTTAAGAATTTATTTTTTAAATTTTAAAGAAATTAACTTGATATGTTTTTCACTATTTTTCACCTAATAAAATAAATCATAATATATTTGATATTCTACCATTGCTAAGTATTAGAATACTATTCTATTTAAAATTTCTTAGATTAGCCTAGAATTTTTTAACTTCAAAAGTTTTATTCCCTATTTTGTGTTTTTATTATGGTTTATTTTATTATATTGGGTGAAAATAGTAAAATAAAAATAACTTTTTCAATAGGAACTTGTTCTTTAAAAATTACTAAAAATAAACTGTATTTAGTTAAACCGGGACAAAGAAACTCTTTATACAAAGAAATGTAAAATATATAGTCCATGAATAGTTTTAAATGTAGGACATTTTGTGGTGTTCTGACTTTTAATATTTTCAAAGCTCCCTAAGAGAACTGGTCTTTCTGGTAAATATTGCGAATTTAATGACAACCTCTTGATCCTTTTAATAGAGGAAGGCTTATATCTATGTAGCTTTATTGCTTATAAATCAGAAAGCCAGAAACACTGTGTTATTTTCTGCCAGATATTTTGGTAGTGGAATATTTCCTAAAACATTACTCACAGGCTGTCTTCATCAGAGTTGCCAGGGATACTTATTTTAAATTGTGAATTCTTGGGACCCAACCCCAGATCAACTAAATTAGAATCTCTGAAGATGAGGTCTGGAATATGTGCACGTGATACTTACGCACAAAAAGTGTGCTCTGTTAGAGTCTTAGGGAGGGAAATTATTTTTTCCTGAGTATTTACTAATAATCCAAACCCTGTACCAGGTAATTAAGGTAACTTATTTCATCAGATGTTTTTGAGAATGCTATTTATCCAACACACTTCACCTCCTATGGAGAACTTTTTTTTTTTTTAATTTTATTATTATTTTTTTTTTGCGGTATGCGGGCCTCTCACTGTTGTGGCCTCTCTCGTTGCAGAGCACAGGCTCTGGACGCGCAGGCTCAGCGGCCATGGCTCACGGGCCCAGCCGCTCCGCGGCATGTGGGATCGTCCTGGACCGGGGCACGAACCCGCGTCCCCTGCATCAGCAGGCGGACTCTCAACCACTGCGCCACCAGGGAAGCCCTGAAGAACATTTTTATTAGGAAAATGATATCAGAATTCCAAAATATGACAGTATACTTGGTTAAGAGGGACTCTTCTCTTAAAATATAAAGAATGTCCCCAACCTACCCAGTACAGTGGAGAAGATCCTTTCGTACAAGGCCTTCCTGTATTGGACTCAAATCTAGGTTGCAATAATGGATCATTGGCAACAACTATAACAACTTTAAATACTAACAAGTGACTGATAAAACATCTGTAATTTTGTTAAATTAAAGGAAATAGATAATTCAAGTAGTCTTAAGCCTTAAAGATATATGAGTATATGAAGGGCGAGGTGATTGTTTTAAAAATTTATTCCATAAATAAAGTCATATAAGACACCATTCCCTTCCCTTAAGGAGTTTATCATCTCATAAGGATTTTTACCCTGTGTGGGTATCACAATCACCTGTGGAGTCATGTTATCGGATCCCCATTTTCTGGAGACTCTGATTCAGAGGTTGAGGTACATTCTAAAGATTTGCTTTCCAATAGGAAGCCAGGATTGAGAAACACTACTATATGTAATAAAGTAAAGGAATGATACTGACTTTTAAAAGATTTCCATCCCCAATGGGTCAAAATAAAAATAAATTTGTGTTTAAGAAGGATAAACCTTCAACTATTTAGGGATTTTTTATATCCAAAATGGTTTTTTTCCCCAAATTTTGCAAGTTGGTTGGACTTTTTTAGAGATGGATCCAAGAGATATAATATCCATACTGCAGAACTCTCATCTAGTATATTTGTCCCATACTAACCCCATGACCTCAACTGAATAGTCTTAACATGTTTTGTTGTTTTCTTCAAAAATAGCCAGTATTGCAAAAATCTGTGGTACTATGGGATCTGCTCTATGCCAGGCACTAGAATTGAACATATATTAGTATGTGTTAGGTACACCATCTAAGAGTTTACAGCTTATCATAGACAAGTTATTTAAGTAGTGTTATGAAAGAAGAGTATCATCTTTCCTTCACATCCAAAAGTATCAACTTTTCCAGGTTGAAACAAATCTTACCTGTCCCAAGACAATATTCTGTGGAGGTAATTTGGGAAAATACTTAGGGACCCAGCTTCTTTCATAGACAAAGTAACAGTAAAACTCATGGTTTATTTTGCTTTGTTTGAGGAGAGAGGGATAATTTTTATTTACAGGCCTAATATATCTTTTCTCTTTCTAAGAGACAGACTTCTGTTTTGTTTCCCAATTCAGGGCTTGGTAGTTTCTTGAGAAAGTAATACCTCAAACTATTCCTACTTCTGGTTTGAATTTTAAGCCAACCAGGGGAAAATGAACTGTGATTTTAGATTCATGCCTCTTCAAGCCTGGTGTGGTAAAATGGCTTCTGATCTTTTCTTCAAGCCTCCTCCCCCTTTTTCCACTTTATTCTAGAGTTTTAAAAATATGCTGCTGCTGCTGTTTCTAATGATAATTATAGTACAATAATTAACATTTTTTAGCATTATAAAAATCTTTCAAATGTATTGTGATATTTAAAATTCACTGTAATTCTGCAAGGTGAGTATTCTCACTAAGCCCCAGTTTCAGCAGACAGAATTGAATTTTGGAAAGGTCGTGTGTTTTGTCCAAGATCACTGAGTCAAGAAACAGCAGAGCTAGGACTTAACCACAGTGCTTAACTTGACACATCCCCTCTACCTTAAACACAAACCTATTATGTAATCCAATTGCACTTTCACAGTGCATCCCAAAGTTGTTCTTTTGTCCATTTAAAAAATATTTTTGGTCATTCTTAAATTACTTTCCCATTTTTCTAATAGAAACTTTACTGCTACATAAATGACCTCCCTGAATTCCATATTTTAAACATGTTGCCTCATTCAAATAAATTGTACAAACAAAGGCAGCCATATTTTCTTTCTCCTTTCTTCCCATGACCCTTTTTTTAATCCTCACAATGGCTGGAACAATAGTCAGAAATTTGAAAACTTTCTTATTTACTATCAGTATTTCTATCAGGGACTCAAAACTGAGCTTTTTAAGTGGTGCATATAATCACATTCTGTACCTTAAAATCAAAGACAAATATTCCACTTCCAAGTGCCAACAGGGAAGACAACTGAATATATGTGTTATGTCATTTCTGACGTTTTAAGTCTTTACAAAATGCCACTCCTTTTTAATGAGAAGTACTCTTTCAACTACTTTTGATATATTTAGTTTGTTACTTTTTAGTTTACTTATTTGGGTCTTAGCCGATTGAATGACATTAGAACAATTTTCTTGGTAATGAAAGGAGCACTTGGTGTAAATCTGTTACCTTTCATACTTCTAACATATTAGGCACTCAATAATGTTGGTTACATTAATTGATTTTGAGACAGCAATCAAAGATGGTGTTTGTTTAGAAAGTTATTAACGAACCTACTGCTTGGCTAGCAAATGTATTTGATTTGAATTTTACTCTTGTCATTTCTCACAGTGAATATTCTAGTGAGTTTTTATGACAATATATATGTGTAAGGATCTTTTTTTTTTAATCCAATGAAGATAGATCAAGGTATTTTTTTAGAGATATATCTTGCCAAACCCAGTCCACTTTGGAAGAATGTTGTCAATTCTTCTCTGATGTAAAACTTTTTTTTTTCTTTCCTTTTTTTTTTAGGTACCACCGTAGCACTCATTATTCTTGCTTTGGGATTTCTGCTATCAGCCCAGGTTTCTCCACCCATCACTTTTAATCCAATAGCTCCTTTAGATCAGAACACTTCTTGCACAAGCTACAGGTGAGATTTTATAATGGTCCCCTTCCTTAACCTAACTCTGGTAACTTTTTTGTTTTGCTTATAACTTTCCTAAAATAGGAAAGGTGAGTAGGAGTTTGCTAGGTATCCAGATTTAATGGTGGAAAGGAAGAAAATGGGAAAGGTGTTAGGGAGGGACCACCAGGAAGAGAAAGAGAATATACAAAGAGCAGCGTGTGCAAATGCATGCTTAAGGAAAAGTAAGTTATTAGACACAATTTTGGTGATGTTTCTCTGGAAGTTGAAAGTATATATATTGATACAGAATCTAAGCAGGAATACTGTGAAACTATTTTATATCATATATGACTCGGTGACATCTACATTCTAGATGAAATAAAGAACTTTCATCAGTAATTAAACTTTTCCATGATGTACATGTCTGATACAGTTGTTTATCATCTGGATATTCTAGCAATTAATCTTCACTGTGTTCCACAGGTATCGCCTCATTCACTTAAGCAGAAAATAATGTTTCCTCTCACTACTAGGTTTCTTGCAGAGCAATAGAAAGTGGAAAGAGCTTGTAGAAGAGAGTGTTTTAATGGTCAGCTGCAGGTTTAAGTGCTCATTAAGTTTAACAGTTTACACCCTATGTGATAGATTGGTAGATGGAGAAATGGATGGATGCATACATGGGCTGACAGATGGACTGAAGAATGAGCAAGTGAATTAATTAAAGATTGAATGATTGAACAGATCAATTAATAAATTTGTCAGGAAAGTTTCAAAGTTTTTTACTTCATTTTAGTGGCTGGAAAGGCTAGCGACCCCTTTAAAATATATGGATAGAATACCTTTAAAAACAAAAAATGACATTGCTTCAGCTACAACTAACCAGACATAAGTCTCAAATTAATGGGTAAATGATTTATTAAGTCAGATACTCCTAGGTGAAATTAAAACATTACATTGATATACTTAATTCCACTTGGAATCACTAGGAGCTTCTCATTGAACAGAATTTATGGTGCGTTCTCATTACAACAATGAGGAAGACATATATTATTATGTCTTTCTGGTTACTAATTGTGATATCCACTTGCCCTTGGAAATGAATAGTTTATATGTTTATCGCTTTACTGTTTTTTTTTGTTAACAGTCTTTATGTTCTAAAGGAGATTGAAAGGTGTCTTAAAAGAAGTTACCCTTAGCATAGACTATTTCTGGATATAGTGATCTTTACTTTCTTTGGACATATCACCTCAACTGCTAGAAAGATGACAGACCATTGCTAGAATTCTGCATGCTCTAATTTTGTTTTTCTTGACAGATATTTTAAGTTAAATGTTTTTTAACACAGTTACCTCTAACAAATTATTAAAAAATTACTATTGTTTGAGCAACTTAGAATACCCTCTAGATCTGATGTCTGATTTAGATGCAGCAATTTAGATTCAGAATAAGATTGACTGATACACTATCAGGTCAACTAAAGGCAGAAAGTCAGCCAGAGAATATGAAAAGAAATTTTTATGAAGTTCTGATATAGGAAAGGAATAACTAACTTTTTAATGATTTACATAATGAAATAGTTTTCCTGACATCGACTTTTAAAATTTAAATAAAAATATTTATTACCATAGTATAGTTCATTGCACAGCAATTTATGATCATCAGTCTATTAATCCTCCTGATCCATCTAAGTTATTATCATCTACCTACCAATATAGATAAGTGACAATAAGATACTATCACCTACCAATATAATATAAAGTTGTAGTGGAGTGAGAGAAGTGGTACAACCTAATTTTATTCTTATCACAAAAATGGGCAGCAATTTTTGAAAACAGAACCAAATTTTAGATGTCCTCTGGGAGTCACTGAGTATGCAAAACACTTATGTCTTGTGTGCTTTCTTTCAGAGTAACATATTAGGCTTTGTGAGAATTTGATAACATGTATTTATAGTCTGAGTGATTTTATAAAATATATCTGCAGTCCCCTTACTGATTTTGTTGTTGTTAAAACTGTCTATACACATTTCCCATTTCTTTACAATAAACATGAAACATACAATATACAACATATGAAAGTTGTTAAGAGAGTAAATCCTGAGTTCTCATCACAAGAAAAAGATTTATTTTATTTCTTTAATTTTGTATCTATATGAGATGATGGATGTTCACTAAACTTACTGTGATACTCATTTCATGATGTATATAAGTCAAATCATTATACTGTAAACCTTAAACTATACAATGCTTTATGTCAGTTATATCTCAGTAAGACTGGAAGAAAAATAAAGATTAAAAAGGAGATAAACATGAAAGAGTCATGTTTGCCTGACCTTAGGATGAGTAATATTCATGCTGTAAGTATAGGTGGTATGTTTTCCTCTTGGAATGATCCTATAGGAAAATTGAACAAAGAAAACAGATTTAAAGGGAGAGATGGTTTAGTATCTATCTTTTTTTTTTAACATCTTTATTGGAATATAATTGCTTTACAATGGTGTGTTAGTTTCTGCCTTATAACAAAGGAGAGATGGTTTAGTATCTATCTTTTTTTTTTAATTTTATTTATTTTAATTTTTGGCTGCATTGGGTCTTCGTTGCAGTGCACGGGCTTTCTCTAGTTGTGTCGATGGGTTTCTCGTTGCAGTGGCTTCTCTTGTGGAGCACAGGCTCTAGGCGCGCAGGCTTCAGTAGTTGTGGTGCATGGGCTCAGTAGCTGTGGCTTGCAGGCCCTAGAGCACAGGCTCAGTAGTTGTAGCGCCCGGGCTTAGTTGCTCTGCAGCATGTGGGATCTTCCCGGACCAGGGCTTGAACCCGCGTCCCCTGCATTGGCAGGCGGATTCTTAACCGCTGCGCCACCAGGGAAGCCCGATCTTTTTTTTTTGTTTAACATCTTTATTGGAGTATAATTGCTTTTCAATGGTGTGTTAGTTTCTGCTTTATAACAAAGTGAATCAGCTATACATACACATATACCCCATATCTCTTCCCTCTTGCATCTCCCTCCCACCCTCCCTATCCCACGCCTCTAGGTGGTCACAAAACACCAAGCTGATCTCCCTGTGCTGTGTGGCTGCTTCCCACTAGCTATCGGTTTTACATTTGGTAGTGTATATATATCCATGCCACTCTCTCACTTTGTCCCAGCTTACCCTTCCCCCTCCCCATATCTTAAGAACATTGTATACTATTGGTGGGAGTGTAAACTTTTCTCCATTTTGGAAATTAATATACTTTCACCTAATAAAACTTAAATATATAGGCTCCTCTATTCAGCACCTCCACTTGTAGAAATCTGTATTCTACAATGACTAGTATGTAATGCATTCTGACTAGAGTAGAGTAGAAGATTTAAGAAAGTGGATGGTTCAGGAACAATGGTTGTTCTTTATTTTAATTCAATAAATATTGATTGTGTGACATCACCAGGTAGGTTAGCACCAAAAATATTGTAGGTTGGGGCTTACTAATGACTTTGGACCCAAGACATTGACTACCCTAAATAATTTCTAATAAGAACTTACCCTTTTTAGAATTTTTAATTTTTTAATTGATGATATTTTGTTCCAAGTCCTGGTTAGATTTTGTGAACCAAATGTATTAAAGAACACCTTTCAGATTCACTTGCCTGCAGCTAAAACTGTGTACAGTCACAGGGTGCCAACTAAGGCTAGGAGAAATAACTCTAGTGAGGGTATCATCTGAATCATATATCCATATAAGAACACACATGCATACTCCTAATATGGCCTTAAGCTCCATGCTCTCAAATTACTAATAAACATATTTTCTTATGAGAGCTATCCAAGCTTTGAGGATTCAAACGTTTCCTATGTAACACTTCCCTCGAATCTTTGACTTTTTATTATTTGTAAGTATGATCTCATTATATTCAAACCCTTCAAAGTAAACATATATCTTAAAGTATACAGCTGTAGAATTGCAAGGTACTCTTGTCCTAGGACTTTCATCACATTGCCACTAATTCATTCATTCATGCATACATGCATTTAAAAAATATTTTGGAGCACCTATTCATAGGATTATAGTAAGGATGAATTAATATATGGAAAGCACCTAAAACAGTGCTCAGCACATAATAAGCACTCAATAAATATTATAGACATTGTTATCATCCATAAAACCTATAATAGGAGATGAGATTGTGATGATGGGTAGAAATCTTTCCCATCTTTTGAAGAAGAGGAGTTTTAAGCAGTATTAAGTAGTGTTTTAATTTTAAGCAGTTTTAAGTCATGACTTGACCAGATTTTCTATTCTAAACTTTCTCTCTGGGGCACAGTGAGCACATGTTGATATAGGCAGACTGAATATTAGAATTGTCTGTGAGAGAGATTGATAATTGCCTGCACTATGAAGGTGATACTCAAGAGAAATAGGTAGACATATTCTAGATATATCTAAGAGAGAAAAATCAACAAGAATTAAAAATAAGTAATTGATTAACTATGAGCAACCAGGTAGAGTAGATCATGGAAATGAGTTGGGGTAATTGAAGGAGAAATTGACTAAAGGGACTGTGCCTCTAATTCACTGCTCTTTTTGCTATTAATGTTTTTCATTTGAGTCTTACCTGAACCATCTGAGGAGGTACTTAAAGCTGCCCGTCCCTCACTCCCACAGATCTGCCTCACCAGGACAGTGGAGAGTAGGTGATTCCAGTACATCTTTCATTAAGAACCACTGCCATACGCTTCAGTATTATTTATTTATTTATTTATTTATTTATTTTTGGCTATGTTGGGTCTTCGTTGCTGTGCACGGGCATTCTCTACTTGCAGCGAGCGCGGGCTACTCTTCGTTGCAATGCGCGGGCTTCTCATTGCGGTGGCTTCTCGTTGCAGAACACGGGCTCTAGGCGCACAGGCTTCAGTAGTTGTGGCTTGCGGGCTCTAGAGCACAGGCTCAGTAGTCGTGGCGCACGGGCTTAGTTGCTCCACGGCATGTGGGTTCTTCCTAGACCAGGGCTCAAACCCGTGGCCCCTGCATTGGCAGGTGGATTCTTAACCACTGCACCACTAGGGAAGCCCGCTTCAGTATTTTTAACTGCGTAACTGCCAGCTTCTTTCTTTCCTTTTTTTTCTTCTTGAACATTATTAAACCAAGAGTACAAAAATAATCAATGTGACTCTTTTTCTATAGAGTAATATTTTCATATTTCCCTCTCTAAATGAAGTTTCCAAATATACAAGTTGACAAACCGTTCCTTCATCTATAGACCTCCCTATGGTGGTGACACTAGCTTTGAGAAACTGTATATGCCTAACTAATTATAATTAGTCTCTTCAAAGTTCATTTACAATAAAAAACAATTTTGCATTCATACACTTTTCTTGTCCTTTTGCCAACCTTGTGTGATTGAGCACATGTCATTGGCATTAGCACTATGAGACTGTTAGATTCAATCATAAAACTCTTATCTGACCTTAGAAATGTGCAGAAACCCTATTACCCCCCCTTTTTTTTCAGTATTTGGCATCCTGCTGACTGATAATGTGTTTGTTTCTAATAATTCTTAGCAACTTGACAATGAATATAGTGTTATACTGTGAATGAGACTTTTACTTTTGTTGAATTTTGTTTTCTAAAACTTATTGATTTCTTTTAAAAATAACATATTTTAATTTTTTTTGGCCTGATGGTACAGGCTAATAGGCCTGAGATTAATATTAATAAAACTACGGAAGAAAATATGCTATATCTGTTGAATAATCCACAGACTTAAGGTAAAGACAAACGTAATTAAGTTAGTTGAAAGGGAAAATGAGATTTGAAACAAAAAGCCCACATAACCTTATCATGTACCTTTATCTCCAAATAATTGTACATGTCTTTTGCTAGCATTTAAATACCCAGTACCAAATTTGACATCTGGGTAGGAGGATGGTGGAAGTTGACCACTTATGGGACATATTCATTGAGTTCCTCATGACCTTTTTATCTTGATGCCTGGGCTTTTGGCCGAGGACCTGCCAAGCCCCCACAGTGGCAAGATCCCCTACTCAAACCTTATTTTCCACAGTCAAGAAGTGCTTTTCGGGAAGCCTTAAAGACAAAAAAGAAGGCTTTTTATTTTAGGTTTGCAAAGAGTGGGGGAAGAGCATTCCAGGAAGAGGGGACATCATGTGTACAAGCCCTAAGCATGAGCAAGAGAACAGCACAAAGATAGACTGGATGGCAGGCCAGTGACAAACCACACTGGGACCCTCATAAACCATGAGAATTTTAGACAACATCAGAATACTGAGAAACCTTTAAAGAATGATAAGAATGATTTAATCAGATTCGTGTTTCTAAAAGATCACTCTGGCTGCTTAGGAGAATTGATTAGAGCAGGACAAAGGGCAGTGAAGGGAGATCAGATAAAAGAAATCTGTAGCCTAGGTAAGAAAATAATGCAGCCTCGGGCTTCCCTGGTGGCGCAGTGGTTGAGAGTCCGCCTGCCAATGCAGGGGACAGGGGTTCGTGCCCCGGTCCGGGAGGATCCCACGTGTCGCGGAGCGGCTGGGCCTGTGAGCCATGGCCGCTGGGCCTGCGCGTCCGGAGCCTGTGCTCCGCAACGGGAGAGGCCACAACAGTGAGAGGCCCGCGTACCGCAAAAGAAAAAAAAGGAAAATAATGCAGCCTTGACAGTGGCAGTGGAGACTCAAGAGATATTTTGGAGGGGGCTAACAGGGCTGGGTGATTGGATGAATTACATAAAAGAACAGATGCTTTACGTGTGGTTAGGATAGTACTTATGTAACAGGATTCTGGGGCTCTGGAATCTCACTGTAGCTCACTTCTTAGAACACAATTTCAAAGATATAAATCAGGAGAGCCTTTCCCTTGCTTTCCAGTTAAGTACAGCAGTCCCATAATAAGAACAGTATTTGCTGTCACTTATACTTTTATTTCAAATATCATTTTTACTCCCTCTTGAACTCAAAAGACTTTTGAGAAAAGCTCTTTTGAACTTATCCATTTAGGTCTGAAGTAACACAAAGAGGTAAAGGGGAAAACGTATATCTCTGAAACTCAAGGACTTTTATTCTCTTTCTAGAGCTCTGATCATTACAATGAGTAAATAAAATCAACCTGGAATTTTGTTCACATTTCAAGTCAATCCACTCTAGAATATCATCCCTATTTTGTCCTATATTTTAAAAAGGAATACGTTATCCAGTCCTGTGACAGTGTTCTTGACAGTGAAATAGATGATTCTATCATTTTTGGAAGGTAAACTTTGAAAATTTATTTTAAACTGTGTAGGGGTACTTAATTTTTAGTGATTGATACTCAAAGCTCAGCATATCTTGAGCATGCCATATTATTAAGTAGCTGATAATACAAATCAGTCCTTTATTCCCCAGCTTTTCACTTGATACATCTAGAGTAACTGGCATTTTTCTCCATGTGCATCTAAATTGCATAGTTACCAGTTTTTTTGGAAACCTGTTACTCCTTGGCAATTAACATTGATCATTATGTGAATTCTATGGTAATTTCATCATAGAACAAAATTTTTTGAAATGATGTTGTAATTACAACCAACTTGCCGGTAGATAATAAAGTTTCCACCCTTCACTGAGGTTAAAAATGTACTGCTCATTTTTATAATTATCAGTGAATCATAAAGTCATTGCCAGTAGCCCAGATGAGGGTCAGAATTTAATTTTTTAAGCTTCTTATTCCCTTTTCTTTTGTTTGATTTTGATTTTTATATGATAAATGCATGCTGATTAGTCTTATCAAATCAGGAATAAAAATTATTTCATTGAGAGAACTTTTAGCATTTTCTAGTTCATTCATTTTGAAAGCAAAGGAAATCCTTATTTTATTTAAATTGATTAGTATTTATATGAATGTTTAACTTTGTGGGACCTAAATATTTAGTTCTTCCTGCTTTTTAATTTTTATCATTGTGAAATTGATTTGTGACTATGTCAGATATCTTCACAGAATTTTAGTATAAAATAATAAACGTTTGAAATTTAAGATAGTAATTTATCCCTCAAAACAATAAATCCCTCAAATCTTGGCCCGTGTAATCAAATTCAGCAAGAAAGTATATTATCTTTACTCATATATGCTATACAATTGTGCGTTGTATTATAGAAAAACCACAAGTAAATGAACGTATAAATTCTTGGCAGTTAACACGTACTAATGTTTACACAGTTATAACTCTTTGTTAACTTTATTTTCATCTTTCATATTATATAAGTGTATAATGTATGTGTGTGATGGCTTGCTATAAATTATAAAAATAAACTTCAGAAATCTAAACAGGCTAAATTTAGTATTACTGCTTTTCATCTTGCAAATGTGTTTACCAAAGTGGTCTTACATTCTTATGCAAACTGAGAGTGACATTTTCAGTTCAACTGCAGAAGAATTACAAGAGGGGTTAGAGTGTTGTACTTTTTAAATATCTATTCTACTAATGTCTATAGGCCACCTTATTTTACTTAATCCCTAGATTGTTGAAAAATATATCACTGCAGTAGAGGAGCTCAGTATTTTAAAGAGCCATTCATCTAACTGTGTTTTAAAGTAATAACTCCTTATTATAGAAGGCTTCCTAAAGCTGGGCAGTGAGGAACTGGTTGGAGTTAGATGGAATAAGCAGAGGAAGACAGCATCCCAGACAGAGGAAATAACGTGTGTACAGAAACAGGAGAAAGCTTAATATTTTCTAGAAACTATAAGTACAGGGTCTTCTCTAGTTTCAGATACTCGATTTCACAAAATTCATATTTTCCATTTCATTGAACTATGTGCCATATTATGCCTAATTTTTTGGAGATGTTCTGTGGAACAGTAATTTTAATTTCTGGTATGGGAGCACTGCCAGTAAGAGAAAAGGCTAAGCCATGGAAGGGGGTCCTGAAGGTTCTTAAAAGTGCTTATGCTGAGCTTAGCAGACCTGCATCAGCCCAACTCAGAGGATCTACAACTGTCTCCTGTCCCTTTCCCTTTCTTTTGCAAGCAGAGGGGCTCACTTGCCAGTCAGGGTCAGCATCACCAGTGAGCATCAGTTCCCAGGGCCTGGCCCAATCACCCTCCCATCCCCTGCCTCTATTAGACAGTTAGGCGTGTGGCAAGCTTTACCGAGGTCACCTGAGTTTGTAGAGGAGAGCAGCCAAGGCCTCGCCCCCATGGTGGTCTCTGCTGCTGATGTTGGGGGGGATAGTGAGGATAGAGACTCCCCACTCCCCAACCCCCAGCAGCCTTGACAACACCTGCTCCAGGTGTCTGTCACAGGCTAGTTCAGAAGTTCAAAGAGCAGGGGCTTTCCAACCGTCTTTCCCAGCCCTGTGGCAGAGAGGCAGAGGCCTGGAAAGGAGACACTTCCCAGGGAAGGCTGTATGGTAGTTCTTCTGTAGCAGATACCTCTCATACTTTCAGATGCTGAATTTCAGACAAATTTTCAGAAATGAGATGCTGCCTATAATTCCATTCAGGAAACATGTGGTGATCTCTAAACAGAAGTAGGAAATGGCAAGAAATAAAACCTGAAGAGACTGTTGGGAATTTAAATTATAAGAATTCGTCTAAAAAAATCTACAAACAATAAATGCTGGAGAGGGTGTGGAGAAAAGGGAACACTCTTGCACTGTTGGTGGGAATGTAAACTGATACAGCCACTATGGAGAACAGTATGGAGGTTCCTTAAAAAACTAAAAGTAGAACTACCATATGACCCAGCAATCCCACTACTGGGCATATACCTTAAGAAAACCATAATTCAAAAAGAGTCATGTACCAAAATGTTCTCTGCAGCTCTATTTACGATAGCCAGGACATGGAAGCGACTTAAGTGTCCATCGACAGATGAATGGATAAAGAAGATGTGGCACATATATACAATGGAATATTACTCAGCCATAAAAAGAAACGAAATTGAGTTATTTGTAGTGAGGTGGATGGACCCAGAGTCTGTCATACAGAGTGAAGTAAGTCAGAAAGAGAAAAACAAATACCGTATGCTAACACATATATATATGGAATCTAAAAAACAAAAAAAATGATCATGAAGAATCTAAGGGCAGGACGGGAATAAAGAAGCAGACCTACTAGAGAATGGACTTGAGGACACGGGGAGGGGGAAGGGTAAGCTGGGAGAAAGTGAGAGAGTGGCATGGACATATATACACTACCAAATGTAAAACCAATAGCTAGTGGGAAGCAGCCACATAGCACAGGGAGATCAGCTCAGTGCTTTGTGACCACCTAGAGGGGTGGGATAGGGAGGGTGGCAGGGAGGGAGATGCAAGAGGGAAGAGTTATGGGAACATATGTATATGTATATGTATAGCTGATTCACTTTGTTATAAAGCAGAAACTAACATACCATTGTAAAGCAATTATACTCCAATAAAGATTTAAAAAGAAAAAAAATTCATTTAAGACGTTTTCTGTGGAAAAAGAAAAAAGTCATGTATAAAGGTAGTAAGAATTTTGGACTCTCTCATTTTAAAAAAAAAATTATGTGAAGCTATTAAGAATATTATTATCAGATATGTGTTTTACAGAGGCCACTCTGGCAGCAAAGTGGAGATGGCAGAAGAGCAAACCTTTGGGTCTAAATGGAGACCTGAAGTGAAGGGATGGGCTCTTGTCAGGTCTTGGTGACTAGAATGACTTATTATTTACAAGTTAATGTTAATGTTACTTAACTGCCCGGCTTTTGTGGCTTGTCTTCCCAAATGGAAATTTGTAACTTGAAAGGAGGAATTGTGTTTCCTGGGTTTTTTTCATTTTTTCTTGTTTTTTTTCTCTCTGCTTTCTTCTTTATATACCTAGCAGCTAACATCATGTCTTATATAATGTATTTATTTACTGACTTAGCCAAGTATTGAGACTGATGTGTGCATAATGTTGACATGTATTTTTCCTCTGTAACTGTAATAATTACATAAACTGATTTGAAATTCAATAAGAAATTTTTCCATCGGTCTTATGCCTACCTCAGCTAATTCAAGGTTTTCAAACGAGTCCATTGCAGTACTCTAAACCGCTCCTCAGGCCTGGCGATAACACTGATAATGCTTCATTTCTGTTTGATTGGATTCTTGCACTGAGCTTTCAGCACTTGTCTATTTTGTCCTGATAAACTCAACTTGAATTGAGTTATCAAGGAAGATGTGGAAAGACACAAGAATCTATAGATTTTAAACTGCAGGTCTAAAATAAATTTATATATATTACTATTATATTAATTATATATTGATATATTAATAACAAAACAGAAAAAATACCCCTCTGAGAGAATTAAAAAAAAAAAAAAAGTAAACAGAGCTTTGAAATATAACCAGGGAAGAAAAGAGGGGAATGGCCATATAATTCTGAAAGTTAGGGTCTACAAGATCTTTGAGGATTAAAGTATTAAAAGATAAAGGCAACAAATTGAACATACAGTAGAAAAAGCTAAGAAATTTACACATAAATGAAACTCAAATAAAAATGAATCTTTGAGACTCCAAGAGGGACATACATGGTAATTATTCTGTCAGAGAGAAATCGGAGCAATAGAAATTGTAGCACTAAAAAAGAAGCTTAATTGCTCCATTACCCTATAAGGAAGAGTCACAAAGGAACAATTTACCATCTCAGAGAGGTGCTGAAGTAAGATAGATGCAGTCATAAGCACCTCAAAATACAGAATCACAAAGCAAAATAACCGTGACAAGCTAGAGCACTCACTGCCCTCATCGTCACCAAGCTGGAGTCTCACAGATAAGAGGCCAGCCATGAAGGCTCAGCCATTCTGGGTTGAGTGCAATTAACTGGGTGAAGCATTAACTCTTAGAGACTTTTAGGTCACATTTCTTGGTGTCCAAGTAACTTGAAGGAACCAGCATGCTTGGTAAATGCCCCATTCACCACTAGACATTGACTGCATCACTGAGAAGATCCAGAATTACAAATATGCAATTATAGGTACAGAGAGACACTATTAGGGATTTTTTTTCCCACTTTTTATTTTCATTTGGCCTCCATTACTGACCATTTATCAAGTGTTGTGCCAGCTGTTAAGAAAACAAAACATGAGATATAGCCCCTTGTCAGGAGTTGGCAATATCTTAGAATGGCTTTTATTTACATTTTGAACCAATACTCAAGTCTCATATCTTCAGAGATGTTGCGACTTGGGTAGAAGCTGATTTCTACCTATATTTCAGAATATATATATAGAAATTAGCAAAAATATGTTTTAAGCATTTGAATAAATATTTTTCTATCAGTGAGGAATTGTGATGGCTGTGGATAACAGAAGAACCCAAAATAACTCTTAAACAAGAAAGGAGTTTCTTTCTTGCTCATGTAAGATAAATTCAAAGGCAGGGATTTTGGAATCATCATACTATACCTAGTGTCATCAGGGATCCAGGCACCTGTCTTTTTGCTGTACCCATATAAGTATTCTTCACAAGTTCATGAGGAAGGTCCAGGATGGCTGCAAGAGCACCACAATCACGTCTGTGATGCAGGCCAGGAGGAGAAAATGTAGAAGGAGCAATGCTTCCTGGCTGAATCAGCTCCCTTTGAATTGAAGCCTTCCTGAAATCCCACACAGTACTTCTCACAAGTCAGAATTAGTCCCTTGGTCATATCTAGTTTTAATGGAAACTGGGAAATGTATTTTATTCAGTGGTTGGGAGAGGAAGGGGCAGGGGGCACAGTGTTCCCAGTTAAGAATCAGAATTCTCTTACAAAGGAGGAAGCAAAGAAGGAATCTAGGGATAGAACACTAACAATCCTTGATACAACAGTACTAGAGTTAACTTTATGGGACATGTATAGGTGGTTCTGCTTGACAGCAGGAAGGATGAATTAACTGATTAAATAGGGCTCTAGCTACTTACTTTTTTTGGTTTCGTTCTCTTTATAGTGACTAGAAGTCTAAGGTCAGCTTTGCAGGTGGCAAGAAATACGGCCACATTAGATAATCTACCTCCAGCTTTGCAAGGGAGAAAGAATCATTACAGTCTCTTCATTTATTGCATTTCTTTCGGCCTTGTAAACCAGTGAAATAGCTGCTCTTTGTTGTGCAGTTTGTTCATCTATTCAAAGGAGTAGTCATGTCAGCTACCATTTTTTATATAGTCACAATGTGCCAACTGCTGTGCTGAGGCTTACAGGGTTTCTCTCTTTTATCCTTCAGCAAAACTGAGGTAGATGGTATTATTTCCCCCATGTTACCAATGACACTGAGGCTTAAATAAGTTGAGTGAAGAAGTTTAGATCATATGGCTTAGCAGACAGTAAAACTAGCTTTAAGTAAGAGTCCAGCTAGCACTACACTCATCATTCTGAAATTTACCAGTTAAGCAGCAGGATGCTTCTACTGACAGGTGTTACACACTCTTTGGGAAGTGGACAGTAATTCCTGATAATCAAAAGCCAGTAGGTCTAAAAATACCTATGTTGGTGTATTTTCACTCACTCAGTGTAATTGAGATTCTTTCTCTTAAGAAACCATTTTTGTGAGTGGTAGTCTATTTGGGACTTAAAGAAGATTTTTATTTTGTTCATTTATTTTCATTTACATGTATTTACTCTGCTCAGAAAATTCTTTTCCTGCTGTTAGCAGTATCATCATAGAACATCTTTGCTGTAAAAGTAAGTGCTTAGGGCTTCCCTGGTGGCGCAGTGGTTGGGAGTCCGCCTGCCGATGCAGGGGACACAGGTTCGTGCCCCGGTCCGGGAGGATCCCACGTGCAGTGGAGCGGCTGGGCCCGTGAGCCATGGCCGCTGAGCCTGCGCGTCCGGAGCCTGTGCTCCGCGGCGGGAGAGGCCACAACAGTGAGAGGCTCGCTTACCACAAAAAAAAAAAAAAAAACAAGTGCTTAACATAAAGTGAAATCGTTCTAAAGTGTTTTAAATGATTCACTACCTTTGGTTTCCTTAGAGCAGAGTGGCCTTAACCACATAGTTTTGAATTTGAGTATCTGATACAAGTTTAATTGTAGTTTTTATTTTGTTTAGTTGGTTTGCAGTAAGTGTTGTTTTTTAGGCCTCTGTTACACAGATAGATAAATATGGAGAAAGTAATTTAAGAAAAGAAGCAAAGAGATGAGATGCACTCACAAAGAAATACCCTTTGGGCAAATTAGCCTGTACCTGTACACTCAGATGAGAAATTTTAAAAAAAGACCATGAAAGCTGTTCTCTTCTTATCTTCCTTCTTTAGTGAAGGAGAAAACATTATGAGGAGAGATGTATGATATGTGTGAATCTGAATATTTTCCTTAGAGAAGAAGAATCATTGTGTGCTGGTATTAGTATTTTGACCCAACCCCTGACATCACTTTACTGGTTCCTATTGGTTTCATCCACTTTGAATTCTTTTTATTTTGTAAAATGCTGTCAGTGAGGCAGGTTCTAGTTTGAAAGAGCACATGATCACACTAGAGTTGCAGGCATCAAAGGACATAATCATGTCCAGAGAGATGACGTCCAGGCCACCTCATTTCATCTCCGTCAAGCAGCACAGCTTCCAAATCAAGCATCATTCTGGGGCTTCAGGGCTGATTGTTTCTCTCACTCTCCAAGTAAAACTCACTTTGTCCTTCACTTTCAAACAAATCATTTCCTGTGAAAATCAAAAAGTCCTCCAAGCAACCATGGAAGAGCTGATAAGCAAAGCCAAATAAACCAAAATGTATTTTACCTCTTGATTTTGTTTTCTCTGTGTGAAGCACTTGCCAGTATGTTAAACATAGTGCCAGGTGTTGTAGGGTTTGATGAAAAATATAAAACAGGCTTGATCACCAAGTTTCTTTCTTGCTGCATAAGGAGGTACTTAGGTAATACTTAAAATAGAATTGTGAATTATCAAAGCAAATGAACAAACAAAACTGGGTCCCCCAAAGAGAGGCAGTTTTAAGAAGTGTTTGCACAGATGGATAAAAAATATATATTGTCATTTTAAAACAACCTATTTTTTTGTGTTGACCTAAAGAAAATATATGAAAGTCAACATAACCATGTATTCACAAAGAATGCAGATACTATACTATATATTCACATTTCAGTTTTTATACTCCAAACAGTAAAAGTTAACAAGAGACCTAGACCTTGAAATATTAGAAAGTTCTCAATAAGTAGAAGAGCTAGTGTTAGGAGCATGATGCAGAAATCAGCAACTCATATCTGGTGGTGTGATTAGATTAGTTAAATGCATATCGCGGGAGTGTGTTATACAGCTTTTTCGGGACAGTGTTTATACAAATACAATCACAAATACATAAAATAAGGCTTATATAAAAGTCTTCAAATGGTAATGATGAGCCCCAAACAAAACCGTGTTCTTACTTTATTTTTATTTATTATTATTTTGGTAAAACTACGTGACTTACATATAAAGTATCTGTCAACAAAATAGTGGTCAGTTTGTAACTCTTCAATAAAATCATGTGTCAATAATCATATTACTGTAGCTGATAACAAGGATGATACATAAATAATTTCAGCTGTTATAGCAGTCAGGCTAGGAAAGGCATTACCTTATAACACACACAAAAAAAAGAAAAACACCAAAATATTAGTGGTTTAAAGCAACAAAGGCTCTGCTCATGTCTCAGGAACCTAGGCTAATGGAAGTTCCAACATTTTATGATGCCACCTCTTACCTCAAGGCTTTAAGATTCATCACAGAGATAAATAGTGACCTACCACTAGTACTTACTCACAATATATGACCACAGCTAGTCACTTGGCTGCTCCTAACTTCAAGAGGGTAGGGAATTATAATCCTCCATAAACCTTGAAATGGAAGGCAACTAGCCATTGGTGAACATTACTTGTATCTTCCCACAATTTATTTGCTGCCTTTATTGGCCAAGATTCCCTATCATTCTTTCTGCAGAAAGGCATAAAGAATTTTCTTTCTGCTGATTGATAGCACTGTTATCTTGAAAACATCTTCTTTTTTGGTGGTACCCATTAAAAATGACAAAATTCTTCAGTTGACTACTGCTCTGGAAAAATTGATGACATTCATGACTATGCCTGTACCAGTACAATTGGTTGAAGATTAAATATCAGAACATGAAACATGTTTGACATGCATGAAACAGTTTGTCAGTTTTTCAAAGCATTAAACATACAGTTACCTACCATGGGACCCAGCAATTCCACTCCTAGGCATATACTCAAAAGAATTTTTTAAAATGTTCACATAAAACCTTGTACACAAATGTTTCTAGCAGCATTATTCATAATAGCCAAAAAGTAGAAATAACCCAATTGTTCCATCAACTGATGAATGGATAAACAAAATATGATATATCCACACAATGAAATATTACACAGCTATAGAAAAGAATGACGTACTAAAATTTGGATGAACCTTGAAAACATCATATTAAATGAAAGAAGCCAGAAACAGAAGACACACACACACATGCAGATTTACTTACATAAATACACATATGTACGTATATAAACACATGCATATACACATCATCTTATATTTGCAAAGTTGCAATTGAGGGTTTTGTTTTTAAGTATGTTGACCAAAGGTTCATGTAGTATAATAGGAAAGCACTTAGCCCTATTGAAGGTGACGGGCTTGGCAGATAGAACTCTCTTCTTCTACCTCCCTCCCCTTTAGAGAGTTTATTGGTATACTTTTCTGAGATAAAATGGGAGAACAAATCCAAGAATTCATAAAAGAAGGTTAGACAATCAGTGACTAGAAATTAGAGCCTAAAGTACTAGTAAAAATTTTTTTTTTAAAAAAAGAAACCCACTCTGACAAATCAGCTAAACTTTCCTTATTTAACAGCACCAAAGAGCAAGAGCCTGTGCTTGCTTTTAATCAGCAAGCCTCCCTGCTATGAATTACTTTTTGCCTCTAACTCAGGAATCCACTGCATTTTCAGCCTTAGTTTCTAAGGGGAAGTGATGAGAAATACGACTGTGTTCCAAAAGGTTGCAGCAAATTATATGTGGATTTGATCTGAGAGCCATGAATTGTAAGGAACAATTCACAGCTTGATTTCAAGCTTCAATCCTATGATCTCATGGACCAAGATATGGTGAATGAGATGTAACTTCTCTAATGGAACTGCAGGGAGAACTACCAAATCTGTTGTCAATATAAGTGACATTCATTCGTCCCTTTATTTATACAAACAGGTATTTATTGAACACTTATCTATCAAGCAACATGGAAATCACTAGGAATAAAAGATGTACAAGACAAAAATCTCTACCTTGAAAATGTCACAGTGCATTAAGGAAAGGCAAACATATCACAAACCCTTAGAGAAATGGTGGGATGGACAGTAATAATAATAGACTTTTGTGCTCCTCTGATAACATAGTGATACATCTAATTCTGCTGGGGTCTGAGTTTCACGGAGGAGGTGATGCCAAATATGAGTCTCGAGGCAAATGTGTAGGAAAACAAAGGTGGAAAATAATAGTCCAGACAGAGAAAAAATTATGAGGAAAAACATAAGAACATGTCATATTCTGAATCCTGCAGTTTGTATGGAATGACTACAACCTGTGACATCTGTGGAGAAATAGCACAAAAGATTGACAAGGAGGGACTAGATCATGCCATAATAAGATTGGTCTTCATCCTATAGGCAATGGAAAGCTATTGCAGGATTTAAACAAGAGAGTTTGGATCAGGTTAGATTTAGGACAATGTAGAAGATGAAGTGGAAGGAGTCTAGAAGCAGGAATACTCAGTAGAAGACTATTGGAAGAGTTCAGGTGAGAGGTGGCAAGTTCAAGTCAAAGTCCAGGTGAGAAGTAAGAATGGAGAGTAGAGAAACTACACATGCTTTGGAGATAGACCTGATGAAGTTGTAACTATGTAAATGTGAGTGGTCTCAGATCATGCTCAGGTTATTAAATTGTGAGACACAGAAGAGCAGTAGGAAAGCTTTGAGGGGAAGGTCAAAGATGGAGCTTTAAGGTACTTGTGAACATTCAGAAAATCGAGCGGTAGAAATATGGGTCTGGCACTTAGGGAGGAGAACCAAACTAGAGAAACAGGTCATGGAGTCTCTGTGTATCACTAATAATAATGGTTGTATATGGCTGATGTTTCCCAGCAAAAGTTATACAGAGTAATGAAAGAAGATTGCCAAGAACAGAACCAAGGAGAAAGAAAAGATGCATCAGTCTGAGAGGTGGAAGAAACATAAAGGGCATGGTGTCAAAGAATGAGAAAATTTTAGGAAAGAGGGAAAATGTTTAGGAAATTTTATCATAGAATGATAAGTTTAGTAAAGAAAAGCACCCAGGGTTAACAATGAGAAGATCACCAGCAATCTCTGTTAGGGCAGTTTTCATGAAGTGGTGAGGCATGACTTACTTCGTAAAATCAGCACCAGTAGTCCCTAGCTTTTTAAATTAATTTCCAACAATTTTCTTAAGTCCCCCAGAATTTCTTATTTTTTTAAAAATTCTCACAAGTTCCCTACTTTCACAGTCCAAACGGGGGGAGGGAGTCCCCTGACATCTACAGTCTGGCTGAGAAAGAAGGCAGGTGTCCTGGAGTTCTCTTTGCAGAACTCGTGTAGAAATCTGGCCCTGCAGAGAGCTACAAGCAAGGCAAGCTGTCCCCCCAGTAAGAGTAAACTGGATTCCAGGTTGCCTGCTTGAAGGCAGTGGGGACAGTTAGGAGTAAGGAGGGCATAGTAAAGAGTAGAGAAAATTTAGAATAGCTGTCTGGGAAACAGTGACATAATTACACAAAGTAGGATGTTAAATTCATGCATAAGAAATGAATGAGTGAACAGTTACCCACAGAGAATGAAAGTGGACCTGTGGCAATGGATTGTCCTAACACCTGCATTTACCACAACTGATTTTTTTTTTAATTTAGGCCATGCCAAGACAGGCATTTTAAGACCACTGTTCTTAATGTTCTATCTCATTGGATTTAATGAGTCGTACTTAAAAACAAATGGACTGTTTTCTATAGGGCCAGATTCACCCTCAACTTCACAGAGTAGAAACTTAAAATGTTTGAAATTAACCCAAATCAATTTTTAAAAGATTTTCTCAGGAGAGAGAAGAGGATACATTTGGTTAAGACCCTGAGTGCCATGTGAAACATGTAAAAGATTGACTGAATGAAAATAGGCCATCCTTTGTCTCCCTTAGACACTAAGCCACCTTTTATTCTACTCTTTTTTACTTTAATTGGAAAAATTTTAGAACCAGTTTTTTTCTAAATATCTGAATACTTATTTTTCTCCCTTTCTAAAAAGAAATGTCAGAGATTAAAAAATTAAATCTTCCTTCCTTGAAACTAGCAAGAAAAGAACTGTTTGGTTCTAATTGTAGGTATTGTCTGGATTATATATTTTCCAGTTTCCTAGTAGAGTTTCTAGTATGCTCTGCTAGTTTCCCCAGCAGTTTCAACCCCTAGTAGAACACTGGCTATTGTATAATCTCCCCAGTTGAAAGTATCCACAGTCAAGAACAACAGCATGCATTCTGGACATACTTATTTACCACAATTTCTCTCTAAATATCATAATGTCCTTTTACTATGAAATTTTGCAGGCTATGATGTAAAAGAGAGCCCTCTCTCTGTGTGGCTCTTTTCTTGGGGCTTCAAGGAAATTGCCCCCTTGCAGCTGGTGTTTCTGAAAGTGAGTTATCAAAATTACTAACCATTTCCATTTAGGTTGTGGATTAAATGTTTGCAAATGGCAGCTTTAGCCTCTGGCAATTTAAAAACTGGGCTTAGCTTAAAGTACCAGCTGACACTAGGTTTTACCTTCTTTTAATTTCATTCCAAAAAATGACTCAGATATTCACTCCAAGCTACCCACCCCTTAAAATTATTTTCTATTAATGGGCAGAAACAGATTAAAGAACCTACAGTGTGCCTTCGATTTATAGAGCCACCATGCTTTGATTCATTCGATAAACATGCATTGGGTGTCTAGCCTACAGTGGGGTGCTGCATTTGCAGAGTTCGTAAGCATGGCCTTTTCCCTCAGGTCCTTGCAAACCAGTCAGTAAAGAACATTGTAAGTTCTACAGTAGAGGTGTGCACAGAGAGGAGGGCCGTCACCATCAACTGTACTATATACTGACTTGTCTGAAGTTTAAAATATTTTGTATCAGAAGAGAGGGATCCCCATTTTATGTAATTAATTCAGCAATTCCTTTGATAAAACATAGCCCTTTTGTAAATGCTTTCTTAATTAGTTTCTTTCTAACTTTAGAATTTCTTAAAGTAAGTCACACTTATAATTTCTGCCCTTGAAATAAGTATGTAAGAGTAAATATTTGTGAGATGTTACAGCATCCTAATATGTTTTACACTATTAAAGTTTGTGTGAATTTAGAGTGAGAGTATATGTATTTCTTTTTCTTTCATGTAGAATCTTGCAACTGGGTGGGTTCTTAGAGATCATGTGCTCCTGGGATGGAAAACTTGAAGTCCAAAATTTAGAACTCACCAGGTCATACTGTGAGAGGGGACAAATAGGGCCTAATATACCAGTCTGCTTTTCACAAAAAAATATTTTAATCTATGCTTAGAATGTTCTTATGAGCATTGATTTGGTAAAAATATATTTAAATTCTCAAATTTTATATTTAGAAAATCTCATGTAAATTTATTAGGTCACGTTCAAGAAAGCCTTAAAGAGCAAATCATGAATAAAAAATAGCCACTTCTAGAAGTTGTTCCTTTTTTCAACACTGTTTGTTAAAGCCACAGTTATGATATATGCTCTCTGTAAAAGGTCAATTAGCGGATTCCCCAGGATATTTAAAGTTTTGTGTTATCTTCTAAATGTCAAGTTGAAGTTAGAAATGTTACATTTGGGAGAATTTTGCCATAAAATAGTCCAAATGATGAAAAGCAAATATTCCAGGTCAAGGATAAGGGAGTGGTAGGGAATCATACTTTGCCTCCAGAAGCCTGAGAGGCTCCAAGGCCAAATCAGTTGGCCAATCAGTTCCCAACAGTGGCCCACTCCCTGAGATGGCAAGAGAATTGAACTCTTTTTAATATTTGGCCTCTTTTCACTGACCGACCCCTATGAACTGGTGTGAAGTAGTACAAAAGACAGTTTTTCATGCTTTTTTAATATGAGGAAGGCCGGAGCCTACACATAAACTATGGGGTATGTTCTAGGAGAGGTCTGAAAGTATAAAGAGAAGAAAATAACCAATGGGACAAAGTGTTGGTCCTAGTGAAGACCAAGGGGAATAAGATTGAAAGCTCTGATAGAAGGATGACCTTTGAACAATTTTTTTTCAGATCCTGGAGGAAAACAGGCGAGGATAGATGTGGCTATAGATATCTTTGTTCATGTCTGAGTTTAAAGTTGAAAAAGCTCACTCCTAATCTCTTCAGTTTTCACTGGGAAGCAAGGCAAGGCCATTTTCAAAAAGATTTGTAGGAGGGAATAAGGATTGGGATTGTAGGAGAGTTGTGGGCATTTGGGATATCAGTTGTGGGAATGGGGAAAATCACTGATTAGGGACAGGTAAAAGTTTCCTCCCAGCAGTGAGGATCCAGCTGCAGTTGAATACTGTGATTGTGGCGTTTCACCAATATGCCTGGTTATGTTAATTCTCCACCAGTAAAGAGCAACTTAGATGTAGAAAGTAAAAACATAGAAAGAAACAAACATAAAAGTTTATAGGTTGACTTTATAGGAGAACCTAAATACCAAAACACTGAGGGTCTGGTGAAAGTGGTTAAAGTCGTTTACAATTAAAGTCTGACAGAGAAGGATGCAAAGCCATGAAGTTAGTGAAGCATCAGGAAAAAAGGAGTGTGGAAGATCTCTGAGACAGAACAGTTATCCTAGGAGTAAGGAAGTAAGAGATCTTGAAGGAAAGGAATAAGAAATCTGTGTATGTGATTAAGATCAGGGATCAGCTGACTTCCTGTAAAGGGTAAGATAGTAAATGTCTGTGGCTTTGCAGGCCATATGGATTCTGTTAGACTTCTCAACTCTGCCCTTGAAGTTGAAGGTATTCATAGATAAGTAAACAAATGGGCATGGCTATGTTTCAGTAAAACTTTATTTACAAAAATGGGGTGTGGTCTGTATTTGTCTCAAGGGCTATAGTTTGTTGACCCCTCTTCAAGATAATGACAATTACCAGGATGTGGAGGAAGTTAAGTGGAGGTGAAGGCTGTTAGAAACCAAGGGGCCAAGATGCTTTAAGATTAGTATATTGAATATAAACCATCTAGAGCTAACAGACATCTAGAGAACACTTCACCCAACAACAACAGAATAACACATTCTTCATAAATGTACAAGGAACATTCTCCAGGACATCATATGCTCGGCCACAAAACGAGCCTTGGTAAATTTTAAAAGGATTGAAATAATACAGTGTATGTTCTCTGATCACAGTGGAGTGAAATTAGAAATCACAAATCACTAACAAAGAAATCTGGGAAATTCACAAGTATATGGAAATTAAATAATGCACTCCTCAATTGCTAATGGATCAAAGAAGAAATCACAAGGGAAATGACAAAATACTTTGAGATGAATGAAAATGAAGACATAACACACCAAATATGGATGCAATTAAAGCAGTGCTTAGGGGGAAATTTATAGCTATAAATGCCTACATTAAAAGGAGAAAAATATCACAATCAAAAATCTAATCTTTTATATTAAGAGAAAGAAGGAGCAATAATCAGGTCTGAGATGGCCTGAGGAGATGGAATGGGATGAAAGCCCAAATAGAGAAGTTGACCTTAGCTGAGAAGAATGGCTTCTCTTCGTAACTGGAGCATAGAAAAGTAGAATGGTTTATATGTTTGCTATAAGATTATAAATTTCCCATCTTTACCACTTTCATCTGTTTTCTCTGTAAAGCTGAAGTTGAGGTCATTTGCAGAGAGTAAAGGGAAATGGAGCATTGGAGATTTGAGCAATAGTTTTTGTGTAGAATGGTTAAAATAGTCCTCCTATAGAGTTGACTAGAGAAAACTATTGAGAATTTCAGGCTGTTGAGGATCTTTTTGAGGCTGGTAGTAGTGTGTTACAGAGGAACTACTGATCTGCCGTGTTGTGTAATTCCTTCAGCTGCATTTGGCTAGGTGGGTGAAGGCACAGAAAAGGCAAATGTTTGTGTTCATGTATAGCTAGATGGGTGAAATGAGAAGATAAACAGGCAGGGAAATTTAAGATGTTGAAATGATGGGTCATGGTCAATAAGCTAGTTAAGGACAGAACTAAAGAAAGGAAAAAGCTAAGGAATAGGGAGCAAATAGATCACTTAACTGGAGGTCACCAGGAGGTCTAATATACAAATCGGCTTCATGAGGGCAGAGAAACTGTTTTGTTTGCTAATGAGTTCCAGCCCCTGGAATAGTGCCTGGCACAGAGTAAGTGTAAAATATTTGTATTTGTTGAATGAATGATCATGACAGAGCAGGGATCATTTAGGAAGAAAGCTGGAAGAATGGAAGGTTGTGGTCAGAGTTGGATGCTTGAATGGTGATAGAGAGGCGGAGCATTATGGGTAACACCTTGTATGTCTGACATGCACATACAGTAGGTTCTTGGTAACTATTAGCCTTAATCATTAAGTTTTTTGGCCTTTTATAGGAAATAAGTATTTTTTGAGAAATTAAGTAGAAAGTAATTTCTCTACAAATGGATGAATTGACATTTCCCAAATAAGTATCATTTAAAGCCATTGAAACAATCAAAGTTGTTAATTCTACCTCATATGGGCAGAATAAAAAAACAAACAAATAAATAAACAAACAAAATACTAGTAGGAATGATCTTCCTTTCCAAATTAGCCTAGTCTAGTTCTCAAAGCCAGAAGCTCGGAGTACTTCTTATGCTTTCTATTGTTTTATTTTGCTTATCACAAGTGTGGGAAATTTTAGATTCACAATACTGTATCACCTTTCTAAAGTGTATTGATCTTTCGGTAGTCTCTGAAAGACCTCTTTTTTTGCTTTTAGAATAAGGTTGAAGTCTCATTAAAAATAGACTATTTGCAAAGGAAAGGTTTACAGACAGAGGCTGAAATGGCAATAATCTAATGTTTAAACAACGCCAGTTTTTTTCCATTTAGCTAAATGTATCAAAGAAGTACTTTGGTTTTGAGGATTCACATCTTCTTTGGCTAACTTGTGGTAATTCTTACCCTGCTTCTCTCCCACACCCCACTGTGTAATTACTTGTACACAGTAGATATTAATAAGTCTGTATTGACTGTTCTTTAATTATGTATGGAGTTCGTTCAGGTTTTTTCTGTGAGATGTTATGGGAAAACCCGAATGAACTTTTTGGCCAACCCAAGAACAAGCAGTTCTCTGAAATGCCCTTCTCTGTACCTCTTTGCTGGGTAAATTTCTCTTATGATCCAGTTCAAATATCGTCTCTGAAATTATCCCCCACTCTTACAGGCGAATAATCAGGCCTCTGTCCTTAGAGTAGTTCTTTACTGTTTTCTATCATATTACCATTATTTACTGGTGTAGCTATTTCTCATCGTTGCCTTTTATCTATCAAGGAGCAGGGAATTTAGCTTATTCATCTTAGGGTCTCCATACCTTGTGTGTGCCTGCTATGTATAAAGTGCTCCAGGTTTGTCTGGCAAATAGTATGACAGTGAGAAAACTCATTCTACAAGAACGCTGTAGGCTTATGTTGGAAAACCCTGCCCTCTAAAGGATTTTGCCTCTTTAAAATTTTCCTGCATTTAGGATACTGCTGTTAGGTGAGCAATGATTAATTGGTTATGGCTCTGTAATCCAATCAGTGGATGTAATTAACTTAGAGAAATGTTAGCCTTTTTCCCTACACCAACTTTTTTTTTCTTTTCTCTTTAAAAAAAAATTTTAGGGACTTCCGTGGTGGTCCAGTGGTTAAGGCTCTGTGCTCCCAATGCAGGGTCCTGGGTTTGATCCCTGGTCGGGGAACTGAGATCCCACATGCCACATGGTGCAGCCTAAAAAATAAAAAAAAATTATACAATTTTGAAAGGTTACAGCTTCTTTTAATTAAGCATACAACATAGTTGATTTTCAATATATATTTATTAAAAATACAGATGTCCACCAAGATGTTAACAGTGACCATTATTTGGGTGGTGGCATTTTTATTTTTTAACTTTTTTCTCTAGATATAATTTTTTTCATTCTTTGAATTTTCTATTTCATGATATATATTAGGGGAAAATTCCATTTTTTAGAAGATATGGTACATGATGGAGACATTTAAGAGAAATAAATGCTTTGGTACAGTTTGGAACCAGGCAGCTGGTTCAAGATGGACCAGTCCATGCTCCAGTAACAAATCTCAGTGGCTTAGGAAAACAAAAGTATATTTGCTGTAGATAGACAGGGGTTCTTCTACATCCAATATTGCACATCCAATCCTCCATCTCAAAGTAGTTTCCAAAGTTGCTGCAACCAGAGGAGGGAGAGATGGAAGAGACCAGCCAGCTCTCACCTGCCTCAGCACATGTCATTTGCCATGACCAAAACAAGTGCCATGGCCCCAAGCTTACTGAAAAGTAAAGTGGAAAATGCAGGGGAGCACATATTGTTTACTGACTGAGCAGCAGTTGTCTCTGAACATGACTACAACTCGTTTCATTTTACAGTTACTGTAATGAATGTATGTTGGATCCAGACTGCGGTTTCTGCTATAAGATGAATAAATCAGCCGTCAGTGACTCCTCCTGTGTTCCAGTTAATAAAGCATCTACAAACGAGGCAGCCTGGGGCAGGTATGTAGCTCAGTATATACCATAAGAATATACAATAAAATTTCAGAATGAGTCTTATTTTTAAACTTACAGAATGACTGCACTTACAGTCAATGACTCTACTTCTTTTAAATTGGTCTTCTTTTAAAGAATCTTTGAAACTGGTCTTTATAACTACATTACTTTGCAGCATATTCTGATGAGTGTGGGTAGACAACATTGCAACTGTATGTTTCACAAACTTAGAATATAAACTCTAGCCTAGATTTCAGGAAATCCAAATTTCAGACCCAGCGTTGTCCTAATAAGCTACAGGACTTTGGATCTTGAGGCAGGTATTTCTAAATATTGCCAAGGCAGTTTCTCCTGCTGGGTATTTTTAAATTATACTAATAATTTCCAAACTCCCAAACTTAAGTGAAAGACAGAAAATTGTCAAGTCAAAATGAATTATTATCACTTTAAATTCTTTTAGTACTTTCCTGGAAGTCAGAGAAATTAAACAAAATAAGGATAAAGTTGGTAATTATAGGCAAGTATGAGAAAGTATAAACCTTTCTCTTTTTGACAGATCACATTGGTTTATAGTAGGCACATTAAAGAAATATTAGTATAGAACAAATATGAACTAATATTCATATTCATGGATACAAAAACATGTAAGTATTATTTGACATGGCTTTAACCTCTTTTATGTTTTAAATTCTCATAAAAAGAATAGTATCCTCTCATTCTGTCTCCTAATACTGATGAAGGCAATGAAATCTGTAATAAAGTGCTTGTATCTCCTAGGAGCCATGAAGTATAATATATCATTATTAATCATTATGCTGTTGTCATTAATCATTTTATTAGGGAATTACTCCAAAGAAGTAGAAATAAATTATATGGTAGTTGAGTGAAAATCCAGACCACATTTTAAATACACTGATTAAAAAGAAATATGTAAAAGAAATGCAATTATTACTTAAAATGAAAACATGAAAGAGCTTCTTTTAAAACACCCAGCACATACCTTTCATCAGTCAAGCTTTATTAGGAAGTTAATTGATTAAATATTTTAAATGTAATAGTTTACAGCTTTAATCCTTATGATTTTTTTCAATAGAAAAAGCCTGAAAGTTACCAGTCAAGAATTATGAACATTATGAAATCTGTGTATGTAGTTTCCTGTATTTCATAGAATTAATTTACAAACTTAAGAGAAATGTCTACTGATGGTAAGGGGACGCTAAAATTAGATGTTTCTCTCTTCCTCAGTAGAAGGTCTAGAGGTCAGAGGTCTCAAAATAAGAGTCTTGTTCTTTTTGCAAATAACAAATTGTACAACTTTTTAATAGAAATGTGTATTACTTCTTTTATTTCAACTTATTCTTAGATTTTATTTATATTTTTGTACCATTATTCCTTGGTTACACACACTACTAGAGAAAAGTGAAAACAGATAATACCCAAGTAGGAAAAATACAAAGAACTAAACAAAATATACAAAGAACTTTCATGTTTGTGGACTATTCTTAGAATAACCTCAAATTCTTTACTGCCTGTCCCCCCGCCAAAAAAAAAACAGGTTTTCTCACTCTTCTCTGTGCTGAGCAACAACCCTCCTCCTAGCTTGGCCACTGTGGTGGCTTGCCTCAATCTGTTCTAGAAAGAAAGCAAAAAATGCAGGATATGTTAACCATGAAAAATTCCTACAACAGATTTTCCATTTGTAGGTAAAATAGCATTCACTATATTTTTGTTTATTAGTTGGTTGACAGGTTTTATGCAGTTACCTAGGATGGAATTTTCAGGGTAAAATCTACCATTACCTTGGATTCATATTTGAGATATACTATTTCTAGATGTTTTAGGGTCAAGTATTGAGGCAATTCATAGACAGAAACTGAGATCTCTAATCGTAGCTGTTTCCTGAGAAGACACCAGGTAAAATGATAATACCATTCATGATGGGGATAGTATGCTGATTTTGATGTACTCTGAATTATCTCAACATAATGAAAACCATTTGTCCATATAATCAACTATAATTAGTTGGAAACAAAACTTTAAGTCAATCAGCATGCTTTTCTATATCTATGTAGTTATATTTCAATCAAAAGTTTTTTTTAATCATTTAGTTCTCAAAAGAGATATACAAATGACCAAGCACATGAAAAACTGTTCAGCATCACTAATCATTAGGGAAATGCAAGTCAAAACTATAATGAGATATTACCTCAGACCCCTTAGGATAAAAAACAACAACAAAAACAAAACAACAATTGTTGTGAAGCATGTGGAAAAATTAGAAACTGTATGCACTGTGGATAGGAATGTAAAATGGTGCAACCAGTCTGGAAAACAGTATTTTAAGACAGAATTATATATCATTTAACAATTCCATTTCTGGGTATATGTCCAAAAGAATTGAAAGCAAGGTCTTAAAGTTATATTTGAATACCCATGTTCATAGCAGCATTATTCACAATAGCTAAAAGATGGAAGCAACTCAAGTGTCATTTGACGGATGAATGGATAAACAAACTCTATATACAAACAATGATATATTATCATATTTAAAGGAAAGAAATTCTGGCTACTACAACATGAATGAACCTTGAAGACATGATGATAAGTGAAATGAACAAATACCGTATGGCTCCACTAATATGAGGTACCTAGAGTAGTCAGGTTTATAGAGACAGGAAGAAGAATGGTGGTTGCCATAGGCAGGGGCAAGAAGGAAATAGGGAGTTTGTTTAATGGGTATAGAGTTTCAGTTTTGGAAATGCAATGAGTTTTGGAGGTTGCTTGCACACTAAGGTGAATATGCTTTAACACTACTGAACTGTGCAATAAAAATGATTAAAATTTAAAATGGTTAATTAAAATGGTAAATTTTATGTAATGCGTACTTTACAATTAAAACTTTTAAAAAGGAAAATCCGTGTTAAAATCATTTAACATACTTCTAGAAAATACAGTATACTTAGCTGATAGAAAACCTCCTCCTGTCCGTCATCCTCGGTACCTCCTACATGCATCCCACACACAGGCAAATACAGGTTTAATTCACAGCTGAACTTGAGAGAAATGCCCACGTGCCACCAATGAGAATGAGAGCAGTGAGCCCATGTGGAAACCCAGCAGCCCATGGGAATATCAGAACAGAAGCCAGCCTAAAGGGTGAGAGGCTAGTGTTTTAGGTGCTGAGAAGACAAAGGTGCAGGTCTTGACTCTGGAGCTATGATGGGCTACCTAGGCTCTGAAACAGAGACAAGAAAAACTGTTGGCCTGGGCTAGGCAAGCTGCTAAAGTCTCTGTGGCCCACTTGGGACCTTGAATAGAAATAGCGTCACACATGAGAAAGCAAAACCAGGAGCATTTACTGTGGGGAAATATGGCTTATAACTTCACACTGCCTTCGTGAAGGGGGAACCATAGGAGAAACATGAAGAGTGAAAAAGTGGGTCCCAAACTGGAGACATCTATAGAGCTAACTCAGAAAGAAACATGCAATTGTCAGAATCCAGGACACATGAGACTTTCATGGAAAGCAAATATGAGATAGTCAGAAATTTAAAACTACATCAATTTATGAAGAAAAGAAAGTCACCAAGTGTGACAGATGGAAGAATGAATACCTAAAGAAACTTGTATTACCAAAAAAAAAAAAAAAAATTAAGAGACTTTAATATGTTTAAAAGAAAAAAAGGAAATAGTATAATTTTTTCAATTATACTGAAAGCTGCACACTTATGATTTGTGCGGTATGTGGGTATGTATGTGTGTGTGTATATATATATACACATATATATACATATATAACAAATGTTATACTTAAGTAAATTTTGTAAAAAAAAAAAAAACTTGGAAAGCTAAACTTCTAGATAAATAACATAGAATGTGGTATGAGAACTTTGGGGGAAAAAAAAAAGCCCTCTATATTCTTTGGTTTGTTTTCAGAAGGAAATGGAGATTGTAATTAGTTTGCAGCTTGTTAAATATAGGTGTTAAAAATATAAGTATAATCTCTTAAAGATATATACTAGTACAGAGAGAAAAAAGAGAATGAATCAAACTAATAAAGACAGGAAAAGGGGAAGATTACAGGAAAAAAACATGGTTAAGAGAAACCACCAAAAAAAAAAAAAACCAGCAAAATTAGTTACATGCAAATGTACCTGTTATTAAAGTGAAAATAACTCAATTAAACATACCTATTAAAGACAAAGTTCCTCGCACTAGATTTTTTTAATGCAGTTATGTGCAGTTTACAAGAGACAGTCATTGAAAGATTGGAAATAAAGGAGTGGAAAAAATTAGATAAGTGCTCAATCAAGAAGACAAAAAATAGCAGAGGTTAGAGAATTTGGAAAACTTAATAACAAGCTTGATGTAAGAGTTAAATAATGAACCTAACACATAGAGAACTTCATTCTTTTCAAGCAAACATCAAACACTTATGAAGATTTACCATATTCAAGCACAAAGAATAAATTTATATAAATGTAAATTCCAATAAATTCTAAGTAAATCCAGATAATCAGTATTGTGCAAAATGTCTTTTCAGTGATAACACTGCAAAGCAATAGAAAGATATTTATCACGTCTTTTACTTTAGTCTGTAAGCTTAAAAAAAAAAAACTTCAAATTAATTAATGAGTTAAGAAGGAATCATAATGGAAACCAGGACACTGAAATTAGTAACGGACAAGATCCACAAGAAGTAAGAGCTAGAATACAGAGTTAGTCTGCAGAGTAAGCAGAGGATGGAAATTAAAAGACAAGAGGAAAAAATAATGCAAAGCAAAGAAATACTAGAGAAGATCCAAAAACAAAAGTTGGTTCTTAGAGAAGACAAATTTAATGGAGAAAACTCTGGCAATACTGGTTAAGAAGAGAGAGAAGGCACAGACAGTATTTAGAATGAGAAAAAAGGGCATATAAAGATAGTAAAGATTTTAAAATTCATAAGAGAATATTATGAATAATGCTGTCCAGTGCATTTGGAAACAGATAAAATAGTTTCCTAGAAAAAACATAACTTTCCAGAACCAGCTTGATACCTCTGTGAAGTGTGATTTTTATTCCCATTGTACAGATGAAGACAGTGAGGCTTAGAGGGTCTGAATTACTTTCTCAAAGTCAAAAAGCCAGTAAGTCCATTGCTTTTAGGGAAGCAACAATTGGGTAGAAGAAAGATGCACATTTTTGAGTTGGCTTCAAATTTGAGCTTTTATCATTTCCCTCATCATTGGCACTGGGACAGTCTGGGCCTCTATGAGCCCCAGTCTTCATCTGTAAAATGGGAATAATATAATTGCTGTGTTGAACAATATCGTTTTTTATTTGTTTTCATTGAAGTATAGTTGATTTACAATATTGTGTTAGTTTAAGATGTATAGCACAGTGATTCAGTTATTTTTTTCAGGTAATATTCCATTATAGGTTATTCAAGATATTGAATATAATTCCCTGTGCTATACAGTAAATCCTTGTTGCTTGTCTATTTTATGTATAGTAGTTTGTGTCTGTTAATCCCATACTCCTAATATACAATATAACATACAATATTCCATTGTGTGTATGTATATATATATATATATGCGTGTGTATGTGTGTATATATATGTCTATACACACACACACACACACACACCCCACATCTTCTCTATCCATTCATCTGTCAATGGACATTTAGGTTGCATCTGTGTCTTAGCTATAATGAATAGTGCTGCTATGAACACTGGGGTACATATATCTTTTCAAATTAGAGTTTTCATTTTTTCTGGATATGTACCCAGGAGTGGGATTGCTTGATCACGTGGTAGCTCTATTTTTAGTTTTTTAAGGAACCTCCATACTGTTTTCCAAAGTGGTTGCACCAATTTACATTCCCACCAACATTTGAGGGTTCCCTTTTATCCACAGCAGTGTGGTTTTTATGAGCTTTAAATGAGTATTTCTGAAGACACTCATAAAAATGTAATGTTCTGCACACATATAAGTAGTACATATCCTGTAACAATTTTAATTTTTCTTACATTTGTCAATAACACATTTTCTAGACTAGAATAAGCACTTCCTAACAGATAAGTGCATTAGAATACTTTCTATTTATTTATCTGTGTCTATTCATGCACCTCCATCTCCCCTGGCTTTCTATACACACAAAAACAAAAATAATCTATTCTGGTACTTCAAATATTCTGACTCTTTAAAAGTATTGTTAATTAGGGATACTTTCTTAATGTGCTGATTCAGTATTTGCTTCCTATAATACAACATTTTCGCTCTGTAATTAGGCACACCAAAATAGCCAGATAGATCCTTATTTGGCAATTCATTGTTCTAACTTGCACTGAATGTCTGGTTTATTGTATTCATTCAGCAGATATTTTTCTCAAATCTGCACTCTGATACAACACCCAGCCTGTCTTCCCAGCTACCCACACAGAAGTCTAGTCAATCGAAACCCCCTGCTATCACCCTAATATCCATTATGATTTCTGATCGCTTTGCCTTTCCTCATGTTGTGCTTTCTGCCTAGGATTTACCCTCCTTCTCCCTCTTTTGAATCTCTGACTCTGACTTCTAAGCATTATTTTTTGCCCAGATTAGGTATCACTTTTTCCTTGCAATCTCTCTGATTAGCCCCAGAGAACAATGCTTATTATATCCCCTGTTGTCCCCTCTAGCACTTACCTGTATTACTTATGATAATTATACTGTCTTATGTGATAGTGATTTGAGTTTGGATGTATCTTCTCTTTTAGATTATAAATTCCAATGTCTGTATCCTGCAGTATTTTAAATTCCTCAGTGCCTTACCATTCAGTCAATAATCATTAAATAACAAAAATGGAAAAGTCTGCCATCACCAGAAAATATATAAGGGTTTGAACGTAACAAAGTTACAAATGAGAGGATATGATGTTCCCATTATTTCATTTTAGTGATATCTTCTACATTCATTCTAAAGGAAAAATGAGAATGATGTGATTTTTAATAAACAATGTTAAATGTTTACCTGGTACTCATTAAAACACTAAGAAAGTTTAAAAAATAAAAATTAACCATGTACTCCAAATATGCATACTGCATATTGCTTGTAGTCATACTACATGAAAAATACTTTTTAATAATTATTGGAAGAAGTATTCAGCAAATTTCCTCCAAACATTCATTGGTATGCTAGGGAAGCAATATATCTATGGTGACAGTATAAGATCAGGTGTACTACAGAAGTAGGCCAAATAGCAAAAAGGGGATTTTCCCTTTATCACCTCTTCTTTTTTAATTTTTAAAGACATATATCGGTTTTGCATTTAGAAAAAGGAATTTATTTTATCATTAACAAACTATATCAGTATCTTAATTATTCATGTACAAGATTGATATTTTTGTTAGTTATTCATATTAGGGATTTAAAATCCTCAAGCTGTGCTACTAAACTAATAACAGTATAGTTCAAAATTAATTTTTGCTAGCATATATTTTATCTATAGAGAGAAGTAACAGAGAATATAACAGGATACTTTTAATCAATTTTGCTTTTTTAAATTTTTATAATTTTTATTTTTTTGAGGTAGAGTTGATTTGTAATCTTTCAGGTGTAGAGAAAAGTGATTCAATTGTACATATATATATTCTTTTTCAGATTCTTTTCTATTATAGGTTATTACAAGATACTGAATATAGTTCCCTGTGCTATGTAGTAGGTCCTTATTGTTTATCTATTTTATATATAGTAGTCTGTATCTGTTAATCCCAAGTTCCCCTTTGGTAGCCATAAATTTGTTTTCTACATCTGTGAGTCTCTTTCTGTTTCGTAAATAAGTTCATTTGTATCACTTCTTTAGATTCCACATAAAAGTGATATGATATTTGTCTTTCTGTGTCTGACATACTTCACTTACTATGATAATCTCTAGGTACATCCATGAAGCTGCAAATGGCATTATTTCACTCTTTTTTATGGCTGAGTAGTATTCTATTGCGTATATATACCACATCTTCTTTATCCATTCATCTGTCAATGGATATTTAGTTTGCTTCCTTGTCTTGGCTATTGTAAATAGTGCTGCTGTGAACACTGGGGTGCGTTTATCTTTTCAATTTAGAGTTATCTTTGGATATACTCCCGGGAGTGGGATTGCTGGATCATATGGCAACTCTATTTTTAGTTTTTTAAGGAACCTCCGTACTGTTCTCCATAATGGTTGCACCCACCAGTTTACATTCCCACTAACAATGTAGGAGGGTTCCCTTTTCTCCACACCCTCTCAGAGCATTTATTGTTTGTAGACTTTTTAATGATGGCCATTCTGACTGGTGTGAGGTGGTACCTCATTCTGGTTTGATTTGCATTTCTCTAATAATTAGCAATGTTGAGCATCTTTTCATGTGCCTGTTGTCCATCTGTATGTCTTCTATGTAGAAATGTCTGTTTAGGTTTACTTCCTATTTTTTGATTGGGTTGTTTGTTTTTTGATATTGAGCTGCATGAGCTGTTTGTATATTTTGGAAATTAATCCCATGTCAGTCACATGGTTTGCAAATATTTTCTCGCATTCCATAGATTATCTTTGCGTTTTATTTATAGTTCCCTTTACTGTGCAAAAGCTTTTAAATTTAATTACGTCCCATTTGTTTATTTTTGGTTTTGTTTCCATTACTCTAGGAGACAGAGCCAAAAGAATATTGCTGCAATTTATGTCAAAGAGTGTCCTGCCTATGTTTTCCTCTAGGAGTTTTATAGTATCCTGTCTTACATTTAGGTCCTTAATCTATTTTGAGTTTATTTTTGTATATGGTGTTAGAGAATGTTTTAATTTCATTCTTATACATGTAGCTGTCTAGTTTTCCCAGCACCACTTATTGAAGAGATTGCCTTTTCTCTAATGCGTATTTTTGCCTCCTTTGTTGTAGATTAATTGATCATAAGCATGTGGGTGTATTTCTGGGCTTTCTATCCTGTTCCATTGATCTATGTGTCTGTTTTTGTGCCAGTACCATACTGTTTTGATGACTGTAGCTTTGTAGTATAGTCTGAAGTCAGGGGGGGTGTGATTCCTCTAACTCCATTCTTCTTTCTCAAGATTGTTTTGGCTATTCGGTGTCTTTTGTGTTTCCATAAAATTGTTTAAATTTTTTGTTCCTGTTCTCTGAAAAGTGCCATTGGTAATTTAATAGGGATTACGCTGAACCTGTAGATTGCCTTCGGTAGTATGGTCATTTTAACAATGTTGATTTGTCCAATCCAAGAACACAGTGTATCTTTCCACCTGTTTATGTGGTCTTCAGTATCTTTCATCAGCATTTTATAGTTTTAAGGGTACAGGTCTTTTGCCTCCTTAGGGAGGTTTATTCCTAGCTTTTTGTCTTTCTGATGTGATGGTAAATGGGATTGTTTCCATAGTTTCTCTTTCTGATATTTCATTGTTAGTGTATAGAAATGAAGCAGATTTCTGTATATTAATTTTGTATCCTGAATCTTTACCTAATTCATTGATGAGCTCTGGTAGTTTTCTGCTGGTGCCTTTAGAATTTTCTATGTATGGTATCATGTCATCTGCAAATAGTGACAGTTTTACATCTTCCTTTTCAATTTGGAGTCCTTTTCTTCTCTGATTGCTGTGGCTGAACGTTCCAAAACTATGTTGAATAAAAGTGATGAGAGTGGACATCCTTGTCTTGTTCCTGATCTTACAGGAGATGCTTTCAGCTCTTCAACATTGACTATGATGTTATCTGTGGGTTTGTCATATATCACTTTTATTATGTTGAGGTATGTTCCCTCTATGCCCACTTTCTGGCGAGTTTTTACCATAAATGGATGTTGAATTTTATCAAAAGCTTTTTCTGCATCTATTTGAGATGATTGTATGGTTTTTATTCATCGTTTTGTTAATATGGTGTATCACATTGATTGACTTGTGAATATTGAAAAATCCTTGCATCCCTGGGATAAATCCCACTTGATCATGGTGTATGATCCTTTTAATGTATTGTTGCATTTGGTTTGTTAGTATTCTGTTGAGAATTTTTGCATCTATGTTCATCAGTGATATTGGCCTGTAATTTTCTTTTTTATGTGATACCTTTGTCTGGTTTTCATATCAAGGTGATGGTAGCCTCACAATTTTGCTTTTTATTTTTTTATTTTTTGTAACTTTTTTTTTATTCTTTCTACAATTTTTTAACATCTTTATTGGATTATAATTGCTTTACAATGGTGTGTTACTTTCTGCATTATAACAATGTGAATCAGTTATACATATACATATGTTCCCATATCTCTTCCCTCATGCGTCTCCCTCCCTCCCACCCTCCCTATCCCACCCCTCTAGGTGGTCACAAAACACCGAGCTGATCTCCCTGTGCTGTGTGGCTGCTTCACACTAGCTATCTATTTTACGTTTGGTAGTGTATATATGTCCATGCTACTCTCTCACTTTATCACAGTTTACCCTACCCCTCCCCATATCCTCAAGTCCATGCTCTAGTAGGTCTCTGTCTTTATTCCCGTCTTACCCCTAGGTACTTAATGACTTTTTTTTTCTCTTAGATTCCATATATATGTGTTAGCATACGGTACTTCTTTTTCACTTTCTGACTTACTTCACTCTGTATGACAGACTCTGGGTCCATCCACCTCACTACAAATAACTCAATTTCGTTTCTTTTTATGACTGAGTAGTATTCTATTGTATATATGTGCCACATCTTCTTTATTCATTCATCTGTTCAAGGACACTTAGGTTGCTTCCATGTCCTGGCTATTTTAAATAGAGCTTCAATGAATATTTTGGTACATGACTCTTTTTGAATTATGGTTTTCTCAGGGTATATGCCCAATAGTGGTATTGCTGGGTCTTATGGTAGTTCTATTTGTAGTTTTTTAAGGAACCTCCATACTGTTCTCCATAGTGGCTGTATCAATTTACATTCCCACCAACAGTGCAAGAGGGTTCCCTTTTCTCCACACCCTCTCCAGATTTATTGTTTCTAGATTTTTTGATGCTGGCCATTCTGACTGGTGTGAGATGATATCTCATTGTAGTTTTGATTTGCATTTCTCTAATGATTGATGACATTAAGCATTCTTTCATGTGTTTGTTGGCAATCTATATATCCTCTTTGGAGAAACGTCTGTTTAGGTCTTCTGCCCATTTTTGGATTGGGTTCTTTGTTTTTCTGTTATTGAGCTGCATGAGCTGTTTTGTAAATTTTGAAGATTAATCCTTTGTCAGTTGCTTCATTTGCAAATATTTTCTCCCATCCTGAGCGTTGCCTTTGGTCTTGTTTATGGTTTCCCTTGCTGTGCAAAAGCTTTGAAGTTTCATTAGGTCCCATTTGTTTATTTTTGGTTTTATTCCATTTCTCTAGGAGGTGGGTCAAAAAGGATCTTGCTGTGATTTATGTCATAGAGTGTTCTGCCAATATTTTCCTCCAAGATTTTGATAGTGTCTGGCCTTACATTTAGGTCTTTAATCCATTTTCAGTTTATTTTTGTGTATGGTGTTAGGGAGTGTTCTAATCTCATACTTTTACCTGTCCAGTTTTCCCAGCACCACTTATTGAAGAGGCTGTCTTTTCTCCACTGTATATGCTTGCCTCCTTTATCAAAGATAAGGTGACCATATGTCCTTGGGTTTACTTCTGGGCTTTCTATCCTGTTCCATTGATCTATATTTCTGTTTTTGTGCCAGTACCATACTGTCTTGATTATTGTAGCTTTGTAGTATAGTCTGAAGTCAGGGAACCTGATTCCTCCACCTCCGTTTTTCATTCTCAAGATTGCTTTGGCTATTCGGGGTCTTTTGTGTTTCCATTCAAATTGTGTAATTTTTTGTTCTAGTTCTTTGAAAAATGCCAGTGGTAGTTTGATAGGGATTGCATTGAATCTGTAGATTGCTTTGGGTAGTAGAGTCATTTTCACAGTGTTGATTCTTCCAATCCAGGAACATGGTATATCTCTCCATCTATTTATATCATCATTAATTTCTTTCATCAGTGTCTTATAATTTTCTGCATACAGGTCTTTTGTCTCCTTAGGTAGGTTTATTCCTAGGTATTTTATTCTTTTTGTTGCAGTGGTAAATGGGAGTGATTTCTTGATTTCACTTTCAGATTTTTCATCATTAGTGTATAGGAATGCCAGAGATTTCTGTGCATTAATTTTGTATCCTGCTACTTTACCAAATTCATTGATTAGCTCTAGTAGTTTTCTGGTAGCATCTTTAGGATTCTCTATGTATAGTATCATGTCATCTGCAAACAGTGACAGCTTTACTTTTTCTTTTCCGATTTGGATTCTTTTTATTTCCTTTTCTTCTCTGATTGCTTTGGCTAAAACATCCAAAACTGTGTTGAATAAGAGTGGTGAGAGTGGGCAACCTTGTCTTGTTCCTGATATTAGTGTGAATGCTTTCAGTTTTTCACCATTGAGGACGATGTTGGCTGTGGGTTTGACATATATGGCCTTTATTATGTTGAGGAAAGTTCCCTCTATGGCTACCTTCCGGAGGACTTTTATCATAAATGGATGTTGAATTTTGTCTAAAGCTTTTTCTGCATCTATTGAGATGATCATATGGTTTTTCTCCTTCAATTTGTTAATATGGTGTATCACATTGATTGATTTGTGTATATTGAAGAACCCTTGCATTCTTGGAGTAAAACCCACCTGGTCATGGTCTATGATCCTTTTAATGTGCTGTTGGATTCTGTTTGCTAGTATTTTGTTGAGGATTTTTGCATCTATGGTCATCAGTGATATTGGCCTGTAGTTTTCGTTGTTTTTGACATCCGTGTCTGGTTTTGGTATCAGGGTGATGGTGGCCCTGTAGAATGAGTTTGAGAGTCTTCCTCCCACTGCTATATTTTGGAAGAGTTTGAGAAGGATAGGTGTTAGCTCTTCTCTAAATGTTTGATAGAATTTGCCTGTGAAGCCATCTGGTCCTGGGCTTTTGTTTGTTGGAAGATTTTTAATCACAGTTTCAATTTCAGTGCTTGTGATTGGTCTGTTCATATTTTGTATTTCTTCCTGATTCAGTCTTGGCAGGTTGTGCATTTCTAAGAATTTGTCCATTTCTTCTAGGTTGTCCATTTTATTGGCACAGAGTTGCTTGTAGTAATCTCTCATGATCTTTTGTATTTCTGCAGTGTCAGTTGTTACTTCTTTTTTATTTCTAGTTCTATTGATTTGAGTCTTCTCCCTTTTTTTCTTGATGAGTCTGGCTAATGGTTTATCAACTTTGTTTATCTTCTCAAAGAATCAGCTTTTAGTTTTATTGATCTTTGCTATCATTTCCTTCATTTTTTTTTCATTTATTTCTGATCTGATCTTTATGATTTCTTTCCTTCTGCTAACTTTGGGATTTTTTTGTTCTTCTTTCTCTAATTGCTTTAGGTGCAAGGTTAGTTTGTTTATTCGAGATGTTTCCTGTTTCTTAAGGTAGGATTGTATTGCTATAAACTTCCCTCTTAGAACTGCTTTTGCTGCATCCCATAGGTTTTGGGTCGTCATGTCTCCATTGTCATTTCTAGGTATTTTTTGATTTCCTCTTTGATTTCTTTAGTGATCACTTCGTTATTAAGTAGTGTATTGTTTAGCCTCCATGTGTTGGTATTTTTTACAGATCTTTTCCTGTAATTGATATCTAGTCTCATAGCATTGTGGTCAGAAAAGATACTTGATACAATTTCAATTTTCTTAAATTTACCAAGGCTTGAGATGTGACCCAAGATATGACCTATCCTGGAGAATGTTCCATGACACTTGAGAAAAAAGTGTATTCTGTTGTTTTTTGATGGAATGTCCTATAAATATCAATTAAGTCCATTTGTTTAATGTATCATTTAAAGCTTGTGTTTCCTTATTTATTTTCATTTTGGATGATCTGTCCATTGGTGAAAGTGGGGTGTTAAAGTCCCCTACTATGATTGTGTTGCTGTCGATTTCCCCTTTTATGGCTGTTAGTATTTGCCTTATGTATTCAGGTGCTCCTATGTTGGGTGCATAAATATTTACAATTGTTATATCTTCTTCTTGGATCGATCCCTTGATCATTATGTAGTGTCCTTCTTTGTCTCTTGTAATATCTTTATCTTTTTTTTTTTTTTTTTTTTGCGGTATGCGGACCTCTCACTGTTGTGGCCTCTTTTTTTTTTTTTTGCGGTATGCGGACCTCTCACTGTTGTGGCCTCTCCTGTTGCGGAACACAGGCTCCGGACGCGCAAGCTCAGCGGCCATGGCTCATTAGGCCCAGCCGCTCCACGGCATATGGGTTCTTCCCCAACCGGGACATGAACCCGTGTCCCCCTGCATTGGCAGGCGGACTCTCAACCACTGCACCACTAGGGAAGCCCTAGTCTTTATTTTAAAGTCTATTTTGTCTGATATGAGAATTACTACTCCAGCTTTCTTTTGATTTCCATTTGCATGGAATATCTTTTTCCATCCCCTCACTTTCAGTCTGTATGTGCCCCTAGGTCTGAAGTGGGTCTCTTGTAGACAGCATATATATGGGTCTTATTTTTGTATCCATTCAGCCGGTCTGTGTCTTTTGGTGGGAGCATTTAATCCATTTACATTTAAGGTAATTATCGATATGTATGTTCCTATTCCCATTTTCTTAATTGTTTTGGGTTTGTTATTGTAGGTCTTTTCCTTCTCTTGTGTTTCTTGCCTAGAGAAGGTCCTTTAGCATTTGTTGTAAAGCTGGTTTGGTGGTGCTGAACTCTCTCAGCTTTTGCTTGTCTGTAAAGGTTTTAATTTCTCCATCAAATTTGAATGAGATCCTTGCTGTGTAATCTTGGTTGTAGGTTTTTCTCCTTCATCACTCTAAATATGTCCTGCCACTCCCTTCTGGCTTGCAGATTTTCTGCTGAAAGGTCAGCTGTTAACCTTATGGGGATCCCTTGTATGTTATTTGTTGTTTTTCCCTTGCTGCTTTTAATATGTTTTCTTTGTATTTAATTTTTGATAGTTTGATTAATATGTGTTTTGGCATGTTTCTCCTTGGATTTATCCTGTTTGGGACTCTCTGTGCTTCCTGGACTTGATTAACTATTTCCTTTCCCATATTAGGGAAGTTTTCAAGTATAATCTCTTCACATATTTTGTCAGTCCCTTTCTTTTTCTCTTCTTCTTCTGGGACCCCTATAATTCTAATATTGGTGTGTTTAATGTTGTCCCAGAGGTCTCTGAGACTGTCCTCAGTTCTTTTCATTCTTTTTTCTTTATTCTGCTCTGCAGTAGTTATTTCCCCTATTTTATCTTCCAGGTCACTTCTCCATTTTTCTGCCTCAGTTATTCTGCTATTGATCCCTTCTAGAGTGTTTTTTATTTCATTTATTGTGTTGTTCATCGTTGCTTGTTTCCTCTTTAGTTCTTCTGTGTCCTTGTTAAATGTTTCTTGCATTTTCCCTATTCTATTTCCAAGAATTTGGATCATCATTACTATCATTATTCTGAATTCTTTTTCAGGTAGACTACCTATTTCCTCTTCATTTGTTAGGTCTGGTGGGGTTTTGCCTTGCTCCTTCATCTGCTGTGTGTTTTTCTGTCTTTTCATTTTGCTTATCTTACTGTTTGGGGTCTCCTTTTTGCACGCTGCAGGTTCGTAGTTCCTGTTGTTTTTGGTGTCTGTCCCCAGTGGCTGAGGTTCATTCAGTGGGTTGTGTAGGCTTCCTGGTGGAGGGGACTAGTGCCTGTGTTCTGTTGGATGAGGCTGGATCTTGTCTTTCTGGTGGGCAGGTCCACGTCTGGTGGTGTGTTTTGGGGTGTCTGTGGCCTCATTCTGATTTTAGGCAGCCTCTCTGCTAATGGGTGGGGTTGTGTTCCTGTCTTGCTAGTTTGGCATAGGATGTCCAGCACTGTAGCTTGTTGGTCGTTGAGTGAAGCTGGGTGTTGGTGTTGCGATGGAGATCTCTGGGGGATTTTTGCTGTTTGATATTACGTGGAGCTGGGAGGTCTATTGTGGACCAGTGTCCTGAAGTTTGCTCTCCCACCTCAGAGGCACAGCACTGACTCCTGGCTGGAGCACCAAGAGCCTTTCATCCACACGGCTCAGAATAAAAGGGAGAAAAAGTAGAGAGAAAGAAAGAGGAAAAAATAAAGATAAAATAAAGTTGTTAAAATAAAAAATAATTATTAAGAAAAACAATTTTTTAAGTAAAAGAAAAAGACGGACGGACAGAACCCTAGGACAAATGGTGAAAGCAAAGCTTTACAGACAAAATCTCACACAGAAGCATACACATACACACTCACAAAAGGAGGAAAAGGGGAAGAAATAATGCGTCTTGCTCCCAAAGTCCACCTCCTCAATTTGGGATGATTCGTTGTCTATTCAGGTATTCCACAGATGCAGGGTACATCGAGTTGATTGTGGAGATTTAATCCACTGCTCCTGAGGCTGCTGGGAGAAATTTCCCTTTCTCTTCTTCCTTCGCACAGCTCCCGGGGTTCAGCTTTGGATTTGGCCCCGCCTCTGTGTGTAGGTCGCCTGAGGGCGTCTGTTCTTCCCTCAGACAGGATGGGGTTAAAGAGCAGCTGATTCGGGGGCTCTGGCTCACTCAGGCCCAGGGGAGGGAGGGGTATGGATGTGGGGCAAGCCTGTGGTGGCAGAGGCCGATGTGACGTTGCACAAGCCTGAGGCGTGGCGTGCATTCTCCCAGGGAAGTTGTCACTGTATCACGGGACCCTGGCAGTGGCGGGCTGCACAGCTCCCGGAAGGGAGGTGTGGATAGTGACCTGTGCTGGCACACAGGCTTCTTGGTGCTGCAGCAGCCTGAGCGTCTCATGCCCATCTCTGGAGTCCACGCTATTAGCCACGGCTCGCGCCCGTCTCTGGAGTTCCTTTAAGCAGCGCTCTTAATCCCCTCTCCTGGCACACCAGGAAACAAAGAGGCAAGAAAAAGTCTCTTGCCTCTTCGGCAGCTCCAGACTTTTTCCCGGACTCCCTCCCAGCTAGCTGTGGTGCACAAGCCCCCTTCAGGCTGTGTTCACGCCGCCAACCCCAGTCCTCTCCCTGCGATCCGACGGAAGCCCGAGCCTCACCTCCCAGCTCCGCCCGCCCCGGCAGGTGAGCAGATGAGCCTCTCGTGCTGGTGAGTGCTGGTCAGCGCCGATCCTCTGTGCGGGAATCTCTCCGCTTTGCCCTCCACACCCCTGTGGCTGCACTCTCCTCCGCGACTCGGAAGCTTACCCCCTCCGCCACCCGCAGTCTCCGCCCGCGAAGGGGCTTCCAGTGTGCGGAAACCTTTCCTCCTTCACAGCTCCCTCCCACTGGTGCAGGTCCCGTCCCTATTCTTTTGCCTCTGTTTTTTCTTTTTTCTTTTGCCCTACCCAGGTACGTGTGGAGTTTCTTGCCTTTTGGGAGGTCTGAGGTCTTCTGCCATCGTTCAGTGGGTGTTCTATAGGAGCAGTTCCACGTGTAGATGTATTTCCAATGAATCTGTGGGGAGGAAGGTGATCTCCACATCTTACTCTTCCACCATCTTCCTCCTACCCTCCATTTTGCTTTTTAAATTACACTTTTCTTCATGCTTTTGCTTGAATAGAAGTCATTATGTTAGATTAATCCCTTTAAGATCTGTAGCTGTATAGTATATATTTGTAAGTTTTATCTATCCATAAATAATTTCAGAGATCACAAGCCTCTGTTTTCAAGTCCAGAAACTACGACTCTCTTGGATTTAGTGATTATGTATATTGCAGGTTCTGATGCTATTTATGTTGCAAAGTGTACAAATCAGAAAAGAGCAAAACATTTCTGAATAATTTATCTCCCTCCTCCATGGTAGTTTGTCCAATTTCTTCGTTGACATTTAATTATAGTAAATAAACACATTTAACAGTTTTATCTAATTAGTAATGTTCATAATGTTTTGACTACCCTTCATCTTAGGCCAAAACCTTACATTTGTAGTCACTTCCTTTTCCATTTTTAAAATTATTCTTCAGTTTATACTTCATCTGAAAAGTAGTCTGTGAGTTATTTCTCACTAAAGAAGACTGTAGGACTGTTTGTATGAGAATAAGGGCCAAGGCGTGAATTGCATGTGCTTGGTAAATATAACAGAAGCGAGTCTTGGTTCATCAAATAATGGTGCAATTAAGCAACAGAAGGTGTGGTACCGCAGAGATGAGGTTGGGGAGGTTGGGATTTGTCAAAAAGGGAGCATAGGGAGCAGTGGGAACAAGAGGAAGGAAAATGCATGGCTGGAGCTGACACTGGAAATGTGAGTTTGGATCAGAGTTTCAGAGAGCCTTATTTAGGAGTTCTGTTTTGACTTTTGTAGTTGTATTTTCATAGGTGTGGAAATTATACTGGTAAAGATTTTAGGTGAATGACTTTATGTTATACCTGGATGTGGATATGAATTATATCATATAGAGAGATACAGTTCTCTTTCAAATATTCTAAATATATTAAGAAGAAAATCAGTTGGCAAAATTTTAACACTTGGTAGGAAATATTATCTAACTAGAAATTAATAACATTTTGTTTTCATTCCATTTTATTTTAATTATCTTCTATTCTTGATAAGTGTGTTTGATTGTATTATTGTTCAAACTATCTGCTGCACTCGCTAGGAAAGGATTAGATTTCCCTGGCCCATTCAGTCTTATCCACATGCCTTGCTCTGGCCAAGGAAATGAAAGTGGAACCAATCTGTGTCATTTCTAAGCTGAAGCTTTAAGAGCAAGGATTGACCATATCCTCTTTTCCCTCTGCAGTAAAGTTGTCAATGTCCCAGTATAGAAGGTGTTCCATTAGCTTTGGTCACAGAGTAAAGAAAATGTGGACCAGAATCATGACTAACCTCAATGGACTAGTAGCATGAGCAATAAATTAACCCAGTTTATGGCACTGGGATTTGGGGCTCTTTTGTTACCTCTGCATAACCTATTCTCTTCTGACTGATAAAGCAAGATGAACTGCATTCCACTGTGCAAGTGGCATGAAATTTACTTACGCTATAAAAGGAAGCTCATCTAAAAAAACTATTAAACAAATAATAATACAGGAAAAAGAAAGATATGGTGGTTACCAAATGCCTTAACTTTGAAGAATCTTGCTATATGTGGTAGGAGCTGTTAGGTTTTTAAGTAGGGGCTAACGTGAATGACTTTGGGTTTAGAAGGTAAAATTCTGATAGAAAAAGAGGGAAGAATTTTTTAAAGCACGGGTAGAAGGTAAGGCAAGGCATTTGGAAATTTATTAATATAAGGGATATATAGAGTGATGGTATCTGCAGTTTAAAATGTTGTTATATATTTTAATAAAGACATTTAAAGGGAAGACTATACACATTGCTAAGATACAGAAAGAAGGATAGCATTAGAAATCCAAATACTCTCAGGAAGTTTCTTGCTAGATAGCAGGTGTGAACTAAAATCCAGTTATTCAAATTAAAGAGCTGCTGCCTCAGTACACATAATTTAGCACTCAAGTCCTTCCTACTCTCATGGTTTCAGTGCTAGCTTCAGAAAAAAGTAAGCAAAATTGGTTTTCCATTAGTTATTATCTGGGTTTACAACTTCTACAGTTTGTACCAGAACCAATCAGAATTCTTAGTGTTTCAAAATAATACCAAAATGGCAACCTGGAAACTGAGAACATAATACTCTATCCCTGTGATTTCTGGGAAGAATTCATTATAACACTGTTCATTGTATCATCACTTGTCATCTATTATGATAAGTGCTCCCCATGTCATTTAAGAATTTAGTTTTAAGGTAAATAGTTCCAAAGTATTAACCAACTTTATTTTCATTTCAGAGGCACATGTGCCCTGGAACCCTCTAAAACAAATTTTTTTTTCCTTTATGTTGTTATTTATTTATTTGATATATGAGTATGGGGAAAAGGTTGGAAATAGACCTGTTATGCAGGTACAGACTCATATATGTTAATATTTTTACGTTTAATTATTGGTAGGTTGGCTTTTTATAACAGAATTTAAATTCTATTCATGTTTAAATTCTATCCATTTGTAACTGGAAATACAAAGAGGTTTTTTTTTTTTCTGAAGTCATTTGATAACATTGAAATTTGATATTGTGCTCTGTGGTATTAAAAATGTATTTATTTCAACTATTAGAAATGCAGGAAGGGATATGAGTGATAGCTAGGGCCACTCTACTTCCTGGTTTGCCCAGAATAGTCATGGTATGCTTGTGACTCTAATCATAATTATTAACAGCTCCCTTTCATTCTCAAAAGTGTCCTGGTTTGGGCTTCCCTGGTGGTGCAGTGGTTGAGAGTCGCCTGCCGATGCAGGGGACACGAGTTCGTGCCCCAGTCCAGGAGGATACCACATGCCGCGGAGCTGCTGGGCCCGTGAGCCATGGCCGCTGAGCCTGTGCATCCGGAGCCTGTGCTCTGCAACGGGAGAGGCCACAGCAGTGAGAGGCCTGCGTACCGCAAAAAAAAAAAAAAGTGTCCTGGTTTGGACTAAAATTATATGGTTACCTTAGTGTTAGTGTCTTCACCCTTGTGTTACAAGTGAGGAAATCAAGCCACAGAGCAGGGCTGTGACTTAGACAAAGTTATGGACTTAGGAAGGGACCAGAATTAAAACCCAGAAATATCTAGGAATCTTCCTGTTCAGTGCCAGGACTCACCGGTAACAAGGCAATGGCAATGACTGCAATGGCCAGGATTTGGACACCAGCAGTATACATGAGATATAAAGTCCATGGGAGCAAGGCTCTCCCCATCCCAGAGAACTTTACAGGGTCAGGAGATGAAAGCTGAGAGATTTAGGGGATCTTCATGTACCTTAGCCTGGCCTAGTTCTCTGTGCACTTGTGGCTTCTTGTCCACCACTCCTACTGATGTGGGAAAGATTATGAGAGAAATAAATTAGTTTTAGACATGTTAAATTTGAAACAACATTTCAGCATTTAACTGGGGATGTAGAATAGGTAACCAGACTGGAGATATCAGTTTGGGAGTTAGCAATGAAAGGGTGGTATCTGAAGCTTAGGGCACTCATGAGAAGAGCAGGAAAGAGTTCTGCAGTAAAGAACAGGGGTCAAAAGGAAGGTAAAGGGTGAGGAGATGAAAAAGGCCTTAGGAACTGAATAACCAGCTCCAATAATGAGAGGAAGACAAAAATAATGTCTACAACAATAACGATGATAAACTGCAGTTACTACCATTACTGGAAACTTTTTACGTTCCAGCAACTCTACCAAGTACTTTATATACATTAGCTTAGTCCTCATTACTATCCTCTGAGGTAGGGAAAAAAATAAGGCCAGAGATGTTAGGAAACTTGACTGAAGTCACAAAATAAGCAGCAGAGCAGAAATTCAGACTCAGCTCTGCCTCTAAAGAGCTCTGTGATCTTTCTACAGTGTTCTGCATATTGGATCTTATCTTCCCTCTTTTCTGCTTTGTCCTTTGTATGTGATGATTTATAAGGCTTATAAATATTTTTCTTTTGTGAAAACAAAAAAAATGTATTTATTGATAAAAAGACACAAACATTACCTCAAGACTTATAATTTAGGACAGATAGAAACATTTATGCAAGCAAGTTTTAAAGTAATTGTAAATAAATGAATTTTTTTTTTACAAATACGTAAAAAAAAGAAAAGTATTTACCATGTATACTACTTAAGGTCAAGGCCATTTGGGAGAGAAGGTGTGTGAAAATGTGTTGTAGAATGTGCAATTATGGAATGAGTTTTAAAAACCAAACCTGGCTTTTAGGAATTTCAAATAATGGAAGGCTTGAGGAATAAATGTTTATGGCAAGCTATGAGGCAGAGTATTTCAGATAAAAAGTATGGACTGTAGGGCTTTCCTGGTGGTGCAGTGGTTGGGAGTCCGCCTGCCGATGCAGGGGACACGGGTTCATGCCCCGGTCCGGGAGGATCCCACAGGCCGCGGAGCGGCTGAGCCTGTGAGCCATGGCCGCTGAGCCTGCACGGCCGGAGCCTGTGCTCCGCAACGGGAGGGGCCACAGCAGTGAGAGGCCAGCGTACTGCAAAAAAAAAAAAAAAAAAAAAAGTATGGACTGTAAATATTTATAAAATTATGTGTTCCCACCTTAAGTATATTTTAAAATAATGTTGAATACCCCCTATCATGGTAACTTACTTGAACTTTCTACGACATAACTGAGGAAAATGTCTCTAAACTGTAAACCCATTAATAAATCATTAATTAATTTTATGAGCTTTTAAGCCTCATGAAGATACAGCATATATTATTCTTTATTATTATTTTTTCCAGCTTTATTGAGATATGATTGACAAATAAAAGTTGTTTCTATTTAGGTTGTACAATATGATTTTCTTAAGGTGTATAACATGGTGATTTAACATACATATACATTGTGAAATGCCTACCATCATCAAGTTAGTTATCACACCCAGCACTTCACATAGTGACCTTTTGTGTGTTTGTGTGTGGTGAGGACATTTAAGATTTACTCTCTCAGCAAATTTCAAATATAAAATTCTGTATTGTTAACTGTAATCACCATGGTGTACATTAGGTCCCCAGAACTTACTCATCTTATAACTGAAAGTTTGTGCCCTTTGACCAATGTCTCCCTATTTCTTGCATCCCCCAGACCCTGACAACCACCATTCTACTCTCTGGTTCTATGAGCTTGACTTTTTAGATTCCACATATAAGTGAGGTCATAGAGTATTTGTCTTTCTGTGTCTGATTTATTTCACTTAGCATAATGCTCTCCTGGCTCATCCATTTTGTCACAAATAGCAGGATATTCCTCTTTTTATGGTTGAATAATATTCCATTTTGTGTGTGTGTGTGTGTGTGTGTGTGTGTGTGTGTGTACACACACATAGATAAAATCATGTTTTCTTTGTCCATACATCCATGGACAGACACTTGGGTCGTTTCAATATCTTGGCTCTTGTGAATAACACTGCAGTGAACGTTCTTAATTATTCTTTATGAAAATTTCATTGAAAGCTTAAAAATGAGACTGATGTGTGATGCATGGAAGCCCATTTATTAAAATATTAGAGCTATCCAAACTTTTGAAGCATCAGGGATGGGAAACTATTGTTCAGATAACTGTACTGATTTTGTTTCTTGTGGGTGCATGCTGGTTGACTGAAAACTGATTAGTAGTGGAAAATCATCTTACTTGTTTTAGTATTGAGCTTTTAGGAAGTAGTTGATTATGCAGACCTATTGTTACTTTTAATTATTTGGCTTAGGAAACAGGAGATCAGAATTCTGCTCAAGAGAATCTAGGGATAAAGGAAAGGGCAGAACATAGTTAAGTTAACATTTTATATTTCAATAACATCTGAAACTCTTTTCTACATCTGTGCATTCAGACTGTAGTTGTCATGTGGGGGAAAACATGTATGAAACTTATTATCTACTTATATTCTGCCTATTTATTCAACAAACATTAACTAATAACTTTGCCTATAACCTAAAATAGGATTGCAAAGTTTAGTATTCTTAAAAATTGGGAGAGATCAAGTAGGACAGTTAGATAGTCTTGAAAAATAATTTCAAAGGTGATTACGAAGCATAGAAATGTCCTTGCCTTCGGCAATGTCACAGAAGCCACTTTTAGTAACATCAGAGTTCAACAAAGATGTATTATTGCCCAGAACATCCTCTTCCTTGTTAACAAAGCTATTTTTCTAAGTTCTTCATTGATTTGTAAGATATGTGATATCTTGGGAGCAGTGAACATTTAGCAAATAATTCTTGATACAGTGTTACAACTTTGCTCCTTTAAATAGAAATTAAGAAGGAAATAGTCTATATCTTTTACAATTAAACTAGGAAACATATTTAGTACTGCTGCTTATTTAAGCCTGAGAATTTCTATGTGATTATTTCTGTCTGCCCCGAACCAGGAAGGAGGCAAGCTCTGAGAATTCACCTAGGGGAGAAAATTCTTCCTCTACCCATCCTAGGTTCTCAGCTAGGCTCTGTAACAAGACAGACTAACCAGAGAAAACAAACAGAAGTTTATTAACGTCTATATCTCATATATACATGTTAATATGAGAAGCTCAGGAATGAGTAACTCAAAGAGGTGGCTCAGAATTCAGGCTTATGTAGCATTTTCAACAAAGAGCAATAAATTTTAGAGAAGTGACAAGGCAAAAGCAAAGGACCTTGAGTCCCTAGAGGTGGCAAATTGTAGGAAGGCAAATATATGGGAAAGGAATGGGAGATCAAGGCTAGTTGGTAAAGTCTGTTACATAGATTCCTCTCGTGCCATCTCCAGGCTGATAAGAGTCTAAAGTTGTTCCTGTGATGTTTAGAGAGGGAAGGAGGGACATCTTTCTAAATTTATGTCCTGCTTTTAGGCACATAGAAGGGCAGAGAGCTTTCCTGCTTTTGCTGCTTTTTAATTGCCTTTAGATCAAAATAATTCTTATATGGAAAAGGCTATTTTGGCATGACATATTCTGGTTTCGTTTACTTGGCATAACTGTGAAGGGGGATCACACTCCTAGGTATGTCAGTTGGGTCATAGGAGTGGCTCAAGAAAGCTCAGCAGCAGAGTATAATGCAGGAAGTAAATTAGGAGTATGGGGAGAGGATAAAGAGCTGGAAGTTGTTATCATAAAGATATTCAAATTGGAATGGTAAAGTAGAGAAGAATCTGGAGATAGAAAGGGCAAACGTAGACAAGTTCCAGGAGGGCAACTCAGGAAACAAACTGTGGACATAGTCAGCCTTCTCTGTAGTGATTTTTTTCTTATTTGCAGATCCCTCTTGCCTGGGCAAGGAACTGCCTTTGAAGTAAGCAGAATTGCTCTAGATGTTGACAAAGTCCTCATAAGATTGACAGCTTTGAATTTTTCTTACAGATTTAGTATTTAGTAGCTGTATATTGAATACATTGGGCATAGATATTTCTTAAGTATATATTTAACATATACAAAAAGCTAAAAATGAAATCGTATGTATAGCATTAATTTTATTATATCTACTGTGTACAAATAACGTTTTTTTGAATGTAGATGAAGGGTACTATACCTTTGTTTCATTAAACCCCTCAGCAATCATCAGTTTCTTTTCTCAACTGGTTTCTATAAATTTTTCATGTCCTGTAGTGCAACCATTTCATTTCAGGGAAGGTATTGTTTTCTGCTTTAGATAAGGAGGTGATAGAATATAAATTATTGTGAGCCTAAATTTGTGGAGCGTGTAATCCACAATTGGAAGCTGGCAGAGCCCATCCTAAATTGAAATAAGAATGGAACTGATCACCCCGTGAATTTACTTGTGATTTGTAGCAGCAGTGTAACCTCCTCCATCCCACCTCACATGTACACACCACTCCTGAAATGAGTGACATAAAACTGGTTGTGAATTAATCTGAGTCTTTGGAAGACACTTTCTAGCCCTTATGAATTTGTTTTCAGTACTCCTGAGTGAGCTGTTCAAAGAAGTTAGTGTTTTCCCAATACCATTCATTCTTCTTTTATCTTCCAACTCAAAAAATTGAATGAGATATTCTGTGTGTGCTGTTTTGAAAAGAGAAGAAGAAAGTCACTTACTACCTACATATTCTTTTCCCCCTTTCAAGGCGTTTGTGGCTGTTGTCATTCTAAAATTGGAAATGACCCAAACCACACTGGAATAATAATATACTTGCCCAAGATAAGAGAAATAATCAGGCACACCTAGTGTATTGGATATAAAACAAGTTCAGAGCATCTGATCCTCTTTGCCTCTTTTTATTAAAGTCTTTCAAACTCTTAAAAATAATAATATTCAGAATTATTCTGAATTCAATAAAGCATTGCTTATCACAAACTTATCCCTAAGAGCTAAGTAGAATAAAAGCCAATGGATAGAAGTTCTGGCAGCATAGTCCAAGGAGACACATGAGAGGGCAGGTTTGTTTGTATTTGCTTGGTTTTTAATCTAGTGCTTTTTTAAATTTATATGAATTCTCCTTTATATTCTAAAGTATAGCCACGTTCAGTTTAGTATTATAATTGTTATATACTTATCCATTAATTTTTCTAGACAACCCCAACCTACCACCTCTCATCTCATCCTTCATCCCATCAGTAACAAAAGGAAGATTTTTGTTCTTTGGGAATGTGCTTTTATTCTGTAGCACATGTGCTAATTTGAGAAGCATGACAATAAAGCATAGACCCAACCCGGAAACAAACAATCAGTTCACTAAAATTTTAAGAGGAAGAGACCAATTCAAGTGAAACTATTTTAAACTTCAGTATCACTCTAGGACACACTATATGCCTCATGGATTTAAATGTTATAGTTAGAATTTTGTGAACACTGTAGGATCTACAGTGTAGCTAACTGATTAATTCTTGAACATCTAATTGAATTTCTTGAACAAAAAATATTGCTCTGAACAAAAGGGAAAATATTTCAGAAACCTCTGGATTTATAATATCACCCACTGATTCTGAAGTGTAAACATTAAAAGATTATTTTACTTCTCCGGTTTTTTGGCTACATTTATTTTATACATAAAATATATAAAAAGTTTGGCCTTACAGAAAACTCTCAAAAATCTCTTAGAGAGTGGTGGCCTGTGATATAATTTATCAACTATTGTAAAATAGTAGTTAATTATTTTTCTCAGACTGGAAATATAAGAAGTTATTTCATTACAGCTAGCATATATTAAGATACTTTTCAGCTATTACTCCAAAACACCCTATTCTCAGCCCCTTAAGTACAGCTGCTCTCTAGTACTTTATCAATAATCTATAATTATTTCCTTATGTTGCATTATGGCAATTTATATACCTGTTTTCCTCTGTCCTCAAACTGGAAACTTCTCAAGGGCAAAGTTAGACAGTGATGTTCTTTCTGCCAGGCATTATGCCTGGCACATAGAAATCTCTCAGTATGTGTGAAAATTGTTGAAAGAATAGTAAAAAGAAAATGAGAGTGCTCCAGCCACCAGTCCTCTAGGTATTTTGACAAAGAATCTGTCAATTTTATTCTTGTGAATGATTTTGTATAATATAGATGAGGCCAGACTTTTTTGAGAAACTTGTAGTAGAAATGACAATAGTTAACAAATAAAGGCCAGACCATTATCATATCCACCACAGCTCACAGGATTCTAAGCCTTATTCTATTTCCTCCTTTTCTGTTTCTTACTCATAGTTGAGTATATGGGATTCCAGAAGTTTTTTTCAAAAGTCTAAAATGAATTGACCTCTGGTATAGCAGAAAGAAAGCACTACATGGGGTCAGAAGACTTTGATTTTTATCTGGACTCAGTAGCTGACCACAGTGTGCCATTGGATCATTTATTTTACCTGTCTTGTTATCAGGTTGCTTATCTTTAAAATGGAAAGAAGGATTTTACTTGCCATGCAAGATCATTGAAAAAGTCAAATGAAAATATATGTGAAAAGAATATGTACACTTGATTAAAAAGACCTGATTGTAAATCTCATTTCCACAATCTATGGATAACTTCCACAATCTAAGATAACTTCCTGATTTAACTAACTTTGTAAACTGGAATTGCATACCTAATTGGCAAATGTAAAATTAAAAATTTCTTTATTAAGCATGCAAGTATTTTGAGATAAAAAAGAGTTCATTTTTCTATAAATGCATTCTTAAGTTTATAAGAACTTTCATCAATTCATTTTCATTAAACCTTATACAACTATCCCAATGCTTAGTATTATCAGAATTTTTATTAAATTTCTTTAGTAAGACAGTATGTTACTTGATGACATAATAAAGTCAGCTCAAGCCTTGTTGTATTTTTCTTAAAGTAATAGATGTTTCCACTTTACCCACTACTTGTAAAAAGTTTAGGCTGGTAAAAATAATGTACACTGAGGAAATTATAAATAATTCATTAAATGTCATCAGTGAGCTTATTCCTTATAAACTATCAACTGCTGTCTATATCTGTAGCCCATTGCCTTGAGCGGTAAAGTGATGACATTAAAACTCCAGAAGTACAATCTACATCAGAATGGTTGGTTAATTTTTTGGAGTCTTGTCCCTAGTCTTCACATTTTAAGTTAATTTAACCCCTAATTGTCATAAAGAAATAAACAACATTGTGCAGGCAAAATTTAAGAGAATATTCATGAGCAGTTTTCCTCCTCCTGAAAGGTGTGATTATGGCCTTACAGAATTTGGCAATATAATATTAATGAAGCAATAGGAAATCACTCATTACTGGATATTGTCCAAAACTGAAACTTTTAAAATATGGAGTTACCTAAGACTTGTGAGGGTAGGCATTAGAGAATTTCCAAGATTTACATTTTTCAATATAAAATGGAAACCCTAGTTCAAAATATGTATGTAGTGTAGGAATTTTGTTTAATTGATATTACAAATTAAATTTTTTAATTATTTTAAATTTTAAATCAAACGGAAGTCATGATGGGATTCAAAGTTGGTAGTGACAGCAGCAGAATACATACTCTTCTCAAATGAACGTGGAACATTACTAAGATCTACAATATTCTGGGTTATAAAACAAGTCTCGACATGTTAAATAAGTGAATTCATATAAAGTACATTTTCTGACCACAGTAAAATTAACTTAGAAATCAGTAAAAAAAAAAAAGTCTTCACAAAAATTTCCACATATTTAGAAATTAAACAACACACTGCCAGGTAGCCCATAGTGTAAAGAAGAACTCACAAAGTAAATGAGAAAATATTTTCAACCCAGTGAAAGTGAAAATACATCAAAAATCTTGGGATGCAGCTTAAAGCAATGCTTGGGGCAAATTTTAGTTTAAAATAATTATATTAGAAAATAAGAACGGTCTCAAATCAATAATCTAACAACTTCCAATTATGAAGCTAGGAAATGAAGAGCAAATAAAATGCATAGTAAGTAGAAGAAAAGAAAGGATACACAGAAATCAATAAAATAGAATACAGGACAGTAGATGAAGCAGTAAAGTGAATGTAATCAAAAGCTATTTTTAAAGAGAGCAATAAAGTTGATTAACTATACCTAGATTCATCAAGGGGAAAAAAAAGAGAATACATAACTCATTACTATTAGAATTAAAAGAGAAGACTTAGATGAAGTGGACAAAATCTTTGAAGATACAAATTACCAAAACACACACGAAAATAAAAAACTTAAATCATATCTATTTTAAAAATCAAATTTGTAATTAAAAACGTCCCCACAAAGAAAACCCAAACCCAGATGGCTTCCTTGGTGAATGATACGAGATATTTAAGGAAGAAATAATGCCAATCTTACATAAACTCTTTCAGAGAGTAGCAGGGGAAGTGGAGGGCGGGGGAACTTAAGATTGGTATATCTTGGTACCAAAGCCATACAAAAACTACCAAAAAAGGAGAATTTTAGAACAACATCCTAATATCCCTCATATATATAGACACAGAAATTCTCAAATTGAATCCAGCAATATAAAGGAATGCTAGATTGATTTATCCTCTGAAATCGGTTGGTGTAATTCATCATACTAATAGAATAAAGGTAAAAGTACATATGATCATCTCAATATATACAGAAAAAGGTTTTGACAAAATTTAACACCCATTTGTGATTAAAAACTCTCAGAAGGATAGTATTAGAAGGAAATTTCCTCAAACTGAAAAAGGACATTTGTGGGAAAACCCTACAGCTAACGTCATACTTAATGGTGAAAACAATATTTTCCTTTTAACATTGGGAACAAGGTTAGAATGTTTACTCCTACTACTTCCATGCAACATTTTATTGGAAGTTTTATCTGGTATAATAAGGCAAGAAAAAGCATACAGGTTGGAAAAGAACATGTATTCTATTTTCAGATGAAACTATTTTTACACAAAAGCTATTAGAACAAATAAGTGAGGTTAGCAAGTTCTTAAAATGGTCAATATACAACAATAAATTTTATTTCTAATACTTAACAACTGGCAAATGAAATGTGTTTTAAAAACAAAGCTAATTATAATAACACCAAAACGTATAAATTCTTAAAGATAAATATAACAAGAAATGTCAAGACAACTACACTGAAAACTACAGGATGTTGCTGAATGAACTGATGATCTAACTAAATAGAGAGATATACCAGGCTCATGAATTGGAAGATTCAATATTGGTAAGATGTCAGTTTTCTCCAAACTGATCTATACATTCAAATAATACCAATCAAACTCCTAACAGCTTATTCTGTAAAAATGGCCAGTTGGTTCTAAGGTTTATACAGAAATGCAAAAGAAGTGGAGTGGCCAGAACAGTTTTGAAAAAGAAGAACAATGAAGATTTGGCTTGAAGGATTTCAAGACTTATTATAAAGTTACAGTAATCAAGATAATGTGGTATTGGTAGGACAGACATACACATGAATGAAACAGAATAGAGTCTAGAAATAAATCCATACATATATGACCAGTTGATTTTTAACAGAGATACAAAGTTAATTTAACGAGGAAAGGATATTCTTTTCAACAAATGGCACTAGAAAAATTGGCTATCTAAATCAGGGAGAAATGGACCTCAATTCTTACCTCACACCATAAACAATAAATAACTCAAAATGGATCATAGACCTAAATGTAAAACTTAGAATCATAAAACTTCTATAGGAAAACGTAGGAGGAAGTCTTTGTGACTTCAAGATAGGCAAATAATTTTTAGGAAGGTAGGACTCAAAAAGCACAGACAATAAAAGAGAAAATTTTTTGATATATTAGAGTTCATCAAAATTAAAATTATCTACTCTGAAAGACACCGTTAAAAGAGTGAAAAGCATACAAACTAGAAGTAATATTTACAGACCAGAAGTAACTATTTACAATACATGCATCTGACAAAGAACTTTATGGATAAATAATTTTTACAACTTAATAATAAGATAAACAAGGAAACAATAACCCAAATAAAGGCCAAAAGATTTGAACAGACACTTTACAAAACACAATATAGAGATGGCAAATAAGCACATAATGAGATGTTTAACATTGTTAATCATCAGAGAAATGCAAGTAAAAATCACTGTGACATGCCACGCCACAGCTAACCACTAGAATGAAATGAAAAAGACTGACCACTACCAAGTGTTAGTGAGGTTGCAAAGCATGTCTGTGGGAATGTAAACTGGTACAAACACTTTGGAAATCAGCTGGGAAGTTTCATATAAAGCTTATCATACATTTTCTGTACAATCCAGTAATCAACTACTACGTATTTACTCAAGTGTGATAAAAACATGTATCCAAGGAAGATTTATATGTTATTGTTCATAGCAGCCTCATTCATAATAGACAAAACTGGAAACTACTCCAAAGGTTACATCAATAAGTGAATGGATAAACAAACTATGATATACCCTAACAGTTGAATACCACTCAGAAATAAACAAAATGAATGACTGGTATATCCAATACCTTGGTAGAATTTCAAAACACTATATTGGGCAGAAGAATCTAGACACAAAGCAATATATAATGTATAGTTGTCTTTATTTGAAATTCTGGAAAAGCAAAACTAATCTCCAGTGACCAAAAGCAGATCCTAAGATACAAAATTACATTTTTCTAGTTGTTTTCAAAGGGCAGACTGATTCTTCTTTTAGCAAGCAGCATTTGGTGGCACCATGAGCTACTGCAAGATTCTCCTGGTAGTTATTAAAAGCCAAATTCTGAATAACTTTATCAGTTTACCTTTGAAAGTGAATGATTAGCCAAGCTCATACATTCATCATGTCTTCTAGCCATGCTTTATTTAAAAATTTTTAACCTTTTAATTTTAAATAATTTTAGATTTACAGGCAGCTTTAAGAAATTAAGGGTGAGTGATAGCAGCATCATAGCATTGTGGGATGGTTCCTTTGTCTATGCCCTTCAATCTACATCTAGTTAAACATCCATAACTCAACAAGGGTTCCTCCGCCCAACACAGCAAGATGCTGGAGAGATCCATACATCTGTGCATCTGAACATGGGTAGATCGGAACACATAGAGGAGGCGGAACCAGGGAAACAGCAGAGATGGTGCCCACAATCCTGGTCCCTGGCCACAGTGGCTGAGGCCACATCCCCAGACAACCCAGTAACAGCAGTGGAGGTAGTGCGCATGACTCCAGCCTCCCAGTCACAGCAGCACCCACAGGCAGGGAACTGGGCAGAGGTGGCAGGTCCTGTAAGCTTGGGCCCTCTAGCCACAGCGATGTAACTCAGGCCACCCTGTTACAGTTTGTTCCTTTTTATTGCTAACTAGTATTGCATAGTACCAGATGTATCATTTTTTAACCATTCACCAATTGAGGGACATCTGGGTTGTTTCCCATTTTAAATGCTAAAAAGTTATTTTCAAATATCTTGATTTCATTATTACATGACAAAATTTATAACAACTAAATTGTTTCCCATATGTAATTTAAGCACTTAGGAGAATTTTCAAATATTATGTTGTTGACCGTTTGTATACTGTCTAAAGTACCCTTGAGATTTTTTTCCTGAGTTGAACTATAAGGAAGTTTTCTTGAAGAATTTATAGCTTTTTAAGCACAGTAGAATTTCATTTATCTAGCACCTAGATCTATCTCAGATTAGATTTTTTTTTTTTTTTTTTTTTTTTTTTTTTTGTGGTACGCAGGCCTCTCACTGCTGTGGCCTCTCCCGTTGCGGAGCACAGGCTCCGGACGCTCAGGATCAGAGGCCATGGCTCACGGGCCCCACCGCTCCGCGGCATGTGGGATCTTCCCGGACCGGGGCACGAACCCGTGTCCCCTGCATCGGCAGGCGGACTCTCAACCACTGCACCACCAGAGAAGCCCTCAGATTAGATTTTATCTCAACTGAAAACATGCCTTTTTATGGACATTTTATAATATGCAGATAATGATAAATGTAGTCAACATCCTGTGTCGCTTCTAATTGGAGCCTAGGGAAAATGTATCCAGTAGCATTTAGGGGAAAAGGACAGAATACCCTTTTGTCCTGGAAAAGGGTAATTCATCAGGCACCTAGGGTCAGTTAGATATTTCCCTTAAGAATACCTTACACTTTGTTAGACAAAGTTATGGTTCCGACATATCCTTCATTTCATTTTCAAAAGTATTGAGAGCTTTTGGTCTGATAGTTCAGCTTCAGAGGTTTCAGGCAAGATCAGGGAAATCAACTCTAAAATATAAACTTCTCAACAAATTTTTATTAATTTTTTGATTTTGAAATTATATTCTCAGGAGCCTGTTTTATGCATTCATGTACAAATGATCTTGTGATTTTAAATAATCTGTTCTGCTATAGCTAAGATTTTGTCACTCTAAGCTTTCTCAGGCAGCAGCCAATATCAGAAAGAAGGTTGTAAAATTTTCAGGCAAGCTGCTATAGCTAAGAAGAGTGTTTAATGAATACACCAGCTATTAATTGTCTCTTGCTGATTTATCCATTTACCCATGAAACTAGGTGAATTCTCCCCACAGCTTTCTGCTCTCTGCCTATGTTTCTAAAATGTCCATTCAGCTATCTTTCCTTTTTCCATTCAGCAAACAAAAGTGAAGAAAAGGCCAGGTAACTCCTCTTTCTCTGTCATTTGTCTAAGACCTTGACTGAATTGCCCACTCAGATCCAGTTTCCTGGGTACCTGAGTTACTGAGGAGGTGCCAACCCCCCAAACTCCCTTCACTTCCCTTTGCCTTTTAATGAACAGATTGTTTATGCAGAATAGATTTTTATTGAGGTATAGTTGATTTAAAATATTATATAAGTTTTAGGTGTACAACTTAGTGATTCACAATTTTTGAAGATTATACTCCATTTATAGTTATTATAAAATATTGGCTATATTCTCTATGCTGTACCATTGTATTTCATTTATTTTACACATTGTTGTATTCTCTATGCTGTATCATTGTATTTCATTTATTTTACACATTGTTGTATTCTCTATGCTGTACCATTGTATTTCATTTATTTTACACATTGTTGTATTCTCTATGCTGTATCATTGTATTTCATTTATTTTACACATTGTTGTTTGCACCTCTTAATTCCCTACCCCTATCTTGCCTCTCCCCCCTTCTGTCTTTGCACTGGTAACCACTAGTTTGGTCTCTATATCTGTCAGTCTGTTTCTTTTTTGTTGTATTTACTAGTTGTGTTATTTTTAGATTTCACACATAAGTCATATCATACAGTATTTGACTTTCTCTACCTGACTTATTTCACTAAGCATAATACCATCCAAGTTCATCCATGTTGTTGCAAACGGCAAAATTCCATTCTTTTTTATGGTTGAGTAGTATCCAGTTGTACATATATATACCACATCTTCTTTATCCATTCATCTATTGATGGACAGTTAGATTGCTTCCATATGCTGGCTATTGTAAATAATGCTGCTAATAACTTTGAGATGCATGTATCTTCTCAAGTTAGTTAGTTTTCATTTTCTTCAGATAAGTACCCAGGAGTAGAATTGCTGGATCATATGGTAGTTCTATTTTTAGGTTTTGAAGAACCTCCATACTGTTTTCCACAGTGGCTGCACCAAATTACATTCATACCAACAGTATACAAGGGTTCCCTTTTCTCCACATCCTTCCCAACATTTGTTATTTGTGGTCTTTTTGATGATAGCCATTCTGACAGGTGTGAGGTGATATCTCGTGTTTTTTTATTTGTATTTCCCTGATGATTAGTGATGTTAAGCACCTTTTCATGAGCCTGTAGGCCATCTGTATGTCTTCTTTGGAAAAAGGTCTGTTCAGGTCTTCTAGCCAATTTTTTAATCAGATTGTTTGGTTTTTTGATATTGAGTTATTTGAACTATTTGTATTTTTGGATATTAACCCCTTATCACTCATATCATTTGCAAATATATGCTCGCATTCAGTATGTTGTCTTTACATTTTGTCAGTGGTTTCTAGTGCTATGCAAAAGCTTTTAAGTTTAATTAGGTCCCATTTGTTTATTTTTGCTTTTGTTTCCTTTGCCTTAGGAGACAAATCCAAAAGACTACTACTGTGATTTATGTCAAAGTGTTTTACCTATGTTTTCTTCTACAATTTTTATGGTTTCTGGTCTTACATTTAGGTTTTTAATCCATTTTTAATTTACTTTTGTATATGGTGTGAGGAAGTGTTCTAATCTCATTCTTTTACGTGTAGCTTTCCAGTTTTCCCAGCACCACTTACTGAAGAGACTGTCCTTTCTCCATTGTATATTCTTGCCTCCTTTGTCATAGATTAACTGGCCATAAGTGTGTGGGTTTATTTCTGAGCTCCCTGTTATGTTCTAAGGATCTATGTGTCTGTTTTTCTGCCGGTACCATACTATTTAGATTACTATAATTCGGTAGTATAGTCTGAAGTCAGGGAGGGTGACACCTCTAGCTCTGTTCTTTTTTCTCAAGATTGTTTTCACTATTTAGGGTGTTTTGTGTTTCCATACAAATTCATTACTACAAACAACTATATGCCAATAAAATGGATAACCTATAAGAAATGGACAAATTCCTAGAAATGTAGTCTCCTAAGACTGAACCAAGAAGAAATAGAAAATATGAACAGACTCATTACCAGTACTGAAATTGACCAGTAATAAAAACTCCCAACAAATGAAAGTCCAGGACCAAATGGCTTCACAGGTGAATTCTACCAAACATTTAGAGGAGAATTAACATCTGTCCTTCTCAGACTATACCAAAATATGGCAGAGGAAGGAATGCTTCTAAATGCATTCTAAGAGGCAAGAATCACCCCGATACCAAAACCAGAGAAAGATATCAAACACATACAAAAAGATTACAGGCCAATATCACTGATGAACGTAGATATAAAAATCCTCAACAAAATATTAGCAAACTGAATCCAACAATACATTAAAAATATACACCGTGATCAAGTAAGATTTATCTCATGGATGCAAGGATGGTTCAGTATCCACAAATCAGTCAGTGTGATACATCACATTAACAATTTGGAGAATAAAAACCATATGATCATCTCAATAGATGCAGATAAAGCTTTTGACAAAATTCAGCATCCATTTATGATAAAAAGTCTCCAGAAAGTGGGTATAGAGGGAACATAATTCAACATAATAAAGGCCATATATGATAAGCCAATGGCAAACATGACACTCAGTGTTGAAAAGCTGAAAGCATTTCCTCTAAGATCAGAAGCAAGACAAGGATGCCCACTTTTGCTGCTTTTATTCAACATAGTATTAGAAGTTTTAGCCAACAGTGGTCAGACAAGAAAAATAAAAGGAATCCAGGTTACAAAGGGAGAAGTAAAACTGTCACTTTTTGCAGGTGACATGATACTATACACAGAAAATCCTAACGATGATACCAAAAAACTACTAGAGCTCATCAGTGAATTTGGTAAAGTTGCAGGATACAAGATCAGTATACAGAAATCTGTTGCATTGCTATACAGTAACAATGAGCTATCAGAAAGAGAATTTAAGGAAACAATATCATTTACCATTGCATCAAAAAGAATAAACTTAATCTAAGAATAGACTTACCTAAGGAGGTAAAAGACCTGTTGTACTCAAAACCTACTAGGACACTGATGAAAGAAATTGAAGATGACACAAACAGATGGAAAGGTATACTGGATTCATGAATTAGAAGAATTAATATTGTTAAAATGACCATACTACCCAAGGCAATCTCAGATTCATTGCAATCCCTATCAAAATACCAATAGCATTTTTCAAAGAACAGATTTTTTAATGAGAGCTCTTACCAGTATTTACAACTTCTTCAAAGCTTTTTTTTTTCTTTTACACATGTTGCAATAGATCAGTTTTTCAATACAGTTTTTTCAGGCCAATAGCCTGTGGGGGTTAGAACTGTGAAAAGAAAAACAAATCAGAGGCATTAAGAACCTGAAAGAAAGAGTATAATGTGGGTGGCTGCTGCTGCCTGGAAAAGACTCATCATTTATCCTGTGGGCCCTCTTCACAATAGACCCAGAATCCTACTTCTTCCCATCCCTTCCACTTCTTGTACCCTTGTTTCCAGCTACTGTCCTCTCTCCCCTGGATTACTTCAGGAGCCTCCTAACTCATCTGCCTGCGATAGCCCTGGCTCCCGCACAGCCTCCCCCGTACTATGTTCTCCACAAAACTGCCACAGTGACCCTTTAAACTGGAAGCCAGTTCACACTGCTGTTCTGTTCAGAACTCTCTCATGGCTTCCCGTGTCACTTGGAATAAAAACCACCCCTACAAAGTCCTACACACTCTGAGCACATGACCACATGCTTCTCTGACCTGGCCTCCCAATGCAGTCTTCCTTGCTCACTTTGCTGCAGCCTCTGTTCTTGCAGATACTGAGCAGGCTTCCATCTTCGGGTTTCACACTTGCCTGTCTTCAGATACCTACAGGGAGTGCTCTCTTCCATCTCAGCTCAATCATTACCTTACATTAGAGCCCTTAACTGAAAGCCCTATAAAAATAGCAAACTACCCCTGCCCTACTCCTTGTACTTCTCACTCTGTTTTGTTTCCCTTTTTAGTATTTATAATACTATGTTTATATTTAACATGTAAATACAAAAATATTTTTACGTTTATCTGTTTGTTTTCTGTGTGCCCACCTAGAATGTAAGCTCCATGAGAGTAGAGACCTTTTCTGACACCACAGACTAGAAAAATGCCTGGAGCCTAGGAGTCAAGCAGTAAATATTTGTTGAGTAAATTAATTAATTAACCAGTCTGTGTCCCTTTATGTTACACTGCATTAGCAAAAGTGGCAGAACAACCTAAGAGCAGAGGAAACAGGGAATACTAAAGCAAGCATATGTTTATAACATGAGAATGATAAGTAAATTGGTTTTGACAGATAATAATTATTATTAACCTAGGAGTTTTCGAGAATGAATATTCAATTCTATCCTCATGATTGTGAAGTTGTCAGTTTTATTTGAAATCCTAGTGTTGCTCTACATAGCTTGAAGTATCTTTAATCAGGTGTTTATAAGATGAGAACTATTATGTTTTTCTGATGAAATGAACCTTTTATTATTATGAATCATTTATGCCTGATAACTATTTTTGCCTCAAAATCCATTATGTCTATTATTGTATAGTTTCACCAGTTTTCTTTTTGTTAATTTTGTTTGTTATATCTTTTTCTTCATTATTATTTCAACTATCTGCATCCATATATTTAAGTATGTCTTCTGAATAGCAAACATAGTATTTTTTTCCCACCATTCTAACCAGTGCCTTTTTATCAAATCACTGCTTGTTTACATTTATCCACATGAAAACCAGTTTTCTGTTATAATTTCTTTCTTTTTTATTGAAATATAGTTGATGTACAATTTTATATTAGTTTCAGGTGTACCTAATGTAATGATTTGACATTTGCATGCATTATGAAATGATCACCATAAGTCTAGTAGTCATCTGTCCCCATACAAAGTTATTACAATAGTATTGACCATATTCCTTATGCATTATATTACATCCCCATGGCTTATTTATTTTCTAACTGGAGGTTTGTACCTCTTAATTCCCTTCACCTATTTTTCCCAACACCCCCTACCTGCTTCCCTTCTGACAACCACCTGTTTGTTTTCTGTACCTATGAGTCTGTTTTCATTTTGTTTTCTTTGTCTGTTTTTGTTTTTAGATCACACATATAAGTGAGATCACATGGTATTTGTCTTTCTCTGTCTGACTTATTTCACTTAGCATAATACCCTCCAGGTCCATCCATGTTGTCACAAAAGGCAAGATTTCATTTTTTTATGGCTGAGTAATATTTCATTGTATGTGTGTGTGTGTGTGTGTGTCTGTGTATAACATCTGTTTTATCCATTCATCTATCTGTGGGCACTTAGGTTGCTTCCATATCTAAGCTGTTGTAAATAATGCTACAGTGAACATTGGGGTACATTTATCTTCTTGAATTACTATTTTTGTTTTCTTTGGGTGAACACCCAGAAATGAAATTCATGGATCATATGGTAGTTCTATTTTGAATCTTTTGAGGAACCTCCATAGTGTTTTCCACAGTGGCTGCACTAATTTACATTCCCACCAACAGTGCATGAGGGTTCCCTTTTCTCTAAATCCTTGCCAATACTTGTTATTTATGGCCTTTTTAATAATAGTCTTTCTGACAGGTGTGAAATGATATCTCATTGTGGTTTTCATTTGCATTTCCCTGATGATTAGTGATGCTGAGTATCTTTTTGTATGCCTGCTGCCCATCTGTATGTCTTCTTTGGAAAAATGTCTATGCAGGTCATTTGTCCATATTTTAATTGCATGGTTTGTTTTTTTGATGTTGAGTTGTATGAATTCTTTAGATATTTTGGTTATTAACCTCTTATCAAGTGTATCATTTGCATATATCTCCTCCCATTCTGTAGATGGCTTTTTTATTTAGTTGATAGTTTCCTTCACTGTGCAAAAGCTTTTTATTTGGATATAGTCCCATTTATGTATTTTTGCTTTTGTTTCTCTTGCCTGAGGAGACAGATCCAAAATAAAATATTCCTAAGTCTGATGTCAGAGAGCCCACTGCCTATGTGTTCATCTAGGAGTTTAATGGTTTCAGTTCCTAATTTCAAGTCTTTTATCCATTTGAGTTTATTTTTGTACATTGTGTGAGAAAGTAATTCAGTCTGATTCTTTTGCATGTAGATGTCCAGTTTTCTCAACACCATTTATTGAAGAGTAACTTTTCCCCATTGTATAATCTTACATTCTTTGTTGTAGATTAATTGACCATATATGTGTGGGTTTATTTCTATGCTGTCATTTCTGTTCCTTTGATCTATGTGTCTGTTTCTGTGCTAGTACCACACTGTTTTGATGACTACAGCTTTTTAGTATAGTTTGAAATCAGGGAGCATGATACCTCCAGCTTTATTCTTTGGCTATTGAGTCTTTGTGTTTCCATAAAAACTTTAGAATTATTTGTTCAGTTTTGTTAAAAAAAAATGCATTTGGTATTTTCATAGGCATTGCATTGAATCTGTAGGTTGCCTGGGGTAGTAGCAACATTTTAACAATATTATTCTTCCAATCCATGAGCATGATATGTCTTTCCATTTGTTTGTTTCATCTGCAGTTTCTTTCATTAATGTCATATCATTTTCAGCGTACAAGTATTAACTTTGTATCCTACAACATTACTGAATTCACTTATTTGTTCTAATAGTTTTTGGTAGCATCTTTTGGATTTTCCACGTAGTGTATCATGTCATCTGTGAACAATGACAGTTTTACTTCTCCCCTTCTCATTTGGATTCCTTTTATTTTGTATTCTTGTCTGATTGCTGTGGCTAGGATTTCCAATACTATGTTGAATAAAAGTGGCCAGAATGGGCATGCTTATCATCTCTTTGATCTTAGAGGAAATGCTTTCAGCTTTTCACTGTTGAATATGAAGTTGGCTGTCAGTTTGTCATATATGGCCTTTATTATATTGAGGTAAGTTCCCTCTATACCCACTTTGTTGACAGTTTGTATCATAAATAGATTTTGAATTTTGCCAAAAGCTTTTTTTGCATCTATTGAGATGATCATATGATTTTGTGTGTGTGTGTGCGGTACGTGGGCCTCTCACTGTTGTGGCCCCTCCCGTTGTGGAGCACAGGCTCCAGATGCGCAGGCTCAGCGGCCATGGCTCACGGGCCCAGCTGCTCTACGGCATGTGGGATCTTCCCGGACCGGGGCACGAACCCGTCTCCTCTGCATGGGCAGGCAGACTCTCAACCACTGCGCCACCAGGGAAGCCCAATCATATGATTTTTATTCTTCTTTTTGCTAATGTGGGATTTCACATTGATGGATTTGTAAATATTGAACCATCCTTGCATCCCTAGAATTAATCCCGCTTAATCATGGTGTATGATCCTTTTAATGTATTGTTGAATTAGGTTTGCTAATATTTTGTTGAAGATTTTGGCAACTATTTTCATCAGTGATTTTTTTTTTTTTTTTGGTAGTCTCTTTGTCTGCTTTTGCTATCAAGATGATGCTGGCCTTCTACAATGAGTTCAGAACTGTTCCTTCCTCTTCACTTTTTTGGAATAGTTTAAGAAGGATAGGTGTTAACTCTTCTTTGAGTGTTTTGTAGAATTCACCTCTGAAGTCATATGGCCTGGACTTTTGTTTTTTGGGCGTTTTTTGATTACTGATGCAATTTCTTTGCTGGTAATTAGTCTGTTCATATTTTCTATTTCTTCCTGAGTCAATCTTGGGGGATTGTAGGCGTCTAGGAATTTATCCATTTCCTCTAGGTTGTCCATTTCATTGGCATATAATTGTTCATAGTAACCTTTTATGATCCTTTGTATTTCTGTGATGTTGATTGTAACTCCTCCTCTTTCATTTATGATTTTATTGATCTGAGCCCTCTCTCTTTTTTTATTGATGTGTCTGGCTAAATTTTTCCCAGTTCTGTTTATCTTTCCTAGAGACTGTCTCTTGGTTTCATTGATCTTTTCTATTGTTTTTCTAGTCTCTGTTTTATTTCTGCTCTGATCTTTATTATTTCTTTCTTTCTACTAACGTTGGATTTTTCATTTTTCTTCTTCTAGTCCCTTTAGGTGTAAGATTAGATTGTTTAGTTGTGATTTTTCTTATTTTCTGAGGTAGACTTTTATCACTATAAGCTTAGAATCTGCTTTTGCTGCATATGATATAGTTTGGATTGTTACCCATTTTTATTTGTCTCTAGATATTTTTTAATTTACTATTTGATTTTGTCAGTGATCTATTTGTTGTTTAGTAGTGTATTATTTAGACTCCATATGTTTGGTTTTTGTAGTTTATTTTCTTTTAGTTGATTTATAGTCAATACATTTGTGGTCAGAAAATATATTTAATGTAATTTTAATATTCTTTTTTTTTTAATATTCTTAAATTTTGAGACTTGTTTTGTGGCCTAGCATGTCATCTATCCTGAAGAATGTTCCTTGTGCACTTTTTTAAAAATGTGTATTCTGCCTGTTTTACATGGAATGTTTTCTATATATCTATTAAATTCATCTGGTCTAATGTGCTGTTTACTGCCAGTATTTCTTTATTGATTTTCTGTCTGGATCATCTTTCCATTGATATATGTGGCATGTTAGTCCCCCCAACTATTATTGTCTTACTGTCAATTTCCCCCTTTATGTTTGTTTCTGTTTGCTTTATGTATTTAGGTGCTCCTACATTGGGTGAATATATATTTGCAATTGTCATATTTTCTTCTTGGATTGATCCCTTTATCATTATGTAACACCCTTCTTTGTCTCTTGTTAGAGTCTTTGTTTTAAAGTCTGTTTTGTCTGATACAAGTATTGATACCCCAGCTTTCTTTTGATTTCCATTTTCATGGAATATCTTTTTCCATCCTTTCAATTTCACTTTCTGTGTGCCTTTAGATCTGAAGTCAGTCTCTTGTAATCAGCAAATATGCGAGTCTTGTTTTTGTATCCATTCAGCCAGTCTATATCTTTGGATTGGAGCATATTGTCCATTTAAATTTAAAGTAGTTATTGTTTGGTATGTACTTATTGCTCTTTTGTTAATTTTTTCTGGTTGTTTTGTAGTTTTATTTATTTATTTTTGGGGGCTCCTTTTGCTTCTGCTCTCTTCCTTTGTAATTTGATGACTGTCTTGAGTGTTGTGCTTGAATTCCTTTCTCTTTTTTGTGTGTGTACCTATTATAGGTTTTTGGTTTGTTACTACCATGAAGTTCATATATAACTATATATAACTGTATGTATGTAATACACAAATATACACGTATACACATAAATATATTATTATTTTAAGTTGATAAGCTCTTAAATTCAAACACATTCTAACCACCTTACATTTTTACTACTCCCCAACGTATTTTTGACATCATATTTTACATCTTTTTATTTTGTGTATCTCAACCTTTTATTGTGGATATAGATGATTTTAACATTTCTTCTAGCTTTATGAGTTTTTTTAATAAATTTATTTTATTTATTTATTTTTGGCTGCATTGGGTCGTCATTGCTGTGCGTGGTCTTTCTCTAGTTGCGGCGAGCAGGGGCTACTCTTTGCTGTGGTGCACGGGCTTCTCATTGCGGTGGCTTCTCTTGTTGTGGAGCACGGGCTCTAAGTACACAAGCTTCAATAGTTGTGACACACGGGCTCAGTAGTTGTGGCTCGTGGGCTTAGTTACTCCATGGCATGTAGGATCTTCCTGGACCAGGGCTTGAACCCATGTCCCCTGCATTGGCAGCAGATTCTTAACCACTGCACCAGCAGGGAAGCCCCTTCTAGGTTTATGAGTTTTTGATTTGCTACCTTTACTGTATGTTTTCTTTTGGCAATGAGATTTTTCCTTTTATAATTTTTATATTTCTAGTTGTGGCCTTTTCTTTTCCACTTAGAGAAGTCTCCTTAACATTTCTTGTAAAGCTGGTTCAGTGGTACTGAATTGTTTTAGCTTTTTCCTGTCTGTAAAACTCTTTATCTCTTCTTCAAGTCTGAATGATAACTTAGCCAGAGAGAGTATTCTTTTCAGAGGGTTTTTTCCTTTCATTACTTTGAGTATATCTTGCCACTCTTCTGGCTTCAAAGTTTCTGCTATAAAGTCAGCTGGTAGTCTTTTGGGAGTTTCCTTCAACTTAACTAGTTACTTTTCTCTTGCTGCTTTCCTAAGGTTCTCTCTCTATCTTTAATTTTTGCCATTTTATTCAACATGTCTTGATATTGACCTCTTTGGGTTGATCTTGTTTGGGACTGTCTTTACTTCCAGGACCTGGATGTCTGTTTCCTTGCCAGGTTAAGGAAATTTTCAGCTGTTCTTTCTTCAGATAGTTTCTCTGCTTCTTTCTCCCTCTCTTCTCCTGTCTCTCCTATGGGATCCCTAAAATATAAATTCAGGTATAGCAGTTATTGTCTCCAAGGTCTCTTAAACTTATCTTCATTTTTTTTAATTCTTTTTTTTTTTTCTGTTCAGTTTGGGTGATTTCCACTACTCTGTCTTCTAGATCACTTATCTGTTTCTCTGTAATATCTAATCTACTGATGATTCCTTCTAGTGTACTTTTAATTTCAGTTATTGCATTCTTCAGCTGTTTGGTTCTTCTTCATATTTCATAACTCTGTTGAAATTCTGTGTTCATCCATTCTTCTCCCAGGTTCATTGAGCTTCTTTATGATCATTACCTTGAACTCTTTATTGGGTAGATTGCCTATCTCCATTTTGTGTAGTTCATTTTCTGAGGTTATTTCTTGTTCCTTCATTTGGCATGCATTTCTCTGTCTCCTCATTTTGGTCAGTTCTCTGTTTATTTCTATGTGTTAGACAGGTCGTTACATTTCCCAATCTTGGAGAAGTGATCTTATATAGGAGACCTCCTATGTGGCCCAGCAGCACAGTCCCCTCTATGCAACTATATGCTCCTGGGGTACCTTATAAGGGGGTTGTATGTGCTCTTCTGTTGTGGGGTGAGGGGCATGACTACTGTGGGCATGTAGGAGGCTGGGAACCAGCCCTGCCTGGTTGGCTCATGTGGTGACTACAGTTCTGCTCTTATATTGGGCCAGGTCCCTGCCAGGCTTTCTGCATCAGCACCTCAGTGCTGGTGCTGACATTGGGCCAGGTCCCCAGCACTAATAGGCTAGAGGGAAGATTCCAAAATAGCACTTGCCAGTGCAGTGGTATCTCAGTAGAATAAGCTCTCCAAAATGGCTGACTCCGGCTCTCCTTCCCCAAGGGAAGTCCCAGTTGCCTCCTGCCTCTCTGTGTGGTTCTCCAAGATCATCAGGTGGACCTGACACAGACCCCTCTGTGCTGGGAGTCAGAGCATGTGAGATTTTTGCACACGCCTTTAATAATGGAGTCTCTGTCTTGTACTCCTGAAGCTTTTCTGAACATAAGCCCCACTGGCTTTTAGAGCCAGACCTTCTGGGAGTTTGTCTTCCTAGTGCAGGACCCCCAGGCTAAGGAACCCAATGTGGGGCTCAGACCCATGACTCTCTGAGGAGCATCTCTATGATTGTGATATTCCTCCCATTTGTGGGTCACCCACCTGGGAGTCCTGATTATACCCCATCTTTGCCCCTACTACCCATCTCATTGTGGTTCCTTCTTTATGTTTTTAGTTGTGGAAAATCTTCCCTGGTAGTCTCCAGGTCATTCTCATAGATGATTGCTCTGTAAGTAGCTGTAATTTTGGTGTGTCCATGAGAGGAGATTATTTCAGGGTTTTCCTTCTCTACCATATTGGCCACCCCCCTCATAATTTCTTGTTCTATATTTTTTTCCTTCTGTTTTTGCTAAACTTATATTCATAAATATATGAATATCTGTAAGAAGAAATATGTATATATATTTCTTCTTTCTACTGTATCCTTTAGAAGCCTTTTCTGCAAGAGTATTGAGAAACAACTCTACCAATAGTTGTCTGAAATTTTACTTATTTTTGCATCACTCTTTATTGATAATAACCTGGACATAGAAATCTAGATTTAGGGGTTTTTTCCTCACAATACTTTGAAAATGTCATTTCTTAGTCTTCTGAATGGCCAGCTGCCAGGGTAGTTATCATTCATTTTTAAGTATTCTTTGCTTTCTTTGGATGCTTTAAGCCCTGTTGCTTGTCTTTATTATTCTGTAGTTCAAATAATGTACCTTGATGTGAATTTAATTTTACTTATCCTGCTAAATGATCATTGTTCTTTCTGAATATGAAGAGTCTTGTTTCTCATCACTTACGAAAAATTCCCAGCATTATATCTCAAAATATTGTCCCTCTCCCCAAATTCTCTCTCTTCTGTCCTTCTGGAATTCCAGTGAGATGCATGTTGGCTTTCACGTTCTGCCTTCTCTGTCTCTTATTTCATGTCTTTTTTAGTTCCATGTTCTGGGACATTTTCTCAGACCATCCAGTTCTCTAATTTTCCTCACTGGTGTCTAATCTGTTGATTAGCACATCTATTGAAGGATTTCTTTCAAATGACTATATATTTTAAATTATATTTGATTCTTTTTCAAATCTGAATATTTTATGGTGTTTTATTTATATCTTAGATATCTTCATTTAATTATTTATTTTTGCTTATGGATGAGTTTTACAGTTTAAAGTTTTTTGCAGCTGTGAATCTGTGATTTATTGTTATCTACTAGCAATTGATCACAGTAGATTTTTTTCCTTACGTGTTCTGTATAATTGTAGCATAAGTTTATTTTCAACATGGTTTTATCTTGACAATCCTTTGTATTGAGATTGTTCTTCCAGAAATTTTTTCCATTTGCTTTTGTTAGGTACTGTGCAGGGCTGTCACCAACCTGCAGGTTGGTCCCTTAAAAGGACCCCTAGAGTGGCTGCCCTGTGCCCTATATTTCAGTTGGGGGTAGCTGTATGTTACTCCACTTTTCTGAACACTATTACAAACTAATTTAGACATTTCTGTCATTTTAGTATCCCAGAGGGCCCATGGAAGATACCTACATTGAGACTTCTTTTCAAATGTAATTATCTTAGATTACTCCATACTGGTTGAGTTGCCCTTTTAGTGGGCTTTACTGTCCTAGTACATATTTTTATGTTAATTTATCTAATTGGGCATTCCTAAATCATTCAGTTTATACCAAGAAATTTCAATCTGATGTGAAATTTGGCTTGTAGATATAAACATATATAAATATGTGTATATGGACAAGCTTTCTTGTGTCCCTCTGCCACTGAGTGAAATTTCCTTCTTATACAATTTTACCAAGTACATGATCCTTGTACTAGATAAAATCCAATCTCCTACAAGACCCTATATGAACTGGCCCTTACCTACTTCTCTGGCCTCACCTGCTGCCACTGCATTTCTCTCAGTTCCATGCATCAGTCTTCTTAGTCTTCTGTTTCTCAAACACGTCAAGGTTTTGTTGCTGTTCCCTCTCGTAGAATGTCCCTCCACCATTATCACAGAGATCTAGCTCTTTCTTGCCCTTCAGGTCTCACTTCTCTGCAAGACCAGGGACATGTGAGGCTCAGTGTAAAATGAAAATTTAAGATCCTTTATTAAAAACTTCAAGACAGTGACAGCAGAGCATTAAACCAGCTCTTCTAAGCATGGGCCTGTGCAATCACACATGTCACACACTGAAGAAGCTGGCCCCCACTTTCCCTGACTAGCCAATCGAATGCCCATTTCCACTTAGTTTTTCTCTATGTTTTTCACTCTGGTATTTCTTTCTTCATGACAATTACCATTATCTGAAATTATTTGCTTACTTATATATTGCCTATCTCCAACTGCTAGAATATAAAATCTATGCAAACAGGGACTTCCATATTGCTCACTGCTGTAGCACCTAGAATGGTGCCTGGCTCCATAAATATTTTCTTTTATGAGTGAATAACTTAGTCCATTATTTTCAGTGTTACAAAAGCAATCTACTTTAAGGGCAGAGATATTCCAGAATGACTTACGCTATCCCTAAAGCCAGAAAATCTCAAACAACATATGTATTTGATAGATATAAAAGTAAACCCACAATCAGAATTTTAAAAGATTAGCTTAGAAGCAAGAAAAATATTCTTCCCATTCAGATGCTTGAAGATGGATTCTAGGACCCAAGAAAAAGAGAGACCTTAAATGATTTATGTTTTTGTTCATCTAATACGAAATGATTTATGGTGTGTTGTTTATTACAAAAAAAAAGAGAGGTTAATGTTACCAAGATTCCCAAGAACTTGTGAAAGCAAATGTTACTTATGTTTTTTGAATAGCAATTTTATTTTATTCTTTTCAGAGTTCAAGTAAAGCTCAAAACTATCATATAGACTTAAGCAGGTTTTATTGTCTTGAAAATGTCAGTGATATTGAAATTTATCATTAGCATATTCTCTTACTGCTAGATTTCATCATGTTTTTTTTTGATCCAAGGACAGTCAATCCACTATGGTCAGATAACTTAGTACCAAGCCTTACAAGAGGAAATGAATTTGAATTCATTAACTTCTGTGGTTTCCTATACTTATGATTTTACAACTTTATCAGAATGTACTTTAAAATATTTTTATGAATGTGTAAATTATTCTAGACTAAAATCACTTAAAATATTTTCTAGTTTGTTGTTTGATAAATTTTAATTAAGCTTTTGTTAATTCATAGTTGAGAAATAGATTAATGATCTCCCCAATAACAGCAGAAAAACCATGGATTAAAAATGTGACAATAGGGCTTCCCTGGTGGCACAGTGGTTGAGAGTCCGCCTGCCGATGCAGGGGACGCGGGTTCGTGCCCCGGTCCGGGAAGATCCCACGTGCCGCGGAGTGGCTGGCCCCGTGAGCCATGGCCGCTGAGCCTGCGTGTCCAGAGCCTGTGCTCCGCAACGGGAGAAGCCACAACAGTGAGAGGCCCGCATACCGAAAAAAAAAAAAAGTGACAGTAAATTGACAGCTCTTGTTTTAATCAAATTTCTTTTCAAATTTAGGTGGTAAAGCCTACAATGTTTTTTTAAAGTGCTGCTCTAGGTATTTAGAGTTTTACAGTGAGGTAACAGGCAAAGTACAAGGCATTTTAATAAAGTGCTGGATATTATACCTGTGATAGGTATAATATTGCTTCATGCCTATGAAATGCATAAGCATGTTCTGGTCATGATCTTGGATTTTCATCTATGCCACCTAGTACCTACCGTTAAGTTAACTTTTCTTTTTTAACTGAACATGAATTTCTTTAATATAGTCATTATTACCTCTGCAAATTAACAACATTTAACAATAAAGGATTTTCCTTCTGTTATTACTAAGCTCTTGAAATAACCTATCATGGGTTTTCTGGTTAGTTATGTTCAATGAATAAATGATAGAAAGTTATAGTTGCAAGTGCCCTTAAAGATGATTGAGTCCAAGGGTAGCAACTGTGCCCTTCTCCAGCCATTCCTTCACCATGTCTTGCCCTGGCAGACATTACTATCTAGTTACAGTCTCCTTTCCTAATGGGGTCCAAGCAGCCTGAGAATTTTCCTCAGCACAATATTGATTTTCCACAAACTAGTAATTCCTAGATCCTAGTCTAGTTCTTTCATTATATAGATGAGGAAACTGAATCTCAGCCATTTTAAATGATTTGCTAAGACTCACAAAGCCAACTAATTAATGGCCAAGCTGGGACAAGAGAATAAGTCAGCTGACTCCCAATCAAATCTTTTTTCTCTCAGTACTAGTACCTTTAGTGAATTTTCCTATTCTAGTCATCTTTTTATTCAACTACCTGACTTTAAAAAAAAAAATTTAATAACATGTATACCTCCTTGTAACATGCAACATACCCAGGAAAACTGAGTAACTCCCTAAAATGGTCCAGCTCCTCACTTAAATAACATCTCCAGCTAAAGACAAAAGACGATATTGGGGAGGGATGGGAGTCAGTTATGGAATCAACTACCTGACTTTTTAAATAATCTTGTAATGGAATACTACCAATTTTGAATCCTACCTTTGTGCCAGTGGGAATCAGGCTAGCCAGAAGTTCAGCCCTCTCAGGTAGATTGTCATCATCTCTGAGGGACCTTCTCTGTTTATGACTCTGCTACCCACAGAGCCCACTCTGGGAAATGAGTCTGCAAAATCTTACTCGGCATAACTTGCATTCCCATTTATAATATCAATATTTGCAGAAGGGAATTTAGCCACAAATTTTTCTTTTGTTTACAGTTCTTATTCAGAACATGTCAGTATCTATTACCTCTCTGCAAAAATGCCAAGGGTTTGAAGATGTATGACTGGTGTGGGAAGCTCAGCGGCAGTTTTAGAGTTGCCCTGATTTCTCCATGTACTAAGAAGATTGGAATAGTTCCAGCTAAATACACGATAAGTATTGTGTATAAGTTTTCTCAACAAGGATCTGTTTTTCATGGAATTGAAGAAAAAGCTGATCTATCTTCATTACATATTTTGTATGTAACAGCTGCTTCAATGCAGATCGGGAACAAATTCTTACTCTAAGGATTCTGACAGGTTACAAATTATACTGTTATAAATTTGATTCTCTCTGGACCAGTGAACTGAAAGGTCTACCAAGTTTCTTTCTGGGTAATGTGAACTCATGATTCAGCAAATCCTCCTCAATTGTCAGACTTTAGTAATGGGAAGGCATTATTCCTCTTTGTCTCTGTGCATGTTTTTTTATAATTGGCCTTCAAAATGCATTCAGTTGCTGCGTTTCACTGATATCCAGTCTCCACCTTTTGAATTGCTATTAGTTGTACAGACCAATCTGTAGCCTTGATTTTTCCAGTCTTTTTTGACCCACCTACTAGCTATATTTCAGATTTTTGTTTTGAGCTGTCATATTTGTTTCCTTTATTTGCTTTACTCAGCCAGTGGCCATGGAAATGAAACTTATTTTTACTGTAATCTTGAGATTACTCTGTGTATGTCCCTGTAAAAGTGTACCTTGGGATGCTAATGTTCAAAATTAAAGTACAACACTGATTTTCCAGGTGGTTGTACCTTTCCTGAGGTGGGAATGGGGGATAAGTGTGATGAGATTGCATATAGTTTGAAGAGAGGCAGTACCTTTGTTTCATTACCTCAATTTATTTTGGGGACCATTTATAAAGTATTTTGAACTTCATTTAGTATAAAGTGGTGTGAGAGATTTTTATGTTTATACAAAGGTGTCATGGGAAATGTTCTAAAAACTTAGGAAAACCTTGAATGGAGCTGATGTGTCCCGTAAGTCTCTCCTCTGCCTTAGCACTAGCCTGGGATATTCCTGGGAGGCATATTCATGTACCTTGCAAAGAGGCTGAACACAGGCTAGCTGGCCTATTTCGGAGTGAAGCACTGGCTCTACAGTTAGACAAAGTTAAAGGGCTCTTATTCATAATAGTATCTTGTAAATTTTTGATGAATTAAAAGTTACTTGGGGAGAACTTCAAGATGGTGGAAGAGTAAGAAGTGGAGATCACCTTCCTCCCCACAAATACATCAGAAATACATCTACATGTGGAACAACTCCTACAGAACACCTACTGAACGCTGGCAGAAGACCTCAGACCTCCCAAAAGGCAAGAAACTCCCCACATACCTGGGTAGGGCAAAAGAAGAAAGAAAAAACAGAGACCAAAGAATAGGGATGGGACCTGCACCAGTGGGAGGGAGCTGTGAAGGAGGAAAAGTTTCCACACACTAGGAAGCCCCTTCACTGGCGGAGACGGCGGGTGGCGAGGGGGAAGCTTTGGAGCTACGGAGGAGAGCACAGAAACAGGGGTACGGAGGGCAAAGCGGAGAGATTCCCGCACAGAGGATCAGCGCTGACCAGCACTCACCAGCCCGAGAGGCTCGTCTGCTCACCCGCCGGGATGGGCGGGGCTGGGAGCTGAGGCTCCGGCTTTGGAGATCAGATCCCAGGGAGATGACTGAGGTTGGCTGCGTGAACACAGCCTGAAGGGGGCTAGTGCACCACAGCTAGCTGCAAGGGAATCCGGGAAAAGTCTGGACCTGCCTAAGAGGCAAAAGACCATTGTTTCGGGGTGCACGAGGAGAGGGGATTCAGAGCACCACCTAAACGAGCTGCAGAGACGGGTGTGAGCTGCAGCTATCAGTGTGGACACCAGAGATGGGCATGAAACGCTAAGGCTGCTGCTGCATCCACCAAGAAGCCTGTGTGCAAACACAGGTCACTCTCCACACCTCCTTTCCGGGGAGCCTGTGCAGCCTGCCACTGCCAGGGTCCCGTGATCCAGGGACAACTTCCCCGGGAGAACACACAGCGTGCCTCAGGCTGGTGCAACATCACGCCAGCCTCTGCCACTGGAGGCTCGCCCCACATTCCGTACCCCTCCCTCTCCCCGGCCTCAGTGAGCCTAATCAGCTGCTCCTTTAACCCCGTCCTGTCTGAGCAAAGAACAGATGCCCTCAGGTGACCTACACTCAAAGGCTGGGCCAAATCCAAAGCTGAACCCCAGGAGCTGTGAGAACAAAGAAGAGAAAGGGAAATCTCTCCCAGCAGCCCCAGGAGCAGCAGATTAAATCTCCACAATCAACTTGATGTAACCTACATCTGTGGAATACCTGAATACACAACAAATCATCCCAAATTGAGGCGGTGGACTTTGGGATAAAGAATATTTTTTTTTTCCTTTTTCTCTCTTTCTGAGTGTGTATGTGTATGCTCCTGTGTGTGATTTTGTCTGTATAACTTTACTTTTACCATTTGTCCTAGGGTTCTGTCTGTCCATTTTTTGGTGGTTTTTTGGGGTTTTTTTTTTTAGTGTAGTTTTTAGCACTTGTTATCATTGGTGGATTTATTTCTTGGTTTGGTTGCTCTCTTCTTCCTTTTTTTCTTTTTTTTAATTACGTTTTAATTTTTTTTTATTTTTAGTAATTATTTTTTATTTTAGTAACTGTGTTTTTTTCTTCCTTTCTTTCTTTTTTTCTCCCTTTTGTTCTGAGCCGTGTGGATGACAGGGTCTTGGTGCTTTGGCTGGGTGTCAGGCCTGTGCCTCTGAGGTGGGAGAGCCAAGTTCAGGACATTGGTCCACCAGAGACCTCCCAGCTCCACGTAATATCAAACGGTGAAAATCTCCCAGAGATATCCATCTCAACGCCAAGACCCAGCTCCACTCAATGACCAGCAAGATATACAGTGCTGGACACCCTATACCAAACAACTAGCAAGACAGGAATACAATCCCACCTATTAGCAGGCTGCCTAAAATCATAATAAGGTCATAGAGACCCCAAAACACACCACCAGATGCGGACCTGCCCACCAGAAAGACAAGATCCAGCCTCATCCACCAGAACACAGGCACTAGTCCAATCCACCAGGAAGCCTACACAACCCACTGAACCAACCTTACCCACTGGGGGCAGACACGAAAAACAATGGAAACTATGAACATGCAGCCTGCAAAAAGGAGACCCCAAACACAGTAAGTTAAGCAAAATGATAAGACAGAGAAACATACAGCAGATGAAGGAGCAAGGTAAAAACCCACCAGACCAAACAAATGAAGAGGAAATAGGCAGTCTACCTGAAAAAGAATTCAGAGTAATGATAGTAAAGATGATCCAAAATCTTGGAAATAGAATGGAGAAAATACAAGAAATGTTTAACAAGGACCTAGAAGAACTAAAGAGCAAGCAAACAATGATGAACAACACAATAAATGAAGTTAAAAATTCTCTAGAAGGAATCAATAGCAGAATAACTGAGGCAGAAGAACGGATAAGTGACCTGGAAAATAAAATAGTGGAAATAACTACTGCATAGCAGAATAAACAAAAAAGAATGAAAAGAATTGAGGACACTCTCAGAGACCTCTGGGACAACATTAAACACAACAACATTCTAATTATAAGGGTCCCAGAAGAAGAAGAGGGAAAAAAAATGGACTGAGAAAATATTTGAAGAGATTATAGTTGAAAACTTCACTAATATGATAAAGGAAATTGTTAACAAGTCCAGGAAGCACAGAGAGTCCCATACAGGATAAATCCAAGGAGAAACACACCAAGACACCTAATAATCAAACTATGAAAAGTTAAATACAAAGAAAAAATATTAAATGCAGCAAGGGAAAAACAACAAATAACATACAAGGGAATCCCCATAAGATTAACAGCTGATCTTTCAGCAGAAAATCTGCAAGCAAGAAGGGAGTGACAGGACATATTTAAAGTGATGAAAGGGAAAAACCTACAACCAAGATTACTCTACCCAGCAAGGATCTCATTTAGATTCGACAGAGGAATTAAAACCTTTACAGACAAGCAAAAGCTAAGAGAATTCAGCACCACCAAACCACCTTTACAACAAATGCTAAAGGAACTTCTCTAGCCAGGAAACACAAGAGAAGAAAACACTTAAAATAACAAACCCAAAACAATTAAGAAAATCATAATAGGAACATACATATTGATAATTACCTTAATTGTAAATGGATTACATGCTCCAACCAAAAGACATAGACTGGCTGAATAGATACAAAAACAAGACTGTTTTTGTCTACAACAGACCCACTTCAGACCTAGGGACACATACAGACTGAAAGTGAGGGGATGGAAAAAGATATTCCATGCAAATGGAAATCAAAAGAAAACTGAAGTAGCAATTCTCATATCAGATAAAATAGACTTTAAAATAAAGACTATCACAAGAGGCAAAGAAGGACACTACATAATGATCAAGGGATCAATCCAAGAAGAAGATATGACAATTGTAAATATTTCTGCACCCAGCATAGGAGCACCGCAATACATAAGGCAAATGCTAACAGCCATAAAAGGGGAAATCGACAGTACCACAATCATAGTAGAGGACTTTAACACTTCACTTTCACCAATGGACAGATCATCCAAAATTAAAATCAAAAATGAAACAAAAGCTTTAAATGATACATTAAATAAGATGAAATTAATTGATATTTATTGGACATTCCATCCAAAAACAACAGAATACACTTTCTTCTCAACTGTACATGGAGCATTCTCCAGGATAGATCATATCTTGGGTCACAAATCAAGGCTTGGTAAATTTAAGAAAATTGAAATCGTATAAAGTATCTTTTCCGACCACAACGCCATGAGACCAGATATCAATTACAGTAAAAACTCTGTAAAAAATTAAAACACAGGCTTCCCTGGTGGCGCAGTGGTTGGGAGTCCGCCTGCTGATGCAGGGGACACAGGTTCATGCCCCGGTCCGGGAGGATCCCATGTGCCATGGAGCGTCTGGGCCTGTGGGCCATGGCCGCTGAGCCTGCGCGTCTCCGCAACGGGAGAGGCCACAGCAGTGAGGGGCCTGCGTACCGCCAAAAAAAAAAAAAGAAACAAACAAACACATGGGGGCTAAACCATATGCTAATAAATAACCAAGAGAACACTGAAGAAATCAATGAGGAAATCAAAAAATACCTAGAAACAAATGACAATGAAAACACGACCACCCAAAACCTATGGGATGCAGCAAAAGCAGGTCTAAGAGGGAAGTTTATAGCAATACAATCATACCTCAAGAAACAAGAAACATCTCAAATAAACAACCTAACCTTACACCTAAAGCAATTAGAGAAAGAAGAACAAAAAAACCACCAAAGTTAGCAGAAGGAAAGAAATCATAAAGATCAGATCACAAATAAATGAAAAAGAAATGAAGGAAACAATAGCAAAGATCAATAAAACTAAAAGCTGGTTCTTTGAGAAGATAAACAAAATTGATAAACCATTAGCCAGACCCATCAAGAAAAAAAGGGAGAAGACTCAAATCAATAGAATTAGAAATGAAAAAGGAGAAGTAACAACTGACACTGCAGAAATACAAAGGATCATGAGAGATTGCTACAAGCAACTCTATGCCAATAAATTGGACAACTTTGAAGAAATGGACAAATTCTTAGAAAAGCACAACCTTCTGAGACTGAACCAGGAAGAAATAGAAAATATAAACAGACCAATCACAAGCACTGAACTTGAATCTGTGATTTAAATTCTTCCAACAAACAAAAGCCCAGGACTAGATAACTTCACAGGCGAATTCTATCAAACATTTAGAGAAGAGCTAACACCTATCCTTCTCAAACTCTTCCAAAGTGTAGCAGAGGGAGGAACACTCCCAAACTCATTCTACGAGGCCACCATCACCCTGATACCAAAACCAGACAGAGATGTCACCAAAACAGAAAACTACAGGCCAATATCACTGATGAACATAGATGCAAAAATCCTCAACAAAATACTAGCAAACAGAATCCAACAGCACATTAAAAGGATCATACACCATGATCAATTGGGATTTATCCCAGGAATGCAAAGATTCTTCAGTATACACAAATCAATCAGTGTGATACACCATATTAACAAATTGAAGTAGAAAAACCATATGATCATCTCAATAGATGCAGAAAAAGCTTTCGACAAAATTCAGCACTCATTTATGATAAAAACCCTTGAGAAAGGGCATAGAGGGAACTTTCCGCAACATAATAAAGGCCATATATGACAAACCCACAGCCAACATCGTCCTCAATGTTGAAAAACTGAAACCATTTCCACTAACATCAGGAACAAGACAAGGTTACCCACTCTCACCACTGTTATTCAACATTGTTTTGGAAGTTTTAGCCACCTCAATCAGAGAAGAAAAAGAAATAAAAGGAATCCAAATTGGAAAAGAAGAAGTAAAGCTGTCACTGTTTGCAGATGACATGATACTATACATAGAGAATCCTACAGATGCTACCAGAAAACTACTAGAGCTAATCAGTGGATTTGGTAAAGTAGCAGGATACAAAATTAATGCACAGAAATCTCCTGCATTCCTATAGACTAATGATGAAAAATCTTCAAATGAAATTAAGGAAACACTCCCATTTACCATTGCAACAAAAAGAATAAAATACCTAGGAATAAACCTATGTTAGGAGATAAAAGACCTGTATGCAGAAAACTATAAGACACTCATGAAAGAAATTAAAGATGATACAAATAGATGGAGAGATATACCATGTTCTTGATTGGAAGAATCAACATTGTGAAAATGACTCTACTACCTAAGGCAATCTACAGATTCAATGCAATCCCTATCAAACTACCACTGGCATTTTTCACAGAACCAGTACAAAATGTTTCACAATCTGTATGGAAACACAATATTCCCCAATAGCCAAAGCAATATTGAGAAAGAAAAACAGAGCTGGAGGAATCAGGCTCCGTGACTTCAGACTATACTACAAAGATACAGTAATCAAGACAGTATGGTACTGGCACAAAAATAGAAATATGGATCAATGGAACAGGATGGAAAGCCCAGAAATAAACCGACGCACATATGGTCACCTAATTGTTGATAAAGGAGGCAAGAACATACAATGGAATAAACTCAAAATGGATTAAAGACCTAAATGTAAGGCCAGACACTATAAAAACTCCTAGAGGAAAACATAGGCAGAACACTCTATGACATAAATCACAGCAAGATCCTTTTTGACCCACCTCCTAGGGAAATGGAAATAAAAACAGAAATGAACAAATGGAACCTAATGAAAATGAAAAGCTTTTGCACAGCAAAGGAAACCATAAAGAAGACCAAAAGACAACCCTCAGAATGGGAGAAACTATTTGCAAATGAAGCAACTGACTAAGGATTAATCTCCAAAATATACAAGCAGCTCATGCAGCTCAATATCAAAGAAACAAACAACCCAATCCAAAAATGGGCAGAAAACCTAAATAGACATTTCTCCGAAGAAGATATACAGACTGCCAACAAACACATGAAAGAATGCTCAACATCACTGATCATTAGAGAATTGCAAATCAAAACTACAATGAGATATCACCTCATACCAGTCAGAATGGCCATCATCAAAAAATCTACAAACAATAAATGCTAGACAGGGTGTGGAGAAAAGGGAACCCTCTTGCACTGTTGGTGGGAATGTAAATTGATACAGCCACTATGGAGAACAGTATGGAAGTTCCTTAAAAAACTACAAATAGGGCTTCCCTGGTGGCGCAGTGGTTGACAGTCCGCCTGCCGATGCAGGGGATACGGGTTCGTGCCCCGGTCCGGGAAGATCCCACATGCCGCGGAGCGGCTGGGCCCGTGAGCCATGGCCGCTGAGCCTGCGCGTCCGGAGCCAGTGCTCCGCAACGGGAGAGGCCACAACAGTGAGAGGCCCACATACCGCAAAAAAAAAAAAAAAAAAAAAAAAAAAACTACAAATAGAACTACCATATGACCCAGCAATCCCACTACTGGGCATACACCCTGAGAAAACCATAATTCAAAAAGAGTCATGTACCACAATGTTCATTGCAGCTCTATTTACAATAGCCAGGACATGAAGCAACCTAAGTGTCCATCAACAGATGAAGGGATAAAGAAGATGTGGTACACGGGCTTCCCTGGTGGCACAGTGGTTGGGAGTCCGCCTGCCGATGCAGGGGACGCGGGTTCGTGCCCCGGTCCGGGAGGATCCCGCGTGCCATGGAGCGGCTGGGCCCATGGGCCATGGCCGCTGGGCCTGCACGTCTGGAGCCTGTGCTCCGCAACGGGAGAGGCCACAGCAGTAGAGGCCCGCGTACCACAAAAAAAAAAAAAAGATGTGGCACATATATACAATGGAGTATTACTCAGCCATAAAAAGAAATGAAATTGAGTTATTTTTAGTGAGGTGGATGGACCTAGAGTCTGTCATACAGAGTGAAGTAAGTCAGAAAGAGAAAAACCAATACCATATGCTAACACATATATATAGAATCAAAAAAAAATGGTTATGAAGAACCTAGGGGCAAGACGGGAATAAAGACGCAGACCTACTAGAGAATGGACTTGAGGACATGGGGAGGGGGAAGGGAAAGCTGGGACAAACTGAGGGAGTGGCATGGACATATATACACTACCAAATCTAAAATCGATAGCTAGTGGGAAGCAGCTGTATAGCCCAGGGAGTTCAGCTCTGTGCTTTGTGACCACCTAGAGGGGTGGGATAGGGAGGGTGGGAGGGAGGGAGACGCAAGAGGGAAGAGATATGGGGATGTATGTATATGTATAGCTGATTCACTTTGTTATAAAGCAGAAACTAACACACGATTGTAATTATACTCCAATTATACTCCAATAAAGATGTTGAAAAAAAAAAGTTACTTGGGAATATAGATTTTAATTTACTATTAAGGTTTCTCCTTTTGCCTTTCAATCTCTTATTCAGGTTAATTGATCGTTTTATATTCAAAAGCCCCTATATTAGTAATATTTCTATGTAATATAAACCCCAAATTTAGTGGCATCAAACAATAAACATTTATTGCCATATAGTTTCTATGGGCCAGCAGTCCAGAAATAGCCTAGCTGAGAAATTCTAGCTCAGTGTTGCTCATAGACTGCTCTCATCTGAAGTCTTAACTAAAGCTAAAGGATACACTTCCAAAGCGATTCACTTATGTGCCTGGCAAGTTAATGCTGGTTGTTGTTAGTCATGCCTTAGTTTCTTTTCATGTGTAGCTCCCCGTCCAGCTGATTGAGTGTTCCCGTGACATGGCATCTGGCTTCCCCAGAACAAATGATCCAAGAGACAGTCAGGCAGGAGTCACAATATCTTTCATGAACTAGCTTCAGGAATCATACTCTATCATTCCACAATATTAGTTACACAGATAACCGTATTCAGTGGGAACTACACAAGGGCATGAGTACCAGGAAGTGGGATCACTGGGGGACATCTTGCAGGCTGTTTCCCATAACTCCAAATAAAATCATGTGTGAAGTAGATTTTAATCAAAACAATAGCTTTTATATTCATATGGACAGAATGTATGCTTTTCAGTCTATATCTATGTATGTCTGTGTTTACCATAACTGGCATGTAACATGTATCCATTAACTTTTTTATTTTAGAGCACACTTGTATCTGGGACTATGATTAAATTATCTGATTTATGTTTATCATTCTCACAGCATAAAAGCTGCCAATACAAGACAACAAAAATTAGGCAACTGTCCTCATGTATGTGAAACGGATTGAAATATTTAGCTAAGAGGAGATGGGTTATTGGATTAGTTCCTCATTTTGTGTCAAATCACCACTTACATATTTTTTCCATATTACTATTGTTTATGAAAACAGAAAAACATTTTCTGCTACAGAACCACAACATAAATGAGAAAATATTGAGCTGAAATGGGAAAATAACATTATAATTATAGGTCAGGAGATGCAAGTCAGAAATCCAAAATAAGTTCAGTGTACGCTGAAAATGTTAGCATTTTTTAATGTACTTAAAGATAATTATATTGCAAACATAATACAATTTTTACCATTGTTTCCCAGTTGAAGGGCTTGGGATGATCACATGCTTACTTTACATCCCTTGAAGAGATGTGTGTTATTTTCTTAGCATCAGAACTTATACAAATAATAAAATGAATAGTTTTCACTGTTCATTAGTTACTATTATTTACCCTAAGCACGTTATCAAATAGCACTTTTTAGGTTGTTTTTTTTTTTAAGTTTTAAAAAATGATCAAAAAGCACTCTACTGCACTGTCAAGGATAAAACAAATCATCTTTCTAAATGGAAATTTGTGAATACCTATCGACTTAATTATGTCCTCAACCTATGATTAGCAACCCTACTTCTAGAAATGTGTTATAAGGAAATAATTGGAGAGGAAGTTAAGGACATATATGTTCATGGCAGAATTATTATTGTTAAAAATACTGGAATAATATCCAGTTAGCAAATGATAAAATAAACGATGCTACATTCTAATTATGTTATTTAGTATACAGGTTAAACTGTTGTAACCAAAAGATCTATCTAAATAAGGTTTATTTCAGTCAATTTCAATATTCCAGAGACACTAAACCTTGTGACTGTGCACCAAAACATTATCAGGGACCTAGGTCTCCACGCTCTTTCTCTCTGAGGAATAATACCTTCTACATAGTTTCAGCGAACTCACCATCACCATCACTTTGCGCCAGCCCATGGGAATGGGGAAAAAGAAAGGGAGAGCAAGCAGCTTTCTTTTAAGAAAATGACCTAGAATTCACATACATTATTTCTGCTCACATTCCAATGGCTAAAACTTAGTAACTTGGGGCCTCCCTGGTGGCGCCAGTGGTTGAGAGTCCGCCTGCCGATGCAGGGGACACAGGTTCGTGCCCCGCTCCGAGAAGATCCCACATGCCGCGGAGCGGCTGGGCCCGTGAGCCATGGCTGCTGGGCCTGCGCGTCCGGAGCAACGGGAGAGGCCACAACAGTGAGAGTCCAAGTACCGCAAAAAAAAAAAAAAAAAAAACTTAGTAACTTGGTCACACTGAGGTAAAGTTAGGATGTCAAGGGCTATACCCTGCATTTGAGAGGAAATGAAATATGAGTTTCCATGTATAACCTTGAAAACATTATTTTAAGTGAAAGAAGACAGGTATAAAAGGCCACATACTATACGATTCCATGAAATGTCCATAATGGGCAAATCTAGAGACAGAAAGTAGAATTATGGTTGTCAGTGGCTTGAAGGAAGAAGGATTGGGGAGACTGCTAACGAGGATGGGGGTTTTTTGGGGGTGATGAAAATGTTCCAAAATTAGATAGTGATGATGGTGGCACAACTCTGTGAATATACTTAAAAATCATTGAAGTATATACTGGAAAATGATTAATTTTATGGCATATGAATTATACTTCGATAAAACTTATAAAAGAAAAAAAAATGTTCTCTTGCAGAAAATACAACAAGGAAACTTTCCTTTCTCAGCCCTCAGGTGGATAGAAGGGGAAACCACTCCACCCCAAGAATTTAAAACCAGAAGTCAGTCCTTATGTGTGGCTTCATGCTCCCTGTGTCTGTAAAACCTCTAGCTGAGGACTTAACCTAAAGTGGTCCTGGTTTTACAGCAGCTCCTGCAGGTCTAGCAGAAGCAAATGTAAATCCTATCTGGAAATATCAACCTCAATAAAATCCTCAAATCATTCCCATAGATAAAATTCCAAGGAAAACAAGCAGTTCACAGAGCAAATCACAAAACATCCAAGGGTACTAGGCACCATGAATGGGAATCAAAGAAACACATGACAGCAGTAATTGCCTGCAGAGGTTTCAGGTATTAGATTTGTTTTATATATATATATATATATATCACATTGAATGTGGTTCTGAAAATACAAGATAAACGAAAAGGAAATTTCTCCCTCAAAGTGCCTCCAGTCCAGTAGACAAGACAGACAAATATATTCACATAATTATAACACTTCTAAGCTCTTAATTAAGGAAATGCAAATTAAAACTATAATGGATTACCATTTCATCTATCAGATTAGCGGATGTTTTAAAAAAAAAAAAAAAAACTGTTTAGGTTCCATGCAGAGCTATCCCTTGTCTACTGCTGGGGAGAATCTAAACTGGTACAACTCCTTAGGACACAATTTGTGTTATCTATGAAGTTGACTTGGTATATACCTATCATCCCACAATTCTACTTCCCTGTATTTAACAGAGAAACCCTTAGACACATGCACCAGGACACAGTTTAAAAATATGTTCATAGCAGCATTATATGCCACTTTTTAAAACTGGAAAAAAAAACAATTGAATGGATAAACTGGTATATTCATACAACTATATACTATAGAGCACTGAAAATCAGCTATAAGCTAAAGGAATCACCATGGACAAATCTCAAAACCATAACATTAAAGAATGAAGCAAGTCATAAGAGAAAGCATATAATCCCATTATATTAAATCAAAATCCGGCACAACCAAGCAATTTATTTTTTAGGAATGAGTGTATAAATAGGATCATAATAGAGAGACAGCATAATTATCACAGAATTAATGATAGTGATTATCTGTGGGCCAAGGGAGAGGATACAATCAGAAAGTGGCCCACGGACAGCTTCTGAAGTCTGATAATGATGTAGTTCTTAACCTGGTTGTTGAGTATATCAGTGATTATCTTTTTAATGTTCTTTAGAGTATACATAAATATAAGAAGTTCCTTGTATGTATGATAAATTTTAATAAATTAAGACAGGCTATAAAACAACTATATCATGAACCTAATTTTATTTGCACACACACACACAAAAACTAGATTTTTAAATATGTGTGGGAAAAGAACTCTAAGGAAGCACACCAAAATATTTATTTAATGATGAAAGGATACATGTAGATGAGTAATTCAAATAGAAGTTTGGACATTCAGGTTGCAGGGCAGCTTTGATTGTTGAGCTACTTTCTCATAGAGGTCAGCATTCTGCTAATTGTGCTTATCAAAAACATAAGCAGCATTATATCACTACAGACCTAACAGGCAAGCTTGAGTATTTTTAGGAACGTTCTAGATGCTTTCTAATTCTTTTGCACATATAGAAAGTTATGATTAGTTCATTTGAATGTACATAAGTCTCCTAGAAGTGGAATACTTTTTTTATATACTTCAGCAAGTACGTAATAGAATATTATTTTGATTACTATGTAATTGTTCTTAGGATATATTCTCATACTTCAGTCAAATTTCTATGATGAATGAACCCTATCACATATAACAGTAGCACATATTATCTTGGTACCAGTAAACTTGTATTGTACATTTAGTGAGTAACAATACCTCTCCTCTCTTGGTCGATTCATGGCTAGCAAATATCAGTTTATCATCAATAAACTTGGTGAATTCGCCCTTTTATATTTTTAGACAAAGAAGAAATATGAGCTAAGTCTCTCAACTATTTCCATTCACTTTGCATCATGATTCATCTATTTATTCAGAGGCCACCTTCTCTTGTCTCTTACCCTTGCTATTTATTCATTTTCATCCTAAAATTTATCATAATGGTCTGAAAGACAATGCTTACATTACTGTATAGAAATACCAATAAGTTCATTCATGAATGAATGAAGGGAAAACTTGTTTCAATAAGAACAAAAGAGAAAGCTAAGGAAGTATAACAAGTTATTAAAAGATTAACACAAAGCTTGTGACTGGCATAAACAAATAAAATGAGCTGAAGGAAAAAATAATGTCCTAGGAATCCAGATGATGTTACTTCCTTCTCCTTTAGGAAGCACATCATATCCACAAGGGAGTATTGTAACATATAGAACTTTATAGAAGGAAAAAATATTCTTTTTTGTTTTTGGACCCCAGGCCTGCTGAATACATGCATTTTATTAATAGCAAGAATAATTACTGTTATTTTCATAATAATAATTTCATTACATGCTAAGCATTTTTAAAGAAAGGTAGCAAGCCTCAGGTAGGTTAAATAACTTGCTTAATGTCATTGGTGGAAGCTAGCTAGTGAGTAGTAGAGCTAGAATTCAAACCCTGGTCTGCTCTATTGCAAAGTTTGTTCTGTTAACCTCTGTATAAAACTGGCCACATACCCAAATCCATCTTCATTTCCTCTGTAGCTTTTAACCAGATTGAGTCATTCCTGGTCTATGGATCAGAGGTTTATCTTAACATCTAGGTTGATTACATTATTTTACTACATTACAGGGCCCTAATTTTAACTTTTTTAAAAGAAAACACATTTACAGAAAATTTAATTGTAGCTATGATTTGACTCATAAAAATGTTCCTGCTGTTATAGGTACTAAGCCAAGAACAAAGACAAGTGGGACAAAAAGGAGCTCAAAGTAGCCCATTTACTGCAATCTTAAATTTAAGTCACACTCACTTTCCAGGGAGAATAGACTTTTACCTGTTATAGGAGAGAGAGGCCCTCGAGCTATCTCCCACACTCCACACTCCACATAGGGTAAAGATAGTGCAAAAATGATCCATTCACCAGGGTTGAGCCCATATTTAACATTCTTTGTCTGAAGTTTACCCAACTCCTAAATTTTGTGACACTGGGTTTTCTGTGTTGTGATTAGGGTAGCCAGACTGATCTAACCATCCCTGACGACCCACCTCGGAATTTTGTGTTCTCTCTGTATATACCAGTATCTGCTGAGAATGTATTTCAGATGCTTTGGGACCTCCTTTCCCTTAAGTGAAGGAAATTTGAGACATATTACTAGCTCCAAGGGTCCTTCTGGGAAAACTTCTCCCAAGGTAAATTCAAGGTTTTCTCAACAGAAGACTACCTTTTACTTTGTAATAAAAGCATAGCAAGACTTCCTTAAGTTTGAGTATATGCTTTTCACCCTAAAATTTGTCTGTATCTGCTAAGACCTTGGCCTTATTTCTAGGCATAATTCCATGACCATGGTTACCCTAACCCCACAGAGTACAAGTTTATCTAGGATCCAAGATAGAACCCAAACATTGAGTAATTCCCAGTTCACATGTTCATGCAACACCCATAATCTCAGATTGTCCATTGCTTATTCACTTGCCCAGAATAGTCCTCATTACCAGGCATTAGAGATGATTACCAGGCATTAGAGATGATCGCCTAAACAACCCTACAAATACAGGCAAATGTGCCTAAGTCCCCTCCTTCAAGATACGTCAGAGTCCTACGCAAGCCCACCCTCCACTTTTGTCCATTGCTACCATACCCTTTTCTCTCTCTGTAAGGCAAAATACCACAGATTTCCACAAATATTTCTTTTATGGTATGTGTGTGTGTATTGGGAAATATAAAAACTCCCATCTCACTTCACCTGACAATTTCTTTTTGGCTGTGTATCTAGTAATTTCAGTTGGCACTTAGCTTGTAGTAAATGATTGTTGAATGATAGAATGATTTAATATTTAATTTCATCTATTCTAATGCTTATTCTCATGCCTAGAACACACAGGCATTTGTTGAAATGATAAATTAATCAAATGAGTAATTACTTGGAGTTAAAATTTATGTAGCTTTAAATACCTGCTGTAGATTATCAAAATATATGAAAATTCACACAAAGAATAAAAGATACATTACATTGCTAATTTATTCTATCCTTAACATAAAATTGCTTTGGAAATAAAGTAATTCATTTAACAAATATTTAATAGCCCCAACTGTGAACCTGCCTCTGGGCTGGGGTTGGAGGCACAGGGGTGATTGATGGTAGTGAAGTGGAGGAGGTGCCAGTTAAGGCTGGTGCAGGGGCCTCCCCCAGCATGAAGCCACAGCTGTTTTTAGGAGGATGAGTGTGATGGTGAGTATGACACAGTTTGCTTTGCTCCAGTGCCAGGAACAGATCAGAAGGAAGGATGTGGATTTCAATGGACCTGTTTAGCTGTATTCACCGAAATGGTAGAAAAACCATCCTTTGCTTAGAACGATTGAGATGCATCTTTTCTGTTTTATAGTTCTGTTTCATTGCTGATAAAAGGTATTTCAGAAGTTTCTGTTACAAATCAGGAAGTGAGAAAACAGGCAATTGCAGTTATAATGCTTAATTTGTTAAGCTATTACATTTTCACTTTAGCAGTAATTTGAGATAAAATAATGTGAAACTGTCTTATGGTTTTATTATATTGACTTTCCATCTCATTATTTACAAAATTTTTATGTCAACTAATGGCACTATTTCTTTTAAAGTAATTGCTGAGACATTCCATATGTATTTTCATCATCCTCCAAGAAACTTCTGGGAAAACTTTTTTTAAATTCCTTGTAACTGTATCAGATAAAGTCATTAGGTAGCTTTGTGTTTTAGAATATGTATTATTTAAAGACTGCTATACTGCCATCTTATAGTATTAGAATGACTGTTTTCCTTGTCATACATTTGTAGTGTTGTCCTCAAATGAGTTAGCCAGTTATTGAGATTGTTATATATTTTAGTGTCCAGCTTATATAAGCATTCTTTTTGTTCTAATTATTGTTTTGTGCTTTGAAGAAAAAATGGATGCTGAGTCAAAAGAGAATGTACAAGACACAGAGGCCCAGGTTTGTCATGATGCTGCTTATTTTAATTCCTAATGCTCTTTAGGACGCATTTTATTCTACTCATTTTAGATAGAGGTTTAAATGACTGCCTTTACTCCCGACATTAAGGAAGAACACTGACTTAGGGAGATTTCAAGTAGAGTTTTCATCTCAATTCTTTTTCCATTTAAACTCCACAAAAAGTAAAGTACCCTGAGAGAGAGGTTTTCGTATATACGTTAACTGGTGGCATGATTATGTTGAAGGTGAAGGAAACAGAGAACCCTGAATTTCAAATGTTTGTTACCTCTGTTGTGTAATCTTGGGAAGAATCACTGTATTTTAAAAAGTCTTGTAGCATATGCAAAATGGGAAGAATGGTGCTATTGCTTTGGATTATTATGAGAATTAAATGAGTTAATGTATATTAAGGTGTATTGTATAGTGTAATACTTTATACAAATATTAGTCAGTTTCATCAAGTGAAGATTTACAGTTATTCAAGGACATTTCTGTTGGGAGCACAATTTTAATAAAGAAGCCATAGAACTCACACTTGATGGAAGGCAGCTGTAGCATGGATTGAAAAGAATCCAAGAACAAATTATACCATTGTTTGTATCAAGATAGCCTACAGCAATATCAGCTACATTCATTCCCATGCACCTGCAAATAAAAACAAGTGAGGGATCCTGTGCAAGCATTCTTGCAGTGGAAAGAAAATTAGATCAGAGTCTTGGTATGGTTTGAAATGATACAGATGGATTTTGCAATGCCTATGGTATGGAAGCATGTACTACCACAGGCAATAACTCTTTTAAGTAAGTAGCAATAACCTTCTTAGAATTTAAAAAATTTTAATGACAAATATATCTGTCTTCTCTAATGCTTACAATATAATTGTAAAATAGTATTGTAATTTAATTGGTGAAATTAAATTACAATATAAGAAATTAGTGTCAGATGATCAAAGACCAGCTTAATGGGAACTGATTAAATTATTTTTACTGTTTTATTTAACAAACATTAATTGAGCATTGCTTATGTGTAAAGTGTTGTACTAAGTACTGGCCTGTGAAGCCCGGGGAAGGAAGAAGGAAGATAGAGGTGCTGTGTCCTCACTGGAGAAAGGTCCCCAAGTAAAACGGGGGCAGTAAAAGAAGTCATGTAGGAGGGAGAACCCTTCAGTGTGGAAAAACCTCAAGTCTCTGATTGAAACTTGAGAGGGGTGGTATAACTCCCCATCCTGAGATCCTTGTCACAGCATAATCACGAGGACCAATCCTAACCCTTTATATATATATATAATATATAAATTGTATTACTAATTTTACTTGCTTTAGTATTTTTTATTTGAAAATTTGTTTTTAATTATTAAAAGATTATTAAATTGTTATTAAATTATTAAATCAGTAGTAACCAGTAGAATAACTCTATTGAACACATTAAGCCTTTTCTTCATTCATTTATTTGATGAATGTATACATTGTGCCACGTAATGAACATCATTTAAGATATCACAGCAAGTGGCTATCAGCTTATATACTGATGACTGGAGAAGTGTGCCTTCAGCAAACCCCATTTAGTATCATCCCTCCCATTTCTCACTGTTCTAGAGCCCATAACACACAAATGCACTTTTTCTCTGTGTTTGTTGCTGTTATTTCCATTACACTGTTTCCCTACCTCCACTCCATTGGTTCAGTCTCTTCTTTCCACCCAGTACTTCAGAATTCTTCATGATTGCCTCACGATGGCAAGAAATAAAAGAAAGAGGGAAGGAAAGGAAAGGAAGAGAGCCTGAAGTAGAAAGTAAAAGAAAAAAAAAAATAAGGTTGATTTTCTTGACTGATAAAGAAGCAGATTCTGAATATGATTCCCAAAGGAATTCTAGAAAATATGAGCAATGTAATACAGCATAATTGGAATAAGTGTAGCACCTCCCACAGTGACTACATGGGGAAATGTTGTGATTTTTTTTTTTTTTTTTTTTTTTTTGCGGTACGCGGGCCTCTCACTGTTGTGGCCTCTCCCGTTGCGGAGCACAGGCTCCAGATGCGCAGGCACGAACCCCTGTCCCCTGCATCGGCAGGCGGACTCTCAACCACTATGCCACCAGGGAAGCCCATGTTGTGATGTTTGAAAAAACCTTGTTGCAGGAATGGATCTGTATGGCCATTGTGATACACTCTGTACGCTCTTTTGAGGACCTGTGGAATTTTATAGATTTAGAATCAGGATCAGTACTCTATTATAGAACTTAGCCTTTATCTTGTTAGAACTTCTCATGTTGAGAGGAACAGAGACACACTTGATTTCCTCAGTTAATGGAAGTTTTATGGTAAAATTGCATAGAAAAGTAAGGGGGGTAATGAGAAAGAAAAAAGTCTCAACTTCTACCCAGCCCTGCTTCATGGATATCTAGAATACTAATCATCAGACTTGTAGCTGTCTGCTCTTGGCCTGTCTCTTCTGCACGTCCCCCATGGCTATCAGCTACATGACCCTTCTTATGACCTCTGCCTATTCTCTCTCTGAGTCTTTCCACTTCTGTATTGCTCTATCCTCTTCAGACATTTCGTATTCTGACTTACTGAGAGAGAATATAAATCGTTTCTCAACATTCTCTGGTATAAAGCATCCACCCTATGCCAAGGCTATTGACAGCCTTGGTGTCAAACATAGTTAGAGCTAGGCAGGCAGTTTGTGGGACAGAACATTACCATTTGCACATGGCAGACCCCCAAGATGTGGATAGAGGCAGGCCCTGTGAGACTCCTGAGAAGGGAAGCAGTATGGTGATGACTATGGCATATAAATATGCAAACCAAAGCTTTTGAACCCTTTTGGGTAACAGCGTGATGGAGAAGGTATGTAATTCAAAGGCAAGATTTCCCTTCCTTTCGGTGCCAGTCGAAGCAGAAGAATAGCTAATAACTTTAATGTCTGCCTTTACTATGGGAAAAATTTTAGAGTGAAAAAAATGGAAGAAGAATCCCAGGATTAGTTGTCTATGAGTCACTAAAGGTTTTCCCACCTTGTCAGAGTGACACTGTCACAACTATAAATTCAAAAGTGAAAACAATCATCATCTTAATAGATTTACTTTCCCCCCAATTTTCCATGTTTCCATTTACTCTTACCCATATAACCTATATCCTAGATAATACTTTGAGTTTGATATCCCCTATACTGCCAACTTCATGGCATTTTCCATGTTCCCAGGTAATCTTTACAAAGTAGACCACGACCAGGCTGGCTGTAGGTGTGATGATACAGTAAGAAAAAGAACGAAGTATTTTCTTATTAAGCAATACAGTGGAAAATTTTTCTTACACAGAAATGGGGTTGAACCCTGAATGCTAATATGAGCTCTCTCCAAGGCAGAGTCCAGGGCTCCTCTGACTTGGCAGATTCTTTACTCTACACTGAGCACAGAACTTCAGAGACAAGTCTGGGAGGGGCCAGAAAGGCAACAGGGGACCATGTCCTCTTACTTGGGTCCTTAATTGTGTATCCATTGTACTGTTTGTTTGCCAGTTTGATACCAAAATGAAAGTAACTGAAGTTAAATCTAAGACATTTTGACCAGTCTTCAAACCCAGACCATCCTTTGTGGCTTGGCCCAGCTTACTTTATAATTATTATTTTAATGGCTTCTTTATTCTATTCAGTTATGGTACCTTAATTGACTTAACTACCCTCCATTGTAGTATATCTGCAATTTTTCCAATTATTTAACTATGTTATGCTTTTGATAAATAAAAGTACAGTGAAAGTATATCAGCATATAATATTTTTCCATATAGATCATTTTCTAAGGATAAATTTTAGGAACGAAACTTTGGGCCAGGAATATTTGGGTGTGAATATTCTTACATAAAACTGCCAGATTTCATCCCAAGAGGAAGTTATACTAACTTAAATTCTTACCAGAATTAGAGATATACCAATACCACTGTATCTTCATCAGCTTTAAGTATTATCATTATTTTCATTTGCTTGCCCACTCATATTCTGTCCATCTTTTTCACATATTTAGGACGTATAAGCTAGCCAACATACTGGTAAATGGTTTATATACAGTGATTTATATATAAATAAAACTTTATTAATTCTTTATTATTCAATAAAAATGGCTTTTAGTTCCAAACTTCTAGTGCTTTTGAAATTTACCAATGTCCATGTTTAATCATCTCAATAATTCTAAAGGTTTTATTTTTACCAGAAAATAATAGTAATTAACAAAAGATAAGAGGTGATTTTTTCTCAACTTGCCTTTATGTGACAGTCCTCTGCAGGAAAAACGTAAAACATGAAAACAGGGGAAAAGGTTTGACAATAGAAAATTATCCAAGGCCAAGATGTTCATCATGGTCTGCATACTGCAAGCTCGGGAGCCATACTTTCCTAAAATTATTCAACTACAGATACGTTAGAGTTTAAATGCTATGTTGCAGTTCAACTTATGCTTGACATAAGTTTATTTCATGTTAGTTTATTATACAGGAATTATACTAGTGAACAGAAATTACACTGTCTGAGTAGTAATGATTCAGGTTTGTAAGAGTAACTTTTTCTGGTCGCTTTGCTGATTTGAAATTTCTCATGGCTAGGGTTATTTATAAATTTATATCATCCTAGTCCTCTGATTGATTGGTGTTGTGTTTCTTTATTTTTCCTCAGACAAAAGTGAAGCTGTCCTTTCCTGGGGAGATACTCTATCCTTTTTCTAGGTACCTCTCTACCACCAGCATCAGACTATAAATGTGTAATCAGATCATAAATTCCTATGGATAAAGAACTATTAAATTTAACCCTTAGCAGTATCCATTTGGTTTTGAGGTGATAGCTTAATGATCTTGTTCAAAGAAACCACAGTCCTGCATCAGGCATTGGAGATGAAATCATGCTTCACTCACACTTCTACGTAATGAATTGATGAGTAAAGCATGTGCAGTAAACCCAGTAGAAGAATGGTAGATGTGTCACACAAATCGTAGTAAGCTGTCCCTTCCCTTCTCCAAAACCCCAGGTCTTTTACAAACTCTTTTGGGAAGGTGGCAAAGTTCTGTAGGTTTCTCAATGATTAGGATTGGAGAGATAAAATTAGAAGTTTTGTGCTATAAATACAAGTTGTATTTTCACCCATCCCCCATACATGAACCTGAAGCACTTAAATAATTTCATCATAGTAAATAAAGGAACAAAACAAAAATCATATCCTCTGTAGGAAGCAAATAATAAGTTCCTTATGGTTAATTGTGGCAAGAGCAATTGCACCACTTAGTTCCTTTGGTTATTTATTTGGTTCAAAACTCTTTAGAGATCTGATGGAGAAGTAACACCAAAAAATAGGCAGAAATAGCTCTACGTATGAACTGATTTTGGGGTGTGTGTTGAGTAGGCAAGGGAGGATTGTTCTACCTTCAAAGAAGGCTGTTAATTTCTAGATGCATTATTAAGGGAAGCACTGTGGGCTCCATGGCTGGAACAGGGAACTAATCATTTTTTTGGTCTACATATCAGGTGTTAGTCTAGTCTGCTAGTAAAAAGTAGTTTTCTCACTCTGCCAAAATGAGACCTATTTTGCCTGCTTGCATATGATTCTTCTGCTTTGTCCACTGCAGCACTATCTGCACCGCTGCCATTATTGTAATTATTTTCTGGTTTTGCTCTAGGATGTGCTCTAGCATGACTTTTTCTTATCCCAACCCACACACTGATGTCAGAGTATTTTTGTTCTTTCCCCAGAGCATTGTGTTCTTCCACCAGCAGTCACTGAGCCGGGAAGACATTAGGGTATTTTGCAATAGCACTTGGAATATACATTTTTTATTTTTTAGTTGGAATTCCTAGCGTTTATATTTTGAAGGTCATGTATGATGTCACATTCTTAGTCAATGGCTATCTACGTATTGCTGGGTATGTAACTCTGCCAGGTCCATGCCTGCAGTGCTTTCCTAAAATCAGCATGAGGATGAAGAGGAGTTAGCCTTTTATGCATATAAATATGTGTGTCCAGATGGTTAAAAGCTACATCACAGCAAGCACAGAGTCTACCAGAAAATATCCTGCTTTCCATTGTTCCAGCAAGCGATCATGCAAGGAACTTTGATAATAATCAGTGTAAATAGTAAATAGAATTTTTCAGTGAATTTTAGTGATTTGATTATTTGCAAGCATTTCCCTCCACAGCAGCCTGTCTTTTCCCTTTCTTCCCCCTCCATCCCTTTCTCCCATCATTCCCCTCCCCTCTCCCACTTTCTATCCTATTTTCTCATTTTAAGATGTACACAACCCAAAAGACTATTTGACTAGTGGGAAGTGAAGGTGGAGGATTATTGATCAGGGGATTTCTAATGCTGTTTAATGCAGCATTAAACAAATGTATGCTTCATTCATCATTCAATGAGCATTTTTCTCTATACAGAGTACTATTATGGACTAGAGGTTGAGATTTTTAGAAGGGAGACACAAAAATGACTATTCTTTGGCAAACACCTAGATAACTTGCTTTCTTTGTGCTGAGCAATTAATCTTTGTAACAAGTCTATTATTAGGGACTCTCATTTTACGGATTAGAAAACCAAGGTACAAAGAGGTTAAGTACCTTGCCCAAAGTTAAACAGTGGGTAAGTGTCAGAACTGAGATTCAAAACCATGCAGCCTGACTCTAGACCCTGTGTCCTTAACCTTTGTGCTATGCTGCCTGGGATGAGAGCTCAGGACAGTAGAAGAGGGAGTATATTCAGACAGCATAATACAGAGCTCTATGTGATAACAATACAGATGAGGAAAATGAAAAGGCTTGAGAGGAGGGAGAGAATATTTCAGACAAGTGAATGGGTGGCATCTATACTAGCCTTGAGGGCTGAGGTAGATTTTGATAGTGGAGATCAGGAGTGAGAATTTGCTTTCAGTTAGAGGAAATGGCATGAGTAGAAGATGCTGGGTCTGGAAGGTAGGTTCAGAAAATAAGTAGTCTAGTTTAGTTGGAGAAAGATTGTATACAACAGTACCGGATAAGGTAGGCTACAGCCAAATTTTGCAGGCCCCGTTTCATAGGCATTTGGAATAAGGGGGATGAGGGCTTTTGAGCAATGAGGTGGCAAGAACAATGCTCTAAAGAGCTCAACTTGATGGGGTAGTAGTTTGAAGAAAGCAATGCTAGAAGCAGGAAAAATAATTCAGAAACTGTATTTGTTTTCTATTGCTGCATAACAATGTTACCACAAACTTAGCAGCTTAAAACAACCAACATTTATGATATCAGTTTCTGTGGGTCAGGAGTCTAAGCACAGCTTAGGTATGTCCTCTGCTTAGGGTCTCACAAGGCTACAATCAAAGTGTTGACTGGGGCTGTGATTTCATCTGAGGCTCAACTAGGAAAGGATTAGCTTTTGTTAGCAGAATTCAGTAACTTTTGTATCAAGGACTCAGTTTCTTGCTAGCTGTCACAAAGGCTACCCTCAGCTCCTAAAGACTTCTCTCAGTTCTTGCCATGAGCATTCCAACACTGGCATTCCGTAACGTGGCAGCTTGCTTTTTGAAAGCCAGCAAGGGAGTGAGAGACTTCAGCTAAATAGTACTGTAATTTTAATCACATGTGTCCTGTCACTTTTGCCACATTCTGTTGGTTTCTAACCAACAAGTCAAAGGTCACCCCCACACTTAAGGGGAGAGGATAACCCATCAGGAAACATGGGTCATAGAGTGTCTACTCTAGAGTCTGCCACAGACAGATACAGTTGGTGAAGCAAACCCTCAAGAGTCTGAATTAGGGTGGTATGAATGCACATAGAGAGGAAGAGTTAGATTCAAGAAATTACGTCTAGGAAATATAACTATGATTTCTTTTGAAATTCTTTGCATACATTAACTCATATATGCCTCAAAATATCTCTTTGACGTAGGTGCCAGGAAAATCCTTATTTCACAGGTGAGGATACAGGCTTTTAAAAGTTAAGTGCCTAGATCACATACATATGAGCTTCAAATCTGGGTGTCCTAACCTAGATTTGAAAGTAGGATGGCAGTCCCAGAGCTCATAGTCGTGGCCACCCTTCTTTACTTGGACCTAAAAGTATAGAGAATTTAAAGAGAGATGGATAAGAAGATATTGAAGATAACTCCAAGATTTCAACTCCATTTCAACTAAGAGAAACGTCGTGAGAAGCACTATTAAAGTAATATTTATTGTGCGTACACTACATGCCAGGCAGTGTGCTGAGCACTCAGTACGCATAATCACATTTAATGTTGCCAACAGCCTATGAAAATAGTCCTTTCCCCTGTTTTACAGATCAGAAAACAGAACTGTGCCTGTGCCCACTAAACCATCATTTCCATAAGTGCTTTAAAGGGTTATTTTGTTCATAGCTCTATCTCTAATGTCTGACCATAAAAAAGTGTTCATTATATAAATTTTTGAATGAATGAGCTTATAAGTGGTAGAGTCATGAGTTGAACTCAGAACAGCCTCACTCTGCCTCCTGGAGTAGACAATGCATTCCATTGTAGCCATAGCAGGAAATCTAGATATGGATATTCAGCAGATATATAAATTCTATTAAATGGAGCTTGAGGAAAAGGTCAAGGCTAGGTTCCCTGTCAGGGAGCATCCATGTGGAGATCAAAAGTCCCTAAAATTAGATGAGATGATTAAGGGAGAGGGTATAAGCTCCAAACCAGAACCTTAGAGAACACCTATGTTTAGAGGCTGAGGGGAGGAAGAGGCATTTTAAAAAGCAATGAAGACATATGTATCAGAGAGTTGAGATGGATATATAGATATGAATGCAAAGGGGAAAGAGAAGGAAGGATTTCAGCAATATCAACCACCACAGGGCAATCAAAGAGCCTCAGAATTAAGGCAAGATAAGTGCATTTGGGGATTAGGAGGTCATTGATTCTGGGGTGAGCAGATTCGGAAAAAAACAGGGACTGAATAAGAATCAAGAAAGTGTCTGAGTAGGTGGGGAAATGGGCTTGTGTAGGAAAGAGTGCATAGTAAGGATATAGAGCTCACTAGTATAAACTCTTTGTAATTTCAGATGAGCTAGTAGTAGTAATATGAGAGGGATGAAAGATTTTAATAGGAGTAATTTTTTGTGTTGTAAACAGAAGGGTAGGCTCAAGTAGGAACAAACTAAAGATAGCATAAAGAGAATTGACTACTGATGGAACATGACCCCAGAGGAGACAGAAGGAGAATGAGATGTAGGACCACTAATAGGAAGGGCAGACCTTAGAAAAGGACATGTTACCATTCTAGGTAGGAGAAGAATCTGAAATAAAATATAGAAAAGTAGAGGTCCAGTAGAGAAAAATTGAGCGTATTCAAATTGAAAGTCCTCAATTGTCTTAAAGATGGAGGCAAGTTCTTCACACCCAGAAAGAGAGGGAAAGATTTCATAACTAGAGGATAGCAAGAAATATTTTAATTAATTGAGGCAGCAGTTGACAAAAAGTTTATTCAATGTCTACTCTGAAATAAGCAGAAAATTCAGTAGAGAAGACAATAAAGGATAAAAATAAGCATAATTAGGAACCCAACTGAGAAGAAATAGCATGAACTTTTAATAGAATTCAGCAGCATGGGTTCATAATTTTGCCCAGCTTCTGAAAAGCTGGTATTAAAGGAAGTTAATGGTCCCACACAGGGTTGGGAACTGAAACTGTGAGAATGACAGGCAAGCATGGAGGAATGAAAGACAGATTCTAGAGGTCAGTGAAGACAGTATTGGCATCATGGTCTAAGCAGTGATGTGAATGAATACTGAGAGAAGTGTAGAATCTAAAGATTGTAATTTGGGTGTGGAACAAGCTACCAGAAATGAAGAAATAAAGTGATTGTAATCAGAAACGGAATGCTCTAAGTTTGAGAAGTAAAACAGTAAAATTTTGAAGTAAAATAGTCCCAAATCAAGCTAATTATAATGCCCTTTCCTCAGTTTCAGAGGTTAAATAAGGAACTATGAAGCCAAGGTATCAGACAGGCCAGAAGTAGACATAAATGAATGTGGCAGAGGATGAGAGGGATGGAGAAGATGACTGACCAGGCATCAAGTCAGATGGGGTGTTATGATGGAGGTCATAAACACAGCAATAAGGACAGGGCTTAGATGTCAAGGTTCAAAAATAGAGGTTGGTAGAGAGAAAACAATAGCGTAAAAAATGACAGTAAAGGTTAAGAAACTTTTTCAGGCTGATCGTGTCTTCAGGTGCAATTCAAATTTCAATTAAGGTAAAGAATTGGAAGTTCAACTTGAGAATCAGTCTAGAACAATAGACTTTGCTTCCTAGTAGAACTAGGAAGCAAAGTCAGCAGGGAGTGACTGATAGAGAAGCAAGTACACACAGCAGGAAAGTAAAGGGTTAGTTTGAATAAGAAATAAGCATTGCTCCCTGCCCAGATTCCCCTATCACCCCTTTCCAGGTGACCCTTCTAATCCCTAAAATTACCTGTTAGGCATTATACCCCATTTAACAAATGAAAAAAGTCTGGTTCTGGAATTTGAATCTTGTCCTAACTGCAAAATCTAAAGCTTTCTACCACAACCTACTTACTCTCAGTGGTTTTAAACTGTTGCTGCAGCCTTCAAGGACTAACTGGAAATCATGTCTGACATACGAAATCGGTATGAAACGCATTTTTTTTAGGTATATTTTACATATACGACATTATATTAGTTTCAGGTGTACAACACAATAATTCAATATTTGAATATATTGGGAAATCAACACAATAAGTCTAGTTAACATCTGTCATCACACATATTTACGTTTTTTTCTTATGATAACTTTTAAGATCTACTCTCTTATGCAATACAGTATTATTAACTATAGCTACCATGCCATATATTACATCTTCATGACTCATTTATTATATAACTGGAAATTTGTACCTTTTGACCCATTTTCACCTCACATTACCCCTCACCCCTGGCAACCACCAATCTGTTCTCTGTATCTATGAGCTCTTTTTTATTTTTGTTTTTTTTAAGATTACACATATAAGTGAGATCATATGGTATTTGTATTTCTTCTGATTTATTTCACTAAGCATAATGCCCTCAAGGTCCATCCATGTTGTCTCAAATGGCAAGATTTCCATCTTTTAATGGCTGAATACTATATATATACTATATATATACACCACATTTTGCTTTATCCATTCATTCATTGATGGATACTCAGGTTGTTGCCATGTCTCAGCTATTGAAAATAATGCTGCAGTGAACATGGGAGTGCAGATATTTTTTCAAGTTAGTGTTTTTGTTTACTTCTGATAAATACCCAGAAGTAGAATTGCTGGATCGTATGGTAGTTCTATTTTTAAGTTTTTGAAGAATCTCCACACTGTTTTCCATAGTGGCTGCACCAATTTACATTCACACCAACAATGCACGAGGGTTCCCTTCTCTCCTCATCCTCACCAACACTTTTTATTTCTTGTCTTTTTTTTTTTTTTTTTTTTTGCGGTACGCGGGCCTCTCACTGTTGTGGCCTCTCCCGTTGCGGAGCACAGGCTCCGGACGCGCAGGCTCAGCGGCCATGGCTCACGGGCCTAGCTGCTCCACGGCATGTGGGATCCCCGGACCGGTGCACGAACCCGTGTCCCCTGCATTGGCAGGCGGACTCTCAACCACTGCGCCCCCAGGGAAGCCGTATTTCTTGTCTTTTTGATGATAGTCATTCTAACAGATGTTAGACGATATCTCATTGTGGTTTTGATTTGCATTTACCTGATGAATAGTGATGTTGTGCACCTTTTCATGTACTTGTTGGCCATCTGTATGTCTTATTTCAAAAAATGTCTATTCAGATCCTCTGCCCATTTTTCACTCAGATTGTTTTTTTGCTGTTGAGTTGAATGCACAATGTGTTGTTCTTGAATTATATTCAGCTCTAAAAAGTTTTATGTCAGCTTACATATCTAATCCTCCTATTTAAATTTTTTTTCAAGAGAAACATGTTGGATTCTTTTCCTTAATGAGATTAAGGAACTTCCAAATACCTTCTAGATGATCACACCGAATTTCTGCAACTATACTCTAAAACCCTAAGTTTATATTTATATTGCATTATTTTTCAGGTGTGAAAATGAAACCAAATTCAAAACAGAAGAAGTATTTTGGGCTTACAATTTCTGCCCTACTCCATACTCCTGGACTGCACTTCTGGGCCTTATTTTATATCTTGTTTTCTTCGCACCTGGTAAACAAAGGCTTTGTTGTTATTATTGTTATGTTAATTAAACTGTCTCTATTTAGAGGAGAAAAACCCTTTTAAATTACTTACTACATTTACTGAAATTCATTTTGTATTTCTCAGGAATGGGACCAATGCCTTGGACTGTGAATTCTGAAATATATCCCCTTTGGGCAAGAAGTACAGGAAATGCATGTTCATCTGGAATAAACTGGATTTTCAATGTTCTGGTTTCATTGACATTTTTACACACAGCAGAGTATCTTACATACTATGGTAAGAGAATATTTTTTCCAGCTATAGTTTCATTTTTATTTTCCTACTCTATTTTTAGATATGCTATCATTTGTGATTGAAAGATTAGATGGTTATATTTTTGCTATTATAAATTCTCTATATGGCTTTCTTATTCCCCACAGTCCTTGGCAATGTTTCTGGGAAAAGATAAGAGGAACTCTCCTTTCCTAAGCAGTATTGCTTATAGCCTTCACCCACCCACCTACACTTCAGACCCAGACATCTCCCAGCTATCTCCCCAGTTGGAAATCTTCACAGCAAGGCCTTTAGTTTAATGAAAAAACATAAACAGAGAATGGTAGAAAACTGCAGGAGTCTAGGGCTAATGCTTGAAGATGTCTCATAACAGGGATGGAGTGGTATCCAAGAGTGGAAGTAGGGTTAAAGTAGCTCCCCCAAATTCTGTGCTATGAGTTATGCCTTCCGCTCTGTCGTCTGTGCTGTTCAGGCCAAAGCATTTCAGGATCCACTGAGGCCAGTGCTTACCACTGCCAAAACTATAAATGTGGCAGAAGTGTTCAAGTGAAAATGTGTGGAGACCGTAACTCGAAGAAAACAATCTAGAGAAGTGACTGAGTTAGGAAGAAACTTTGGGAAGCTACTTCAAGTTTATCTTTGCTAAAATGAAATGATTTTGGCTTTTTAGCAAGAGGATTTCTTCACTGTATGAGTTTATAGCTGTGATTGGATTCTAAATGATGAAATAGGAGGTTTTCATTCTAATCTTCTCATGAGCCTCTGTGATTGTATATTGAATGCCTATTGCTTAGTCCATTCTCTGATCCCCTCCCCTATCACCTCATCTCACCCCATCCCATGTTCTGGCTAATTATAATTCCTTTTTGTAAGAACAGGTTTATTTGTCAGCTCCCCTACCCAAGCCCTCACTACTGGACCATAAATCCCTTGAGCTTAGGCCAGATTATGCTTTGTTCACCATTATATTCCCAGTGCCCTCCAGGGCATCCTATTCACTTAATAAGCACTCAGAAGTATTTGTCAAATGAATAATTACACGGATGAACTTTTAGATGAATGGTGAATATGAGGAAACATTATAAAAGTCTATTCCTCCTGTCTTCTGAACATGCTGAATTGATATTTACTTTTATTTAAAACTATTTATCTAATGCTTTTTTTATCTTTATAAAACTCCTCTCTCTGCTGATCACCATTAGGGACATTTAGAAATATTTATTTTCTTGGAAAGGGAATGCGCTGGCATTTTAAACTGGATATATATTTAGTATATTCAGCCTTATCCCATTTGGCAATTAAAATGTTTTACATAAATTTGTAAGCTTATCTTCCTAACAGCATAAATATGAACACAATATTTATCCATATTTTCTGATTCTTGAGAACACTTAAATATATGAAGACCTAAATATAGACTAATATCTTGAGAAAGCATTTTTTAATAGAAAGTCATAGACCAAATAATAAAAGTCTATGTGGTAAGACTTTTGATAGCAAAGCACCTCTTCCTTGAATGAATTCTGTCAGAAAAACATGAGGCAACAGAAGCAAAATTTAAATATGGCATAGCCAGGCTTCTTTCAGAAATATCTCCTTGGAAGAAGCTTTTTGCTTTGCATTAAGCCAAGCTTCTATCAGGTCAGCACACTGTCCATTAGGTCCTCACTAGTGGAACAGTATCTCAGCTCAGGTTAGATTTTCCCTATTTATTGCTCTATATTTTAATCTATAGGTTACTGATTTATGTAAGGTATATGTTTATATTCCTGATTTAACAAATATGCACCATAATGATGTATTTCTCTGGAAATATTCATGTCTTCTTTTACTTCCTTTCTTATTGTTTCATAAGACCTCAAGTTATTTTTGTTTTCCAACATCTTTATTGGAGTATAATTGCTCTACAATGGTGTGTTATCTTCTGCTGTATAACAAAGTGAATCAGCCATATGTATACACATATCCCCATATCCCCTCCCTCTCACGTCTCCCTCCCATTCTCCCTATCCCAACCCTGTAGGTGATTACAAAGCACCGAGCTGATCTCCCTGTGCTATGCAGCTGCTTCCCACCAGCCATCCATTCTACATTTGGTAGTGTATATATGTCCATGCCACTCTCTCACTTCGTCCCAGCTTACCCTTCCCCCTCCCCGTGTCCTCAAGTCCATTCTCTATGTCTCTGTCTTTATTCCTGTCCTGCCCCTAGGTTCTTTAGAACCTTTTTTTTTTTTAGATTCCATATATATGTATTAGCATGCAGTATTTGTTTTTTTCTTTCTGACTTACTAAACTCTGTTTGACAGACTGTAGGTCCATCCACCTCACTACAAATAACTCAATTACGTTTCTTTTTATGGCTGAGTAATATTCCATTGTATATATGTGCCACATCTTCTTTATCCATTCATCTGTCGATGGACACTTAGGTTGCTTCCATGTCCTGGCTATTGTAAATAGTGCTGCAATGCACATTGTGGTACATGATGTTTTTTGAATTATGGTTTTCTCAGGGTATATGCCCAGTAGTGGGATTGCTGGGTCGCGTGGTAGTTCTATTTTTAGTTTTTTAAGGAACCTCCATACTGTTCTCCATAGTGGCTGTATCAATTTACATTCCCACCAACAGTACAGGAGGGTTCCCTTTTCTCCACACCCTCTCCAGCATTTATTCTTTGTGGACTTTTTGATGACGGCCATTCTGAAGACCTCAGGTTTTGATTCCTTCCTAAACTATACTGCCTAGAAAGGTCTGCCTTGGACCCCATTCAGTAATGTTTATTACTAAAAGTTATCATTAAAATGTCACCAGTATATCACTTTATTTATAACACATGTGACTAAATAGATCCCTTGATGAGCATTATTATTAAAGTTCCTGTGTTGAAGTACTGAAATTCAATCAAACATGGTCTTTAATTCCTCATTTTATATGATTCAATTAAATATTTGTTTTAATCTGAAACTTAATATAGGATTCTAATAAGATTTATTTCCTTTAGAATAAAGATGAGGAATATCTGCACTCTTTAACAATCCTGACAGGCTTGTTACATTTTTTTCATTTTCATTCCAAGGGGGCATAATTAAGAAAGTGAGTTACATAATTGACTTGCCCATTACATGGAGCAGGTCACAGCCTCCCAGGCCTGCCTACACCTCGCCTCTGTGGCTTAACCACAGGTCTCACCAGTGAAGCCCATATACGCAATTTTGGCATTTGCCTTCTTTAGATTACTCAGATTTTTATAAAAGGAATAGAATTTCCTTAATTTGGCTTTGGGAATGTGGTTCACACACAAGAAACTTCATGGCCTTTAAGAATCTTTGTAATCCATCTAATTGTTTTTGACTGTATGAATTTAGTGCTAACAGATTTGATTTGTTACTTCTAATCATGCCACTGTACCTAAATTGTGAAAGATGATGAATATTTCTCAACATTATATTTTATAAAGCCAGACTATAGACTATATTTACTCTGTTAGATATTTTAGAGTTTAGCGTCCTGATTTGGTCTAAAATGTTTTACCCTCTGCACTTATTTTTTTTCTGTATTATCAACATGATTGCCATCCTTTCTTTGCCCCTCCCCACAGAAGATTCCGTTTCTCTTCTTATGTCCACAATTTTGCTTATCTGTATTCAGAACACAGAATTTCATCTCCTATCATTTTTTTCTCAAAATTCCACATTCTCCAAGAGCTAGCTTATCAGTATCACCCTTTAGATGAAAACATTACCAATTTATTAGGCATGCTGATCTTACTAGCAACTATTCTTCCCTAGTCATTTAGTAAAACTTAATAATGCTGTCTATCACTCTTTTGAGCAACTAACATCCAAAATTCTAATAGGAATGTAGCATACATTTTTTCTATTCTTTGCAGTTTAGCCAGGCAGAATTTATTTTCCCTGTCAGATCAGGAAACAAGGTCAAGACAATTCAAGAAACTGCTCAAGGATTCAGCGCATCACTTTGTGACTTTCAGACCTACACTGTCTACAGAGACATGGTGCCTTTCTCTCACTATAACACTCAGCTATTCATTCCAGATGACCTATTATTATTTTCTGATTATCAAGTATAAGACATAAAAATATATAAACTTGTAGTAAGTGTTTAATGTAAACCAAACTGAAATGAAGTAATTTTATTTATTTATATTTGTAAATGGAATTGTACTTTTATTAAAGAAAGGATTTGATTTATGCAGGTCCCACTCCTTAAGAATTATGTAGCTTCTGATGATTTAATCTAACAAATTATGTCTTGGTTTAGTCAACCCTTTCATATTTTTCCTAATGTCTCATAGTTTACCTCTGTTTCCCTTTTATTTTCTCATGGCTCCTCATTCCAAAGAGCAGATTCTTTGGAGTGGCCAATTCAGCAGCACTTTTCCTCTCTAGTTTTCCTTGAGTCTTCCCAAGAAATGTTTCTGTGGATAGTACTGAAATGGTTACTTATAGGCCTACTAAACTACTTTATAGGCATAAAAACTACTTTAAGAAAGTAGTTTTAGTAATGTTTTTCCACATTCTGTAATGATTCAGCAGAACTGAGAAATACTATTCAGTTCTTTAATTGCTGTACTATTTAGCTTATAGCTTGACTTTCAAATATGTCTTCATGACGTCTAGTATAGCCCTTTATTTCAGATCTGCTACCCAGTGAGTTCCATCTGGCAGTCAACAAGAGAACATTCATTCTCTAAACACTCCAATGTGTCTGCACTGTACTAGGAACCCAAAGACAAGCCATAGACTCTGTCATTGAGGAGACCACTTTTGCTGGTCTCCTCAAGCGTCTCATAACCATCTTTCCTATACCAGTCCTGATTTGGGTTGTAAAACTTAACAGAATTATAATTTAAACCATAAATTTAAATAGGAGCTGAGAAATGATTTTACTTAATGAGGAAACTGAGGTCCAGGGAGGAGGTTAAATGACTGTCTAGAAGCCACATAGCAAGACTTAAGCCAGATCTTCCAACTCCCAATCTGATATCCTTTCTCCAGCTATTTGTCTTTTAAGACCAGAGATATCCAGGAATGGTGAGAGGTGGTCATCTTTGGATTGTGATTGAAGGTAGATCCAACGGGATTTTCTAACAGAGTGGGTATTGGGTGGGAGAGTAAGAGAAAATTCAAAGTTGACTTCCAGACTTTGGGCATTGACCCATGAATTCAGCAATATCGTCATTGAATGTGGTTCTGGAAATACAAGACAAATGAGAAGGAAATTTCTCCCTCAAAGTGCCTCAAGTCTAGTAGACAAGACAGACAAATATATTTACCTAATTATAATACTTCTTGGTTGTTATATACCACTTTGCCTCAGCAGAGTTTTGTGGAAACACAATTAACTCTAACCAGGGAAGTGAGGAAAGACTTCAAAGCAGAAGTTACATCTGAGCCTGGTCTGTCATTCTTCTTGAGTGTGATTACACGACTTGAGTTTAGAAAGACAAATTGCATTATATTCACAGCATTAGAACAATTAGAATAAACGAGGCTGGAAGCAATTTTTTGGTTCCAGCTCAGACCACAGTCATGCATGATTGACCCGTTAAAATCAAGTACCGTTTCCAATGTAAACCTATACATATATATTATTTCCCATTGCAGGAGCCTTCTTCCTCTATGCTGGATTCGCTGCTGTGGGTCTCCTTTTCATCTACGGCTGTCTTCCTGAGACCAAAGGGAAAAAATTAGAGGAAATTGAATCACTCTTTGACAACAGGCTATGTACATGTGGTGCTTCAGATTCTGATGAAGGGAGATATATTGAATATATTCGGGTGAAGGGAAGTAACTATCATCTTTCTGACAATGACGCTTCTGATGTGGAATAATTGTCAGCTGCTGATATATTTAGTAATTTAAACAAACTTGGGAGAGAAGAACAGCAATTGGTGACCTCACTGCCCTGCTTTTAATCTGGTTCTTTCCACAGTCTAGTTTTGAATGACTTCATATTCTAGAATATTTGATTCCAAGGAAGATACAATCACAATGACATTTTTTTTCACAAGCAGAGATGTAAAAAAAAAAATCTACAGAGATTTTAAACTAATAGTTTTTGAGCAAATGTGTATAATTCCTTCCTGAGATAGTTTAAAATGAATATTATACCCAGTGATTTCCGTGATAATCCTTTTTTCCTAAGACTATATATAATTATTAGTGGCAATTGAGTCAGTGCTAATCTAGCCAAATCATATATGTGTGATATACTTACAGCAGAGGATTCTAAAGTATGGTCCAAGGGTATTTTCTGTCAAAGCATGGCCTGTTGGCCCTAAATTCTCCTAAGGACACGGAGCTTACCTGTGATCAGCTATTAGAAAGTAAACTCCATTTAAGCTTTCATCAACAAATTCAAAAGTGCGTCCTACAGGGGCACAGCTGTCCTTATATCCTTTGGATCCCAGATTTTGGTTTGTCTCTCCAATTCATATCTGGAAAGTTCTTCAGAAGCTGACTCTGTATAGGATCATTTGAACATTATGAAAAGCAGGGCTTTTAGGGTTTATTTTCCTACATATTTTTTGCATCAGTGAGAAGTATACATTTGCACAGATTAGCTAGCAAGTTTTGATAAGTATATTTTATTGCTAGAAAGTAAGAAAGAAAAGATTTTTATGGACCTTAAAGATTTTTAACCCTGAGTTAGTCACTTAGGTGTGCAACTGTAAACACAAAATAGCACTAGATCTTCAACTGTGTTTCAGGGTCAGTTTTTGTTCATGCCAAAATCACCAGATATTCACCATGCCTTCACTCATCCACTCTGGAGTCCTAGTATTTGTGCCTTCATTTGTGTGATATAAATAACTTCTAGCAAACTAATTTTCCCCTTCTTTTAATCAAATAATTTCTGAAACAAGAAAGGAAGGAAGAAAATCAGTGGCAGAAATAATCCTGCTGTTACTGATGTTTGTTTAATTAAGTAGTGGGACTTCTATTTTTCTTAACTTTTTATTAACTCTTCCTAAGGGAATTGTCACATTTTGTTACTTACGGTACTCGTCTTTTTTTTTCCTTTAAATTCTGAGAGCATAAACTGATCTTTATTTTGCACACCCTTTCTCATTTTACCTGACATTCTATATTAAAAGATACATAGCTTTGTCTGTGGGTTTTTCCTTTGTCTCATGCTTGGCTTGGATTTTTTTCCTCGTCTAAAAATTGGGATTTTCTACTGGAACAGATTAATGGTTCTCATGTAATATGCCTTTAAGAGATGTTGACTTACTACATTTCTACAATATCTTTTCAAAGTCTTCATTGGTTTTTATGCTCATTCATCAGTGAACTCCAATTTTCACTCGTATGTTAAGAACTATATAGTATGTACAAACTCACTCACAAAATTACTTGCTAGTTCCAGTGGAAATACGAATGACTCTTCTGTGGTCAGTTAAGAGTGCGTACATTTCATGCATTTTAAAATAGCCCTAAATATCTAATAAGGTACTCTTTGGAGTGAAAAAGTGGCTCTCTGTAAATTCAGTATGTTTCTGCCAGTCTCCAAGATGGTTTGGTCTCTCTTGCTTGTTCCACAATGATCACAGCTGAGAATGTAGCTAAGGAGGTTCATTCTCTAAACCTAAAAATCCTTCAGCCGAAAAAGAGTTTTCTCCCTTTGATAATTTCATGTAACTAAAAAAAATTAGAGAGCTTCTTTCCTTGAATTAGGCACTTTGGCAATTGATTTCTAAGGGGATATTGATTTTGATTTTCCCCAGAAAAGCAGATGTGCTTTGATAGAGAAAGTTATTATTCTATCAATATTTCTTATCCCATAAGAAATTTATTATCTGTATATTTCACACAGGTAGAGTGAAGCGGAAAATGAACTATTGTGTGGTAAAATATATCAGAATATAATGTGGAGAAAAAGTATTTAGACCCATAAAATGTTCTCTTTAGAAGTTTGTTTTCCTGATTTATCCAAATAATTGCCTCAATTCTTCTCTTTATTGTATACATAGCCTTAACTATATGCTTATACTCAGCTGAGCTGAATGCACAGTAACTTTATTAAAGGAGCACCTGGGCTCATTATTTCCTAAAGCAGAACATAGCCTGTTCTCCTTGACATAAGCAAATGGTGTTTTCAACTTTATATCCATAAATGCACATAATAACAGGGAAAAATAGCCACAGTTCTTTTCCTCTATTCTCCTCAATTCCTTCTATAAGGGACTACTTGTTATTTATATAGTGATAAAGATAATATTCCATATCTTTGAGGTATAAGAGAGGTACAGTATAAGAATTATTTATAATTTTTTAATAACTACTTGAAAAGGAACCTTATACAATTAGGGTATTATTTTTAGATTCAGTGAACATTTATAGTATATTAAAAATTAAATGTTTGAATTTTGCAGGTTTTTTAGTATTATGCACCTCTTAAGTTATCAAGCATCTTTGGCTACCGCTATCAACTTGAAAACATTCCGTTTGAAATATCATCAAATATATATTTTGTAGGACAATTTATATATGGTATGATCTGACCTACCATATTAAAACACATTAAGCATCGTGCTTTTAGCTGAAATTATATGTTTCCTTCTAAACATGCTGCAAATTTAATAGAGGTATATTGTGATTTAGGAAAATATAGGGAAGACAGTCATAACCCCTACTGAGGCTTAGCTGGATGGCTGGTGAGATCTGCACTAGACTTAAGAGAATGTAACGTTTCATCTGCATCTGAACACATAGGGCTAAATGTGATGTCAGATTTTAAAGATTTGGTATTAATATTTTTCTTAAATATAAAATTTCTTATAATTTTGATTGTTTCACCTTAGTCAATAATTGCCCAAAACATGATGTTTAATGTATATGTAAAAGATCTAAATTAAAACTAGATTTAAAGGGTAATATTTCCATTTGAAATTTTGTTCCCAGTCATATGCAGTAGTTAGTTCCCAGATGGAAAATGCTATGAGAATAATGCTATCAAGTGCTTTTCATATTTTTATTTTACCACTGAACCATTTTAATATAAAAGAGTCTAAATATTATTTCTTAAGTTATTCACTCTAAAATAGGAAATCTGTTAAAGCAGAGGTAGAAATTGTTTACTATAATTTCAAAATCAGTTATATAGAGGAAGAATTAATAGGAAAAATATAAGTTGACAACTTATCCTTTTCCTTTTATATCAGAAAGTAAAACTGAAATGTACTATAATAATCCATAGATCTTGGGGGGAGAATATTCTAGAAAATACTCTTCACATGTTATCTAAGAAAGTCTCACTAGTCTCATTAGTTTAATGACACTAATATATTTTATAAATACTGTAATACAGTAAGGGGAGTGGGAAAATTGTTTTGACTTTATTTCATCAGCACAGTAATTAAGAACAATAAATAAGATGTTTTGTTATAATCAGATTCTTTTACTATTCTCTTAGTTATAATATCTCAAATTATACTAAGTACCTAACAACTGACATTTATACAGTTGTTGTATCATGTTTTAAGTTGCCAAATTCAGACATTTTCAGTAACTACGAATAAAAGAATGATATACCATGCTGGAAGCAGAGAATTCATAATATGTGCTTTATACCAAAATGTATTGAATTGTGGGTAAAATTTACAGCTCATATGTAGCTTCTGCCTGTTAAGAGACTCAGAACTGTTCTCTGCATTAGTTTTAACATCCTGTTTTCTGTCACTTTCTATCTATTTTCTTAGCCTCATGTACAGTAATGTTAAGCTAATTTGATGAAGTGATTCAGGTTGTAGCAATGTATCAGTTTTCAGTTCTTCTGGGTGAGCAATATTGCTGCTATTTTCTAGAAATAGCAATCATTTTAAAATGCCAAACAGCTTACTGCTACCAACTTTCTTAAACATCATCTCTTAGAGAAGGAGATTTTCATGTGCCAGTAATCATCAGAGAGGTATTTTGTAAGTGTTAATGATGTTCAGAAGTACATGAAAGAATTTTATCTCATAATTTGCTTGTGAGTGTAAAACAATGTAATTCTTATAAATCTTTACTTTGTATGTATAAAACACAGTCTGTTGCACTTGAGTGATTTGGTCTATGGAATGTTAAATATCTACCTTCATTTAGCAGTAATATTCATGTTTTGATTTTAGACAGTTAAGTCCATGCATTTAATTTTATCATATCTATATAAATGGGAAAAAGAAATATAGCTTACAAGTACTAAAAATTAAAAACCACCAATATTTTGTCAAGTTTTAAAATTTTAGCAAATTTAACATTATTTCATCTCATTTGAAGGTTAAAAAAATGATACTTATCTCTAGCCAAAGTTGAAATTTATATTCTACATGTCCAAACTGGTTCCTAGCAGCTTTTGGACTATATCTCACTTGATGTTATAGTATCTTTTATTTGTAATAAATGTTCAAATTTCTATTTAAAAGCTCTAATGTACATCTAGATTAAATTAAAACACAGGTTTATGCTTTTAAAATATGTTTTCAAAAGTATATTTTAATTTCTGAGAATGCATGTTATATAGTGTTTAATACTCCACATGTCTTAGCAAATCCCATATATTTATTCCTACATATGACACATGGGATATCTCTTAAAAATTATGAATACATATCATTTCCTTCAAAGTCATTGTAGCCTATAGTTGTATCAAAAGTATTGTATATTTTATGGAGATTTAGTGATGTATATGTAAATGTTTTTTAAGTTATTTTATTGAAGTTCAATCTTTACATAAAATTTAAATCTTTTTTTAAAAAAAGTGTCAGTGCCAGAACTGTAAATGAAAATAGTCAAATAAAAGTTAAGACAATTCAATACTCATTTGTCTCCCTTGTAGTTTTGTATTTTATCCAATTCTTTTCCTTGGATTTTAGGATCTAGGTTACAAAGTAAAAGCATCTACAAAGTTTACCTACCTCTATATATTTATGCAATGCTACTCATTTTAATAATATTTTACCTCTTTTTGACCATGGTTAAACTTAACTACCTTTAAAACTATTTTATAATACCTAAAAATTATTGCAAGGAGTTATTCTAAATAGTAAATATAAAACTTTGAAATGAAGTACTCAGAAATCCTTGAAATATTGTTTCTTATTGTTGTCAGAACCAGATGTTGACATGAACCATTGTGTCAGATTGACAAAAATTGTTTATGGTTGTTGCTTTGTAAATGAAAACAAAATACCTGCTGGATGACCAGTTGACAGTTCTTTTGGAATTCTGCTGCTCTTCACTGCCATTCTGCCCCAACTGTAGCTTTTATTAGTAAGCATTATATTATTGTTTGATCTGGGCAGCCATCAGACTTATCTCCATAGTTAGGGTGTACCATCCTGAGCCCAACTATAGAACTAGTCTGAGGAGATCTTCTGAAGACACTAGATCCACTTTCACTCAAAAGCTTACAATGGAGTTGCATCTTAAGCAAGGATTCTGATGTCAGCAGGTAAGGCAAAAATCCTACAGTCAAAATGACCCTTGAAAATCCCATAAGTTATGTATAAAGTGTCCACTCATCTGAATACCTGAACTGTGCAGTTCATATCTGTATCAGTGGTCAGAAAAGTCTTCATTTAATTGTCTAATCTTGTGGGGTAAATGTTGTCATCCTTTTGTGGATACTAAAACTTAAATTCAGAACATTTTGGTGATTTGCCCAAGATCACACACTAGGAAGTGTTTACAAAATTTTTCTCTGCAGTGACTACACCACACTCTTTCTCTCTTGGTCCTCATTTGGAATGTCTTCTTGTCAGATCCAGGCAGAAAGATTAAAAAATAGACATCATGTTATTGCTGTATTATAACTTAAAGGGTGTGAAGAAAAAGAATCAGATACCTCATTTTAACCTGGACTATAGACACAAATCTTGAAAACCTTTAATTTGGGGATTCTTTTCCAAATATGAAGCAGTATACAAATGGTTTCCAACTTAAAGTGGTACAACTTAATTTTTCAACTATAAGATAATGTGAAAGTGATTCATATTTAATAGAAGCTGTACTTCGAATTTTTAATTTTTATCTTTTCCTAGGCTAGCCACATGTGGTATGATAGTCTCTCTTGTGATGCTGGGCAGGGCAGCAGCCACAGCTCCCAGTCAGACATGCTGTCACCAGGGTAAACAACTGATATGCTTATAACCATCCTATACCCACACAACCATTCTGTTTTCACTTTCAAAACAGTATTCAATAAATTACATGAGATACTCAACATTTTATTGTAATATAGGCTTTGCATTAAATGATTTTGCCCAACTGCAGGTTAATGTAAGTATTCTGAGCACATTTGAGGTAGGCTGGGCTAAGCTATGGTTTCAGTAGGTTAGTATTAAGTGTATTTTCAATTTAGGATTGGTTTGTCAGGATGTAACCCCATCAGAATGAGGAAGATCTGTATAGTACATTATTTAAGAGGTCAGACTGATACAAATTATCTAGGTTTGGATCCCAGCGTTTCCACTTACTGCTTGGTAACCTAAATCACTGAGTTACTCTTTGCCTCACCTTGTTATATATAAAATGGAGATGTTACTATCTACCTCATGTAAGTGTTGCGGCAGGGAGGGGTAACATTGGTTAGTCGTGTAAAGCACTTAGAGGAATGGCAAATAGTAAGTGCTGGATAACTGTTGGCTGTTCTTAGTATCATCGTCCATATGCTATCCCTGATGCTAAGGTCATGATGTGCATAGGGACAGGAGCACATGGGTTTCTTTGACACATCATGCAGGCTGTGTGAGTGCAACAGCCAGGCTCTCTGCTGACCAGAATGGTTTGAGCTGATCTTGCTGACTATCCTGATACCCCTCTTCCTTTCTCCACCTCTTTTCCATTAGTATCCTCCTGAATGGCACAGCAGATAAGAACACAACCTTCTCATTTTCTCCTGATTAACAGGATGTAATATATAATTTCTATTTATGTGATCTCCCAGCCATGAAAAAAATAATTTAAAAAAACCCCTCAGTTAATTATCATTTAAATTCTTTTCAGCATTTAAAAAATAATTTTGAAATCCTCTCTGAATGACAATTGACATTAACCCTTTTACCAATAGACTATATTGAAATTAAGCTCGTATTATTATAGATGCTATGAATTCAACATGAAACATTGAAGGTATTTTTTACCTCCAGTATTTCATGCACTTTTCCACTACACTTACAAAACTTAATTTCAGATGATCACCATGCATGGTAAGTAAATTTTTTACATGAAAGAAAATGTTGGCATGCTTTACTTTTATCAAATAGGTATGAAACTCACAAGACAGATCTGATAGAGCAGTGTTTCTCAAAGTGTTGTCCCCAGACTAGTAGCGCTAGCATCACCTGTGAGTTTATTACAAATGCAAATCTGTGGACTTTACCCGACCTACTGAATCAGAATCTCTGGAATTGTAGCCCAGGAAACTTTTTTTTAAATATAATTGACATATATAACACTGTGTAAGTTTAAGGTATACAATGTATTGATTTGATACATTTATATATTGCAATAGAAGCACCACCATAGAGTTAGCTAATACTTCTATCATATCATATAACATTTTTGTGGTGAGAACAATTAAGATCTAGTCTCTTAGCAGCTTTGAAGTTTATAATACAATATTGTCTATAAAGCTCATCAGGCCTTATTTGTCCACTAATTCCAAGTTTGTACCCTTAATCATCTCCCCAATTCCTCTAACCCCCAGCCTCTAGTAACCACTATTCTACTCTGTTTTTACGAGTTCAGCTCTTTTAGATCAGGAAACTGTAATTTAACAAACTCTCCAGGTGATTCTTAAGCACATGATTGTGTGAGAACCATTGCATTAGAATTTTGAAATCATCACTTTCTTTCAAATGGTAATAAGCTCATCTACTGAATATTGAACTAATTGAGCGGATTTATCTTCAAGTTACTTAGGAATTCATAAAGCTAAGTCACTAACACTTCAGGGGTGTTGCACATGGTTTTACCTTTGCCTGGTATGCTCATCACCCTATTTGTGCGTCTAATTCTTTTTTGTTATTCAAATATCAGCTCAAAATCATCTCTGAGGCCTACCTTGATTATACAACTTAATTACTCCCTTCCTCTCCATGACATTATCAGGTAACCTTGTTTTATTTTCTTCCGAGTGTTTATCACTATTTGAGAATTATTTTTCTTATTTCTTGTCTGTTTCTCCCACTAGAATATATACTGCATGAGAGCAGGGAACTTGTATTATTTAACCACTGACTCTCCAGCACCTCATACAATGCCTAGCATATAATATGTGCTCAATAAATATTTGAAGAATAAATGGATGCATGCATCACAGGTGCTCCTGTGGTCCACAAAGGAACAGTGGAAGCTTTTTCTGGGCTAAAAAATGATGACAATGACACCATGGCACCAGGCCAATATCAACAAGCATGGTTTGAAAATGAACCTCTGTATAGGAAAGCTGTTTTAATCAAACAGCAAATTCCATGTGGTATATGAATGCATGTGTTTTCACATAAACACATTTGGATGATAAATTTTGTTTTTTATGATTCTTGTTAAAAGAAGGGGAAATCTGTTTATAATAACAAAATTATTAAGTATTAGGATAGCAAGCTTGGGGTGTAATTTGCATGTTTTATAATAAATTAATCTGTTTCTATGTTTTCTTTATAGACAACAACTCATATGACAGATACTTTGTATACATCATTTTATTCTATCCTCACAAAAACCCTATACAAAAAAGACTGTTATTACCACAATTTTATGAATGAGGAAATAATTGAGTCACAGGAAGTAACGTAATATGTTCAGTAGCATAACTTGTAGAGTCTGAATTTAGACCCAGGTCAGTTTCTGTCACTTTTAACCACTTCCCTTTATTGTTGTTGTTGTTTTTTACAATGAGTTTTATCATGGAAAAATTGATACCTGCCTCTACCTGAAAATTTTTGTACTATTTTCTTCCTGCAGGGTCTCTGGTTATGGATTTAGGAACTAAAACATAACTACTGGATGAAACTGACAGTATAATTTAGAGTCAAATGTGAAAGGATTAGGATTTAGTTAAAGTCAAAAATGATCAGTAATTTCTGAAAACATGCCCAAATTTACATTTATGAATTAACCCTCAGAATCCTAATAAGTTTCCTTGCTCTAAACTGTTCTCTGTCTGAAATGAATATAGCTACTCCAGCTTCTTTTAATTAGTGTTAGCTTGGTATTTCTTTCTCCATCCCTTTACTTTTTTTTTTTTTTTTTTTTTTTTTTTTTTTTTTTTTTTGCAGTACGCGGGCCTCTCACTGCTGTGACCTCTCCCGTTGCGGAGCACAGGCTCCAGACGCGCAGGCCCAGTGGCCATGGCTCACAGGCCCAGCTGCTCTGCAGCATGCGGGCTCTTCCCGGACCGGGGCACGAACCCATGTCCCCTGCATCGGCAGACGGACTCTCAACCACTGCGCCACCAGGGAAGCCCCATCCCTTTACTTTTAATCTATATGTGTCTTTATATTTAAAGTGGGTTTCTTGAAGGCAACATATTGTTGGGTCTTGTTTTTTGATCCACTGTGACAATCCACTTTTTTTTTTTTTTTTTTTGCGGTACGCGGGCCTCTCACTGTTGTGGCCTCTCCCATTGTGGAGCACAGGCTCCGGACGCGCAGGCTCAGTGGCCATGGCTCACGGGCCTAGCCACTCTGCAGCATGTGGGATCTTCCCAGACCGGGGCATGAACCCGTGTCCCCTGCATTGGCAGGCGGACCCTCAACCACTGCACCACCAGGGAAGCCCAACAATCCACTTTTTAATTGGAGTATTTAGACCATTGACATTTAAAGTGATGTAATATCTATCATATTTGTAACTCTTTTCTATTTGTTGCCTTTGTTCTGTGTTCCTATTTTTTCTACTTTTTCTGCCCTTTGTGGTTTTAATTGAACATATTATATGATCCCATTCCTCTTTGTTCTTAGCATATAAATTATAATTTTTTCCTCACTTTTTTAAAGTGGTTGCCCTAGAGTTTGTAATATGAATGTGCAACTAATATAAGTCCATTTCAAATAACACTATACTCCTTCACGGGTGGAATAAGTACCATATAATAACAAAATATTCCTAATTTCTCATTTCTTTTCCTTTTATTTCTGCTCTCATTCATTTCACTTGTACATAAGTTATACATTGAATGCTGTGTTGTTATTATTTTGAATAAACTATTTGTTCAATCAATTATGAATAAGAAATAAAAGTTTTTAATTTACCTTCACTCATTCTTTTTGTTGTTGCCAGGTTTCTGACCTACATCATTTTCTTTTTTTTTTTCTTTTTTTTTTTTGTGGTACGCGGGCCTCTCACTGCTGTGGCCTCTCCTGTTGTGGAGCACAGGCTCCGGATGCGCAGGCCCAGCGGCCACAGCTCACAGGTCCAGCCACTCCGCAGCACATGGGATCCTCCCGGCCCGGGGCACAAACCCGCATCCCCTGCATCGGCAGGCGGATTCTCAACCACTGTGCCACCAGGGAAGCCCATTTTCTTTCTCTCTGAAGAAGTTCTTTTAACATTTCTTGCAAGTCAGGTTTTATGGCAACAAATTCTCTCAATTTTCATCTGAGAAGATCTATTTCTTCTTCACTTTTGAAGGATAATTTTACAGGATCCAGAATTCAAGGTTGGTGTTTTTTGTTTTTTTTTTTTTCTCTCAACATTTTAAATATTTCACTCCACTCTCTTCCTACTTACCTGGTTTCTGAGAAATCAAATGTTATTTTAATATTTCTCCTCCATAAGTAAGGTGTTTTTTTCCTCTGGCTTCCTTCAAGATTTTTTTCTTTATTTTTGATTTTCTGCTGTTTGAATATGACATGCCTAAGTGTAGGTTTTTTGACATTTATCTGAGCTTCCTAGATCATTGATCTGTATCCGACATAAATTTGAGGAAATTCTCAGTCATTATTGCTTCAAATATTTCTTCTATTTCTTTCTTCTCCTTCTGATATTTCCATTACATGTATGTTACACCTTTTGGAATTGTCCCACAATTCTTGGATATTCTGTTCAATTTTTTAAGTCATTTTTTCTCTTTGATTTTAGTTTTGAAAGTTCCTGTTGACATATTCTCAAGTTCAGGGATTCTTTTCTGAGCTGTTTCCAGTCTATTAATGAACCCATCAAAGTCAGTCTTCATTTCTGTCAAAATGTTTTTGATCTTTAGTGTTTCTTTTATTGAAAGAATAGATTCTTTCTTAGAACTCTCACCTCTATGCTTACATTACCCCTCTGCTCTTGCATATTGTCTACTTTTTCCATTAGAGTCTTTAGCAAATTAATCATAGTTACAACAAATTCTCAGTTTGATAATTTCAACATCATTGGCATATCTGAATCTGATTCTGATGCTGTTCTGTCTCTTCAAACTGTGTTTTTTGCCTTTTAGTATGCCTTGTAATTTTTTCTTGAAAGCTGGACTTGACATACTGGATAAAAGGAACTCCAATAAATAGGCCTTTAGTGATACAGATATAGGGTGTGGGTGGAGGAGAAGTGTTCTATAGTCCTGTGATTAAGTCTCAGTATTTTAGTGAGCCTGTGCCCCTGGGCTATGAACTTCACAAGTTCTCATTTGTTTTTTGTTTTTTTTCCCTAAGGTGGAACAAGATGACTATAGGGAACTAAAGATGGGTATTTCCCTTCCTCCAGGTCAATTAGATTCTGATAAAGAACCAGTAGGTTAGGCTGTAGTAACTGAGTTTCTGTTGACCTTGTTAAGAACAGAATGCTCTGGCCTATTTCAAAATGCTTCCTTTTTCTTCCTCCTGCCAGAAGTCTGAGAGATTTTCCCCAATCTCCACTGTCAGAACCTGGTAGAGCTCTTAGAAGTAAAGCTCAAAAAACTGTATGGAAGCCTCAGTATGACTGTGACATCCTGGAATTTTTAACTCTCACACTTCCACACTGAGCTTCCATCAATTACAATTTAGTTTTCTCACCTTGACACTGCTTCCCATAGAGGTTTCTGCTCTTGACTTTTTGCTTAAGTAAGTTGTGATTCTCTGTGTCCTCCTGTCTCCAGTTTAGGGGGCAGCAATTTGCCCTGTGACCTCACTTCTCATATGGAAGAGTTGTTGATTTTCAGTTTGTTCAGCTTTTTATTTGTTATTAGGGTGGTATAACTCCCAAGCTCCTTACATGCCAGACCAGAAACTAATAAGCTTCCTCGGCTCTATAATATACAATTAGGATTACTCCAGCTGAGGTAGACACAATATCTTTTTATACACTTTAAGAGACCTTTTTCATACCAGGAGGAGCTACTGGGCAAGTGACCAGAAGACACTGAAGCCTTTTCAGAGGTTGTCACAAGCAAGGAAGTCCCTGAGCTCCAAGACAGCTGTAACTTCAGAAAACAAAAATAATATATTACCTTATTTTTGAGGTTTAATCAGGAATCTCAGATAACCTGAAGGTGTCAACAGGGAAGCCCTCAAATTGCTAGATGTTGGAGCTCATATATCAACACACTTAATAAACATAGCGTAGGTATAACTGGCAGTTACATGACCTCTTCCTCTCTCTCAAAAAAAAAGATGTCTAACTGTGGAAAGGAACCTGAGAGAGTGGCCTTTTATAAAAGAGCATCCAGCTAAGCACAGATCAGAAAACACTGTCACTCTACCATCACTCCATACCCCAAGCACTATGAAATGAATCATGTGATAAAATTCCTCTGTCCCCAGTAATACTGATTCTCCTCAGCAAAATGGAGATATAACATTCTAATCATATTCCCCAATAAGGTGATGATCAGGCCGATTGAATTCTATTGAAATGCCTGTATGTCCCCAGGATTATAGTAGGTCCTATGTAAGGTATTCTTATAAAGGGAAGGATGTGACCCATGAGAAGCTCAAAGTCCAGTTGGAATGATAGAATAAGAGAGATGTAAATCTAATGAAAATTCTAAATGCATAAGACAAATAACTTTCCAGGGAGAACTATAGAAATGAATTTTGAAAGAACTTGAAATGCTTTCTATAAATTAAAATGTTTAAGAATGTAAAGGAGCACTTTTTTTCATGAAACAACTACTCATGTTACATTAAATTTTTTAGTTCATTCAGACAACACAAATCAGATTTCCTTTTACATGGCTTTAATTTTATTATAAAAATATCATTGAATAGCTGGATTTTAAATATTATCCCTTAGTTTGGGGGAAGCAAAAAAACAAAATTTTGAAAAGAGAAAAAATAACCTTCTTAAAAAAACAAGAAAATTGTATTTTGTTAGCAGATATAGTTGTTTCAACTCCAAATCTCACTTTCTTTCTTTTTCACTATATTACTTCTACAGCAAAATAAGGGTCTCACTGATTCCATCTGGCAATTCATATTTCTAACCACAAGTTATCCTTGCAAGTGAACCCAAGATACAAACTAAATAAAACCTTAATATTTTCACTTTTGCTTGGTGAAGTGCCCCCCACAAATCAAAAAAACTAACATGCAAACAAAAAAGGACATTAAAAATTACAACATTGTTTTAGTGAAAATGAATACCTATCTCCTATTAATTTGATACAAACATTTTGGAAAGCAATATAATTCACACATATTCTAATTCCTAATTCCACTTTCACCATAGGAAATCTGCCATAGGAATTCACCATAGGAAATAAAATTGGCAGAAAACATTTGAAGAAATTCTGGCTGAAAACTTCCCTAACCTGGGAAAGAAAAAAGAGATCCAGGTCCAGGAAGCAAAGAGAGCTTTAAACAAAATGAACCCAATGAGATCCACACCAAGAAACATAATTAAAATATTGAAAATTAAAGATAAAGGAAAAATCTAAAAGCAGCAAGAGAAAAACAACCAGTTATATACAAGGGAACCACCATAAGACTATTAGCTGATTTGTCAGCAGAAACTTTGCAGGACAAAAGACAGAAAGGAAAAGAACTCCAGTCAAGAATACTCTACACATCTAGGTTGTCATACAGAGTTGAAGAAGAGATTAGAATTTCCCAGACAAGCAAAACCTAAAAGAGTTCATCACCACTAAACCAGCCTTACAAGAAATGTTAAAGGGACTTCTCTAAGCTGAAACAAAAGGTTTTAACTAGAAATTAAAAAATATATGCAAGAAAAAATCCTCAATAGTAAAGGCAAACAAACTAAAGGTAGTGGATCAACAAGTTATAAAACTAGTATGAAGGTCAAAAACCAAAATTAGTTAAATCAACTTTAACTACAATAATTAGTTAAGAAATGCACAAAATTAAAGTTGTAAAATAAGACAATGGAAACAAAATGTGGAGGAGAAGAATAAAAATATAGCGCTTTTGAAATGTGTTCTAACAACTGTCAAAATAGACTGCTCTCTCTCTCTCATATATATATATATATACACATCTCATATACACATATATATATACACATCTCATGGTAACTACAAACATATATATATATATACACATCTCATGGTAACTATAAACCAAAAACCTGTAACAGATACACACAAAAAAATAATAGGTAAGAAATCTAAACAAAGCACTAAAGTAAGTCATCAAACCACAAGGGAAGAGAACAAGAGAAGAAAGAAACACAGAAGAGCTACAAAAATAATCAGAAAACAAGGAATAAAATGGCAATAAGTACATACCTAACAACAGTTATTTTCAATGTAAATTGACTAAATGCTCCAATCAAAAGACAAAGCGTAGCTAAATGGATAAAAAAAATAAGACCCATATATATGCTGCCTATAAGAGACTCACTACAGATAAAGACTCACAGAGACTGAAATGGAAAGGATGCAAAAAGATATACCATGAAAATGGAAACCAGAAAAAAGCTGGGGTAACAGTACTAGGCAAAATACTAGGCTTATTGGGCAAAATAGGCCTTAAAATAAAGACTCTAACAATGACAGAGAACAGCATAACATAATGATAAAGAATCAGTCCAACAAGAAGAAATAACATTTGTACATATTTATGCACCCAACATAAGAGTGCCTAAATATATATAAAGCAGATATTAACACACATAAAGGGAGAAATTCACAGCAATAATAGGGGACTTTAATACTCCATTTACATCAATGGATAGGTCTTCCAGACAAAAAGTCAATAAGAAAACACTAGTCTTAAACAACACATTAAGAGCAGATGAATTTAATAGATATATAGAGAACATTCCATCTGAAAGCATAAAAATACACATTTTTTTTCCATGTGCACATGGAACATTATCCAGGATAGATCACATGTTAGGTCATAAAACAAGTCTCAATAAATTTAAGAACATTGAAATCATAGCAAGCATCTTTTCCAACCTTAGTGATATGAAAGTACAAATCAATTACAAGAAGAAAACTTGTAAAACACAAGGAAAAACACAAACACAAACAGACTAAACAACATGCTACTGAACAACAAATTGGTAACTGAAGAAATCAAATTGAGAATCAAAAATTACCTGGAGACAAATGAAAATGGAAACACAACATTCCAAAGTCTATGGAATGCACCAAAATCAGTTCTAAGAAGGGAGATTATAGCATTACAAGCCCACCTCAAAAGACAATAAAAAATTCAAACAATCTAATCTTATACTTAAAGGAACTAGAAAAAGAAGAAGAAACAAAACCCAAAATTAGTAGAAGGAAGGAAATAATAAAGATGAGTGGAAATAAATGAAATAGAGACTAAAAACTTAGAAAATATCAATGAAACTAAGAGCTGTTTTTTAAAACAATAAACAAAACTGACAAACATTTAGCCAGACTCAGCAAGAAAAAAGTGAGATGGGCCAAATAAATAAAATTGGAAATAAAAGAGGAGACATTATAACATACCACAGAAATATAAATGATTATAAGAGACTCCTATGAACAATTATACACCAACAACTTGGACAACCAGGAAGAAATATTTAAGTTCCTAGAAATATACAATCTTCCAATTCCATGAATCATGATGAAATAGAAAATCTGAATAGACAAATTACTAGTAATGAAATTGAATCAGTAATCAAAAAATTCTCAACAAACAAATATCTAGGATTAGACAGCTTCACTGGTGAATTCTACCAAATATTCAAAGGAGATTTAATTCCTATCCTTCTCAAACTATTCAAAAAAACAGTAAGAGAGAATGCTTTCAAATTCATTTTACAAAGCCAGCATCACCCTGATACCAAAATCGAAGACACCGCACACATTAAAAAAAATTACAGGCCAATATGCCTGATAAGTACAGATGCAAAAATCCTCAACAAAATATTAGCAAACTGAATTCAACAATGCATTAAAAGGATCATACACCATGAACAAGTAGGATTTATTCCAGGGCTGCAAGGATGGTTCAACATCTGCAAATCAACCAATGTATACACCACATTAACAAAATAAAGGACAAAAATCATATAATCCTTTCAATATGTGCATAAAAATCGTTTGATAAAGTTTCATATCCATTTATGATAAAAATTCTCAACATAGTGGTATATGCATCAACATAATAAATGCCATTTATGACAAACACACAGCTATCACACTCAATGGTGAAAAGCTGAAAGCTTTTCCTCTAAAATCAGGAAAAAGACAAGATGCCCACTCTCACCACTTTCATTCAACACAGGATTTGAAATTCTAACCACATAATCAGAACCATGGTCTTAAAACAAAGGCCTCCACTCCATCTCCTCCCTCAGTCAGAGGACTGCTCACTTCCCCCTCCTACCCCAACCCCAACCCTAGGCACCAAGAGGATAAAGAAGGATCAGATCTGCAAGAACAAGAAAACTCCAAACCAAACAACTATAACAAGCCTGCGTGCTATCTCCCTGTCTGCACACCCTGGGATCAATGATCTCCATGTAACATTGGATTCCCCCACTCCTCCTATGGAATAATGACAACAGATTTTAAGAAAACGTGGATTGTAGTTTTTAAAAATTAACATTTCCATCTTAATCCTATGCAAAGAAACTTGATTAGTGAGTCTGTGCTTTGATGGAGTTCCCAGGACAACACCATGTAATGATGGGTAGAAAGAATATTTTTTACCCTAAAAGAAAAGAGATAGTAAATTTGCTCAAAATGTCACCCAGATTTTTTGAGCCCAGAGAAAATTGCTCTGGTCAGTGACTGTGCCAGACAATTAAAATCTGTATTGCTGGATTCCCTGGCAAGGTTAAAAATAAGGACAAACAGCACCCCAAAAAAACAAACAAACAAACAAACAAAAAAGACATATGCTTGCAGCAAAAACAAAAAAGAAGAAAGAAAGAAAAAAAAAGATTCTAGCCACAGCAATTAGGCAAAAAAATAATAATAAATGACACCTTTTGGAAAGGAAGAAGTAAAATTGTCACTATTTGCAGATGACATGATACTATACATAAGAAACTCTAAAGACTCCATCAAAAAGCTATTAGAACAAATAAATAAATTCAGTAAAGATAAAAGACACAAAATTAACATGTTATTACTTTTCTATACACTAATAATACACTTTCAGAAAGAAAATCTAAGAAAACAATTCCATTTGCAATCACATCAAAAAAAATAAAATACCTAGGAATAAATTTAACTAAGGAGGTGAAAAATTTGTACTACGAAAACTATAAGACATTGATGAAGAAAATTGAAGAAGAAACAAATAAATAAAAACATAAACCATGTTCTTGGATTGGAAAAATTAATATTTTCAAATGCCTCTACTACCCAAAGAAATCTATGGATTCAATATAACCCTTATCAAAATACCAATGATATTTTTCACAGAACTAAAGAAAATCCTAAAATATATATAGAAACACCAAAGACCCCAAGTAGCCAAAACAAATTGAGAAATAAGAACAAATCCAGAGGAATAATGTTCCCTGATTTCAAAATATACCACAAATATAGTGATCAAAACAGTATGGTACTGGCACAAAAATAGAGATCAATAGAGCAGAATAGAGAGCTCAGAAATAAACCTATTCTTACATGGTCAACTAATCTATGACAAAGGAAGCAAGAATATGCAACAGGGAAAAGAGATTTGTTGTCTCTTCAACAATGATGTTGAGAAAAGTGGACAGCTACATGCAAAAGAATAAAGCTGGACAATTATTTTACACCATATAAAAAATTAACTCAAAATGGATTAAAGACTTGAATGTAAGACCTGGGACCATAAATTTCCTCGAAAACATAGGCAGTAACCTCCTTGACATTGATTTGAGTGATATTTTTTTGAATCTGATTCCACAGGCAAAGGCAAAAGTGAACATTAAAAATGGGATTGTATCAAACTAACAAGCTTTTACACAGTGAAGAATAAGCATCAACAAAATGAAAAGGCTGCCTACTGAATGGGAGAAGATATTTGCAAATCATATATCTGATAAGGGGCAAACATTCAAAGTATATAAGGAACTTATGCAACTCAACATAAAAAAAAAATCCAATTAAAAATGGGCAGAGCACCTGAATAGAACTTTGTCAAAAGAAGACATATAAATGGCCAACAGGCACATGAAAAGATGCTCAGCTTCACTAGTCATCAGGGAAATGAAACCAAAACCATGATGAAATATCTCCTCACACCTGTCAAAATGGCTATTATCAAAAAGATAGTAAGTGTTGGCAAGGATGTGGAGAAAAGGAAACACTTGCAAACTGTTGGTGGGAATGTAAATTCATGCAGCCACTAAGGAAAACAGTATAAAGATTCCTCCAAAAAATTAAAAATAGAGCTTCTCTGGTGGCACAGTGGTTGAGAGCCCACCTGCCAATGCAGGGAACACGGGTTTGTGCCCTGGTCCAGGAAGATCCCACATGCCATGGAGTGGCTAGGCCCATGAGCCATGGCCGCTGAGCCTGTGCTTCTGAAGCCTGTGCTCTGCAATGGGAGAGGCCACAACAGTGAGAGGCCCGCATACTGCAAAAAAAAAAAAAAAATCCCAGCAAACAAAAGTCAAGAACCTGATGGCTTCACAGGTGAATTCTATCAAACATTTAGAGACGAGGTAACACTTAACCTGCTGAAAGTGTTCCAAAAAATTTCAAAGGAAGGAAAACTTCCAAACTCATTCTATGGGGTCACTGTCATCCTGATAAAGAACCAGAAAAAGATACCACTAAAAGAGAAAATTACAGGTCAATATCACTGATGAACATAGATACAAAAATCCTCAACAAAATAGTAGCAATTCGAATCCAACAATACATTAAAAGGATCATACAACATGATCAAGTGGGATTTATCCCAGGGATGCAAGGATTTTTCAATATCGGTAAATCAATCAGAGTGATACACCACATCAACAAATTGAAGAATAAAAACCATATGAACATCTCAATAGATGCAGAAAAAAACTTTTGACAAATTTGACACCCATTTATGATAAAAACTTTCCAGAAAGTGGGCATAGAGTGAACCTACCACAACATAATAAAGGCCATGTTCAACAAACCAACAGCTAGCATTATACTCAACAGTGAAAAGATGAAAGCATTTCCTCTAAGATCAGGAACAAGACAAGGATGCCCATGCTCACCACTTTTATTCAACAAAGTTTTGGAAGTCCTAGCCATGGCAATCAGAGAAGAAAAAGAAATAAAAGGAACCCAAATTGGAAAACAAGAAGTAAAACTGTCACTTTTGCAGATGACATGATACTATACATAGAAGATCCTAAAGACGCTACCAGAAAACTACTAGAGCTCATCAATGAATTTGGTAAAATTGAAGGATACAAAATTAATACACAGAAATCTGTTGCATTGCTATACACTGACAATGAAAGATCAGAAAGAGAAGTTCAAGAAACAACCCCATTTACCATGGCATCAAAAAGAACAAAATACCTACAAATAAACCTGCCTAAGGAGACAAAAGACCTGTACTCCAGAAAATATAAGGCACTGATGAAAGAAATTGAAGACACAAACAGACGGAAATATATACATGCTCTTGGATTGGAAGAATAAATATTGTCAAAATGACTATACTACCCAAGGCAATCTATAGATTCAATCCAATCCATATCAAATTACCAATGGCATTTTTCATAGAACTAGACGAAAAAATCTTAAAATTTGTATGGGAACACCAAAGACCCTGAGTAGCCAAAGCAATCTTGAGAAAGAGAAATGGAGCTGGAGGAATCAGGCTCCCTGACTGTAGACTATACTACAAAGCTATATTCATCAAAACAGTATGGTACTGGCACAAAAATAGAACTATAGATCAATGGAACAGGATAGAAAGCCCAGAAATAAACCCACACACCTATGGTCAGTTAATCTACGACAAAGGAGACAAGACTATACAACGGTGAAAACACAGTCTCTTCAAAAAATGATGCTGGGGAAACTGGACAGCTACATGCAAAAAATGAAATTAGATCATTCTCTAACACCATACAAAAAAGCAAGCTAAAAATGGGTTAAAGACCTAAATGTGAGACCAGACACTATAAACCTCCTAGAGGAAAACATAGGCAGAACACTCTCTGACATAAATTGCAGCAATATCTTTTCTGATCTGTCTCCCAGAATAATGGAAATAAAAACAAAAATAAACAAATGGGACCTAATTAAACTCAAAAGCTTTCTCACAGCAAAGAAAACCATAAATAGAATGACAAGACCACCTACAGACTGGGAGAAAATATCTTCAAATGATGTGACCAACAAGGGATTAGACTCCAAAATTTACAAACAACTCATGTGGCTTAATATCATCAAAATAAACAACCCAATCAAAATATGGGCAGAAGACCTAAACAGACATTTTTCCAAGGAAGACATATGGATGGCCAATGAAAATGTGTTCAATATCACTAATGATTAGAGAAATGCAGATCAAAACTGCAATGAGATATCACTTCACACCAGTCAAAATGGCTAACAGCAAAAAATCCACAAAGAATAAATGCTGGAGAGGGTGTGGAGAGAAGGGAACCCTCCTACACTGTTGGTGGGAATGGAAATTGGTACAGCCACTATGGAGAACAGAGGTTCCTTAAAAAACTAAAAATAGACCTAACATATGACCCTGCAATCCCACTTCTGGGCATATATCTGGAGAAAAACATGGTCCAAAAGGGTAAATGCACCGCATTTTTCATTGTATTCATTGTTTACAATAGCCAAGATATGGAAACAACCTAAATGTCCATCAACAGAGAAATGGATAAAGATGTGGTACATATATACAATGGAATATTACTCAGCCATAAAAAGAATGAAATCCTGCCACTTGCAGCAACATGGACAGACTTAGAGATTGTCACTGAATGAAGTAAGTCAGACAGATAAAGAGAAATGTATGATATCACATATATGCAGAATCTAAAAAGAAATGATACAAATGAACATATGTTTACAAAACAGAATAAATAAATAAATAAATAGGAAAAAAAAAACAACTAAGAACATTTATTGAAATTCCAGGTCTGGCTATCATCTTCTGTCTTTGAAAGGTTTTCTTATGTACAGTGATACATCATCTTCAGTGTATGGTCTATAGAAATATAATTGCCATAACTCATTATTAATAATTAATATTTAGTTACTTTTAAGGCTCAGTGGAATCTGGTCAACACTAATATAAATAACATGGGCACCTAACTGGCAATAAATAATTAAAACATCAAAAAAAGACATATATTAAAATATATCACCTTCATGGGTATTGAACAAATAAATCATTACTCAGAGATCTTATGAAATAATTTAGGATATGTCACTTATTTTTTTTGTGGGGGTCACTTTCTGTAAAGTCAGATGAACTTATTTTCAAGTAAAAGCAGCTCAGGAAAATAATAACACTTGGATCTGATCTTATATAAAATGAAGTATTTCCCTATTATCAATTATTAAAGATAGATTAGAATTGACTAATATGAAATGTAATAAAGTTTCAGTATAATTATGTTATGATAGGAAAAGAATATTTTTGGACTCATTGTACTTTGTTTTTTCAAACGTCACTTCTTTTTTTTTTTTTTTTGTGGTACACGGGCCTCTCACTGTTGTGGCCTCTACCGTTGCGGAGCACAGGCTCCAGATGCGCAGGCTCAGCGGCCATGGCTCACGGGCCCAGCCACTCCGCGGCATGTGGGATCTTCCCGGACCGGGGCACGAACACATGTCCCCTGCATTGGCAGGCGGACTCTCAACCACTGCGCCACCAGGGAAGCCCGTCACTTCTTTTTTGATCTACCTTCTTAAATACTCTCAAATTTTATACATTTACCTTCTCTCTAACTCATAACTAACATATCAATAAAAGTCCTTAAAACAACTGATGAGTGGAAAATACTGTTCACATACATGTTCAGTGACACCAGAAGTATTATTGAGAACCAAATAATTTGTCTGAGAACCAAATGGCCAATAGCAGGTCAAAGAATTAACTATTATGGCAACATGCAAGAGAAAAGAATAGAGTTTTAATGTGAGCAAGTGATTTCACCTTAATAAAAGAAATTTTAAATAAAAATAATTTACTGGCATATCAACAAGACTTAAAGTATCTTAACTCTAAAACTGTAAAAATTTAACATCAGAAAGAATTGCTATAACTCTTCTCTATTCATTCTTTTTTTAAAAATTAATTTTATTGGAGTATAGTTGACTAAAATGTTGTATTAGTTTCTGCTGTACATCAAAGTGAATCAGTTACACATATACATTTATCCATTCTTTTTTAGATTCTTTTCCCATATAGGTCATTGTAGAGTTCCCTGTGTTATACAGTAGGTTCTTATTAGTTATCAATTTAATACATAGTAGTGTGTATATGTCAATTACAATCTCCCAATTTATCCCTTCCCCATTTCCCCCTTGGTAACCATAAGTTTGTTTTCTACATCTCTGACTGTATTTCTGTTTTGTAAATAAATTCATTTGTACCATTTTTTTACATTCCACATTTAAGCAATGTCATGTGATATTTGTCCTTCTCTGTCTGACTTACTTCACTCAGTATGACAATCTCTAGATCTATCCATGTCACTGCAAATGGCATTATTTCGTTCTTTTTTAATGATTGAGTAATAGTCCATTGAACATGACTGAGTAATATTCCGTTGAACATATGTACCATATCTTCTTTATCTATTCCTCTGTCGATGGACATTAGGTTGCTATTGGCTATTGTAAATAGTGTGGCAATAAATATTGGGGTGCATGTATATTTTTGAATTATGATTTTCACCAGATATATGCCCAGGGGTGGGATTGCTGGATCATATTGTAGCTCTATTTTTAGTTTTTTTAAGGAACCTCCATACTGTTCTCCATAGTGGCTGTACAAATTTCCATTCCCATCAACAGTATAGGAGGGTTCACTTTTCTCCACACCCTCTCCAGCATTTATTGTTTGCAGATTTTTTGATGATGGCCATTCTGACCAGTGTGAGGTGATACCTCATTGGAGTTTTGATTTGCATTTCTCTAATAATTAGTGATGTTGAGCATCTTCTCATGTACCTCTTGCCCATCTGTATGTCTTCTTTGGAGAAATGTCTATTTAGTTCTTCTGCCCACTTTTTGATAGGGTTGTTTTTTTTTTTTAGTATTGAGCTGCATGGGTTGTTTGTATACTTTGGAGATAAATCCTTTGTCAGTTGCTTCATTTGCAAATAATTTCTCTCATTCTGTGGGTTGTCTTTTCATTTTGTTTATGGTTTCCTTTGCTGTGCAAAAGATTTTAAGTTTAATTAGTTTAATTAATTTAATTTAAACTTTAAGTTTAATCCCATTATTTTATTTTTGTTTTTATTTTCATTACTCTCAGAGGTGGATCAAAAAAGATCTTGCTGAGATTTATGTCAGAGAATGTTCTTCTTATGTTTTCCTCTAAGGGTTTTATAGTATCCAGTCTTACAATTAGGTCTTGAAGTCTTTTGCATTCCTATACAGTAACAATGAAAGATCAGAAAGAGAAATTAAGGAAACAATCCCATTTACCATCACATCAGAAAGAATAAAATACCTAGGAATAAACCTACCTAAGGAGGTCAAAGACCTGTACTCAGAAAACTATAAGATACTGATGAAAGAAATCAAAGATGTCACAAACAGATGGAGAGATATACCATGTGTTTGGATTGGACAAATAAATATTGTCAAAATGACTATACTACCCAAAGTAATCTACAGATTCAATGCAGTTCTTATCAAATTACCAATGGCATTTTTCACAGAATTAGAGCAAACAGTTTTACAATTTGCATGGAAGCACAAAAGATCCCAAATAGCAAAAGCAATCTTGAGAAAGAAAAAATGGAGCTCGAGGAATCAGACTCCCTGACTTCAGACTATACTATAAAGCTACAGTCATCAGAACATTATGGTTCTGGCACAAAAACAGATATATAGATCAAAGGAAAAGGATAGAATGTCCAGAGATAAACCCACCCACCAATGTTCACCTAATCTATGACAAATGAGGAAAGAATACACAATGGAGAAAAGACAGTCTCTGCAAAAAGTGCTGCTGAGAAAATTGGATAGCTACATGTAAAAGAATCAAATTAGAGGGAACCCTCTTGCACTGTTGGTGGGAATGTAAATTGATACAGCCACTATGGAGAACAGTATGGAATTTCCTTAAAAAACTAAAAATAGAATTTCCATATGACCCAGCAATCCCACTATTGGTCATATACCCTGAGAAAACCATAATTCAAAAAGAGTCATATACCACAATGTTCATTGCAGCACTATTTGCAATAGCCAGGGTGTGGAAGCAACCTAAGTGTCCATCAACAGATGAATGGATAAAGCAGATGTGGCAAATATATACAATGGAATATTACTCTGCTATAAAAAGAAATGACATTGAGTTATTTGTAATGAGGTGGGTGGACCTAGAGTCTGTCATAGAGCGAAGTAAGTCAGAAGGAGAAAAACAAATACTGAATGCTAACAAATATATATGGAATCTAAAAAAATATATAGTTCTGATGAACCTAGGGGCAGGACAGGAATAAAGATGCAGATGTAGAGAATGGACTTGAGGATACGGGTAAGGGGAAGGGGAAGCTGGAGTGAAGTGAGAGAGTAGCATTGACATACATACACTACCAAATGTAAAATAGATAACTAGTGGGAAGAAGCTGCACGGCACAGGGAGATCAGCCTGGTGCTTTGTGACCACCTAGAGGGTTGGGATAGGGAGGGTGGGAGGAAGATGCAAGAGGTAGGGAATATGGGGATATATGTATACATATAACTGACTCACTTTGTTATAAAGGAGAAACTAATACAATATTGTAAATCAACTATACTCAAAGATGTTTATTTTTGTTTTTTGTTTTTTTGCGGTACTCGGGCCTCTCACTGTTGTGGCCACTCCCGTTGCGGAGCACAGGCTCCGGACGCGCAGGCTCCGCGGCCATGACCCACGGGCCCAGCAGCTCCGCGGCATGTGGAATCTTCCCAGACCGGGGCACGAACCCGTGTCCCCTGTATCGACAGACAGACTCTCAACCACTGCGCCACCAGGGAAGCCCTCAAAGATGTTTTTAAAAAAAGAATAAAATTAGAATATTGTGTAACACCATACAAAAAAATAAACTCAAAATTGCTTAAAGTCCATCCATCCTTGTAGGTCTTAATTTTTTCAAGCATGGAAAATGTTCAATAGCTCCAGTGTATGTTAGATACATTTTACTTGAAGACAACACACCGTTATTCTCTGTATTACTGAAGTAAATCTTTTAAATTCTGAATTGTATGTGTATAGTTACATTTTAATAGTAGAGTCTTTCCATGGACCCCAAAACAAGTCACAGGATATAATGTAGCAACATAAAAATCAAGGGCAAATAAGACATCAGTTCTGGAAAGTGGTGGCTAAATAGCAAATCAAACAAATGTCATGGGTGAAGTTAATAAATAATGCCAAGGTCAACTACAAGAAACCTATGTAAACAACAAAACAAGGTAAAGCACAATCATAAAGAACAAAGGCTTTCAAGTCAGATAGATCTTTGATTTGAATTCTGTCTCCACTCGACTATAGTACCTTGGAAAAATCACCAATTTTAACTTAAACTTCCTTATTTATAGAATGAAGACAATAATCCTCATAATGCTGTTGCAAGGATTTAAAAAGGTAGTGTATATATTATTCTTCAGTATCTTTCACACAGTTAAGGTCAATCAACACATGATTACTGCTTGCTACTATGTGCTAGGCACTTTTCTAAGGGATACAGTGGCTCTTCACCTGTAAAACTTACATATAGCTCAATATATTTTAAGAGTTATTGTCAACATCAGGCCATGAGGCAAAAGTTAGGTTAAGGAGTCAAAGTAAGGATGAAGTAAAATAGATATTAGAGTTATGAACTAGAGCCAAAATCAGAAAGTAACTAAGGTAAAATAATAAACAAGAACAAAGACTCAAAAGGGAAACATGAAGTGATACAACTATACTGTTAGAATGAAGCTGCTTTAAAGGAGCCAAGTGCATGATGTCTGTGTTGTGCTCCAATCCATTTAAGAACACCAACTGGATTTACTGAGTGGCCACTGTACGAAGAGAACTATTTTGGGTTATATACACTAACCCTGCCAATGCAGGGGACACAGGTTCGTGCCCTGGTCCGGGAAGAGCCCACATGCCGCAGAGCGGCTGGGCCTGTGAGCCATGGCCGCTGAGCCTGTGCGTCCGGAGCCTGTGCTCCGCAACAGGAGAGGCCATGACAGTGAGAGGCCCGCGTACTGCAAAAAAAAAAAAAAAAAAAAAAAAGTGCAAAACAGTGTTCTCCCTCTCAACAGTAAATGTAATGAGTGAGAATAATATGATGTAAACACGAACTGCTCCAGTAATCTAATGTTGTGTAACAAATCACCTCAAAACTTTTACTGGCTTAAAACAACACATTTGGATCATAAATATCATAAATATTCAATCTGAGCAGGGCTAGCAAGGACAGCTTATTTCTACACATCTTTGTCTGTGGCTTCTTGAAAGCAGGGGTCTAGCTCATTTACTCACACAATCTGGTGCCTGGGCTGAGAAGACTGGAAAGGCTGGGGCTGGGAAAACTGGGCTCCTCGTGCATTTTACTGTATCTCCATATGGTCGTTCCATGTGGTCTCTCCAGTATGGAGGTTTCATGGTAGCCAGACTTCTTAAATGGCAGCTCAGGGCAACTAAGGCATGTGTCCTGAAAGATGGAAAGAGAGAGCACTAGCTGGAAATATCACTTTTTATGACATAGTCTTGGGAGTCCTGCAACATCACTTATGCCTCATTCTATTTGCTGGATGCAAGTCACTAAGGCTCACACATATCAGGGGAAGGACAATTAGACTCCACTTTTTGTGAAAGGAGAGTCAAAGAAATTGCAAGCATACCTTTGCCTCAAATTATATTCCTTCTGCATGCAAAATACACTCTCTACTTCCCAAGACAGCACCACCTGTGCAAAAGTCTCATCTATTATGGCATCATGCATAGGTTCAAAGTCCAGAATCTCATCCAAGTGTGTATCAAACTGTTCAGATGTTATTTATCAAGTGCAGCTCCTCAGCTATAGCTATTCTCAATCTGTAGACCTGGTGAACTAAAAGGACGAGTTATAGGTGTTCTGCACACCAACATACCACAGTGAAAGAGGCATGAGATAATCATTGTAGACTATTCCATTGAAAGGGAGGTAAAAAACGGCAAGAAGCAGTCACTAGTTCATACACAATTCTGAATATCAGCCAGGGACATACTGATTCCATGCAACAGGCCTGGGAATGCAGCATAACATCTCTATATGTCTAAGTTCTACTCTCTGAGTTTATGGTTCCACCCTCTTAGTCATCCTTTTCCATAAATAAAAAAAAATTCTGATGTTTGCAGATTACATAGTTTTATCAGCTTGCTTCCTGCCAGTGGAAACTTCAAAAGTCCAAAGGCTTCTTTTCACGTTGTACTATCTCTGTCCCTTTTAGTCAAACCTGGTAGTGTTTCTGCAAGTACACTTCTCTTAAAACTTCGTGGATTTCTTTTAAATAGCAGTGCGGTTCATCCCATCAGACAAGAGTCAAACGCACAAAATTCACCATGATAAGAATTTCTATATCCTTGGCTGCTTTAAGGAAAAGACCTTGGTATTCTTAAAAGCCCTATTGTTGAACAGAAACAATTTGCAATACATGCCTTTTAAACTCCTTAGAGATATTCATCTGTTTTAGATACCACCTCGAATTTTTCTGAGGTCTTTGCAAAGAGTTGTAGTGTAACAACACCCTTGATATCATATTTGTTCCTTATTTTCCTGACTGTGTCTTGGAATGATTTTTGTCCAAAAGTCTTTTCATAATTTCAGCATCATTTGCCATCTGAAGAAACTGAAATGAAAAACAGCTTTATTTTTGATTCCAGGAAGTCCTGGATCCATTATATATAAGGATCTTTCTTTCACTTAACACTCTCATCTTGCATTTTACTTATAGGCAGCTAGAAGAAGTTGGGTGGCATCTTCAACACTCTCCTTTGAAATCTCAATTTTCCACTTCTACTTCATTCTATTTCCCACATTACTTCAGGTCATAGGGCCACATAATGTACCCATTCTTCCAATTTTCAGTAACATTATCCTCAATTTCCTTTCAGCTCTCACCGACAAGCCACCAGAAGTTTCTTCAAGGGCCATTAGACTTTAATAATATTCTCAAGGTCCTTCCATCTTCAGACTGCCACTCACTACCAAAGCCACATTTTCAGTTTCTATTATGGCAGTACCTCACTTCCAGGTACTAAAATGTGTTTCATTGATCAATTATTCAAAAACAAACACCCCCAAAATAGTGGCTAAAAACATTTATTTTGTTCATGAAGCTGTGGTCTATGCAAAAGCTTGGTATAAGAAATTAAAGAAAACCTAACTAAATGGAGAGCTATAATATATTCACTGATTGTAAAACTCAATATTATGAAGATGTCAATTCCCCCAAATTACCATATTGATTCAACACTATCTGTATCAAAATCCACCTACAATTTTTTTCATGAAAATTGACAAGCTCAGGCCAAAATTTATACGGAAATACATATAAAGCCAAATTCATTGTTTAAAAAACAAGTAGTAACACTATCTGAATTTTTCAAAACTTGCTAGAACACTACATTAATCAAGACAATGTATTATTTATATAAGAAAAGATACATAGATCAATGGAATTAAACAAAGAGTTCAAACCCACACTTCATGGTCAATTTTTTTTAACATCGTTATTGGAGTATAATTGTTTAACAATGGTGTGTTAGTTTCTGCTGTATAACAAAGTGAATCAGCTATACATATACTTACATCCCCATATCTCCTCCCTCTTGCGTCTCCCTCCAACCCTCCGTATCTCACCCCTCTAGGTGGAAACAAAACACCAAGCTGATCTCCCTGTGCTATGCAGCTGCTTCCCACGAGCTATCTATTTTACATTTGGTAGTGTATATATGTCCATGCCACTCTCTCACTTCATCCAAGCTGACCCTTCCCCTCCCCGTGTCCTCAAGTCCATTCTCAATGTCTGCATCTTTATTCCTGTCCTGCCCCTAGGTTTTTCAGAACCTTTTTTTCTTTTTTAGATTCTATATATATGTGTTAGCATACGGTATTTGTCTTTCTCATACTGACTTACTTCATTCTGTATGACAGTCTCTAGGTCCATCCACCTCGCTACAAAAAACTCAATTTCGTTTCTTTTTATGGCTGAGTAATATTCCATTGTATATATGTGCCACATCTTCTTATCCATTCATCCGTCGATGGACACTTAGGTTGCTTCCATGTCCTGGCTATTGTAAATAGAGCTGCAATGAACATTGTGGTACATGACTCTTTTTGAATGATGGTTTTCTAAGGGTATATGCCCAGTAGTGGGATTGCTGGGTCATATGGTAGTTCTATTTTTAGTTTTTTAAGGAAATTCCATACTGCTCTCCAGAGTGACTGTATCAATTTACATTCCCACCAACAGTGCAAGAGTGTTCCCTTTTCTCCACACCCTCTCCAGCATTTATTGTTTGTAGATTTTTTTGATGATGGCCATTCTGACTGGTGTGAGGTGATATCTCATTGTAGTTTTGATTTGCAATTCTCTAATGATTAGTGATGTTGAGCATTCTTTCATGTGTTTGTTGGCAATCTGTATATCTTCTTTGGAGAAATGTCTATTTAGGGCTTTGCCCAATTTTGGAATGGGTTGTTTGTTTTTTTGATATTGAGCTGCATAAGCTGCTTGTATATTTTGGAGATTAATCCTTTGCCAGTTGCTTCATTTGCAAATATTTTCTCCCATTCTGAGGGTTGTCTTTTCACCTTGTATATGGTTTCCTTTGCTATGCAAAAGCTTATAAGTTTCATTAGGTCCCATTTGTTTATTTTTGTTTTTATTTCCATTTCTTTAGGAGGTGGATCAAAAAGGATCTTGCTGTAATTTCTGTCATGGAGTGTTCCGCCTATGTTTTCCTCTATGAGTTTTATAGTGTCTGGTCTTACATTTAGGTCTTTATTCTATTTTGAGTTTATTTTTGTGTATGGTGTTAGGGAGTGTTCTAATTTCATTCTTTTACATGTAGCTGTCCAGTTTTCCCAGCACCACTTATTGAAGAGGCTGTCTTTTCTCTATTCTTGCCTCCTTTATCAAAGATAATGTGACCATATGTGCGTGGGTTTATCTCTGGGCTTTCGATCCTGTTCCATTGATCTATATTTCTGTTTTTCTGCCAGCAGCATACTGTCTTGATTACTGTAGTTTTATAGTATAATCTGAAGTCAGGGAGCCTGATTCCTCTGGCTCCATTTTTCTTTGTCAAGATTGCTTTGGCTATTCGGGGTCTTTTGGGTTTCCATACAAGTTGTGAATTTTTTTGTTCTAGTTCTGTGAAAAATGCCATTAGTAGTTTCATAGGGATTGTATTGAATCTGTAGTTTGCTTTGGGTAGTATAGTCATTTTCACAATGTTGCTTATTCCAATCCAAGAACATGGTATATCTCTCCATCTGTTTGTATCATCTTTAATTTCTTTCTTCAGTGTCTTATAGTTTTCTGTATACAGGTCTTTGTCTCCTTAGGTAGGTTTATTCCTTGGTATGTTATTCTTTTTGTTGCAGTTGTAAATTGGAGTGTTTCCTTAATTTCTCTTTCAGATTTTTCATCATTAGTGTATAGGAATGCAAGAGATTTCTGTGCATTAATTTTGTATCTTGCTACTTTACCAAATTCATTGATTAGCTCTAGTATTTTTCTGGTATCATCTATAGGATTCTCTATGTATAGTATCATGTCATCTGCAAACAGTGACAACTTTACTCTTCTTCATTTCCTATTTGGATTCCTTTCTTTTTTTTTTTTTTTTTTTTTTTTTTTTTGCAGTATGCAGGCCTCTCACTGTTGTGGCCTCTCCAGTTTCGGAGCATAGGCTCCGGATGCGCAGGCTCAGCGGGCATGGATCACAGGCCCAGCCACTCCGCAGCATGTGGGATCTTCCCGGACCAGGGCACAAACCTGTGTCCCCTGCATCGGCAGGTAGACTCTCAACCACTGCCCCACCAGGGAAGCCCTGGATAACTTTTATTTCTTTTTCATCTTTGATTTCTGTGGCTAAAACTTCCAAAACAATGCTGAATAATAGTGGTGAGAGTGGGCAAACTTGTCTTGTTCCTGATGTTAGTGGAAATGGTTTCAGTTTTTCACCATTGAAGATGATGTGGGCTGTGGCTTTGTCATATATGTTCTTTATTATGTTGAGGTACGTTCATCTATGTGCTTTCTGGAGGTTGTTATCATAAATGGGTGTTGAATTTTGTCAAAAGCTTTTTCTGCATCTATTGAGATGATCATATGGTTTTTATTCTTCAGTTTGTTAATGTGGTGTATCACATTGATTGATTTGCATATACTGAAGAATCCTTGTATTCCTGGGATAAACCCCACTTGATTATGTTGTATGATCCTTTTAATATGCTGTTGGATTCTGTTTGCTAGTATTTTGTTGTGGATTTTTGCATGTATGTTCATCAGTGATATTGTCCTGTAGTTTTCTTTCTTTCATCTTTGCCTGGTTTTGGTATCAGGGTGATGGTGGTCTCGTAGAATGAGTTTGGGAGTGTTCCTCCCTCTGCTATATTTTGGAAGAGTTTGAGAAGGATAGGTGTTAGCTCTTCTCTAAATGTTTGATAGAATTCACCTCTGAAGCCATCTGGTCCTGGGCTTTTGTTTGTTGGAAGATTTTTAATCACAGTTTCAATTTCAGTGCTTGTGATTGGTCTGTTCATATTTTCTATTTCTTCATGGTTCAGTCTTGGAAGGTTGTGCTTTTCTAAGAATTTGTCCATTTCTTCCAGGTTGTCCATTTTATTGGCATGTAGTTGCTTGCAGTAATCTCTCATTATCCTTTTTATTTCTTCATGGTCAGTTGTTACTTCTCTGTTTCATTTCCAATTCTGTTGATTTGAGTCTTATCCCTCTTTTTCTTGATGAGTCTGGTTAATGGTTTATCAATGTTGTTTATCTTCTCAAAGAACCAGCTTTTAGTTTTATTGATCCTTGCTATCATTTCCTTCATTTCCTCTTCATTTACTTCTGATCTGATTTTTATGATTTCTTTCTTTCTGCTAACTTCGGGTTTTTGTTTGTTCTTTCTGTAATTGTTTTAGGTGTAATGTTAGGTTGTTTAGTTGAGATGTTTCTTGTGTCTTGAGGTAGGATTGTATTGCCATAAACTTCTGTCTTAGAACTGCTTTTGTTGCATCCCACAGGTTTTGGGTCACTGTGTTTTCATTGTCATTTGTTTCTAGGTATTATTTTTATTTCCTCTTTGATTTCTTCAGTGATCTCTTGGTTATTAAGTTGTATTGTGTAGCCTCCATGTGTTTATATTTTTTACAAATTTTTTCCTGTAATTGTTATCTAGCTTCATAGAGTTGTGGTCGGAAAAGATACTTGATATGATTTCAGTATTCTTAAATTTACCAAAGCTTGGTTTGTGACCAAGATATGTTCTATCCTGGAGAGTGTTCCACGAGCACTTGAGAAGAAAGGGTAGTCTTCTGGTTTTGGATGGAATGTCCTATAAATATCAATTAAGTCCATCTTGTTTAAGGTATCATGTAAAGCTTGTGTTTCCTTATTTATTTTTATTTTGGGTGATCTGTCCATTGGTGAAAGTGGGGTGTTAAAGTCCCCTACTATGATTGTGTTACTGTTGATCTCCCCTTTTATGGCTGTTAGCATTTGCCTTATGTATTGAGGTGCTCCTATGTTGGGTGCATAAATATTTACAATTGTTTTAACTTCTTCTGGGCTTGATCCCTTGATCATTATGTAATATCCTTCTTTGTCTCTTCTAATAGTCTTTATTTTAAAGTCTATTTTGTCTGTTATGAGAATTGCTACTCTAGCTTTCTTTTGATTTCCACTTGCATGGAATATCTTTTTCCATCCCCTCACTTTCAATCTGTATGCATCCCTAGGTCTGAAGTGGGTCTCTTGTAGACAGCATATATACAGGTCTTGTTTTTGTATCCATTCAGGCAGTTTATGTCTTTTCTTGGAGCATTTAATCCATTTACATTTAAGGTAGTTACTGATATGTATGTTCCTATTACCATTTTCTGAATTGTTTTGAGTTTGTTATTATAAGTCTTTTCCTTCTCTTGTGTTTCCTGCCTAGAGAAGTTCCTTTAGGAGTTGTTGTAGAGCTGGTGGTGGTGCGGAATTCTCTTAGCTATTGCTTATCTGTAAATGTTTTAATTTCTCCATCGAATCTGAATGAGATCCTTGCTGGTTACAGTAATCTTGGTTGTAGGTTTTTCCCTTTCATTACTTTACATATGTCCTGCCACTCCTTTCTTGCTTGCAGAATTTCTGCTGAAAGATCACCTGTTAACCTTATGGGGACTCTTTTGTATGTAATTTGTTGCTTTTCCCTTGCTGCTTCTTAATTTTTTTTCTTTGTATTTAATTTTTGATAGTTTGATTAATATGTTTCTTGGAGTGTTTCTCCTTGGATTTATCCTGTATGGGACTCATTGCTTTCCTGGACTTATTTCCTTACCCATATTAGGGAAGTTTTCAAGTATAATCTCTTCAAATATTTTCTCAGTTCTGTTTTTTTTCCTCTTCTTCTCTGGGACCCCTATAATTTGAATGTTGGTGTGTTTAATGTGGTCCCAGAGGTCTCTGAAATTGTCCTCAATTCTTTTCATTCTTTTTTCTTTATTCTGCTCTGTGGTAGTTATTTCCACTATTTTATCTTCCAGGTCACTTATCTGTTCTTCTGTCTCAGTTATTCTGCTATTGATTCCTTCTAGAGAATTTTTATTTCATTTATTGTGTTGTTCGTCATTGTTTGCTTGCTCTTTAGTTCTTCTAGGTGCTTGTTAAATGTTTCTTGTATTTTTTTCATTGTATTTCCAAAATTTGTAGCATCTTTTCTATCATTACTCTAAATTCTTTTTCAGGTAGACTGCCTATTTCCTCTTCATTTGTTTGGTCTGGTGGGTTTTTACTTGCTCCTTCATCTGCTGCATATTTCTCTGTCTTCTCGTGTTGCTTAACTTACTGTGTTTGGGGTCTCCATTTTCCTGGCTGCAGGTTTGTAATTCCCAGTTTTTCGTGTCTGCTCCAGTGGGTAAGGTTGGTTGCGTGGCTTGTGTAGGCTTCCTGGTGGAAGGGACTAGTGCCTGTGTTCTGGTAGATGAGGCTGGATCTTGTCTTTCTGGTGGGCCTGACCACATCCAGTGGTGAGTTTTGGGGTGTCTGTGAACTTACTATGATTTTAGGCAGCCTCTCTGCTAATGGGTGGGTTTGTGTTCCTGTCTTGCTAGTTGTTTGCCATAGGGTATCCAGCACTGTAGCTTGTGGTCATTGAGTGGAGCTGGGTCTTAATGTTGAGATGGAGATCGCTGGGATAGCTTTTGCTGTTTGATATTACATGGGGCCGGGAGGTCTCCAGTGGACCAATGTGCTGAACTCTGCTCTCCTACCTCAGCTGCTCAGGCCTGACACCTGGCCAGAGCACCAAGACCCTGTCAGCCAAGCAGCTCAGAAGAAAAGAGAGAAAAAGAAAAATATATATATATATAAAATAAAGTTATTAAAATTGAAAAAAATTACTAAAAATAAAAAAGTAATAAAAAAACAGAAGAACGAAAGAAGAGAGCAACCAAACAAAGAAACAAATCCTCCAATGATAACAAGCACTAAAAACTATAATAAAAAACAAAAACAAAAACCAGACAGTCAGAACCATAGGACAAATGGGAAAGGAAAAGCTATATAGACAAAATCACACAAAGAAGCATGCACATACACACTCACAAAAAGAGAAAAAGGAGAAAATAGAAAAAATATATATATATAAAATAAAAAAAGGAAGAGAGCAACCAGATCAATAAACAAATCTACCAATGATAATAAGCTCTAAATACTAAAGTATGATAAACATAAAACCAGAAACAAATTAGATGCAGAAAGCAAACCCCAAGTCTACAGTTGCTCTCAAAGTCCACCGCCTCAATTTTGGGAGGATTCATTGTCTATTCAGGTATTTCAGAGATGCAGCGTACATCAAGTTGATTGTGGAGATTCAATCCACTGCTACTGAGGCTGCTGAGAGAAATTTCCCTTTCTCTTCTCTGTTCACACAGCTCCTGGGGTTCAACTTTGTATTTGGCCCTGCCTCTGTGTGTAGGTCTCCTGAGGTCGTCTGTTCCCATCCAGACAGGTTGGGGTTAATGTAACAGCTTATTAAGGGTCTCTGGGTCACTCAAGCTGGGGGGAGGGAGGGGTACGGAATGCAGGGTGAGGCTACAGGCAGCAGAGGCTGGTGTGATGTTGAAACAGCCTTAGGTGTGCTGTGTGTTCTCCTGGGGAAGTTGTCCCTGGATCACGGGATCCTGGCAGTAGCATGCTGCACAGACTCCTGGTAGGGGCGGTGTGGATAATGACCTGTGTTTGTACACAGGCTTCTTCGTGGCTGCAACAGCAGCCTTAGTGTTTCATGCCCGTCTCTGGTGTCTGCGCTGATAGCCGTGGCTCGCGCCTGTCTCTGGAGCTCGTTTAGGCAGTGCTCTGAATCCCCTATCGTCGCACACCCCGAATTATGGTCTGTTGCCTCTTAGGCAGGTCCAGACTTTTTCCCGGACTCCCTCCCAGCTAGCTGTGGTGCACTAGCCCCCTTCAGGCTGTGTTCATGCAGCCAACCCCAGTCCTCTCCCTGAGATCTGACCTCCGAAGCCTGAGCCTCAGTTCCCAGCCCCAACCCACACTGGCAGGTGAGCAGATAAGCATCTCAGGCTGGTGAGTGCTGGTTGGCACTGATCCTCTGTGCAGGAATCTCTCCACTTTGCCCTCTGCACCCCTGTTGATGTGCTCTCCAAGGTGGCTCCAAAGCTTTCCCCCCGCCCACCCCCCATTTCCACCAGTGAAGGGGCTTCCTAGTGTGTGGAAAGTTTTCCTCCTTCACAGCTCCCTCCCCGAGGTGCAGTCCCATCCCTATTCTTTTGTCCCTGTTTTTCCGTTTTTCTTTTGCCCTACCCAGGTATGTGGGGAGTTTCTTGCCTTTTGAGAAGTCTGAGGTCTTCTGCCAGCATTCAGTAGGTGTTTTGTAGAGTTGTTCCACATGTAGATGTATTTCTGATGTATTTGTGGGGAGGAACGTGATCTCCACGTCTTACTCCTCCACCATATTGAAGGTGCCCCCTCAAGGTGATTTCGGTCAATTAATTTTTGTTTAATTTATTTTAATTTTATTTTAATTTTTGGCTGCATTGTGTCTTTGTTGCTGTATGCGGGCTTTCTCTGGTTGCGGCAAGCTGTGCCTACTCTTTGTTGCAGTGCACGGGCTTCTCATTGCAGTGGCTTCTCTTGTGGAGCACAGGCTCTAGGCACGCAGGCTCACTAGTTGTGGCACACGTGCTCTAGAGCGCAGGCTCAATAGTTGTGGCGCACATGCTCTGTTGCTCCATGCCATGTGGGACCTTTCCAGGCCAGGGCTCGAACCCTGCATTTGTAGGCAGATTCTTACACACTGCGCCACCAGGGAAGCCTCTTGGTCAAGTAATTTTTGACAAGGTTGTAAAGTCAATTCAACAGGGGAAAATTGTCTTTTGAAAAAATGCTACTGCACCAATTGAATATCTATATACAAACAACAACAACAACAAAACTCTTACAACATTACCTTATACCAAAAAATTTAGCTGGCAATGAATTATAAACGTAAATGTAAGAAATTAAAATATAAAACTTCTAGAAATAAACACAGAAGAGAATTTGTGACCATGATTTTTCGAAAAAGATAAATTAGATTTTATTAAAACTTAAAACGTTTGTCTTTCAAAAGACACCATTAAGAAAATAAAAAGACCCTTCTGTCTGGAGGAAAATAGAGTCGGTTTTACTACAACAATTGTTTTGAGAAGGCAAATTTGTTCCCATATGATATATTAGGGGACAATTTGAGAATGACATGAATTTCTTTTTTTTTCTTCCAGTTTTATGGAGATATAACTGACATACAGCACTACATAAGTTTAAGGAGTACAGCATATGATATGATTTACAGACCTCATGAAATGATTAACACAATAAGTTTAGTGAACATCCATCATCTCATACAGATACAAAATTAAAGAAATAGAAAAAAATTTCTGTGTGATGAAAGCTCTTTGGATTTACTCTCTTAACTTCCATATGTAACATACAACAGTGTTAATTATATTTATCATGCTGTATGTTACATCCCTGGTACTTTTTTTATCTTACAATTGGAGGTTTGTACCTTTTAACTGCCTTCATCCAAGTCCGTCTCCCCGCAACCTCAGTCTCTGGTAGCCATAAAGCTGATCTCTTTTCTATGAGTTTGTTTCCTGTTACATAACATAATGATTTAATATTTCTATATATTTCAAGATGATCATCATGATAAGTCAAATTACAATAGGTCACCATACAAAGATATTACATACTTATTGAATCTTCCCCATCTGTATATTTCATACATGTGACTCATATTTTGCACCTGGAATTTTCTACCTGTTAATCTCCATCACTTGTTTCTCTCCTCCCTGCACCCACTTCCCTTCTGGCAATCATGTGTTTCTTCTCTGTTGTTTTGTTACATTTGTTTTTTAGATTCCACATACAAATGAAATCATACATTATTTGTCTTTCTCTGTCTGACTTATTTCACTTAGCATAATATGCTCCAGGTCCATCTGTGCTGTCACAAATGGTGAGATTTCATTCTTTTTTATGGCTGGTAATATTCCATTGTATGTATATATCACATCTTCTATATAGATCCGTCTATTGATGGGCGCTAAGTTTGTTTTCATATCTTGGCTATTGTAAGTAATGCTGCAAAGAACATAGGTGTACATACATCTTTTCTAATTAGTGTTCTCATTTTCTTCAGCTAAATACCCAGGAGTGAAATGGCTAGATTGTATGGTAGCTCTATTTTTAATTTTTTTGAGGAATCTCAATACTATTTTCCAGAGTGGCTGCACAATTTACAGTCCCATTAATAGTGCACAAGTATTCCATTTTTTTCCCACATTTTTCCAATGCTTGCTGTTTGTTATCTACTTTATAATAGCCATTATGGCATGTTTGAGGAGATAACGTGGTTTTGATTTGCATTTCCAGGATGATTAGTGATGTCAATCATCTTTTTAAAAAATTTATTTTATTGAAGTATAGTTGATTTACAATGTGTTAATTTCTACTGTGCATCAAAGTGATTCAGTCATACATACATATATGTATATATATATTCTTTTTCATATTCTTTTCCATTATAATTTATCACAGGATACTGAATTCCCTGTGCTATACAGTAGCACCTTGTTGTTCATCCATTCTTTATATAGTAGCTTGCATCTGTGAATCCCAAACTCCCAATCCACCCCTTCTTCACCCTCCCACCCCTTTGGCAAACAGAAGTCTGTTCTCTATGTCTGTGAGTCTGTTTCCTTTTCATAGATAAGTTTATTTGTGTCATATTTTAGGTGCTACATATAAGTGATATCATATGGCATTTGTCTTTCTCTTGACTTACTTCATTTAGTATGATAATCTCTATGTCCATTTATGTTGCTGCAAATGGCATTATTTCATTCTTTTTTATGACTGAGTAGTATTCCATTGTATATATGTATCACATCTTTATCCATTCATCTGTCTATGGATATTTAGGTTGTTTCCATGTCTTGGCTATTGTAAATAGTGCTGCAATGAACATTGGGAGGCATGTATATTTTTGAATTATAGTTTTATAGTTTTCTTGGGATATATGCTGAGGAGTGGGATTGCTGGATCATATGGCAACTATATTTTTAGTTTTTTGAGGAACCTCCATACTGTTTTCCATAGTGGCTACACCAATTTACACTCCCAGCATCTGTGTAGGAGGGTTCCCTTTTCTCCACACCCTCGCCAGCATTTATTGTTTGCAGATTTTTTGATGACAGCCATTCTGGATGTCAAGGATCTTTTAATGTGTTTGTTGGCCATCTGTATGTTTCCCTTGAAAAAAATGTCTTCAGGTGCTTTGCCCATTTTTAAATTATTTTTTTCAAATAACTGTTAGGAAAATGACAGTTTAAATTTTATTTTTTTTATTGAGGTAGAGGTGATTTATAATATTTTGTTAGTTTCAAGAGTATAACAGTGATTCAAAATTTTTATAGATTACACTCCATTCATAGTTTATATATTATAAAATATTGGCTACATTCCCTGTACTATACAATGTATCCTTGTAGTTTATTTATTAAACTACGTGGTAGTTTATACCTCTTAATCCCCTGTCCCGTCTTGCCCTTCCCTCTCCCTACTAGCAACCACTAGTTTGTTCTCTATATCTGAGAGTCTGTTTCTTTTTTGTTATATTCATTAGTTATATTTTTTTAGATTCCACATATAAAATATATACAGTATTTGTCTTTTTCTATCTGACTTATTTCACTAAGCATAATACCCTCCAGTTCCATCCATGTTATTGCAAATGGCAAATTTTCATTCTTTTCTTATGGCTGAGTAGTATTCCATTGTATTGGGGTGTATATCTATCTATCTATCTATCTATCTATCTATCTATCTATCTATCTATATCTATCTATCTATCTATCTATCTCACATCTTCTTTACCCATTCACCTGTTGATGGATACTTAGGTTGCATCCATTTCTTGGCTGTTGTAAATAATGCTTCTATGAACATTGGGGTGCATATATGTTTTCAAATTAGTGTTTTCATTTTCTTCAGATATATACCCAGGAGTGAAATTGCTGGATCATATGGTAGTTCTAAGTTTTTTGAGGAACCCCCCTACTATTTTTCCACAGTGGCTGCAACAAATTTACATTCCCACCAACAGTGTATAAGGGTTCCCTTTTCTCCACATCCTCTCCAACAGTTGTTATTTGTAGACTTTCTGATGATAGCCATTCTGACAGATGTGAGGTGACATCTCATTGTGATTTTGATTTGCAATGTTGAGCATCTCTTCACATGCCTGTTGGATATCTGTATGTCTTCTTTGCAGAAATGTCTATTCAGGTCTCCTTCCCATTTTTTTGATAGTGTTGTTTGTTTTTTCGATATTGAGTTGTATAAGTTATTTTTATATTTTGGATATAATGCCTTGTCAGTCACAACATCTGCAAATATTTAGTCCCACTCCATAGGTTGTCTTTTTGTTTTGTTGATAGTTTCCTTTGCTGTTCAAAAGCTTTTAAGTTTGATTAGGTCCCATTTGTTTATTTTTGCTTTTATTTCTTTTGCCATGGGAGACCAATCTAAGAAAATACTGCTACGATTTATGTCAGAGAATATTTTGCCTACGTTCCCTTCTAGAAATTTTATGGTGTCATGTCTCATATTTATGTCTTGAAGCCACATTTAGTTTTTTTATGCATATTGTGTGAAGTTTTCTAATTTCATTGACTGACATGTAGCTTTCCAGCTTTCTGAGAACAACTTGTTAAAGAGACTGTCTTATGCATTGTATATTCTTGCCTACTTTGTTGTAGATTAATTGACCATAGGTGCGTGCATTTAACTCTGGGCTCTGTATTCTGCTTCATTGATCCATATGTCTGTCTTTGTGCCAATACCATGCTGCTTTGATTACTGAAGCTTTGTAGTATTGTCTGAAGTCTGGGAGGGTTATGCTTCCAGCTTTGTTCTTTTTCTCAGGATTGCTTTGGCAATTCTGGGTCTTTTGTGGTTCCATATAAATTTTAGGATTATTTGTCCTAGTTCTGTGAAAAATGTCATAGGGATGACATTAAATCTGTAGATTGCTTTGGGTAGTATGGCCATTTTAACAATATTCATTCTTCCAATCCAAGAGAACATGATATCTATTTCTTTTAATTATCTTCAGTTTCCTTTAACAATGTTATATAGTGCTTAGTGTATAGGACTTTCACCTCTGTTGTTAAGTTACTCCTAGGTATTTTATTTTTATTTTTTTGACGGGATTTTAAATGGAATTATTCTTTACTTTCTCTTTTTGACATTTTATTGTTAGTGAAAATAAATGGAACAGATTTATTTATATTAATCTTGTATCCTGCTACCTTGATGAATTGATTTATTCGTTTTTGTGTGGAGACTTTAGGGCTCTCTATATAGAGTACCATGTCAACTGCAAAGAGTGACAGTTTTACCCCTTCCCTTCCAATTTAGGATACCTTTTATTTCTTTTTCTTGTTAGGCTGCTGTGGATAGGATTTCCAGTACTATGTTGAATAGAAATGGTGGATATCTTAGTCTTGCTACTGAATTTAGTAGGAAGGCTATCAGCTTTTCACCATTATTATGTTCGCTGTGGTTTGCTGTAGATGGCTTTTATTATGTTGAGATATGTCCCCTCTATACCCACTTTGGTGAGAATTTTTATTATAAATGGATGTTGAATTTTATCAATTTTTTTTCTGAGTCTATTGAGATGATCATGTTTTTGTTAATGTGGTATAACACATTGATTTTTTTTATGTCAAACCATTCTTGTGACCCTGGAATGAATCCAACTTAGTCATGGTGTATGATCTTTTTTTAAGTATTCTTGGATTTGGTTTGCTAATATTTTGTTAAGAAGTTTTCCTCTATATTCATCAAAGATATTGGCCTATAATTTTTTTTGGCAGTGTCTTTTTCTGGTTTTAGTATCAGGGTGATGGTGGCTTCATAAAATGAATTTGGGATTGTTCTCTCCTCTTCAATTTTTTGGAATTGTTTGAGCAAAGTAGGCATAAGTTTTTTGTATGCTTGGTATTCCCCAGCTCTTAGCTTCATTGATCTTTTCTATTTTTTAGTCTCTATTTTATTTATTTCTGCTCTGATATTTATGATTTTTTTCCTTCTACTAACTTTAGGTTTCACTTGTTCTTCTTTTTCTAGTTCCTTTGGGTATAAAGTTAGGTTTTCTATTTGAGATTTTTTTGTTTCTTGAGGTAGGTTTTTATCACTATTTATAAATTTCCCCCTTAGAACCACCTTTGCTGTGTCCCATAGATTTTGGACCATTGTGTTTTCATTTTCATATGTCTCCCATATTCTTTTATTTCTTCTTTCATTTCTTCAGTGATCCATTGGTTTAGTAGCTTATTGTTTAGCCTCCACATGTTTGTGTTTTTTGCATTTTTTTTTCTTGTAGTTGATTTCTAGTCTCATAGTGTTGTGGTTAGAAAAGTTGCTTGATATTGTCTCAGTTTTCTTAAATTTACTGAGACTGATTTTGTGGTCTAGCATGTGATATATCCTGGAGAATTTTCAACGTGGACATGAAAAGAATGTGTAATCTGCTGCTTTTGGATGGAATGTTCTATCTATATCTATAATCTACCTATCATCTATTAAATTCATCTGGTCTTAATGGGTCATTTAAGGCCAGTGCTTCTTTGTTGATTTTCTGTGTAGATGATCTGTCCATTGATGTAAGTGAGCTGTTAAAAGTCCCTATTATTGTGTTACTGTCAATTTCTCTCTTTATGTCTGTTAATATTTGCTTTATGTATTTAGGTGGTCCTGTGTTGGGTGCATATATATTTGCAATTGTTGTATCTTCTTCTTGGATCGATCCCTTTATCGTTATGCAATGTCCTTCTTTCTCTTGTTACAGTCTTTGTTTTAAAGTCTATTTTGTCGATATAAATACTGATGCACCAGCTTTCTTTTGACTTCCATTTTCCTGGAATATCTTTTTCCATCCTTTCAACTTTTAGTCTCTGTGTAACTTTAGATCTAAATTCAGTCTCTTATAAGCAGCATATATATGGGTCTTGTTTTTGTATCCATTTGGCCAGTCTATATCTTGGGGTTTGAGCATATTGTTCATATAAATTTATAGTAATTATTGATATGTATGTACTGATTGCCATTTTGTTAATTGTTTTGGGGTTGCTTTTGTAGTTGTTTCTTGTTCTTTTGCTCTCTTCTTTCATGATTAGATGACAATCTTTAGTGTTATGTTTGGATTCCTTTCTATTTTGTGTGTATTTATCATTATAGATTTTTGGTTTGTAATTGTCATGAGGTATACATTATTATTTTAAGTTGCTGACCTCTCAAGTTCAAATGAATTTTAACAACACTGTATTTTTATCCTCCCACAACATTTGTTTTGACCTCATATTTTACATCTTTTTCTTTTGTGTATACCTTAACCAGTTATTGTGGATATATATTTGATTTGACTACATTTGTCTTTTAACCTTCTTACTAGCTTGTATGTGGTTGATTTACTGCCTTTACTATACACTGCCTTTACCAATGAGATTTTTTCTTTTGTAATTCTCCTGTTTCTAGTTGTGGCCTTTTCTTTTTCACTTAGAGAAGTCCCTTTAACATTTGTTGTAAAACTGGTTTGGTGGTGCCGAACTCTTTTAGCTTTTGCTTGTCCATGAAACTCTTTATCTATCAAATCTGAATGAAAGCCTTGCTGTGTGTGTATTCTTGGTTGTAGCTTTTTGCCTTTCATCTCATTAAATATATTGTACCAGTCACTTCTCACCTGAAGAATTTCTGCTTAAAAGTCAGCAGATAGATTTATGAGAGTTTCCTTTTATGTAACTTGCTGCTTTTCCCTTGCTGCTTTTTAATACTACCTCTTTAATTTCTAACACTTTAACTGCAATGTTTCTTGGTCTGGTACTCTTTTGCTTGATCCTGTATGGGACACTCTGTGCTTTCTTAACCTGGATGTTTGTTTTCTCTTCCAGCTTAGGGACATTTTCATCTTTTATGTCTTCAAATATGTCCTTTGCCCCTACTCTCTCTCTCCTCCTTCTGAGACTGCCCTATAATGTGAATGGTAGTAAACTGTCCTCATTTCTTTTTATTCTCTTTTCAGTTCAACTTCAGTCATTTCCACTATTCTGTCTTCCAGCTCACTGATCTGTTCCTCTGTATCATCTAATCTACTATTCCTTCCAGTGTATTTTGAAATTTCAGTTATTATTTTCTTCACGTCTGTTTGGTTCTTCTTTGTATTTTCTCTTTGTTGAAGATTTCTAACTTCTTATTCTGTTCATCCAATGTTCTCCTGAGTTTTTGCACATCTTTAGAGTCATTCCCTTGAACACTTTATTGGGTAGATTGCTTATCTCCACTTCACTTAGTTTCTCTTCTGGGTTTTACCTTGTTCCTTTTTTTTCTTGGAACTTATTCCTGTCACCTCATTTTGCCTAATTTGCTGTTTTTATATCAATGTATTTGGTAGGTTGGTTACACTTTCCAACCTTGGAGAAGGGACCTTTTGTAGGAGATGTTGTATGCTTCCCAGCAGTGCACTCCCATCTGGTTACCAGAGCTATATGCTCTGGGGTGCCCCCTATGTAGGCTGCATGTGTCCTTCTGTGGTGGTGGACTGACTACTATGGACTATCTAGCAGTTGTGGTTGGCTCCTGGTCCATTTGGTGGCCAGAACCTGTCTTGTGAAGAGGCTTCTGGCCACTGGTGAGTGGGGCCAGGTCATGAGATGGCTGGCTGTGGAGCCTCAGGGGGTTCCAGGGCTAGTGTTGACCTATTGGTAGGTGGAGTCAAGTTATGGGGTGGGTGGTTGTGAAGCTGGGGTTCCTGGATTTAGTATCAAACTGCTGGTAGGGGGGACTGGTTCCTGACATGGCTGGCTTCACAGTCCAGGGTATCCTAAAGCTGGTGTCGGCTTACTTGTGATTGGGGCTGGATCCTGGTGTGCAATGCTGAGGGTTCCAAGGTGTCTTGGAGCTGGTGTCAACCTGCTGGTAGGCAGGCCAGGGCCCAGGACATCCTGGGAGTAGTGCTGGCCCATGGGTGGGTGGACCCAGGACACTAGGTGAATGCACAAAACTGCACCCATTTGAACTGAACCATATAGGTATATACAAAATGAACACACATCCATTAAAAACTTAGCAGTTACCTTAATTCACTGTTATCTTTTAAGTTTTCATATTTGTGGATATCTATATAAACAGATAGATATAGATACCAACATTCAAAACAGATCTAAATATCTTGATTCAAAAAGGCCAAGCAGTGCATGTAAAAGTAAAGCTTTAAGTATTAAAGAGAAGTTTGAAATAATAAAGTAATTTTAAAGGAATGAGAGAACATGTGGTAGCTCCTCAGCAACAGGCATAAAGGAATATATAGAGAAACACTGAGAAGATAAATAAAGTCCATCGCTGGAACAACTTCAAGTGTTGCAAAGTCAGTAAGAAGAGGGCCTAAAAAAATAGAAGCATGGAAAAATTGTGCACATGGGTTAAAAACCAAACAGTAAAAAAATTAGAAACTTTTTCCACAAAGAGAAATCAGTACCTGTATTCAAAAAGCTTAAATATAAATTGCTGTAGCCTACAAAATTGGGTCCTTCATGCTAGTATTGGCTAGTATGGTGGTGTCAAATAGTGCTAGATGTGTAGGGCTGGAAACACAATTCTAGAGTGACTTGTTATTTTTCTATCAGGATTTGGATGGTATTTTTACAGTCTTTTGGCATTCATTATTGCTTTTAAAAATAACCTAACAGTGTTGTTGTCCTTCTAGGAAGGTCATTTTCTCTCCAGTTCCTTTCAACATCTTGTCTTTGAGGTTTGCCATTTCACTATGCTGGGTCTAGACATGGATGTCACATTATACTACTTGGAATCTGTTGGCCTCCTTGAATTGTGGATTAATGTGACTGATGAATTCTGAAAAATTCTCAGCCATTATCTCTTCAAAATCCTATTTCTCTCCTCTGCTATTGATACTTCAATTAAACATATGTTGGAGTTTCTCATTATATCCTTGTTACTGTTTAATTCACTCTCTTTCATATTTTCTATTTCTTTTTCTCTCCTGCATCTGGATAATTTATTATGATGAATATTTCATTTCACTCATTCTCTCTTCACTTGTGTCTATATGCTTCTAGTCCCATTTACTGAGTTTTCAGCAGCTGGCAGAAATAGAAAACTGGTACAAGAGAATTGTAAAACCAGAAAATTATTTATGTTAACATTTGAGTGACACCAATAAAGACAATTCATTCAGCTATTTGTCATGGTCCCTAACTTGTCAGTATGGATTACCTCAGAAGCAAATCATAAGCCAAGAATTTAAGTGCATGTAGTATGTTTGGGGTGTGATCTCAAGAAACACTGGTATGGAATTGAAGAAGTGAGATAGGAAAAGAAGGAAGCTAACAAAGGGCTTACTATCAAGCAAGTTACCATTGAAAGCAACTGAAGCATAATACTTCTGAGGAACTCTGGAAGAATAGTGTTTCTCCAAATTTAGAATGTATAAACATCACCTATTTAAGCACAGATTCTTTGGCCCCACTCCAAGAGATTTTGATACAGTAATTTTGGAGTGGATTCTAAGAATTTGCATTTCTAACCAACTCTCAAGCAATGGTGATGTTGATGTTACAAGTCAGTGGATCACACTTTAAGCAGTGGTGTAGAACACACTTCTGAGGACATTATCCTGCTCAAGAGGCAAGGGAACTGGGGTGTTTATTCACCATCTACCATCAGTCATTGCTCTAAAAAGCCCGCTTTCAGACAGTATTAATACCCTGGTACTACCTGCCTGCCTGCACATAGGCCAAACAGGTATCTGCAGCAAGGAGAAACCCCTCAGGGAATGAGTCAAATGTGCTGGCAGTTGGAAATCAGGTTGGCATGTATTGAAATGGAAAGTGCCAAGATAATGTGAACAGAGTACTGACATTTGCCATACTGCCATATATGGTGTCATGGGGAAAATAAACATGAAACAAGAAATTACACAAATAACTTACAATTACGATGTGCTGTAAAAGTAAATTACATGAGACTACCCCTAAATATAGCTTCATATTATTTCAGGTGGCAACTTTTCACAAACTGTTAAACACAAACTCCAGATCGATATTATATACAATAGCCATTATTGGATGTACAGTATTTTATTTGAAGTCACTGTGATTGACAGTTTATATTACAAATGTGTGCAGAATCATTAAGTTTTCCATTTTGTTTCATCTGGATAAAACTTAGCTAGGATTACTTTGTTCTATAAACCTTAAATTGCAAATATGGAAGAAGGCTATGTTTACCTCAGTTAATTTTTTTATTAAATTGTTTCACCAAGAGAAACTCTAAACTAGTATTTTGAGAAGTATGTTATAATCTATTCTGTTATATATGTCCTCTTTATTTTGTAAATCTGTACTCACTTTCCTATCCAAATATATTTATTTCCCTAAAGAGTTAGCAACTACAATGTTAGGGAACAGTCCATAAAAATTCAGGGGTTCCAAGAGCACCTTCAGATTTGATAATTTGTTGGAAGGACTCAGAACTCACTGAAAGCTGTTATATTCACAGTTACAGTTTACTACAAGGAAAGGAGACATTAAAATCAGCCCAGGTAAGAGGCACTTAGTACAGAGTCTAAGAAAGTAATACAGAGCTTCCAGTCTTCTACAAGTAATGGACAGTGTTATTTTCCTGGTATCAATGTGTGACAACACACAGTACTGCCAACCAGGGAAGCTCACCTGAGCCTTGGTGTCCAGAGCCTTTACTCTGGCTCTATCACAGTGGCATGACTGACAGCCCATATGGCTGATTTCAGTTTCTAGCCCCTTAGGAAGTTGAGCTGATATTGCTTGACTCAGAGTCCCATCCTAAATCACACTGTTAACTATCTGGCTTGGCCCAAGGTCCCAAGGCAAACAAAGACACTTCTATCAGCCATGACACTCCAAGAGCTTAGAGATTACCTCACAAAAGCCAAGGGTAAAAACCAGATCTCTTTTGGGGCAAATTTAAATTCTTTACTACACTGAACCTTACCCTGCTATCATTGTGTGCAGTCATTACACTAAATAGCCCCTATATTTTTCTTTACCTTGCTTATCTTAACTGCCACATTATGATATTGATAAAAATGTAACTAGGTGTGAACTTTTGTAATGAATGTGCTTTTAATAGCTGCTAGACTTTGATTTGTATTTGGGGAAAAAATCAGTTTACATGATACTTGAAACAACCCAAGATTCAAAACTCAATCTTATTCTAGTATCACCAGTATCGTCTTCTTTTCCATATATAGGTCTTCATTACTACAATATGTCATATTTTACAAAACAATGCTCAGGATAATCAATCCACTATGGAATACTTTTTATTGAATACCAGGATGAAAATCTGGCCTTTTGAAAAAAAACCAGTGTACATCAGATAATTATATTACCCTTTCATGAGATTACCCTACTTTAAGAAAATTATTTTAGAGTTCATTGTGCTCTCTCTGAGGCAGCAAAGAGAGCTTCCTAAAACTAGCTAAAAACCTAAAGATTGCTACTGTTTAAATATTAGCTATTAGTGTTTCTAAATTGTTATGTTTCAGATCACCTCTGTAAAACAAACTATTGAGTGATATGTGTACATGTAAAAATGCAGCATCTAATCATCCTTTAACAGAAAGTCCTAACAATTTTATTTTTGTTACAGTTAGATATCAGAATGCCCCCTGCTGGTCACTTTGTAATATACCCATACAAATGTCCATTTTCTAAAATGACTAGTGTGAACATTTAAAATCTTGACCAAAAACAATAATTGTTATGTTGGAAACAAAGCCCATATTTTACAAATGAGAAATTCTGATGCATTATTTATGAAAATCTTATGTAATATTAAAATTAGTAAACATAAATTATTTTCCAATGTTGATCAATTCTTTTACAAAAGCATTAAAACTTTTTTTTAATCTTGAAGAGAAAAACCATTCCTCTGAATTAATATAAGCAAAACCAAAAAATGTTCTCCAAATTAGAAAAAAATACTTTATCTAAAAATTAAGGCCAGAATTTTTAATGATGGTATAGTAGTTAAGAGAAGTAGCTAAGAAAATTCTTATAATTAAGTTATAAAACATATTTAGTATTATTTAGTATTATTTTCTGTCTTAAGCTATTGGGAGAGAACATTTTTGCCAAAAGATGCAACAGCACTAAATTTTAACATAAATGCAACAAAGAAGTAATTAAACATATTTTTAATCCATAAACAACAACATATCACAATGTAATTAATAATTACCATAAGAAAGATAGTAAATTTACATATATCTTATTTTCTAAAAAACTCTGACATACTAAAGCTATTAAAAATACCTATGGGAATCCTTCCACCTAGTTGCTTAGCTACAAAAATATTCTCATTCTTTATTATGTTAATAAAACTCTAAACGTTAAACCAAATGCAAAATCTCAGGCTGAGGTTTTAGAATATTAGTTGTTTTTAAGGATTTCCTGCCCTCCAGTGGTATCTGCCTTAATATTTTCATTGCACCTTTCAACGTTACAAAAAGAAGACACATCTTTTCTACATTTACATTTTGAAATTATATCACATTGTATGGCAGCATCTAATTTTTCTTCAATTACAGGTTCACTCTCCGTTTGTATCCATGCATCACACCTTGCAACCTGTAGAATGCAGTTATTATTGGTTACGTTTTGAAATATATGTGCTGAATTACACTGAGACTGTGGAAACTGATCTATATTACTATTCATTGAGAACTGGTTAAAATCCTCATTTTGTTTATGAAATTTGGCATTGTTTTTAATAATCCTATCACATGGAAGTTTCTCCATGCTTTCTAAATAAAACTTATTAGTTGTTTCTTTGGTTTGATGGATCTCCTATTTGAACCTTCAATTTGATCTTTATCTTCAGATGGCTAAAAGAAATTTAGTAGTTTTGCTCTTAATGATGCTTAAATTAAAAAAACAATCACTTCAAAGTAGACATTCTTTTTTTTTTTTTTTTTCGGTACGCGGGCCTCTCACTGTTGTGGCCTCTCCCATTGCGGAGCACAGGCTCCGGATGCGCAGGCTCCGCGGCCATGGCTCACGGGCCCAGCCGCTCGGTGGCATGTAGGATCTTCTCGGACCGGGGCACAAACCCGTGTCCCCTGCATCGGCCGCTGCGCCACCAGGGAAGCCCGAAAGTAGACATTCTTAAAATTCACATTATAGAAAATTTCAAAAAAAAAAAGAGACTTTGGCAGGTGGCAAATCAACCTAGATTTAGAATTTTTTTTTAATCAAGGTTATGGATTTTAAAATAGCATGAAACAATAATAATCCTTATATTAAAGATGCAAAAGCACAAAAAAGAGAAGATTTTTGTCCATTATTAGTCTTCATACTCATAGGTGACATCACCCTACTACCTTTTCACAGAGAGGAAATGAAATACAACATATACTCTTCAACTACTTAAGAAGAGTGAAGTAGAAGTATAACTTTGAAAGAAAAAGCTAACACATACAATTTGTTTTAATATTCACTCATTGAGTCATTAAGTCAAAAAATATCTATATTGTATCTTTCACGAGCTCAGTCTCAAGAAAGACTCATTAAGAATGGTATCAGCTAACAGGAAATCAAATAGACAAAAGAAAGGTTAAACAGCAATAAATATCAAAACTGTTATATAAAAAATAAAATTTTAAGAACTTTTAATAGGTCTAGATTTCAATTTAGTAGCTTGAATTTTTCAACTTCAAGAAAAATTTATCTTTTAATTACTGAACTAACCAAAATACTGTTTTAATAAAAATCTTATATAAAAGTATTGATTATTCTAGCTAAAAATAAAAAGCAAAGTTAACATAAAAAAACCTAAAATGAGATATAGACCTAAGCTGATTGGCACTAAAATAGGAAAAGTAAGCCCAAGAAACAGCATTAAACTGGCTGGGCATAAATTAGAGAAAATAGGATCAGTACATTTATTTATTCAAGAAATAAATACTCAGCACCTGCAATGTGAGTGAAGCAGACATATTTGCTGCTCTCTACAGCACACACTCTTATGTGTGGAAATGACGTTAATCAAATAATTACACACAAGCATATGTAATTACAAGTTGAACAAAGCATTATGAAGAGCAAGCATGAAGCACTTCAAGAGCATAACTAAGGAGTCTAATTTAGATTGAAAAGCCAAGGAGGGGCTTTCAAAAGAAGTGACATATTTAAGCTGCGACCTAAAGGATGAATAACAGTAATGTAAGAAACAGAATATATAAATGTGCTGAAGCAGAAAAGTGACTTAAGAAGCTAAGGAAGTGGAATGTCAGTATGCGTAAAGTGTGGTGAGAGAGGAATACTAGCAGTTGGAGATGTAGCCAGGGGCTAGACCACACATGGCCTGTCACTAATGAAAGCAGTTTAGATTCTAAAGTAAAACAGGAATCCATTGAATAAACATAGAAGTAACATCATTCAGTTTAAGTTTTCAAAAGACCATGATGACTGTTAACTAGAGAAAAAGTGGGGCAAGAGTGGAAGTAGAGAGATCTCTTGGGCAACAACCATAACAGTTCAAGAACAAGATGATGGTACCTTAGATTAGGGTACTGATACCTAGTACCCTAGGTGAGAAGTAGATAAATATGCAATTTATTTTGGAGGTAGAATTGATTGGATCAAGTGATGAAATGAATATGGTTAAGGAAGGCAGATGAGACAGAAAGAAATGCCAAACTAAAGTTTCTGGCATGAACAACTGAGTGGATAGAAAAGGGATCCACTAATATGGGAACTATCAGAAAAACTGATATGGGGAGATCAGAAGTGTTCAGTTTTTTGTGAAATATCCAAGAAGATATCCAATAAGAAATTGGACACCTAATTAAGGATCTAAGCTAAAGTCATAAAGTTGAGAATTGTCATCAACCAGGTAATAGTATAAAAAATCAATGGAGTATGTAACATCATCTAGAGTTTGGAGTGTAGGTTAAGAGAAGAATAGGCTCCTGAAGCAAACCCTAAACATTACAACATTTATATACAGGGAAAGGTGGAAGAGAAGTGGGCAAAGGCATAAAGTAGCATTCAGAGAGGTATGCAGGGAACTAAGATAGTGTGTATCACAAAAGCAAAGAGAAAAAAATGTTTCAAGAAAAGAAAATAATAATTTCTATTAATATTGTTAGAAATTCTTATAAAATAAAAACTGAAAATTGTCCAATGAATTTGGCATCGTTAGAGGTCATTGATGTCCTTCCTCAGCAAGAGCAGTTTGGACAGCAAGCTAGAGACAAAAGGTAGGTGAAACGAAGATGGAAGAATTAATGGAGAATTCCATTTAAACATGTGATTTGCGAGAAACTCACTCAGAATATAATGCCATTCCAATTATTCAGATTACAGTTCCCACTAAGCATTAAACATGTCACTCCAATTATTCAGATTATAGTATTTTATAGTTTTCTTCACGTAAGTCTGGAGACTTTCTTTTTGTGTGTATTATTGGTTGTTTTAGGTTTTCAATTATTGTGAATAGGTTCTTTTAAAAACGCTTTTAAAAGAAGAATGCATTTATCATATACACACACATACATCTCAGTAAGAGTGGGTTTTGTAAATAACAATGAACACATTCATCATCTCATAAGCATGAATGAATGATGCTCAATTACATTTTAATTTACATTCTTCTTACATTTTTAATATTTTCACATTTTTGTTTACATTTATTTTCACTATTATCTCAACTATTTTTTTCAGAATGAAAAAGTAAACGATGAGAAATACAAATCACTCTAAATTAGTATAGCATATATTAACAAGCAAAAAAAAAAAAAGAGCATAACTTACCATCTCTGAACTAGAACTGAAACAACTATCTGCTGGCCTTGGGGAGCAAATGGTAGACTGACTACTCCGTGAAGAATCAAGATCTGAAAATAAAAATTTAATTTGTGAAGAATGGTACCTATTAATATGTACATAGGCAGAAGATAGCTGCTGGTAAATAAGTTTAGCTAACATACTATAGAGCATTTTAAAAGTTAAAATTTTGGATATGTGGCAGGTTGCATTTTTGACAGGGTATTATGGATTTATTCTACATGTAAAAGATGTGTATCTACAAGTAAAATGAGGGTACCTAACGTAAGGGAAGAAAGGAGAACAGAGGAAATTGAATTGATTTTTTCCAATACAATGAACCATTTTTTATGAGCAAATAATTTAAAGTGTCAATCTGTAGGAAGGAGAAATAAGCCAAGTTAAGGTACCAGATATTTGCTAATTGAGTAAATGAAGTTTTATCACACAATCAAAACTGTATTTAACCTTTAATATGATTTCAAAACTATAGAATTTTAAAGCCATTTATGAATTCAAAATAATATAAAAAGATACATAATCTATTGAAATTTGATGGTGACTGTGACACTGTTAAATTTATTTTTTAAAAAGCTGTATGTAAAAAAACTCAAAGCATCCAGTATGTTATTCTTTCATTATCTGCCTAATGTGTTCTCTTATGATTACAAGTAAAGTTTAAAAATGGGCTTGAAAAGTAGGTCATGACTCCCTAGCACGCATAAATACTATAGATCAACAGTAGCTTCAACCATTCCTCTTCTTGTTTGTGAAAATGAATTTGCTATCCAAAAAGAAAAAGAAAAAGGTAATGGAATGTGGTGCAACAACACATGTTAAATCACATGTCCTCCCATACACAACAGACCATGACTACTATTCATACCTCAGATCAGATCTGATACCTTCTGTAACAGAATCTAGCCGTCAGTCAGCTGAGAGGTAGAGAGAACTTAGGTAAATTCAGTTACCCTTAGTTCATCATACTAGAAGGAATTTATACCCTCCCAAAGCAGGTTCTCCTCAACAGTGGAAAGCAGAGAAAAGAAAAGTAGGATTTTACTAACAACATGATCTAAGGGCATTCCCCCACAACAAGGTTCATTCAGTTCATAAGTATAGTAAACCCATAGTTATTAGTAGAGAAGACAAGTGTCCGTTAAATGAATGTCTTACCTCTAACAGTGTAAGAAAGGATATGTAGATTAAAATGTAAATTATACACTTATTGAGTAATTACCTTAAGTAAGTCACTTAGTAGTTTTTAGGAATATGTGGCCATAATGCTCAAAGTATTCAGACTCTTGAGATGGAGAAAAAGACATACATTTATTTTTTTTAAATAGTCACAAAATTAGACCCAACAGTAGAAGTCATAGAAGGTACAAAAGTGGTAGAGACCTAAGTGTGATGAGCTCTAGGGAAAAAAGGTGTAGTGAAGAGTAATAGAGAAAGCACAAGATAAAGAATGGGTTTTGGAAGATGAATAAACAATTTCCCAAAAGACAAGATGAAAAATAGCATATGGGATGGGGGAAAAGAAAGTGTAGAGGTGCACTTTAATACAAAATTAATTTTAGACTGTCTACCAAGGCATCTAATTGGGAATTAATTAAAGAAGGGTTAAACTACATGAAAGCAGATTGTTAGGAGATTAACTCAATAGTCAAGTTATGAAGTGATGAGGATCTGCAATAAAACAGTGGGACTGCATTGAAGAGGCAAGTGATTCAAATTTCAAGAAAGCTTTCAAATAGCCTCAGTTTAAAAAAAATTTTTGTCAATCTGACATAACACTAATTCCAAAATCTGAGAAAGATTACACATGCACATACACACACACATACATATTATACATAGGCCAATCTCACTTATAGGATCAATGCAAAAATTGTATATAAATATTAAAACTTTTAAATTTAAAATTAAAGAACAAAAAAATTTAAAAATTAAATAGAATAGCAAACTTAATGATAATTCATCATGACTTGGTGGGATTTGTTTTAGGAATGCTAGAATGGTCCATATCACAAAATCCATTAGCAAAATTCAGCACTTTAAAAGATCTACACCACAGTGAGATATCACCTCACACCCATTAAGATGGTTACTTATTGAGGAAAAAAAACAGAAAATAATGTGTTGGCACTGATTTGGAAGAGTTGGAACCCTGGTGCACTCTTCGTGGGAATGTAGAATGGTGTAGCTGATATGGAAAACAGTATGAATTGTTCTTCAAAAATTTAAAAACAGAACTTCCATATGATCCAGTAATCCCATTTCTAGGGATATATCCAAAAGAATTGAAAACAGAATCTTGAAGAGATATTTGCACACCCATGTTCATTGCAGAATTATAATAGCCAAGAGGTGGAAGCAACCTAAATGTCTATTGACAAAAGAATGGATACAGAAAATGTGGTTTACACATACTATGGAATATTATTCAGCATTATAAAAGAAGGAAATCCTGTTGTATGCTACAACATGGATGAACCTTGAAGACATTATGCTAAGTGAAATGTCACAAAAAGATAAATATTGTATGATTACATACAATATTTGTATATTGTATGATTACACTTATATTCAAACTCATAGAAACGGAATAGTGGTTGTCAGAGGCTAGGGGGAAGGAGAGGTATACTGTACCCTTTGAAATTGTTGGAAGGGTGAATTTTATGTGTTTTGGGGTACAAAAAAAGATATATGAGGGAAAGATAATAATCATTTCTACAGATGCCAATAATCACTCTTCCCCAAATTACTAATAGCCTCAAAATCACCTCTAAAAAAACTCTCAATAAAACAGTCAACATACACGTGCCTAAGTCCAAAATCCAGACTCTTACTTAATGTAGAAACATGGAGTGTACATTCACACTAAAGTAGCAACAAAAACAATGAAAAGTACCTACAGCTAAATCTAATAAAGGACATGCAGAATCTGCTTGAGGAAAACGTTAAAGTGCATAAAGGCGTTTTAAACAACTATTAAAGATATAAAATTAGACTGAATTAATAAAAAGCCATCCTTATTCTTATATAGGGCTACTCAACATCATTAGGATGACAATTCACACTTAATTAATGTATACATTTAGTACTTTCCCAATAAATATTGAAATATTTCCTTGGCGGGACTTCCCCAGTGGTCCAGTGGTTAAGACTCTGTGCTTCCACTGTAGGGGGCACAGGTTTGATCCCTGGTCGGGAAACTAAGATCCCACATGCCAAGCAGTGTGCCCCCCCCACCAAAAGAAACATTTCCTTGAAGTTACACAAGTTGATTTTAAAGTTTACATGTAAAATTAATCAAAAATAGCCAGAAAAATTCTTTAAAAAGTGCAAAGGGAGGTGTAACTCTTAGAAATGAAACATAGTATAAAGTAATCATAATAAAAATAATGTGATATTAGCATATGAAGATTAGGAAAGATCAATGGAATGGTAAAGAAAGCCCCAGAACAGATTGAAGTATACATGGAAAGTTGATACAGAAAAAGGCAGTATTACAAATACCTAGGGAAAAGAGGCATTTTTAAAAAACTTGAATCAGGATAAACTCCTAAAACAGGATAAACTCTAAGTGCAAAAATATAAAATCATACTAATACTAGAAGAAAATATAAGTGAATTCATTTGCAACCAGGGAGTGTAAACAGTCTTCCTAATTAAATCCAAAGGTATAAAAGAAAAGATTGATAATATTAGCTACATAAAAAATGTTAAGCCTTTTGCAAAGCAGGAGACACCATAAACAAAGTAAAAACAGATAAAACAAATCAAAAATTAATAAACTAGCAGAAAATATTTGTGACACATTACAAAGACCTAAACCTCTTTAATATTAATATATAAAGAGCTCTTAAATATCAAGAAAAAGATGTAAAACCTCAATGGGCCTAAGGACATGAATGGAGAGTTCACAGAAAAAAAATCACAAATAGCCATTACACATTTTTAAACGATGCTCGACTGCACGCATATAAAAAGAAGTGCAAACTGAAACTGCTATCTATATATCTTTATAAGATTCACAAAAATTCCTAAGTTTGACCACAATCCCTGTTGGTGAGGCTGTGGAATCAAAAGCACATTTCTGGTAGGATTACAAAATGATGCAATGGGGAATTTGGAAATTTCTATCAAAATCAAATTTTGGCAATAACTATCAAAAAAAAAAAAACCCCACAGTGTATCTCCTCTTTGATTCAGTAATCCCACTTCTAGAAATTACCCTGAAAATGTACCTCCACAATTAAGAAATATGTGCTCAAAATTGTTCACTGCACATTGTTTGTAAGAAAGATACTTGAAACAACCTAAATATCCACCAACAGGGCACTGACTGAGTAAACTATAGATCATCCACATAATGGATTACTAAATGGGCATAAATAAAGGATGAATAAATGTCCAGTACTAATATGAGGAAATCTACAGAAAATTTATTAAATAAATCCATTTAATTCATCTATAAAATATACTGTATTAAATAAAATATCCTATTTAGAGTGCAAAGAACAGGGAACTAAGACACACATATACGTGCATTTATACACATCAGGCTTTATTTAGAAAAAAAGTCCACTGGAATGATAAACAGTAAACCAACAAAAAATAGCTACTCATATGAGGCAGAAGGAAATAGGGCAGACAGGAGAGGAATAGAAACCAAATTAATGCTTTACATATTAAAAAAATTAAATTAAGTAAAAAAGGAAAAAGTCCATAAAGATTTCTAGGTATCCCAACAGACTAGATATGCTGAAGAATCATTCAACCGCAAAATATCTAAAAAATGCCAGAACGTGTTGTCAACAAAAAGACAATATAGAATAAAAAGACCACTCAAATATGAAATATCTGCTACTCAAATACGAAATATCTGCTACACAGGAGTCTACATGCAATCTGAATCTAGGATATATAAAAGGTATAAAGGACATAGATATACAAAAGACACATCCCATAAAGAAACCCAAACTTCCTAAAAGAAACATGGACAATAGACATGAAAGACGTTTCACAGATGAAATATGGGTGGCCAATGAGCCTAATCAACAATGGAAAATATAAATTGAAATTGCAATAAGATATCACATTGCCAACAATGATAAAAAGCTGATCCAGTGTTAGTGAGAATATGTAACAGCTAAGATTCTTTACCTATTGCTAGTGTTTAAACCAGGAGTTTAAACAGGCACATCTACTTTGGCAAACAATTTTGCATTACCTAGAAGAGTGCATATCATATGAACTAGCCAATTCTACTTCTAGAATTATATCCTAGAAGAAACATTTATACATGTGTGCCAGGAGAAATGTCAAAATTTGTCAAAGTAGCATTGTTTATCATAGCAAAATATTAAAAACAACTCAAATAATCTTTGTCAGAAGATGCATACATAGATTGTGTTACATTCACACAATAGAAGGCTATATAGGAGAAAACAAATGATGAACTGTATTAGAGTCACAAGTGTCAGGGTGATTGAACCTCAAAACATATTACTGGGTGAACAAAAAGTAAGTTTCAGAAAAATGTATAGAGTTTGCCTCAATTTGCTGCAGAAAGCTCAAAAGCAAGCAATTGGAAAAGTCTATATGTGCTATCACAAAAAACAAATTTAGGAAAAGAGTTACCACTAGGGGGCAGGATAGGAAATGCAATTGAGAAGATATTCAAAAGTACTGATTATGTATTATTTCTTAAACTACTATACAAACTAAGTACAAAGGTATCTGTTTATTATTCAGTAAGTTGTACATATATATTATATATCCTCATCATGTATAACATTTTATAGAAGACAAAATTAATTTTAAAGAGCCAATTGCATTATTAATATATTCTAAGATACTTATAAAATATATTTGCTGGCAAAACTCTAAAAAACCTTAAAATTTAACTAATTTCTGTTAAAATGTTGTTTTTTTAAAGAATAAAATTCACTTATAGTTATACTGACAGGTTTTCTTAGTAGATGTTATCCCACCTTTTAAAGAACACATTCCTCCTTCTTCCATCAGAATCTAGAAGAAAAACAAAATTTTAACAACTCCAAAGAATATAAAATAATACCTACTTATAGTTCCTTTTAACCACACCAATTCATCTTATAGCATTCTTCTTTCATATTACTTTAATTCAACTCAGATGATTTTAAAATCACAAAGAAAAATTTGCCTGTGATGAACAATAAAATGAAATAAAATATAAATTGGTTTAGAAACAGCAAGCAACAGAATAGACATTTACCAAGAAATAAATTATTGACAAAAAGGAAAGGCTTCAGGTAACCTTAGCAAATGTAGTTGAAAAAAGACAAAGATATAAAGCAATTTGAAGATCTATTCTGTTATTCTCTTTCTAATTTCTTAAGTTGGATATCAGTTCATTTACTTTCAGGTTTTCTAAATAATAAAAGCTCTTAGAGGTAAAAATTTTCTGTATAACACACCACTGGCTTTGATTTTCATCAATCTCTATGTAATTTGCATTTTCTTTCAATTTTTTTCTTTTTTTTCTTTTTCATTGTTAAACCCACAGTGTTTCTTAATTTCCAAGAAGGTAAGGGAGGTTAAACACCTTTTGTTGTTGCTGTTGATTACTACTTTAATGATTTTTTACTAAGGAATGTGGCTATGAATCTCTCCATAGATAAATATCTTAGAGTTTCTTTATGGCTTATTATTATATATGAATTATGTTTATAAATGTACCATGGATTCATAGAAACTAAATATTCTCTGTTGGTGGGATACAGTTTTTTAGATAGATAGGTAGTATAAAAGAGAAACTGTCTGGCTGCTCAATCAAACCTGTTTCCCCTTCCTCTTAGGCATACAGCTAAACTACATTTCCTAGCCTCCCTTGCAGCTGGTTTGAACAAGTGATTTAAGTTCTGCTCATTGGCAAATATGGTGCAGAACACTACCAGTCTTGGTCTATAAAAATTTTCTCCATAATCCTCCACTTCCTTTTCCCTCTGATATCAACATACAGTGCAAACATGGAAAGCTACCAGTTAAAAGACAGCAGAGTCCCTAGCAGCCAGGGGTCCTGAATAACTTTATAGAACAGAACCTCTTCTCTAACCCCATTATTCAACCATTTAAAAAGTATTGTATGTTCAGAGGGCAGACAGCAGAAGCAAGAAGAACTACAATCCTGCAGCATGTGGAACAAAAACCACATTCACAGAAAGATAGACAAGATTAAAAGGCAGAGGGCTATGTACCAGATGAAGGAACAAGATAAAACCCCAAAAAACAACTAAATGAAGTGGAGATAGGCAACCTTACAGAAAAAGAATTCAGAATTATGATAGTGAAGATGATCCACGAGCTCGGAAAAAGAATGAAGGCAAAGATCGAGAAGGTGAAAGAAATGTTTAACAAAGATCTAGAAGAATTAAAGAACAAACAGAGATGAACAATACAATAACTGAAATGAAAAATACACTAGAAGGAATCAAAAGCAGAATAACTGAGGCAGAAGAAGGGATAAGTGACCTGGAAGATAGAATGGTGGAATTCACTGCTGAGGAACAGAATAAAGAAAAAAGAATGAAAAGAAATGAAGACAGCCTAAGAGAACTCTGGGACAACATTAAACTCAACAACATTCATATTATAGGGGTCCCAGAAGGAGAAGAGAGAGAGAAAGGACCCGAGAAAATATTTGAAGAGATTATAGTCAAAAACTTCCCTAACATGGGAAAGGAAATAGCCAGCCAAGTCCAGGAAGTGCAGAGAGTCCCATACAGGAAAAACCCAAGGAGAAACACACCAAGACACATAGTAATCAAATTGGCAAAAATTAAAGACAATGAAAAAGTACTGAAAGCAGCAAGGGAAAAATGACAAATAACATACAAGGGAACTCCCATAAGGTTAACAGCTGATTTCTCAGCAGAAACTCTACAAGCCAGAAGGGAGTGGCATCATATACTTAAAGTGATGAAAGGAAAGAACCTACAACCAAGATTACTCTAACCGGCAAGGACCTCATTCAGATTCGATGGAGAAATCAAAAGCTTTACAGACAAGCAAAAGCTAAGAGAATTCAGCAACACCAAACCAGCTCTAAAACAAATGCTAAAGGAACTTCTCTAAGCAGAAAACACAAGAGAAGAAAAGGACCTACAAAAAGAAACCCAAAACAATTAAGAAAATGGTCATAGGAACATACATATTGATAATTACCTTAAACGTGAATGGATTAAATGCTCCAACCAAAAAACACAGGCTCACTGAATGGATACAAATACAAGAACCTCAAAACAGGTTTTGAGGTTTAGATATGCTGTCCAAAAGAGACCCACTTCAGATGTAGGGACACATTCAGACTGAAACTGAGAGGATGGAAAAAGATATTCCATGCAAATGGAAATCAAAAGAAAGCGGGAGTAGCAATACTCATATGAGACAAAATAGACTTTAAAGAATGTTACAAGAGACAAGGAAGTCACTACATGAAGATCAAGGGATCCATCCAAGAAGAAGATATAACAATTATAAATATATAGGCACCCATCATGGGACCACCTCAATACATAAGGCAACTGTTAACAGCTATGAAAGATGAAATTGACAGTAACACAATAATAGTGGGGGACTTTAACACCACATTTACACCAATGGACAGATCATCCAAAGAGAAAATTAAAAAGGAAACACAAGCTTTACATGACACAATAGACCAGATGGAGTTAATTGATATTTCTAGGACATTCCACCCCCAAACAGCAGATTACACTTTCTTCTCAAGTGTGCACAGAACATTCTACAGGATAGATCACATCTTGGGTCACAAATCAAGGCTCAGTAATTCAAGAAAATTGAAAGCATATCAAGTATCTTTTCTGACCACAATGCTATGAGATTAGAAATCAATTACAGGGAAAAAACCATAAAAAACACAAACACATGGAGGCTAAACAACACATTACTAAATAACCAAGAGATCACTGAAGAAGTCAAAGAGGAAATCAAAAAATACCCAGAGACAAATGACAATGAAAACATGACAACACAAAACCTATGGGATGCAGAAAATGGAGTTCTAACAGGGAAGTTTATAGCAATACAATCCTACCTCAATAAACAACTCAAACAATCTAACCTTACACCTAAAGGAACTAGAGAAAGAAGAACAATCAAAACCCAAAGTTAGCAGAAGGAAAGAAATCATAAAGATCAGAGCAGAAATAAATAAAATAGAAACAAAGAAAACAATAGCAAAGATCAATAAAACCAAAATGTGGTTCTTTGGGAAGATAAATTTGATAAACCATTAGCCAGACTCATCAAGAAAAAAGGGGAGAGGACTCAAATCAATAAAATTAGAAATGAAAAAGGAGAAGTTAGAACAGACACTGCAGAAATACAAAACATCCTAAGAGACTACTACAAGCAACCCTATGCCAATAAAATGGACAACCTGGAAGAAATGGACAAATTCTTAGAAAGGTATAACCTTCCAAGACTGAACCAAGAAATAGAAAATATGAACAGACCAATCACAAGTAATGAAATTGAAATGGTGATTAAAAATCTTCCAATAAACAAAAGCCCAGGAGTAGACGGCTTCACAGGTGAATTCTATCAAACATTTAGAGAAGAGCTAAGACACATCCATCTCAAACTCTTCCAAAAAATTGCAGAGGAAGGAACAGTCCCGAACTCATTCTATGAGGCCACCATCACCCTGATACCAAAACCAGACAAAGATACTACAAAAAAAAGAAAATTACAGACCAATATCATTGGTGAATATAGACTCAAAAATCTTCAAAAAATACTAGCAAACAGAATCCAACAACACATTAAAAGGATCATGCACCATGATCAAGTGGAATTTATCCCAGGGCTGCAAGAATTCTTCAATATATGCAAATCAATCAATGTGATATACCATATTAACAAATTGAAGAATAAAAACCATATGATCATCTCAGTAGATGCAGAAAAAGCTTTTGACAAAATTCAATACCCATTTATGATAAAAACTCTCCAGAAAGTGGGCCTAGAGGGAACCTACCTCAACATAATGAAGGCCATATATGACAAACTCACAGCCAACATTGTTCTCAATGGTGAAAAACTGAAACCATTTCTTCTAAGATCAGGAAAAAGACAAGGTTGCCCAGTCTCACCACTATTATTCAACATAGTTTTGGAAGTTTTAGCCACAGCAATCAGAGAAGAAAAGGAATCCAAATCAGAAAACAAACCCACAGCAAACATCATTCTCAACTGTGAAAAACTGAAAGCATTTCCTCTAAGATCAGGAACAAGACAAGGATGTCCACTCTCACCACTATTCAATATAGTTTTGGAAGTCCTAGCCATGGCAATCAGAGAAGAAAAAGAAATTAAAAGGAATACTAATTGGAAAAGAAAAAGTAAAGCTGCCACTGTTTGCAGATGACATGATACTATACATAGAGAATCCAAAAGATGCCACCAGAAAACTACTAGAGCTAATCAATGAATTTGGTAAAGTGGCAGGATACAAAATTAATGCATAGAAATCTCTTGCATTCCTATACACGAATGATGAAAAATCTGAAAGAGAAATTAAGAAAGCACTCCCATTTACCACTGCAACAAAAAGAATAAAATACCTAGGAATAAACCTACCTAGGGAGAAAAAAGACCTGTATGCAGAATACTATAAGACACTGTTGAAAGAAATTAAAGATAATACCAATAGATGGAGAGATATACCATGTTCTTGGATTGGAAGAATCAATATTGTGAAAATGACTATACTACCCAAAGCAATCTACAGATTCAATGCAATCCTTAGCAAATTACCAATGGCATTTTTTTACAGAACTAGAACAAAAAATCTTAAAATTTGTATGGAGACATAAAAGACCCCGAATAGCCAAAGAGGTCTTGAGGGAAAAAAAAGGAGCTGGAAGAATCAGACTCCCTGATTTCAGACTATACTACAAAGCTACAGTAATCAAGACAACACGGTACTGACACAAAAATAGAAATACAGATCAATGGAACAGGATAGAAAGCCCAGAGATAAACCCACCCACCTATGGTCAATTAATCTATGACAAAGGAGGCAAGGATATATAATGAAGAAAAGACAGTCTCTTCAATAGGTTGTGCTGGGAAAACTGGACAGCTACATGTAAAAGAATGAAATTAGAACACTCCCTAACACCATACACAAAAATAAACTCAAAATGGATGAGACCTAAATGTAAGACCCAACAGTATAAAACTCTTAGAGGAAAACATAGGAAGAACACTCTTTGACATAAATCACAGCAAGATCTTGATCCACCTCCTAGAGTAATGGAAATAAAAACAAAAATAAACAAATGGGACCTAATGAAACTTCAAAGCTTTTGCAATGCAAAGGAAACTAAAAACAAGACGAAAAGACAACCATCAGAATGGGAGAAAATATTTGCAAATGAATCAACAGACAAAGGATTAATCTCCAAAATATACAAACAGCTCATGCAGCTCAATATTAAAAAAAACACACAATCCAATCCAAAAATGGGCAGAAGACATAAATAGACATTTCTCCAAAGATGACATACAGATGGCCAAGAAGCACATGAAAAGCTGCTCAACATCACTAATTATTAGAGAAATGCAAATCAAAGCTACAGTGAGGTATCACCTCACATCAGTTAGAATGGGCATCATCAGAAAATCTACGAACAACAAATTCTGGAGAGGGTGTGGAGAAAAGGGAACCATCTTGCACTGTTGTTGGGAATGTAAATTGATATAGCCACTATGGAGAACAGTATGGAGGTTCCTTATGAAACTAAAAAGAGAACTACCATATGACCCAGCAATCTTACTACTGGGCATATACCCTGAGAAAACCATCACTCAAAAAGACACATGCACCCCAGTGTTCACTGCAGCACTATTTACAATAGCCAGGTCATGGAAGCAACCTAAATGCCCATCAACAGACGAATGGATAAAGAAGTAGTGGTACATATATACAATGGAATATTACTCAGCCATAAAAAGTAACGAAATTGGGTCATTTGTAGAGATGTGGATGAATCTAGAGACTGTCATACAGAGTGAAATAAGTCAGAAAGAGAAAAACAAATATTGTATATTAACGCATATATGTGGAACCTAGAAAAATGGTACAGATGAACCGGTTTGCAGGACAGAAATTTAGACACAGATGTAGAGAACAAACATATGGACCCCAAGAGGGGAAAGTGGCGGGGGGTGGGGGTGGTGGTGTGATGAATTGGGAGATTGGAATTGACATGTATACACTGATGTGTATAAAATAGATGACTAATAAGAACCTGCTGTACAAAAAAAAAAGTATTGTAGGCTCAATCCTTAAAACATTCAAGTCTCAAACTTGTACCAGGAACCCACAAACTGAGAAAGCTACATAGACCCCAAGGTAGACATATACTGCAATGCCAACTTCATATCTTTTGATAGAGAAAAACAGAAGCCCAAATAGAAAAAAATAAAACTGAATTATTCAAGGAATTTCCCCCATTCTCTAGGTTCAGCAAGCCTTCACAATGCCTGCTCAGCAGGATTTCATAATTGGTATGGATCAATAACTTTTATATCCTCTTCTTCTCTTCTCTAATGGGCATTTATTGCATTTATACTGTCCCTAATACTATATATTTTCTTTATATACATATCTTTTGCTATCTTTTTATTTTCAACCTTTATTATTATGTTCTACATGTTTCTTGAAAAATATGTAGAGATATTAGTCTCCTCAATTTGATATTCCTCTAATCTTCATAAGAAACACCAGCCCTCTAATAAAATTTAATATATTGCTAAGCAAGATTCATTCCTTACATTTTACATTTATTGTTTATGTAGAAGTGTTCTCATTTTTTCCCACCTTGATCAGGTTTCCTAGTGTGACATCCCCACCGTTTTGCATTCTGAAGTTCTTCCATGTGCCTCCATTTCTCTAGTGATTTTCCTCCCATTTTAAACAATCATATTTAAACTGTATTCCTCTACTATTTTAAAATTAAATAAGTTGCAGTTAAAGATGGCAATGTAGAGGGATCCTAAACTCACCTTCTCCCATGGACACACTGAATCTACAGCTACACACAGAACAATTTCTTCTAAAAGAACCTCCCCTCCCGCCAAAAAACCCCAACTAGCCAAGAGCCTCCCACACATTGGCCAAATTAGAAAAAACCTACATTGAAGCAGGTAGGACAGGCTGAGACTCAATCTCAGATTACGCTGAGACACCATAAACCCCACTCCAGGTGCAGCAACCCACAATCAGGAAGGAACTTACTACAAGTTTCTCCATGAAGAACTAATGGTTGGAACCTTATATTTGGTTCCTGAACTTCTAAGACCTGCAACTGAGAGATGAGCCTCCCAAACATCAAGACTTGAAAGCCAGTGAAGCCTTTGTCTATGAGATCTGCAAGACTATAGCAAACTGAGAAACAGTTCTCAAAGTGTTTGCACAAGCTCCACAAGACTACTACCCAGGGCCTAGAGCAGAGGTAGCCTACTGACATACCCAATCTTTCTGTGAAAGAAGCCTATTAGTTTATCTTCATAGATGTGACCTGAACAGAAGGCTTCTAATTAAACTCATATCTAAGAGCAGACTGTAATCCTCTCCAGAGACCTCAGAGTCTAGGCACTATCTTCATGCGCTCCCTCTGCCTTGCTCCCAGAGATGAGCCTGTACACACATCTGTGCCCCAGTTTTTGCGGTTTCCACCCCTTGTCTGCCTTGCTCTGGCAGCCAATGGGTCTTACATTTGTAGGTCCTATAGCACTATAACAAATGGAGAAAGAATTCTTAACCAGTTATTCCCCCAGGGCACAGCACAGAGGTAGCAGACTGAAACATACCCTGAATGTTTCCCTGAGAGAGGCTTATTTGCTTATCTTAAATCTTCAGCCTCAGGAACAGGCTTCTTATTTGACACAAATTTAGAGACAGACTGAAATACTTTTTAAAGACCACAGAGACCAGCAGGTGCCATCTTTGCGCTTTCCCTCTGCCTTATTCTAGGTTGTCACAAAGAATGTCACTTGTTAAATCAGTAAACAAAGGATGTTGCAGCCATCAGCTACTGCAGCCTCCCCCACCCCCAGCACCCACAGGTGCACCCTGAGGGATTCAGGATGGAGAAGACAGGATACTGACCTAGACAGTAAAGGTGCATATCAAAGGAATGATTTCAATGAGCCCAGACACTTGCAGCTTCCCGCACATAGAAAAATGCTATATTATTAACTTGAGGTGTCTGGTTTTTCTTTAATTAACAGTAATCCTTTGATGTTCTGACTATCTGTTTGTTTGTTGTTTGTTTTTGCAAAAACTCCTATATAACCTGGCTCTTACCTTACCTCTAAGGGACAGTTCCTCAGAGCTATCTGAGAGGCTGTCCCCTGGGCTTAAGTCCTCAGTATGCCTGCTGAATAAAACATAATTCTCAATTTTTAGGTTATGCATTTTTTTCAGTTGACATTGGTATCTCCCAGAAAAGAGTTTGTGCACACGTCTGAGGCCCTGACTTTTGAGGCTGCTGCCCAAAGGACACATCCCTTGATAGCCTGGCTCTGGTGGTCAGCAGCCCTTGTTTTCACAGGTTCAATGGGATGGTAGCAAACAAAGAAACAGTTCTCAACTGGCTATCACACCATGTCTCAGAGCAGAGGGAACAGAAAGAAATTCCCATCTTAAAGTTTTCTCATGGAAGAGGCATATTTGTGTACTTGTGTACTGTTGGCAGAGGGTCCAGCTTCCAATCAGACTAAATCTATGTTTTGACTGAGATATTCCCATTTAGGAACCTGGTGGTTTTGGCACACCCTCAACTGGGAGCCACTAAAAATGAACTAAGTTGCTTGGACAATCACAAAGGTTTGAGAGACAACAAAGACCTAGGGTGAGGTTGAAACACAGTGATCATCCCCTGCATGTGGCCACTCCTTCAAGACTAGGAGAGGTAGCTGTTTTCTCTAATGCATAAAAACCAACAAAGAGTATCAAGGAAAATGAAGAAACAGAAGAATATTTTCCAGATGAAAGAAAAAGATAAAGCCTCAGAAAAAGACCTTAATGAAATGGAGATAAGCAATTTAGCTTATACCTTACAAAATAACAGTCATAAAACTGCTCGCTGAGGTCAGGAGATCAGCACATGAGCTAAGTGAGAATTTCAACAAAGAAACAGAAAATATAAGAAAATACCTAACAGAAATCAGAGCTGAAGAATACAATAACTGAACCAAAAAATACAATAGAACGGTTCAACAGAAGACCAGATTAAGTTGAAGAAGTGATAAGAAGTTTCAAAATAAGGCAAAGGAATTCATCAAATCAGAGTAACAAAAAAGATAAAGGAAAGAAAAAGAGTGAAAATAGTGTAAGGGACTTATGGGACAATATCACATGGACCAATATTCACATTATAGGGGTCCAAAAATGAAGAGAAGAAGAAAAAAGGGCAGAAAACTGGTTAGAAAAAATTATGGCCAATAAATCCCCTAACTTGGGGAAGGAAACATACCTCCAGATCCAAGAAGACAATAAAGTTCCAAATAAGATGAATCCAAATAGACTCTCACCAGGACACATTATAATTAACTTATCAAAAGTTAAAAACAAGGAGACAGTCTTAAAAGCAACAAGAGAAAAACAACTTGTTAAGTATAAGGGAACCCTCATAAGATTATCAGCAGGTTTTTCAGCATAAACTTTGCAGTCCAGAAAGGAGTGGCACAATATATTCAAATTGCAGGAAGAAAAAAAAAAAACTACCAACCAACAATACTCTACCTGGCAAATTTGTTCTTCAGATTAGAAGAAGAGAGAAAGAGTTTTCCAGAAAGGCAAAAACTAAAGGAGTTTTTCACCACTAGATTGGCCTTAAAAGAAATGTTAAAAGAACTTCTTTAAGACAAAACAAAATAACAGTAATTAGCAACAGGAAAATATGTGAAGGTATAAATCTCACTGGTAAAGGTAAATATGTAAAATTTAGAATAATCTAATGTTGTAAGGGTGGTTAATCACTTATAAAACTAGTGTGAAACTTAAAGGACAAAAGTAGTAAAAATAACAACTACAGTAACTTGTTAATAGATACACAAGGTAAGAAGAAGTAAGATGTGACATCAAAAACAAAATGGGGGAGGGAAATAAAAATGTAGAGCTTTTATCTTGGGCTCAAGATGGTGAAGTAGAAGAATGTGGACTCATCCTTTCTTATGGAAACACCAAAATCACAACTAATTGCTGAACAACCATGGACAGAAAAATGCTAGAACCTACCAAAAACGATACCCTACAGCCTAAGACAAAGAAGAAGCCACAATGAGATGTTAGGAGGGGCACAATCACGATAAGATCAAACACCATACCAGCCAGGTGGGTGACCCATGGACTGGAAAGCAATTGTGCCACAGAGGCCCTCTTGCAGGAGTGAAAGTCCTGAGCTCCATGTCCATCTTCCCAGCCTGGGGGTCCAGCAATGGGAGGAGGAGCCCCCAGGGAATCTGGCTTTGAAAGCCTGTGGGGTTTGATCACAGAAAATCCATGGGAGGAAACAGAGACTCCACTCTTGAAGGGGGAACAGAAGGTTCTGTGTGGAACAGAACCCAGGGGAAAAAAAGCAGTGATCTCATAAAAGACAGGGCCAGACCTACCTGCTAATATTGGAGGGTATCCTGCAGAGGTGGGGAGTGGCTGTGGCTCACTGTGGGGACAAAGACACTGGCAGTGGCAGTTCTGGGGAGTAATCATTTAGTGTAAGCCCTCCCAGAGGCTGCCATTAGCCCCACCCAAAAGTTTTGGGTGCCCCAGGCCAAACAACAAACAGGGCAGGAACACAGCCCCACCCATCAGCAGACAGGCTGCTTAAAGTTTTCTTGAGCATGGCCCTGCCCACCAGAGGGGCAATACCAAGCTCCACTCACCAGTGGAGTCCCTTTATCAGGAAACCTGCACAACCTCTTACACACCCTTAACCACCAGGGGACAGACAGAAGCAAGAACTACAATCTTGCAGCCTGTGGAACAGAAACCACGATCACAGAAAGTTAGACAAAATGAGAAGGCAGAGGAATACCTCCCAGATGAAGGAACAAGATAAAACCCCAGAAGAACAACTAAGAGAAGTGGAGATAGGCAATATGCTGGAAAAAGAATTCAGAATACTGATAGTGAAGATGATCCAAGATGCTGGAAAAAGAATGGAGGCAAGGATTGAGAAGGTTCAAGAAATGTTTAACAAAGACTTGGAAGAATTAAGAACAAACAAACAGAGATGAACAATACAATAACTGAAGTGAAAAATAGACTAGAAGGAATCAATAGCAGAATAACTGAGGCAGAAGAACGAATAAGTGACTTGGAAGACAGAATGGTGGAAATCACTGCTGCAGAACAGAATAAAGAAAAAAGAATGAGAAGAAATGAAGACTGCCAAAGAGATCTCTGGGACAACATTAAATGCACAAACATTTGCATTACAGGGGTCCCAGAAGGAGAAGAGAGAGAGAAAGGACCCGAGAAAATATTTGAAGAGATTATAGTCAAAAACTTCATTAACGTGGGAAAGGAAATAGCCACCCAAGTCCAGGAAGCACAGAGAGTCCTGGGCAGGATAAACCCAAGGAGAAACACGCTGAGACACACAGTAATCAAATTGACAAAAATTAAAGATAAAGAAAAAATACTAAAAGCAACAAGGGAAAAGCAACACATAGAAGGGAACTCCCATAAGGTTAACACCTGATTTCTCAGCAGAAATTCTGCAGGCGAGAAGGGAGTGGCACAATATATTAAAGTGATGAAAGGGAAAAACCTACAACCAAGAATACTCTACTGAGCAAGGCTTTAATTCAGATTCAATGGAGAAATCAAAAGCTTTACAGAGAAGCAAAAGCTAAGAGAATTCAGCACCACCAGACGAGCTTTGCAACAAATGCTAAAGGAACTTCTCTAAGCAGAAAAGAAAAAGCCACAACTAAAAATGGGAAAATTACTAATGGAAAAGCTCACTGGTAAAGGCAAACAAACAGTAAATGTAGGAAATCATCCGTACAAAATATGGTATCAAAACCAGCAATTGTGAGAAGAGGAGAGCACAAATGCAGGATATTGGAAAGGCATTTGAAATGAAAAGACAAGCAACTTAAAACAATCTTGCTTATATATAGACTGCTATATCAAAACCCCATGGTAACTGCAAACTGAAAATCTACAATAGATACACACATAAAGCAGAATAAGCAATGCAAACACAACACTAAAGTTAGCCATCAAATCACAAGAGAAGAGAATGAAAGAGGAAGGGAAGAAAAAAGACCAATAAAAACAAACACAAAACAATTAAACAAATGGCAATAAATACATATATATCAATAATTACTTTAAATGTAAACAGATTAATTGCTCCATCCAAAAGACAGAGACTGGCTGAACGGATATGAAAACAAGACCCATATATCTTCTGTCTACAAGAGACCCACTTCAGATCTAGGGACACATACAGACTGAAAATTAGGGAATGGAAAAAGTGTTCCATGCAAATGAAAATCGAAAGAAAGCTGGAGTCACAATACTCATATCAGACAAAATACACTTTAAAATAAAGACTTTACAAGAGACAAAGAAAGACATTACATAATGATCAAGGGAACAATCCAAGAAGAAGATATAACAATTGTAAATATATATGCACCCAAATAAGAGCACCTCAATATATAAGACAAATATTAACAGCCATAAAGGGAGAAATCGACAGGAACACAATATTAGTGGGGGACTTTAACACCCCAATTTCATCAGTGGACAGATCATTCAGACAGAAAATCAATAAGGAAACACAGGCCTTAAATGACACATTAGACCAAGTGGACTTAAGTGATATTTACAGAGCATCCCATCCAAAAGCAGAAGAATACACATTCCTCTCAAGTGCACATGAAACATTCTCCAGAACTGATCACTGGGCCACAAAGTGAGCCTCAGGAAATTTAAGAAAATTGAAATCATATCAAGCATCTTTTCTGACCACAGCACTATGAGATTAGAAATCAACTAAAAGAAAAACACTGTAAAAAAACACAAACACATAGAGGCTAAACAATATCCTACTAAACAACCAATGGAAAGAGGAAATCAGAAAAATACCTAGAGGCAGTTTAAAGGGTCTGGAGGAAAAAGAAGTTTGGCGGTCACAGAGAGGGGGTCTGGGAAGCGCCTGGCAAGTGGTTCTCCAGATTAAAGAACTTGACTGAAGTTAAGGAACTTCTGGACAGAGAGGCTTAAAATTTGGATGCATATCATTCCTCTAAAAGGATCTTGGTTCACTAGTCAGGAGTTGGGCTGAAGCTCCTGTGATGGGAGCTCTGAGTCCAAACCACTGGACTAACAGAACCTCAGACCCCAGGGAATATTCATTGGAGTGAGGTCTCCCAGAGGTCCTCATCTCTGCACCAAGACTTAGCTCTACTCAACAGCCTACACACTCCACTGTTGGAAGCCTCAGGCCAAACAACCACTAAGATAGGAACACAATCCCACCCATAAAGAAAAAAAAAATGAGATGGCAAAAAAATATGTCACAGATGAAGGAGCAAAGTAAAAACTTACAGGACCAATAAATGAAGAGAAAATAGGGAATCTACCTGAAAAATAATTCAAAGTAATGATAGTAAAGATGATCCAGAATCTCAGAAATAGAATGGAGGCACAGATTGAGAAAACACAAAAAATGTTTAAGAAAGATCTAGAAGAACTAAAGAGCAAACAAACAGAGATGAGCAACACAATAATTGAAATGAAAAATACACTGGAAGAAATGAATAACCAAGGCAGAAGAACAAATAAGTGAGCTGGAAGACAAAATGGTGGAAATAACTGCCAAGGAGCAGAATAAGGAAAAAAGAATGAAAAGAATTGAAGACAATCTCAGAGACCTCTGGGGCAACACTAAACACACCAACATTTGAATTATAGGGGTCCCAGAAGAAGAAGAGAAAAACAAAGGGTCTGAGGAAAATATTTGAAGAGCTTATGGTGGAAAACTTCCCTAATATGGGAAAGGAAATAGTCACCCAAGTCCAGGAAGCACAGAGAGTCCCATAAAGGATACACCCTAGGGCAAACACACTAAGACACATATTAATCAATCTAACAAAAATTAAATTCAAGGAAAAAAATATTAAAAGCAGCAAGGGAAAAACAAAAAATAACATACAAAGGAGTCCCCATAAGGTTATCAGCTGATTTTTTAGCAGAAACTCTGCAGGCCAGAGGGAGTGGCAGGATATACTTAAAGTGATGAAAAAGAATAACCTACAACCAATCTTAATCTACCCAGCAAGGATCTCATTCAGATTCAATGGAGAAGTCAAAAGCTTTTAGGACAAGAAAAAGCTAATAGAATTCAGCACCACCAAACCATTTAACAACAAATGTTAAAGAAACTTCTCTAGGTGGGAAACACAAGAGAAGAAAAAGACCCACAAAAACAAACCCAAAACAATTAAGAAAATGGTAATAGGAACATACATATCAGTAATTACCTTGAATGTAAATGGATTAAATGTCCCAACCAAAAGATACAGACTGGCTGAATGGATACAAAAACAAGACCCATATATATACTGTCTTCACTTCAGAACGAGGGACACATACTGACTGAAAATGAAGGGATGGAAATAGATATTCCATGCAAATGGAAATCAAAAGAAAACTGGAGTAGCAATACTCATATCAGATAAAATAGACTTTAAAATAAAGAATGTTACAAGAGATAAGGAAGGACATTACCTAATGATCAAGAGATAAATCCAAGAAAAAGATATAACAATTATAAATGTTTATGTACCCAACAAAGGAGCACCACGATACAGAAGGCAAACGCTAACGACCATGAAAGGGGAAATCGACAGTAATACAATAATAGTAGGGGACTTTAACACCCCACTTACACCAATGGACAGATCATCCAAAGATAAAATAAATACAGAAACACAAGGTTTAAATGACAAAATAAACCAGATAGGTTTAATTATTATTTATAGAACATTCCACCCAAAAGTGGTAGAATACACTTTCTTCCCAAGTGAAAACGGAACATTTCTTGGGTCACAAATCAAGCCTCAGAAAATTTAAGAAAATTGAAATTGTATCAAGCATCTTTTCTGACCACAATGCTATGAGACTGGAAATCAATTACAGGAAAAAGACTATAAAAAACACAAATACATGGAGGCTAAACAGTGCAGTATGAAATAACCAAGATATCACTGAAAAATCAAAGAAGAAATTAAAAAATACACAGAAACAAATGAAAATGAAAACATACCCCCTAAAACCTCTGAAATGCAGCAAAAGAAGTTCTGAGAGGGAAGTTTATAGCAATTCAATTTCACCTCAAGAAACAAGAAAAATCTCAAATAAACAATCTACCCTACACCTAAAGCAACTAGAGAAAGAAGAACAAAGAACACCCAAGACAGTATAAGGAGAGAAATCATAAAGATCAGAGCAGAAATAAATGAAACAGAAACGAAGAAAATGTCAGCAAAGATCAATAAAACTAAAGCAGATTCTTTGAGAAGATAAACAAAATTGAACCCTTGGCCAGACTCATCAAGAGAAAAAGGGAGAGGTCGCAAATCAATAAAATTAGAAATGAAAAAGGAGAAATCACAACCAACACCACAAAACTACAAAGGATTATAAGAGACTACTACAAACAACTATATGCCAATAAAATGGACAGTCACAAAGAAATGGACAAATTCTTGGAAAGCTACAATTTTCCAAGACTGAACATGGAAGAATTAGAAAGTATAAACAGAAAGTATCACAAGTAATGAAATTTAAACTGTAATTAAAAATCTTCCAACAAACAGAAGTCCAGGACCAGATGGCTTCACAGGCGAATTCTATCAAACATTTAGAGAAAACGTAACACCTATCCTTCTCAAACTCTTCCAAAATATTGCAGAGGGAGGAACACCCCCAAATTCATTCTACAAAGCCACCATCACCCTGATACCAAAATCAGAAAAAGATATCACAGGGCTTCCCTGGTGGCGCAGTGGTTGAGAGTCTGCCTGCTAATGCAGGGGACACAGGTTTGTGCCCCAGTCCGGGAAGATCCCACATGCCACGGAGCAGCTAGGCCTGTGAGCCATGGCTGCTGAGCCTGCATGTCCGGAGCCTGTGTTCCATAACGGGAGAGGCCACAACAGTGAGAGGCCCGCGTACCGCAAAAAAAAAAAGATATCACACACAAAATATTATAGACCAGTATGACTGATGAACATAGATGCAAAAATCCTGAACAAAATACTAGCAAACAGAATCCAACAACATATTAATAGGATCATACACCACATCAAGTGGGATTTATCCCAGGGATTCTTCAATATATGCAAAACAACAAGTTTGATACACCATATTAACAAATTTAAAAAAACCATATGATCATCTCAATAGATGCATAAAAATCTTTTGACAAAATTCAACACCAAGTTATGATAAAAACTCTCCAGAAAGTGGGCATAGACAGAACCTATCTCAACATAATACAGGCCATACATGACAAACCCACAGCAAACATCATACTCAATGGTAAACAACTGAAAGTGTGTCCACTAAGATCAGGAACAAGACAAGGATGTCCAATATCACCATTCTTATTCAACATAGTTTTGGAAGTCCTAGCCACGGCAATCAGAGAAGAAAAAGAAATTAAAGGAATACAAATTGGAAAAGAAGAAGTAAAACTTTCACTGTTGGCAGATGATAAGATACTATACATAGAAAATCCTAAAGATGCCACCAGAAAACTACTAGAACTAATCAATGAATTTCGTAAGGTCGCAGGATACAAAATAAATGCACAGAAATCTCTTGCTTTCCTATACACTAGCAATGAAAAATCAGAAAGAGAAATTAAGGGAACAATCCCACTTAACATTGCAACAAAAAGAATCAAATACCTAGGAATAAACCTACCTAAGGGAGACTTCCCTGGTGGTACAGTGGTTAAGAATCCACCTGCCAATGCAGGGGACATAGGTTCGAGCCCTGCTCCAGGAAGATCCTACATGCCGCAGAGCAACAAAGCCTGTGAGCCACAACTACTGAGCCCATGTGCCACAACTACTGAAGCCTGTGCACCTATAGCCCATGCTCCACAACAAGAGAATCCACCATAATGAGAAGCCTGCACACCTCAACAAAGAGTAGCCCCCACTCTCTGCAACTAGAGAAAGCCCACACACAGCAACGAAGACCCAATGCATCCAAAAATCAATCAATCAATCGATTTATTAAAAAAAGAAAAACATAAAACCCTACATCAGGAGGTGAAAGACTTAGAAAACTATAAAAACTATACTCAGAAATCTATAAAACACTGATGAAAGAAATCAAAGATGACATAAACAGATGGAGAAATATACCATGTTCTTGGATTGGAAGACTCAATACTGTGAAAATGACTATACTACCCAAAGCAACCTACAGATTCAATGCAATCTCTATCAAATTATCAATGGCATTCTTCACAGAATTAGACCAAAAAATTTTACAATTCATGTGGAAACACAAAAGACCCTGAATATCCAAAGCAATCTTGAGAAAGAAAAACGAAGCTGGAGGAATTTGGCTCCCTGACTTCAAACTATATTACGAAGCTACAGTAATCAAGACAATATGGTACTGGCACAAAAACAGAAATATAGATCAATGGCAAAGGATAGAAAGACCAGAGATAAACCCATGCACATATAGTGACCTAATTTATGACAAAGGAGGCAAGAACACACAATGGAGAAAAGACAGCCTCTTCAGTTAGTTGTGTTGGGAAAACTGGACAGCTACATGTAAAAGAATGAAATTAGAACACTCCCTAACACCATACACAAAAATAAACTCAAAACAGATAGAAGACCTAAATGTAAGACCAGACACTATAAAACTCTTAGAGGAAAGCATAGGAAAAACGCTCTTTGACATAAATCACAGCAAGATCTTTTTTGACCCACCTCCTAGGGCAATGAAAATAAAAATAAACAAGTGGGACCTAATTAAACGTAAAAGCTTTTGCACAGCAAAGGAAACCATAAACAAGACAAAACAACCCTCAGAATGGGAGTAAATATTTGCAAATGAAACAACAGACAAATGATTAATCTCCAAAATATACGAACAGCTCATGGAGCTCAATATCAAAAAACAAACAAGTCTCAAATTCTTTTTAAAGACTGAAATAATATCAAGCATGTTTTCCAACTACAATGGTATTAAACTACAAATCAATTACAAGAGGAAAACTGGAAAATTCAAACATGTGGAGATTAAACAAAATGCTCCTGAACAACCATGGGTTAAAGAAGAAATCAAAAGAGAAAAAAATATCTTGAGACAAATGAAAATGGAAATAACAAGGCTTAAGGGATGTAGCAAAAACAGTTCTAAAAGGGAAATTCATGGTGATAAATGCCTACATCAATAAACAAAAGATCTCAAATAAACAAAGTAACTTTACACCTCAAGGAACTAGAATTAGAATGAACTGAGCCTACACATAGTAGATGAAATAAAATAACAAATTTCAGAGCAGAAATAAATAAAATAGAAAATAAAAAGATAATAGAAAAGATAAATAAAACTAAGAACTGCTTTCTTGAAAAGATAAAACAAAATTAACAAACTTATTTAGACACAACAACAACAAAAAAAGAGAGAACTCAAATAATAAAATCATAAATGAAAGAGGAGACACTACAACTGATACCACAGAAATACAAGTGATCATAAGACAGTACTCTGAACACCAACAAAGTGGACAACCTAGAATTTATGGAAAATTCCTAGAAACTACAACCTACAAGACTAATCCATGAAGAAATAGAAAATATGAACAGACTGATAATTAGTAAGAAGAACAAATCAGTAATCAAATACTTCCCAACAAACAAGTCTAGGACCAATGACTTCACTGATGAATTCTACCAAATATTTAAAGAAAGTTAATATAAATCTTTCTCAAACTCTTCCAAAAAACAGAAGATGAGGAAACACTTCAAAACTCCTTTTATAAAACCAGCATTACCTTGATACAAAAACCAGACAAGAACACAAGAAAAGAAAATTACAGGCCAATAACCCTGATGAACATAGATTCAAAAATCCTCAACAAAATATTAACAAACTGAATTCAACAATACATTAAAAGAATCATACAGCAACAAAATGAAGGGTAAAAAATCATATAATCATTGATATGAATGCAGAGAAAGCACTTGCAAAAATTCACATCCATCTATGTCTAAAAATTTGTAACAAAAGAGTTTAAAGAGAATGTACCTCAACATAATAAAGGCCATGTATGACAAGCTTACAGCTAATATCACATTCAATGATGAAAAGCTGAAAGCTTTTTCTCCAAGATCAGGAACAAGAGAAAGATGCCCACTCTCACCACTTTTATTCAACATAATATTGGTAATATTTGCTAGAGTCAATGGACAAGAAAAAGAAAAGAAAAAGAAAGAAAAAGCATTCTAAACTGAAAGGAACAATTAAAATTGTCTGTATCTGCTTATAACACAATATTATATATAGAAAACGCTAAAGATTCCACTGTTGCCAAAAAAACTGTACAATAAACTCGGGTAAAGGATACATAACCATATACAAAAATAAGTTGCATTTCTATACACTAATAATGAACTATCAGAATAAGAAATTAAGGAGACAATCTTATTTACAATTGTATCAAAAAGAATAAAATACCTAGAAATAAGTTTAACCAAAGAGGTGAAATACCTGTATGCTGAAAACTATAGGACATTAATAAAAGAAATTGAAGACACAAATAAATGGAAAGATAGTCCATGATAATGAATTGGAATAATTAATATTGTTAAAATGTCCATTCTAGTCAGAGTCATCTGCATATTCAATGCAATCCCTGTGAAAATTCCAATGATATTTTTCACAGAAATAGAAAAGAAAATCATAAAATTGGTATGGAATCACAACAAAACCCAAATGGCGAAGACAATATTGAGAAAAAAGAACAGAGCTGGAGGCATCATATTTCATAATCTCAAACAATATTAAAGATACAGTAATCAAAACAGTATGATGTTGACATAAAAACAGTATGATATTGACATAAAAACAGACACATAGACCAATGGAACAGAAAAGAAAGCCCAGAAATAAACCCATACATATTTGGTCAATCAGTTTATGACAAAGGAGCCAGGAATATACAATGGAGAAAGGACAGTCCTTTCAATAAACGGTGCTGGGAAAACTGAACAGCTACACACAAAAGAATGAAAAATGGACCCCTATCTTATATCATACATAAAAGTTAACTCAAAATGGATTAAAGACTTGAATATAAGACCTGAAACCAAAAAACTACTAGAAAAATACACAAGTGGCAAAATCTTTGACAACCATCTTGGCAATGATTTTCTGAATTTGACACCAAAAGCAAAGGCAACTAAAGCAAATATAAACAAGTGGGACTACATCAAACTGAAAAGCTTTTCACAGAAGAGGAAGCCATCAAAAAATTGAAAAGCTAACCTACTGAATGGAAGAAAATACTTGTAAATCATATATCTGATATATATATATCATATATCTGAAAATATTTGTAAATCATATATCTGATAAGCCAAAATATATAAATAACTCATATAACTCAGAGTGAAAAAACAACAATCCCACTAAAAAATGGGCAGACAACCTGAACAGACATTTTTCCAAAGAAGATCTACAGGCAGCCAACAGGTACAGAAAAAGATGCTTAACAAAATGAATCATCAAGGAAATTCAAATCAAAACCACATCTGTGAGAATAGCTAGCATCAAAAATATAAGCAAAAACAAGCCTTGGCAAGGATGTGGAGAAAAGGGAAGCCAGGTGCACTATTGGTGGCAATGTAAATTGTTCAGCTGCTACCGAAAAACAGAATGGGGTTTCCTCAAAAAAATTAAAAATAGGGTAAATCCTGAGTTCTCATCACAAGGAACTTTTTTGTATTTCTTTAATTTTGTATCTGTATGAGATGCCGGATGTTCACTGTACTTATTGTGCTAATAATTTCATGACGCATGTAAGTCAAATCATTATGATGTATACCTTAAACTCATACATGCTGTATGTCAATTATATCTCAATAAAACTGGAAGAAAAAGTTAAAAATAGAACTACCATATGATCGAGCAATTCCACTTCTGGTATTTTTCCGAGGAAAAGAAGACACTAACTCAAAAATATTATCCTCACCACCATGTCCACTGAAACATTATTTACAATAGCCAAGACATGGAAACAACCTACGTGTCCATCAATGGATGAATAAAGAAGATGTGGTATATATAGCTATATATACACACACAATGGAATACTATTCAGCCATAAAAAGTAAGGAAATCCTGCCAACTGCAACAACATGGATGGACCTTGAGGGCACCATGCTAAGTGAAATAAGTCAGGCAGAGAAAGAAAAATACCATATGACCTCACTTATACATGTAATCTGAAAAAAAATCATAAATAGAATAGATTAGTGGTTGCTAGAGTCGGGGGGTGGGGTATGGGCAAAATTAGCGAATGTGGTAAAAATGTAGAAACTTACAATTATAAAATAATTAAATCCTGGTGATGTACAGGATGGCAACTATAGTTAATAATACTGTATTTTATATTTGAAAGTTTCTAGAGAGTATATCTTAAAATTTCTCATCCAAAGAAAAAGAATTTGTAACTGTGTGGTGATCCATGTTAACTAGACTTATTGTGGCGATCTTTTCACAGTGGGTACACATATCAAATCACTATGTTGTACACTTTAAATAACTGTTACATTCAGTTATACCTCCATAAAAATAATAGTTTCCTTTTTGAGGGTGGCAGCAAGCACGTATAGAACACCATGAAGGCCTCGGGCACACTTCCAGAATACAAGGTGGTGGGGCACTGCCTGCTGACCCCCAAATGCGGCATGTCTCCCCTCTACTGCATGTGCATCTTTGCACCTAATCATGTTGCCAAGTCCTGTTTCTGGTACTTTGTGTCTCAGCTGAAGAAGATGAGAGTATTCAGGGGAAATTGTCTACTGCAGACAGGTGTTGGAGAAATCTCCCCTGCGGGTGAAGAACTTTGGCTTCTCGTTGCACTATGACTTCCGCAGCACTGAGAGTACCGGGACCTGACCACAGCCAGTGCGGTCAACCCAGTGCTACCAAGACATGGGCACCTGGCACTGCGCCTGGGCCCACTCGATCCAGATCACAAAAACAGAAGAGATTGCAGCCAGCAAGTGCTGTCGACCAGCAGTCAAGCAGTTCCACGACTCCAAGATCAAGTTCCCACTGCCCTACAGGGTTCTCTGTTGCCAGCATAAGCCACACCTCACCACTAAGAGGCCCAACACCTTCTTTTAGACGCAGGCCCTCCCTGTCCCCAGGTCTGCCCAAATAAAACTCATTGGGAAAACTGGAAAAAAAATTATTATATCCTCCAAGATGTTCTTCTTTCCTATTCCATTCCACATCCAACAAAAGGATCTTGGAACACCCCTAATTACCCATACCCTACTATCTTCCATCCAAGAGGAGTTTTTGTTTGGTTTGATTTTTGGGTTTGGTTTGCTTGTTTGCTATCTCTTCATTAATTCTGCCTCAGTAGGAATTACCTGTCCCAAAGTTTCCCAACCAGTAGGCAGGTATAGCTCAGCTCCTCTACTGCTCCAATCCTTTTCTTCCTCTCTTATTGTGACTCCTGCCTTGGTCTCCCTTGTAAAATTTAAGATTTTAGCCAGGGTTCCACTATGCCTTTAGCCCTGTCTAGGCATCACAAATTAAAAGCTGATGGCTGCTCTACCTAAAGAACTCATAGCACCTGATACCCTTCAGGTTCTACCAGTGAGCTTATTTTCTTTTCTGACTTGCTCTAGACACATTCAAGCTGCCATAGATGTAGAGATTGTTTTTTAAGGATTCTAACCTGCTCATGATTCGTTCTTTAAGAGGATATATCTATATTATTCTTATTTAGAAAATATGAGTTATTTAAAGGAGTAACAGGATAGCATCTAATATTACTGACCACATTCCCTTCCTTAAAAATCTCTCCCATTTTTCTTTCCTATGACACCTTTCTTTGAGTACTCCCAAATCTCTCTAGCAGCTCATTCTCTCTCTCTTTTTTGATGGTAAACAATATTTATTTTCACTGATTATCAAACAGAAGGAAAATTAATACGTAATTCAGTTTTATTCCGATTTTATTTACTGTATTAATTACTGAAATCTAACAGAATCTTGGAAAGCAATTTTTAATGGAAATATAGTTGATTTACAATATTATTTAGATTAGGTGTATAGCATAGTAATTCAGTATTTTTGCAGATTATACTCCATTATAAGTTATTACAAGATAATTGTGCTAATTACCAGTGCTATACAATACATCCTTGTTGCTTATCTATTTTATACCTAGTCGTTTGTATCTATTAACCCCACACCCCTAATTTGTTCCTCCCTGCTTTCCTATCCCCACTGGTAACCACAAGTTTGTTTGCTATATCTGTGAGTCTATTTCTGTTTTGCATATGCATTCATATGTATTATGTTTTAGATTCTACACATAAATGATATCGTACACTATTTTTCTTTCTCTGCCTGACTTATTTCAGAAAGCATAATATCTTCTAGGACCATAGGGTCATCAACATTGCTGCAAATGGCTAAGTAATATTCCATTTTGTGTGTGTGTGTGTGTGTGTGTGTGTGTGTGTGTGTGTGTTTATCTCCCACAACTTCTTTATTCATTACTTTGTTGATGGGCACTAGGGTTGCTTCCATGTCTTGGCTAGTATAAATAGTGCTGCTATAAATTTTGGGGCACATGTAACTGCAAATTAGTGTTTTCTTTTTCTCCTGATATATATACTAAAGTGGGATTGCTGGATCATATGTTAACTCTATTCTTAGTTTTTTAAAGAACTTCCATACCGTTTTCCATAGTGGCTGCACCAATTTACATTCTCACCAACAGTGTACAAGTGTTCCCTTTTCTCCACATCCTCTCCAACACTTGTTATTTGTAGACTTTTTGATGATAGCCATTCTGACAGTTGTGAGGTGATATCTCATTGTTTTGATTTGCATTTCTCTAATAATTAGTGATGTTGAGCATCTTTTCATGGGCCTGTTGGCCATCTGTATGTCTTCTCTGAAGAAAAAGTCTGTTCAGGTCTTTGATCATTTTTTGATTGGTTATTTGGTTTTTTTGATATTGAGTTGTATGAGCTGTTTATTTTTTGATATTAATCCCTTGTTGATTGCATCATTTCTAAATATTTTCTCCCATTCTGCTGGTTGGCTTTTCATTTTGCCGATGGTTTTATTTGCTGTGGAAAAGCTTTTAAATTTAATTAGGCCCCATTTATTTATTGTTGATTTTATTTCTTTTGCCTTAGGAGACAAACCCCCCAAAATATTGCTACAATTTATGTCAAAGGGTATTCTGCCTATGTTCTCTTCTAGGAGTTTTATTGTTTCATGTCTTATATTTAGGTCTTAAACCATTTTGAGTTTATTTTTGAATATGGTGTGAGGAAATGTTCTAATCTCATTATTTTATGTGTAGCTGTCTAGTTTGGCCAGCACCACTTGTTGAAGAGATTTTCTTTTCTCCATTGTATATTCTTGCCTCTTCTGTCATAGATTAATTTACCACAGTTCTGTGGGTTTCTTTCTGGGCTCTCTATTCTGTTCCATTTATCTATGTGTCTGTTTTTGTGCCAGTACCATGCTGTTTTGAATACTTCAGTTTTGTTGTATTCTCTGAAGTCTGAGAGGGTAATTCCTCTGGCTTTGTTCTTTTTCTCAAGAGTGCTTTGGCAACTCAGGGTCTTCTGTGGTTCCATATAAATTTTAGGATTATTTGGTCTAGTCCTGTGAAAAATGTCATGAGTGTTTGATAGGGATTACATGAAATCTATAGATTGCTTTGGGTGGTATGGCCATTTTAACAATATTAATTCTTCAAAGCCACAAATGTGATACCTTTCCATTTCTTTGTATCATGTTCAATTTCCTTCATCAATGTTTTATAGCTTTCAGAGTATAGGTTTCTCATCTTCTTAAGTTTATTCCTAGGTATTTTATTCTTTTTGGTGTGATTTTTAAATGGGACTTTAAAAAACTTTCTCTTGTATCCTGCTACCTTGCTGCATTCATTTATTAGTTCTAGTAGTTTTTGTGTGAGACTTTAGGGTTCTCTATATAAAGTATCATGTCATCTGCAACTAATGACCATTTTACCTCTTTCCTTCCAATTTGGATAACTTTCATTTCTTTTTCTTGTCTCATTTCTGTGGCTAGGGCTTCCAGTACTATGGTAAATCAAAGCAGCAAGAGTGAACATCCCTATCTTGTTCCTGAATTTAGTGAGATGGCTTTCAATTTTTCACCATTGAGTATGACATTGGCCATAGGTTTGTCACAAATAGACTTTATTATGTTGAAATATTTTCCCTCTATACCCACTTTGATGAGAGTTTTTACCATGAATGGATGTTGAATTTTATCAAATGCTTTTTCTGCATATATTGAGATCATGTGATTTTTATCTTTCCTTTTGCTAATGTGATATACCACACTGGTTGATTTGCAAATGTTGAACCATCCTTTTGACCCTGGAATGAATCCAACGTGTATGATCGTGTTTATATATTGTTGGATTTGGCTTGCTAATATTGTGTTGAGGATTCTGCCATCTATATTCATCAAAAATATTTGGCCTGGGCTTCCCTGGTGGCGCAGTGGTTGAGAGTCCACCTGCCGATGCAGGGGACATGGGTTTGTGCCCCGGTCCGGGAAGATCCCACATGCTGTGGAGCGGCTAGGCCCATGATCCATGGCCGCTGAGCCTGTGCATCCAGAGCCTGTGCTCCGCAATGGGAGAGGCCACAACAGTGAGAGGCCCATGTACCGCAAAAAAAAAAAATATATATATATGTATATATAAAAATATATATATATATAAATATATATATATATATATATATATATATATATATATATATTTGGCCTGTAATTTTCTTTTTCGTACTGTCTTTGTCTGGTTTTGGTATCAGTGTAATGGTGGCCTTGTAGAATGAATTGGGGAGTGTTACCTACTCTTCCATTTTTTGGAATAGTTTGAGAAGGATAAGTATTAGTTCTTCTTCATATGTTTGGTAAAATTCCCCTGTGAAGCCATCTTGCCCTGGACTTTTATTTGTAGGGAATTTTTCAAGTTAAAGATTTTATTTCACTACTAGTGATTGGTCTGTTAAAGTTGTTTCTTCTGGACTCAGTCTTGGCAGGCTGTATGTTTCTAGAAATTTGTCCTTTCTTCGAGGTTGTCCAATTTGTTGGCATATAACTGTTCAGAGAATTCTCTTATAATTTCTTTATATCTCTGTGGTATCAGTTTTTATTTCTCCTGTTTCATTTCTTATTTTATTTCAGTCTTCTCTCTTTTTTTCTTGGTGAACCCAGCTAAATGTTTATCAATTTTGTTTATCTTTTCAGAAAAATAGCTCTTAGTTTAATTGATCTTTTCCATTGTTTTTTTTTTTGTTTTTTTTTTGCGGTACGCGGGCCTCTCACTGTTGTGGCCTCTCCCATTGCGGAGCACAGGCTCTGGACGCACAGGCTCAGCGGCCATGGGTCACGGGCCCAGCTGCTCCGCGGCATGTGGGATCTTCCCAGACCAGGGCACGAACCCGTATCCCCTGCATCGGCAGGCGGACTCAACCACTGCACCACCAGGGAAGCCCTCCATTGTTTTTTATCTCTATTTCCTCTCTGATCTTTATTATTTCTTTCCTTCTGCTGACTTTGATCTCTGTTTTTCTTTTTCTAATTCTTTTAGGTGGTAGGCTGTTTGAGATTTTTGTTTCCTGAGGAAGTCCTATATCGCTATAAACTTCCTTCTTAGAACTGACTTTGCAATATCCCATGTATTTTGAAAAGTTTTGTTTCCATTTTTATTTGTCTCAAGGTACTTTCTGATTTCCTTTTTGATTTCATTGTTGATCCATTTGCTTTTCAGTAGCATGTCATTTAGTCTTCACGTGTTTGTTCTTTTCCCATTTTTCTTTCTGTAGTTGATTTCTAGTTTCATACAGTTGTGTTCTGAAAAAAATGCTTGATGCAATTTCTATCCTCTTAAATTTGCTGAGGCTTGTTTTGTGGTCTAGTATGTGATCTATCCTGGAGAATGTTCTGTGTTCAATTGAAAGGAATGTGTATTCTGTTGTTTTTGGATGTACTGTCCCATAGATATCTACTAAGTTTAACTGGTCTAGTGTGTCCTTAAGACCACTCTTCCTTTATTGATTTTCTGTATGGATAATCTGTCCATTGATGTCAGTTAGGTGTTAAAGTCCCCTACTATTATTATATTATTGTCCCTTTCTTCCTTTAAGTGTTAGTATTTGATTTATATATTTAGGTGCTCCTTTTTTGGGTACAAATATGTTAACAAGTATAATATCCTCTTCTTGTTTGATCCCTTTATCATTATATAATACCCTTCTTTGTCTTTTGTTGTATCGTTTGTTGTGAAGTCTCTTTTGTCTGATATGAGTATTGTTACTCCCACTTTCTTGTTGTTTCCATTTGCATGAAATATCATTTTCCATCCCCTCACTTTTATTCTGTACGTGTCTTTTGCCCTAAAGTCTCCTGTAAGCAGCATATTGAGGGTCTTGGTTTTTACCCAATCAGCCACCCTATGTCTTTTGATCGAACACTGACATTTAAAGTAATTATTGATAGGTATGTACTTATGGCCACTTTATCACTTGTTTTCCAGTTGTTTCTGTAGTTTTTCTCTGTTCATTTTTTCTTTTTGTTTCTAGCATTGTGGTTTCATGAGGTTCTTTAGTAATTCCTTGGTTTCCTTGCTATTTGCTTTTTGTGTAGCTATTATAGGCTTTTGACTTGTGGTTTCCACGAGGATCACATATGTTGACAGTATCTACAGTAAGTCCCCTACAGATGAATGAGTTCTGTTCTGAGAGCACGTTCTTAAGTCCAATTTGTTTGTAAGTTCAACAACGTTAGCCTGGGTACCCAATAACACAATCAGCTATATGGTACTGTACTGTAATAGGTTTATAATATTTTTCACACAAATAATACATAAAAAGCAAACAAACACAAAAGTAAAGAAAATATTTTTAAGCTTACAGTACAGTACCTTGAAAAGTACAGTAGTACAGTACAACAGCTGGCATACAGGGGCTGGCATTGAGTGAACAGGCAAGAATAATTACTGACTGGAGGAGGGAGAGGAGGTGGGAGATGGTAGAGCTGAAGGATCATCAGCAATGAGAGATGGAGGGCAAGCTGCAATTTTACACACACCTGACATTGATGACAAAAGTTCTGGTTCCTTGCTGGATTCAATTCTATCTACCCTCTTGAACAAAAGACCCAGTGATTTCTGGGGGGTAGTAGCTCTTTTTTTCTCATCATAGATGACACAGTAGCACTGGATTGCATTCTGAACGGCTGCTGCAACTTTCATGTACTAAGTTCGGGTCCTGTGCCTCAAAAACTAACAGTGCCTCCTCAAATAAAGAAAATCCCCTTACCAAATTTCCTGCATTGTGAATCTCTTTGGTTCTTCAGTTACTTCTTCTTCCTCTTTTCTCTCTTCATCCTTTCTCTGGGCTTTCAATTCTATTGTTATCAATTGGTGCTTCTTAGCAGTACCTGCTACATCACCACTGCTTTTATACTTGCTTCCAGACAGCCTGGGCTTGAAATAAAGACACTGTACTACTATACTCTATACCGTACTGTAAAGTACACAAAAGCACAACCACTTTTAGAAGACGCATACATGTAACAATGTATGCCAGACACATGAATTAATTTATGTGATTGGACATGTGAATGCATATTTGCATCTTTGAATGTTCTCAACTTGAAGGTTCATATGTAGGGGACTTACTGTACTTGTTTTAAACTGATAGTCATTTAATTTCAAACACATTTTAAAATATCTACATTTTTTACTCCCTTCTCTTTTGTGGGTTTTTTATGCTATATTTTACATCTTTGTGCTTGTTCCTTAACTGTTTATTGTTCCGTGTCCTAGTATGTGACCTATCCTAGAGAATGTCCCATGCGCTCTTGAAAAGAATGTGTATTGTTTTTTGAATGACTGAATCATACACCCTTATTATGAGCAGGAATTACAACTTAGGTAACCAGTGTTTATATATGTTTTAAATATATAACTATTTTCACCTGTAACACAATTAAACCTAAAGAAATTTTATCTTGGAATAAATTTTATAGGACTTAGAGAAAGAACGTTAAATGCATCTATATTGGTTTGACTAAAATAAGGCACATTACAGTTTCTGAAATGTTGTTAATTTTATTTCTCAATCTAAGCTATAATTTCCCCAGAGTAAAAAAATATATTAAAAAAAGTTACCCTAAAAAGAAAATTTTCAGAAAGAGCTAACCTTAAATCAAAGTAAATTTTAAATACTAAAATAAGACATGATAATACAACTTACTTAATTGGAAAGATAATGTAAGATGTACTTTACCTCACCAATTCCGAAGTCCCATGATTGCTTAGAACACAATTCTTCCAAAGGGATATTACCTCTAAGGGTTTTAAATAAGACAGTATTAGAGTGTGTTTTATTCCCTCTGAAAATTATTGTTCTAAATTATGATTCCCAAAGTTGGTTAAAGATCAGAATTATAAGAGAAGTTTTTTAAAAGATAAGGATTCATAAGCTCTATCTTAAGGAGCCTATTTATTTTGTGTAGGTCAAACTTGATATTTTGTATTTTAAAATCACCCCTTGGGCTTCCCTGGTGGCGCAGTGGTTAAGAATCCACCTGCCAATGCAGGGGACAGGAGTTCAATCCCTGGTCTGGGAAGATCCCACATGCCACAGAGCAGCTAAACCCATGCGCCACAACTACTAAGCTTGCACTTTAGAGCCCACAAGCCACAATTACTGAAGCCCTCATGCCTAGAGCCCATGCTCTGCAACAAGAGAAGCCACCACAATGAGAAGCCTGCGCACTGCAACGAAGAGAAGCCCCTGCTCACCGCAACTAGAGAAAGCCCACGTGCAGCAATGAAGACCCAATGCAGCCAAAAATAAATAATAAATAAATTTATTAGGAAAAAAAAAACCCTCAAGTGATGAGGATCTTCACACAGGTTTGGAAGCCATGTTCTAAATCACTTTCATAAAATATGTTTTAAAATTCAAGTTTTAACATCCTGTTTTTCATTCATAAGTTTCTGAATATTTGGAGGTTTGACAACAAAGAACCTAAGTTGTTGATTTTATTAAATGTGGTGAATCTATTTTTTAATTAATTTGTTGTGCCAATGCCATAAAAATGGCATCTAATAATTCTTTGTATTATAGATATTTTACATATTTCCATAAGAAAGTACTTCCAAAATAAAAATCTATTCTAATTCATGATTTTCAATTACGAAGATTTGATTAAATCATAATTATTACTGAGAAAGTTAGGTATATTCTGAAACGACAAGTTTTCTTTAATTTCCTATAATGTCAGTCCCATACATTGTTGATATGCTTGTTTATGCCATTAACATTTGAATTCTATTACTCCCTTGTTCTGATTCTATATTAACCAAGCAACCTTCCCATGGCAAGCTGTCAAAAGGTAGAAAATATTCAGTACGAAAATTATGCCAGTAAGCATTCCTATATATGTCACCTATTTCTTATTGTAAATTAATAAATTGACATTCTGGTGGGTAAATAAATTTCCTGAACACATAAGTCAGTTTTCTCAAATCTAATTAACACTATGATTCAGATAAGAAAATATTTTTGCACTGGTGAATATGAGGACCAAACTCTCAACTAGGGTGATATTACCAAGGTCTGACAATTGATTTTTGAGGCCAGTCTGCCCACCCTCAGACAGCATTATGCCTAACCTCACTTTGTATCAGTTTAATCCTTAAACATGCATTATATTAGATCCCAATTTGCATTCCCCAAATTTACCTAAAAACTTACATATGGTTCACTGAATATTTCTGATTTTTTTTCTGGGATGTCTTCTCTTGGTAATCACTTTCAAATTTTCCTTTAAAAATAAAAGTATGCATTGAAATAAAACTTTAGCATAGACGATTTCTATTTTTTAATTTGAAGCTTATTAGCATGACCCATATAGAGGGATGCCACTGGTCCACAATGTCATATAATAGAATGTCATTCTATTTTTAATTTCATGTTCCTCCAAACACACACACACACACACACACACACACACACACACGGATATTCATTAAAACTGAAAACAAACAAACAAAAAGCCCCAATAGATTATTACACTTTCCATCTATAACACCCACCTTTTTTTTCAGAGCTGGCTGGGTAACAATCCTTCTCAAAAGATGTACTAAAATTATTTCTTTCATTATTGTTGTACTCTTTCTGACAATTCTTGTTTGGTCGACACTTTTCTGGAAAACTTGATTTATTAAAAGTAGAATTACTAGAAGTCAACTCGGGATCTGTAAAAATACTTCTAATGCATCTATCAGTGAAATGGTTTTTATCAGAACTAATGACTGCACTGTCATAACGACACTTGTCAAAGGTTTTCTTTATCTTCTGTTGATCTATGTTTAATAAGTTGATCATATTTTCACTAATAAAAGAGTCACAGTTATCTGATAGAAGGTTTGGGGTTGGCTGGTTCATATTTTCATTAGAAAACTTTTTTCTATTTTCTCCCCAAATATGTTGTAATGAATTTTTTTCAGTAATGAAATCTGACTGTCTTCTTTCATCCATGCTTCCACAATATTCACCTACAACTATAGCAGGTCTCCTAGTAAGGAAATTTCTATTTTCTGGACTTCAGGATAAATAAAAACATATTTAGCAAGAAAAGCATAGAGCATTCTCATTTAGAAACATGTGAAGTTAAATCTTACAGAACATATTGAGTAGCTGCTAACATTTAAATGGACCATGTTTACATTTTTAAAATTTAAATAAATATCTTTTGAAATTTAAATAAGTATCTTAGTGAGTATAAAAATAATCTACACTTAGTTTAGTACTGCAACATGAAAAACTAGTATGTGGTTCAATTTACTGTTTTATTAACAAAACAAAATATTTATTAACAAAAACAAAACATCTAGAGAATTACCTAGGCAAACACTGTACATAAATGCCACTCCATTTAACCAGAGAAAGACACTTTGAAGACTGTTCAGAGAAAATAATTACCCTTAGTATTAAAATGTCAAATAAAATTGTTATGAGAACATTAAATCAGATATTTCTCAACCTAACAAGGAACTCAAACTAACAAACTATCTCTGAAGTTCCCAAGGAAGAGCAATATAACTACAAATGCATACGTAAGTAATAAAGCCAAGAGATAAGATGGATTAGATGAAAATGTTAGACCAGATAGCTTGCAAATTCCCTTCTAATGTATAATTATTATAAATTATTATAAATCATAATTCTAAGTTATGTCCAACTTGTATTAAAGAATCAAAGTTATCATGGAAAGTAATTAGAAATCAAGGTATTATGAATTTTGTTGCCTTTGACTATCTACAAATTTACTTGGGGTTGGTTTTGTTCCAGAGATTGGAGGTACCAAAGAAATTTAGAAAAAACACAGACTGCTGAAACTCTGATTGAGTTCCAATTTTATTTATAATTAATTTATTAAATATTTAATGAGCAAGTACACCTACTCTGTTCTAGGCAGTGCGCCATGTGTTGGGGACAGAGAGATAAAATATTTCATTTTGGTATTAAGGAGAGAGAGACGTTTTGTCCATGAATGCACACAGATCATGATCCTACATTATTTCTCAATATGGGTCTTATTGGTATTTTGGGCAGAAAAATGCTACTCTGTTATTACCAAAAGGCATAACCTATAGTATGCAATAATATACACCATTAACAGCAGAGAAATTTCTATTACTCTAAATAAGAAAATAAATTTAAAAACACTTAGTAAGTTAGAAAGCATACTACAAAATGTAAATCATCATTTTAAAAGGGTATCTTAAGCATTCAGACTCAGGATAATCACTAACTCAAAAGATGTGGGCAATACAGAAGTGTAGAGTGCACAGTCATTGCTCACAAGAAATAGCCTAGAAGAGGCAAGAAAAAATTAGAAAGTGAAAAGTGCTATCCTACAGTAAATTGTCACTATAGTACATAGAAATTCTTTTGACTGAGAAAAATCAGGCAGGTGGCATTTGAGTTGGGGACTAAATGTTGGGAAGAATTGTTACTTGTACAAATGAGAGACATGATGCTAAAAATTTTAAAGTCTTATTAAGATAAATCCATCCAGTTTAACAATTTAATTTTTCCTATAGATAAATATAAAATTCATGAAAATTATGTACAAAAATAGGGATAAATTTATTATCTAAATAAAGAGTATTCAACAGAAATTTAATGTATGCCTACTATGTGGTAAGGAGACAATACAGCTTATATTCTAGTGAACAAATATATTAAACAAATAAGATAATTAGCCATTAATAAGTGCAATAAAAGAAATAAAGAATTAAACAAATAAAGATAATTATAGTGCCTTTACAAGTGCTACAAAATCACGTGATGGAATAACATGTTGGAGGTCATGTTTCAGATAGTTTGGTCAGGAAAGTCCCTAATAAGGAAGTGATAAATAAGCTAAAAGTACAGAATGATTAGACATGTGAAGAAAGGAGTAAGCACACCCTGGGGAATGGAATAATAACAAATGCAAGGTCTGCAGCATGTTTGGGAAATGAAAAGAGGAGGAATAAAGCTAGATTAGAATCACTAAAAGAAAACTTATGACTTAAGGCTTAAAAGGTACAAAAGGGCCAAAAATCATGCAGAGCTTTATTTCTGAAAAGACCAATAAAAAAACACTGAAAGGGAAGAGATATGGGAACATATGTATATGTATAACTGATTCACTTTGTTATAAAGCAGAAACTAACACACCATTGTAAAGCAATTATACCCCAATAAAGATGTTAAAAAAAAAAAGAAAAAACACTGAAAGGTTCCAAGTACAAAAGTAAAATCGACTGCCTTCTGCCTTGGAAAATATCAGTCTGATTGCTGGGTGCATATGAATTTCAGGTCTTCTGACTACCCAAATGAAGTAAAAAGAACCAGATTTATCCTCCCAACTGACCAAATTAAAAAACTAGACAAAATACATGAGACAATAATTTTCAGACATGGGCCATCAGGTAGAACAGGATAATGATCCCTGAAAGAGAGAAAACAAATCAAATGAACCCTGTAACTGCTCCTAGCTTACTACCTTGAGAGTGTATCCAAGCCACAGAATACTTGAATACTTGGAGGGGAAACCTAGTCAGAGCCCACAGATTACCCTTCTTGAGGAAATAGGGCTGGGGGTTCAGGAAGACTACAGAAAATAGAGTTCACAGGGCAGAGTACCATGAGGAGTGTGTTTCAAAAAAAGGAAGCTCCAGAGATCTACAGAGAGTTCTCAAATCTTTAACCAAGTACTGACCAGTACATACATATGAAGCAATTAGTCAAGGCTGGGAAAAGAACCACCCAACATGAGAAGATGGAACAATTCCAGGAACTCACACAAAGATGGGAAAATTTTGTGTTCTCATCAACCAGAGTGGAAAACCTTGTAATTCAAAGGAAATTGGAGAGGACTCAGAAGAGTATAGCCTCAGCAGAGGGCAAATTAACCACAGACTGAAGGTGTATCTGGTCCTGCTTAACAAAGTTTAAAGCAACCCTCAATAAAATCATACTACTTCCAAGTAACTGAACTGTATCCCAGAACTAAGCTTAAGATGATCTATAGGATTACAAGATTTCCAGAAACCAAAAAGATAATTCACAATGTATAGAATCTAAACAAAATTCACAAGAATTCAAAGAAGCAGAAAGTTACAATCTGTAATGAGGAGGAAAATCAGTTATTAGAAATAGACTAAGAAATGACACAAAATGATATAATTTATAGACAAAGACATTAAGAGAGTTATCCTATGTTCCCTATATTCAAGAAGCTAAAGGAAAGATTGAGCATATTGAATAGATACAAGGAAAATAAAGAGTTAAATCAAATTTCTAGAGATGAAAAATACACTGAATAAATTTACCAGTATTAGATACCAAAGAAGATACAATTAGTGAATTTGGAGATCTAACAATATATATAAAATGAAAGGAGAGGAAAAAAATGGAAAATGAATAGAGCATCAGCAAACTGTTACAAAACTTCAGTTGGACTACTTTACATATTATTTGGGATCCCAAAGAAGAGAGGAGAGGAATCAGAAAAAATATTTGAAAAATTAATGACTGAATTTTTTCCAAATTTTGTAAAAACAATAAGTCCACAGATCCAAGAAGCTCAACACATCCCAAACACAAGAAATAGGAAACAAACATCCTAATCCTAATGGAGAGAAATCCACAGTAGAAAATCTGTGGTAGAGAATCCATCATGAAAAATCTTAAAAACAGAGAAAATTGTATATTATATATACACAGATATTAAGATAAGAATGACAGCAAACTTCTAGTTGGAAACAATGGTACTCAAAGACATTTTTCAAAAAGAAGAGAACAATAGAGACTTAAAAATATACGAGATGAATTAATCACCAGCAGACCCACACTATAAAAAATGTTAAAGAAAGTCTTTTAAACAGAAGGAAAATGTCACCAGATGTAAATCTAGAGCTGCACAAAATAATGAAGACCACCAAAAATGATAAATTTGAACTGAATATAAAAAATTGTTTTCTTATTTTTTAACTCTCTCTAAAACAAAAAGAACAATAATGGATTTATAACATATATATAAGTAAAATGTATGAATACAACAACACAAAGGCTAAAGGAAAGAAACAGAAGCATACCATTATAAGTCTCATATTATATTTGAATTGGCATAATATAACTTGAAGACAGTCCATGATAAATTAAATATATACTATAAAATCTAAAGCAATCACTGAAAAACAAAAAACAGAGTTATATCTAATAAGCCAACAAAAGGGATAAATTAAGTCATACAAAATACTCAAAAGGCAGAAAAAGAGGGAAGGGGAACAAAATTATATGGGACAAATAAAAAACAAATAGCAAGAGAACAGACTTAAACCCAACCATATCAATTGTCACATTAAATGTAAATGATATTCTTAACAGTAATACATTTCAATAAATTTGAAAGGATTCAAATCACATAAAGCATCTTCCTTGTCCACAATATAATTAATTTAGAAAGATAACAGAAAAGCCTTGAGGTTTCTAGGAACCAAACAACAAACTTCTAAATAATTAATGGATTGTAAATGAAATCAAAAGGAAAATTATAATTTTTTTAACTGAATGAAAATTAAAACAAAACATATCAAACTTGTAGGATATAGCAAAAGCAGTGGTTAATGGGAAACTGATAGCACTAAACACACACACACACACACACACACACACACACACACAGAAAAGAAAAAATGGTCTCAAATCAATGACCTCAGCTTTCACCTTAAGAAACCAGAAAAAAAAGAGCAAATTAAATCCAAATTAAATAGACAAATGGAAATAAAAGCAGAATTCAATGAAATGAATACTAGAAAAATAAGAAATATGTGAAATTGAAAGTTAATTCGTTTAGAAGATAAGTAAACTTGGTAAGTCCCTAATCAGAATAATCAGGAGAAAAAAAGGAGAAGATGTTATCAATGAGAGAAAAGACATCACTACAGATGTTAAAAGATGTTAAATGCATTGTAAGGGGATATTATGAATAACTTGAAGTCAATAAATTCTACAACAGATTAAATGAATACTTTTTTCATTCAATACAAATTATCAAATCTCACTAAAAATAATCTGACTAGCCTGTATCTAGTAAGAAATGAAATTTATAGTAAAAAATAAACATTCCCACAAAAAGAACTCCTCAGTGATGAACTCTGCCAGACATTTAAGGAGTAAATTATACCAAAGCTACACAAACTTTCAGAAAATTACATAGGAGGGGTTACTTCCCAACTCATTCTATGACATTGGCATTAGGCTGATATCAAAATCAGACCAAGATATTAAAATAAAAAGAAACCTAGAAAACAATATCTTTCAAAAATTCCTAACAAAATTTTAGCAAATCAAATCCAAGAATGCATAACCAGGATAGCATGCTGTGACCAAGTGGGGTTTATCTCAGGAACACAAGACTGATTTAACATTAAAAAAATTAATCTATGAGGAGCAGGACCTCTGGAATTGATAGAGAAACTTGGCAAATTCTTCCCCACTCTAAGCAACAACAGAACCAAATAACATTTGCAAAAAAAACTATTTCAGAATCTGGGGAGTGACCAAAGGTATACAATAAACTGAGAAGGAGGTAAAACTACTAAACCTTAGTAGGAAAAGTGGGAGTCTGTGGAGTTTTAGCCTTGGGCTGCTTCCCTCCATCCCCAGCTCCATGGCTGGTAGCACTACCAAGGCTAGGCAGTTTGGAGGTGGGTATGGGGGAGCCCCATGACCAGGGAATTTGTCAAAATCGATCATTATCTTGGTGGCAGACCATCGGGATAGGCTAACATTGCAGCTGCCTAAGGCTATAATACTTGGAGAAAGCAAAAAACGATCAAGAAATTTCATGGAGAGATCTAGAAAACAAATACGTTTTCATAAATTCTCAGCCATCACTGGTTGTCTGGAAAGCTGCAAACATGTATAAGGCTGTGAGCACACACAGGAGAGAGCAATCAGAAAAAATATGTAAAAAATATTTGAAAAATTAATGACTGAATTTTTTCCAAATTTTGTAAAAACAATAAGAAGTCCACAGATCCAAGATGCTCAGCACAGTCCAAATACAAGAAATAGAAAACAAACATCCTAACCCTAATGGAGAGAAAGCCACCATAAAAAATCTGTGGTAGAGAATCCACGATAAAAGAATCTTAAAAACAGAAAATTATATATTATATATACACAGATATTAAGATAAGAATGACAGCAAACTTCTAGTTGGAAACAATGCCACTCAAAGACATTTTTCAAAATGTCTTTGAAAAATAACACTCATCCTGGCTGAATGTGAGGTATCCACTCATACCTGGCTGAATGTAAGGTCTTATGCCCAGGAGGAAGTCTTATTAGCTCAAGGTGTTTAAACACAACCTTCAACTAATCATTGGTTGACCTCTAAGCACTGCTTTACAGATTTAATGTCAAATATTTAAATGAAAAATATTTAAATGTCAAAATATTTAAATGTCAAAAATTTAAATGAAAAATATCAAATCAATAAGTTAAGCTTACACCTTAAGAAACTAGAAAAAAAAGGAGGCCAAACTAAATCCAAAGTAAGTAGAAAAATAAAATGATAAACATTAGGGCAGAAATGGAATAGAAAAAAAAATAGAGAAAATTGATGAAACTCAAAACTTAGCAAATAAAATTAGCAAATCTTTAGTTATACTGACCAAGAAAAAAAGTAGAAAAGACACAGATCTGGAATTAAACAGGTTAAACAAGGATATCAACACTTACCTTATAGAAATTAAAAGGATTTCAAGGGAATACTATGAACAACTTTATGCAAACAAATTATACAACTTAGATGAAATGGATGAATTCCTATAAAAACACACATTAACACAAAGTACTCAAGAAGAAATTTTAAAATCTGATTAGACCTATAACAACTAAAAATAAAAAGAATTATTAGTTAAATGTCTTTCCACTAAGAAAAGGCCAGGTGCAAAAATACTTAAAGAAGAAATAACCAGTCCTCCACAAATTCTTCCATTAAATAGAGGAGGAAATGCTTTCCAACTTGTTCTATGAAGCCAGAAGTATTACTCTGTTACCAAAGGCAGACAAAGACATCAAAGGAAAAGAAAAATTCAGACCAATATTTCTCATGAATATAGATGTAAAAATCATTAAAAAATTAGCAAAATAAATCCAGCATTTTATGAAATGGGTTCTGTAACATAATTAAGCAGCCTTTATCGCAGGAAGGCAAGGTGGTTTAACATTTGAAAATAAGGTAATATATATATATATTAATAAAGAAAAAAAACTACATGATAATCTCAAGGGACACAGAATGAGCATTTGGCAAAAATCCATGATAAAAACTTTCAATAAACTAGGAATAGAGGGCAACCTGACAAAGGGCACCTACAAAAAACCTAAAGCTAATATCATTCTTAATAGTGAAAGGTTAAATGCTTTTCCCTAAGACTCAGAACAATGTAAACATGCTCACTCTTGCCACTGCTATTCAGCACTGTATTAGAGGTTCAAGTCACAGCAGTCAGGCAACAAAAAGAAGCAAAAGGCATTCAGATTGAAAGGGGAAAGGTAAAAATATCTATATTTATAGACAGCATAATCCAATATGGTGAAAATCCTAAAGAACTCATAAAACTACTAGTAGAGCTAATAATACAGCAAGGTCAAAGGATACAATTTCAATATACAAAATTGTATAACTATATACTAGCAATGAATAATCCAAAAATAATATTAACAAAATAATTGCAAAGATATTGGCCTGTAATTTTCTTTTCTGGTAGTGTCTTTGTCTGGTTTTGGTATCAGAGTGATGGTGATGGCTTCATAGAATGTCTTTGGGAGTGTTCCTTCCTCTTCAATCTTTTGGAAGAGTTTGAGAAGGATCAGTACAAGTTCTTTGTATGTTTGGTAGAATTCACCTGTGAAGCCATCTGGCCCTGGACTTACGTTTGTAGGGAGTTGTTTCTTGTTTTTGTATTTTTTAAAAATGTTTTTTTTTATTTTTATTTTTTGCGTTACGCAGGCCTCTCACTGTTGTGTCCTCTCCTGTTGCAGAGCACAGGCTCCGGACGCGCAGGCTCAGGGGCCATGGCTCACGGGCCCAGCCGCTCCGCGGCACGTGGGATCTTCCCGGACCGGGGCACGAACCTGCGTCCCCTGCATCGGCAGGCGGACTCTCAACCACTGCGCCACCAGGGAAGCCCCTGTTTTTGTATTTTTAATTACAGATTCTATTTCATTTCTAGTGATTGGTCTGTTCAAGTTATCATTTTCTTCTTGACTCAGTCTTGACAAGCTGTATGTTTCTAGAAAGTTGTCCATTTCTTCTAGGTTGTCAAATTTGTTGGCATATAATTGTTCATAGTAATCTCTTATGGATTTTTGTATTTCTGTGGTATCAGTTATGATTTCTCCTTTCATTTCTTATTTTCATTATTTGGGTTTTCTCTCTTTTCTTCGTGAGCCTGGCCAGAGGTTTGTCAATTTTGTTTACCCTTTCAAAGAAGCAACTCTTGGTTATACTGATTTTTTTCTACTGTTTTTAATCTCTATTTTATTTATTTCCTCTCTGATTTTTATTATCTGCTTTCTTCTGCTAACTTTAGGTTTTGTTTGTTCTTCTTTTTCTAATTCTTTTAGGTGGTGGGTTAGGTTGTTTATTTGATATTTGTCTTGTTTCTTAAAGAAGACCTGTACTGCTATGAACTTTCCTTTAAGAACTGCTTTTACTGCATCCCATATATTTTGTTTGGTTGTGTTTGCATTGTCATTTGCCTCAAGGCATTTTAAAATTTCTTCCTTGATTTCATCATTGATCCATTGGTTTTTCAGTAAAAAGAAAATTACAGGCCAATATCTTTGATGACTATAGATGCAAAAATTTTCAACAGAATATTAGCAAACCAAATCCAACACATAAAAAAGATCATACACCATGACCTAGTTGGATTCATCCCAGGGTCACAAGGATGGTTCAACATATGCAAATTAATCAATGTGATACACCACATCAACCAAAGAAAAGATAAAAACCACATGATCATCTCAATAGATTCAGAAAAAGCATCTGATAAAATTCAACATCCATTAATGATAAAAACCCTTATAAAAGTGGGTATAGAGGGAACATATCTCAACATAATAAAAGCTTTTTATGACAAACCCACAGCCAATATAATACTCAATGGTGAAAAGCTGAAAGCCTTCCCGCTAAAATGTGGAACAAGACAAGGATGCCCACGCTCATCACTTCTCTTCAACATAGTATTGGAAGTCCTAGCCACAGCAATCAGAAAAGAAAAAGAAATAAGAGGTATTCACATTGGTAGGGAAGAGGTAAAATTGTCATTATATGCAGATGACATGATATTATATATAGAAAACCCTAAAGACTCCATACAAAAACTACTAGAATTGATAAATTCAGCAAGGTAGCAGGATACAAGATTAACACACAGAAATCAATTGAGTTTCTTTATACTAACAATGAAATATCAGAAAGGGAATGTAAAAAAATGAATACCTTTTAAAATCACATAAAAAACACACAAAACTTAGGAATCAACCTCACCAAGGAGGTGAAAGACATATGTTGAGAACTACAAAACATTAATAAAGGAAATCTTAAAAATAATGCAAAGAAATGGAAAGATATCCCATGTTCTTGGAATGAAGAATTAATACTGTTAAAATGGCCACACTACTCAAAGCAATCTACAGATTTAAGGTGATCTCTATCAAATTACCCATGACATTTCTCACAGAACTAGAACAAATAATCCTAAAATTTATATGGAACCATGGGAGACCCAGAATTGCCAAAACAATCCTGAGGAAAAAGAACAGAGCAGGAGACATGACCCTCCCAGACTTCAGACAATACTACAAAGCTACAGTAATCAAAACAGTGTGGTATTGGCACAAAAACAGACATATGGATCAATGGAACAGAACAGAGAGCCCAGAAATAAACCCACACGCTTATGGACAATTAATCTTTGACAATGGAGGCAAGAATGCACAATAAAAGACAGTCTCTTCAGCAAGTAGTATTGGGAAATTTGGAGAGCCACATGTAAATAAATGAAGTTAGAACACACCCTCACACCATACACAAAAATAAACTCAAAAATGGCTTAAAGACTTAAATATAAGACAAGACACCATAAAACTCCTAGCAGAGAACATAGTTATAACATTCTCTGACATAAATTGTACCAGTGTTTTCTTAGGTCAGTCTCCCAAGGCAATAGAAATAAAAGCAAAAATAAACAAATGGGACCTAATCAAACTTGTAAGCTTTTGCACAGCAAAGGAAACCATAAGCAAAATGAAAAGACAAACTATGGATTAGGAGAAAATATTTGCAAATAATACAACTGACAAGGGCTTAATTTCCAAAATATACAAGCAGCTTCTACAATTCAGTAACAACAAAAAAATAACCCAATCAAAAAATGGGCAGAAGACCTAAATAGACAATTCTCCAAAGAAGACATACATATGGCCAATAGGCACACGAAAATATGCTCAACATTGCTAATTCTTAGTGAAATGCAAATCAAAACTACAATGAAGTATAACCTCACACCATTCAGAATGGCCATCATTAAAAAGGCTACAAATAAATGCTGGTGAGGTTGTGGATAAAAGGGAACCCTCCTACGCTCTTGGTAGGAATGTAATTTGGTACAGCCACTCTGGAAAACAGTACGGAGGTTCCTCAAAAAACCTAAAAATAGAGTTGCCATATGATCTAGCAATCCCACTTCCTGGCATATACCCAGAAAAAAATATAATTCAAAAAGATACCTGCACCCCTATATTCATAGCAGCACTACTTACAATAGCCAAGACATGGAAACAACCTAAATGTCCACTGATGGATGAATGGATTAAGATATATATGTAATGGAATATCAGTCAGCCATAAAAAAGAATAAAATAATGCCACTTGCAACAACATGGATGGACCTAGAGATTATCACACTAAGTGAAGTAAGTCAGAAAGAGAGAGACATACCATATGATATCACTTATATGTGGAATCTAAAATATGACACAAATGAACATATCTATGAAACAGAAACAGACTCACAGACATAGAGAACAGACTTGTGGTTGCCAAGGGGCTGCTGGGGGGGAGGGAAGGATTGGGAGTTTGGGATTAGTAGATGCAAACTATTATATATAGGATGGATAAACAACAAGGTCCTACTGTACAGAACAGGGAACTATATTCAATATGCTGTGATAAACCATAATGGAAAAGAATATGGAAAAGAATATATATATATGTGTGTATATATATACACATATATATGTATGTGTGTGTATAACTGAGTCACTTTGCTGTACAGCAGAAATTAACACAGTATAAATCAACTATACTTCAATAAAACTTAAAAAAAGAAAATAATTCCCATCACAACATAAAATGAATTAAATATGTAGCAATAAATTTAACAATATAACCATGAGGCTTATACATTGAAAACTACTGTAAATTACTGAGAAAAATTAAAGATTAAATAAAATAGAATATTATTCAGCCATAAAAAGAAAATCCTGGGCCTCCCTGGTGGCGCAGTGGTGGAGAGTCCACCTGCTGATGCAGGGGACACAGGTTTGTGCCCCGGTCCGGGAAGATCCCATATGCCATGGAGCAGCTGGGCCCGTGAGCCATGGCCGCGGAGCCTGTGCGTCCGGAGCCTGTGCTCCGCAACAGGAGAGGCCACAACAGTGAGAGGCCCGCATACCGCACAATAAAAAAAAAAAAGAAAATCCTTCTATTTGTGACAACATGAAAGAACATGGAGGATATTTTGCTAAGTGAAAAGTCAGACACAGAAAGATAAATACTGTATATCTTACTTATACGTAGACTCTAAAAAGCCAAACTCAAAAATGCAGAGAGTAGAATGGTGGTTGCCAGGGGCTGGGAAGTGGGAAAAATGGGAAATATTGGTCAAAGGATACAAATTTCTAGTTATAAGATGAATAAGTTCTGGGGATCTAGTGTACAGCATGGTGACTATAGTTCTTAATACTATATTTACACTGGAAATTTGTTAACAGAGTAGATCTTAAGTGGTCTTACCACACATACAATAATGGTAACTATGTGAGGTGATGGATGTGTTAATTAGCTTGATTGTGGTAATCATTTCAAAATGTGTATGTATATTAAATCATCACAGTGAACACTTTAAATATATATAATTTTTATTTGTCAGTTATGTCATTAAAGCTGGAGAGAAAGAAAATCACACTTCAAACACACTGGAAGGCTCTCTCATGTCCCTCCAAGTCCATACCTCTCAAAAGTAACCACCATTCTGATTACTGTTGCTATACATTATTTTAGCCTGTCTTTGAGCTTCATTTAAATTGAATTATACAATGGTTCTCTTTTTGTGTTGAGATTTATTCATGTTCTTGCTTGCTATTACATATATTAGCAGTCCATTCTTTTTCTTTTCCATGTACTATTCCATTACATGAATATTATATAATATTCTATTCTTAATGGACATCTGGGTTAGTTGAAGTTTGGGGCTATTAAGAATAAAGCTCCTATGACATACAGAAAAATCGATTAGGAGAAACATTTCATGCTCATGGATTGGAAGAATCACTTTGTTAAAATTGTTAAATTTGATTGTTAAAATGTTAAAATTTCTCCCAAATTGATCTATAGATTCAACACAATCCCTATAAAAATCCAATTAAACTTTTTTTTTCCCCAGAAACTGACCGGGTGATCCTAAAACTTATATGAAAATGCAAAGGGCTAAGACAACCTAAAACACTTTTGAAAAAGAAGAACAAATTGGAGGACTAATACAAGTCCCAATTTCAAAACTTATACTAAAGCTTTAGTATACGGTGTGACAAACAAAGATAGACATGATTGATAAATAAAACAGAATTGAGATTACAGGGAAAACAAAACATATTTTTGGTCAATTAATTTTCAACAAAAGTCTCAAAGCACTCAGTGGGGAGAAGTTATTCTTCTCTTTCCACAAAAGCAAATGGTGAAATTAAATCCTTACCTCACACCATACATAAAAATTAACTCAAAAATATTAGATTGAGGGGCTTCCCTGGTGGCACACTGGTTGAGAGTCTGCCTGCCAATGCAGGGGACGCGGGTTCATGTCCCGGTCCGGGAGGATTCCACATGCCATGGAGTGGCTGGGCCCGTGAGCCACGGCCGCTGAGCCTGTGCGTCCGGAGCCTGTGCTCCGCAACGGGAGAGGCCTGTGTACCGAAAAAAAAAAAAAAAAAAAAAAATTAGATTAAGGGCTTACCTGGTGGCGCAGTTGTTAAGAATCCGCATGCCAATGCAGGGGACATGGATTCAAGCCCTGGTCCAGGAAGATCCCCATATGCCACGGAGCAACTAAGCCCATGCGCCACAACTACTGAGCCTGTGCTCTAGAGCTCACAAGCCACGACTACTGAACCCATGTGCCACAGCTACTGAAGCCTGTGTGCCTAGAGCCTGTGCTCCACAACAAGAGAAGCCACCACAATGAGAAGCCTGTGCACCTCAACAAAGAGTAGCCCCCGCTCGCCGCAACTAGAGAAAGCTCGCACACAGCAATGAAGACCCAAAACAGCTAAAAATAAATAAATAAATAAAATAAATTTAAAGATAAAATAAAATAAAAAATATTAGATTGAAAACTACAAGACAGAAGAAAACATAAGAGACAATCTTCCTGGCCTTGTCTTAGGCAAAGATTTGTTAACTTTGACACCATATGCATGATTCATAAATTAAAAAATTAATAAATGTGATTTCATCAAAATTAAAACCTTTGTAAAAAAGTTTGGTGTCAAAAAGACACCATTAAGAAAACGAAAAGGGTAAGCATTTCACCAAAGATACATAAATGACTAGGAAGCACATGAAAAGATGCTAACATCATTAGTCATTAGGGAAATGCAAAATTAAAACCCCAATGAGACACCATTACATGTTGACTAGAATGGTGTAAATTTAAAAAAACTGATTGTACCAAGTGTTGTCAAGTATGTGTTGCAAATGGAACTCTCACTTATTGCTCATGGGAATGTAAAAATGACACAAATCACATACACCTACCATATGACCCAGCTATTCCACTTGTAGATATTTACCCAAAATAAATGAAAGCGTATGTCCAAACGAAGATTTCAGTATCAATGTTCATAGTAGCTTTATTTGGAATAGCCAAAACTGGGAGAAAAACATCCAAATGTCCATCAACAGATGAATAAATTGTGCTATGTCCATACAATGGAATAGTACTCAGCAATAAAAAGAAACAGACATTGATATATACAATAAACAATATAGATGAATCTCAGAATAATTATGCTGAGTGAAAAAAGCTAAACAAAAAAAAGGGAGAACATATTGTATGATGCCACTTAAAGACTAATCAATAGTGACAGAAAGCAGATCAGCAGTTGTCTTGGGATGGGAGTAAGGGATGTGAAGTGACCAGAAGAAGCGATTACAAAGGTGCCCAAGAAACTACTGGAGATGATAAATAAGTTCATTATTTTTAACACAGGTCAAAACTTATTGAAGTGCACATTTCAGATAAGTTCACTTTGTTGTACGTTGATTATACATTAATAAAGTTGTAAAAAAAATTTATCTCAGGACAAAGAGAAAACAAAAAGAACTGTTTTGTGGCTATTACAATTCTCCAGGCAAGAAGCAGTGGTTGCTTAGACTGGGATGGAACCCTTTGAGATGAAAATGTAAGTAAATAATTTTAAAGTTTATCAGAATACAGAAATGACAATACTTTGTTGGTGAAATGTATATTGGAAGATGAAGAAAAGGAAGGAATCGAGGACAACTTTTATTTTGGCTTAAGCAGCTGAGTGAATAGTGTTGCCTTTTACTACCATGAAGAAGATGGGTAGCATTACAGAGTCAAGGTTTCTCACCACAATTACCAAGAGTAATTCAAACTGGTTTGACAAGTTCAATGGATTTAAAACAAATAACTAGGGTTTATATACAGACATCTAGAAAATAAAAATAAGACACTGATCAACTATCATAAATATGAAAAAGAAATTAATATGATACGACACAGCAAAAGAAGCAAGTAATTCATGGAGATTATAAAACAGGTACAAAACACCTTGGTTCCAAATATGTTTTAAAATAAATAAATGAAAGGTAAATGTGCACATTAGAAAATAATTACTTATAAGTGTTTTAGTGAAATGCTACATTTTACTGATAGTGTTTTTTTTCTAGAAGTAATATTTAGGTCTGCTTACATTTCTAACAAAAGATATTTGTATCTATTAAAAGTCAAATTAATAATTCAAGGAAAGAATGCTACAGGTTCTTTATTACGTTCAACATCTTTGCTTACCTGTTTAATCTTTCAAGTAATGGTCCAAATTGTGCTGTTTCATATGATGGACTGAAAGTATCTTGACTTTCATTTAATTTAGAAACCAAGGAATTAGAATAATTAACACTACTGAGCTGCAAAAAGAAAGGAAGAGCCTGCCAAAGTGGTAAATGTACATATATACAAGTTAAATTATTTATCACAAATGCCATTTAAGTGAACATATATATACAAAAATGTATTATTTTAGTCTAAAATAAAGTAATTGTGTCCTAATTGAAAACAAAATAAATACTGTTATAACAATGAAAGCAATATCAGTATTTGAGTAATTATTGAAATAACAGGGTTGATACTATGGTCAGCTAAACATTTTCTCAGAGATTAAAAAAAAAATTTAAAAAATACCCAGTACACCAGGATCTTGAGTAAATAAAAGTTAAATTTCTCTGACAAAAAATACATTATCTCTCCCAAGAAAACAGCTATACTTATCTCAGTTTTTCCATTTACTGAGTAATTTTATACTGCTACTTTAATATTTCCAAATATCAATATCATTGAATACAAAATGGAGAAAGTGTTGGAAGACTATTGTGAAAAGCAGTTGAGATAATCCATTTATTAATGTGGAAAGTACCATATAAATATATTGGCCCAGCACTAATCTATCCAGCAACAATAGTTTATATCTGTAGTATATATTTATCTACAAGTCATCAAACATAGAAATGACAAGTCCAAAGACAATCAGTGACAGAAATAGGAAAAAAAGAGGGGGAGACAAGAAGAGATATTGAAAGTCTTAAAAAAAAAAAGATCTGAAGTGAGGGAGAGCTGAAAATAAAGTCTGATAATACATCTCACATCTCAGCCTCAGAGAGACAGTGACAGAGGTGCAGAGACAAAGGTGCATCCCTTGAAGTGAGAAACAAACAAACAAGTCAAAAGAGAAGGGAATATTATATATGGGCTCAAATACTACTTTTCTAGGGAAGTGAGAAGTGAGCCCCAGAACACTTTTTCTTCTAAAATGTTTTTTCAACTCAATTTCTTTTTTATCATATAATTTCATTTTAATTCTTCTCACTTTTCTTGAAATCCCTCCAAATGAACTATTAAATACTTCATTAAAAGGTCACAATGTGACAATATGCCTTGGACAGAGACATTAAACTCTCTTTTTCTCTTCTGTCATATTAAGAATAACATTATTTACCCCTCTGGAGATAATCACTAACCTGCAGTCTATAAGTAGGAGATTACAGAGCATTTCATTCTCTAGCCTATAAACTGATCTAGGATGCAAGTTTTAGTCTTATAAAATACAAACTGAATGGGTACTTGGATGTTTTTCACTGCATCTTTCAAAAATTATTGGGTGCTCAAATTAATAAGGCTAACACATATCACTGAAACATAATACTTCATTTTATCTCTTCTGAAAAACAGAAAACATACTTTAATAAAATTGAATCATGTTATATATTATATATAACTATAATATAGCATGATATATAACTATAATTTATAAATTTTTAATTATAAATTAATTTTAAAATAATAACTACATAAATATGGCATAAAATTACTGCATGCTAAAAATGGGAGAAATTCAAACTAAATATTCCTATTAATAAGACAGTGTTTATACAACCATTTTCCTATCATTATACATTAGTAATCTTTAATAATTTTATTTTTAAACTCTATATAAATTTAATAAAAAATCATTTCTTGGTATGTTCTATGGCAGATATATTTCAGAATTTTAAATTTTGGACATTTTCATATTTTTACTTTAGAGTACACAATGATTGAACAATATTTTAGCAGTACACATCTCTATATAAATATATTTGTATAATTATAATTGAAGTGCATATAACGTTGTTATCTGACAAATCATAAAAAGAATCAAGCCATCACAACTCATACTTTAACAGGCTACTATGATATCACTGAGATTATGTACTGCTATTCACAAGAGCCTTTCCATAACATGTCTACCAGGCCACCATTATATCACCAACTAGATATTTACTGTGATTACAATCATACTACTATATAACACACTGAACGATTTTCAATTTCACTATCAATTTTATAAAAAATGATTTTTTTCAAAGATTTTTAAAAAACACTTCAGTTTTTGGATTCATAATCTTCTACAGTGCAGAGAATTAAGTTTTTGACCTTTGAGGAACAATTACACTTAATTTATATCTTATTTTAGCTATAACTATAGCAATTCGCAACTAATATTTTTAAATCTATAAAAAGAGAAAGGAATATATCATAAAAATATAATAATATCAAAATGCTAAGAACTCGTGATCCAAAGATATCTGTTCATTCTGCTTCTCTTCATATGCAACTTTCTGAAGACTAGGTGCTATTCTGGGAATGAAATTTAGTTTTGTAATATTTCTATTGGAAGATAATTCAGCTGAAAAAGATGGTGGAGTGAAACTGCAGTTTTCTGTTCTGTTGAATTGAGGTTCAGACATTCTATATGAGTCCATGACTTGTGATGACTATATGAAAGAAGATACAATAATTTGGTTTGCCAAAATGTAAAAACCAGAGAAGATGAAAGTGAAAATAGAAGTGCAAAAAGATCATGGGTTGCAGAAAAAGTCCCAAGGAAAGGCAAGCCCATCAGTAATGGACAAGACTTATTAAGACAAGAGAGGTTATCAACTAAGATTATACTTAAGAGCTCCTTTTCATTTGCCTTTATCACACTTGGTCCCCTCCATCCTCAAGCCCCATTCTCCTACATGCCATCTCCTAAAGATGGGAAACCTGAGTTTCATTAACCCACATTACAGGTGAAAAGATTTCCAAGAGATTTTAGTGTCACTGTTGTTATCTTTCTCTAGTATAACTTTAGCAATTCAAAGGAAAGAAAAGGTAATGAATAATATAGCCTTAGACCTTAATATTTCAAGCTTTAATCACAATCTGTGCATTTTCTAATTGATTAAAATTTTATTTGCTAAAAGTAGTTCTAAGAGGGAAGTTTATAGTGATACAAGTTTACCTCAGGAAACAAGAAAAACCTCAAACAACCTAACCTTACACCTGAAGCAACTACAGAGAGAAGAACAAACAAAACCCAAAGTTAGTAGAAGGGAAAAAAATCATAAACATCAGAGCAGAAATAAATAGGATAGAGACCAAGAAAACAATAGAAAAGATCAATGAAATTAAAAGCTGGTCCTTTGAAAAGATAAACAAAATTGATAAACCTTTAGCCAGACTCATAAAGAAAAAGGGGAGGGCACCCAAAGCAATAAAATTAGCAATGAAAAAGAAGTTACAACCAACACCACAGAAATACAAAGGACCATAAGAGACTGCTACAAACAACTATATGCCAAGAAAATGGACAACCTAGAAGGAATGTACAAATTCTTAGACAGGTACAATCTTCCAAGACTGAACCAAGAAGAAATAGAAAATATGACAGACCAATCATAAGTACTGAAATTGAATCTGTGATTTAAAAACTCCCAACAAACAAAAGTCCAGGACCAGATGACTTAACAGGAGAATTCTGCCAAATATTTAGAGAAGAGTTAACATCTACCCTTCCGAAACTATTCCAAAAAATTGCAGAGAAAGGAACACTTCGAACTCATTCTATGAGGCCACCATCACCCTGATACAGAAACCAGACAAAGATACCTTCAAAAAAGAAAATTACAGGCCAATATCACTGATGAACTTAGATACAAAAATCCTCAACAAAATATTGGCAAATCAAAACCAACAATACATTAAAAGGATCATACACCATGATCAAGCGGGATTTATACCAGGGATGCAAGGATTTTTCAATATCCACAAATTAATCAGCATGATACACCACATTAACAAACTGAAGAATAAAAACCATATGATCATCTCAATAAATACAGAAAAAGCTTTTGATAAAATTCAACATCCCTTGATGATAAAAACTCTCCAGAAAGTGGTCATAGAGGGAACATACCTCAACATAATAATGGCCATATATGACAAACCCACAGATAACATCATACTCAACAGTGAAAAGCTGAAAGCATTTCCTCTAAGATCAGGAACAAGACAAGAATGTCCACTCTTGTGGACACAGTTTCTGTCTTTTTTTAAAAGTTCCAAACATAAGCTATATCATATGATATTTATTCAACACAGTTTTAGAAGTCCTAGCCATGGCAATCAGAGAAGAAAAAGAAATAAAAGGAATCCAGACTGGAAAACAGAAAGTAAAACTGTCACTGCACATGACATGATACTATACATAGAAAATCCTAAAGATGCTACCCAAAAACTACTAGAGCTCATCAGTGAATTCGGTAAAGTTGCAGGATACAAAATTAATATATAGAAATCTGTTCCATTTCTATATGCTAACAATGAAAGATCAGAAAGAGAAATTAAGGAAACAATCCCATGTACCATTGCATCACAAAGATTAAAATATCTAGGAATAAACCTACCTAAGAAGGCAAAAGACCTGTACTCTGAAAACTATAAGACACTGATGAAAGAAACTGAAGGTGACACAAACAGTTGGAAAGATACACTGTGTTCCTGGATTGGAAGAATTAATGTTGTTAAAATGACTGCACTGTCCAAGGCAATCTACAGATTCAATGCCAGCCCTACCAAATTACCAATGGAATTTTTCACAGAATTAGAACAAAATTTTAAAAAATTTGTATGGAAACACAAAAGACCCCAAATAGCCAAAGCAATCTTGAGAAAGAAAAACAGAGCTGGAGTAATCAGTCTCCCTGACTTCAGACTACAAAGCTACAGTATTCAAAACATATGGTACTGGTACAAAAACAGACATATAGATCAATGGAACAGGACAGAAAGCCCAGGCACCTATGGCTAATTAATCTATGATAAAGGAGGCAAGAATATACAATGGAGAAAAGACAGTTTCTTCAGTAAGTGGTGCTGGGGAACCTGGACAGCTACATGTAAAAGAATGAAATTACAACATTCTCTAATACAATGTAAAATATAAACTCAAAATGGATTAAAGACCTAAATGTAAGATTGGATACTATAAAACTCCTAGAGGAAAACATAGGCAGAACACTCTTTGACATAAATCACAGCGATTTGGATCCATCTTTTTGGATCCATCTCTTGGAATAATGGAAATAAAAACAAAAATAAACAAATGGGATCTAATTAAACTTAAATGCTTTTGCAGCAAAGGAAACCATAAAAAAATCAAAAGACAACCTACAGAATGGGAGAAAATATTTGCAAGTGATGAGACTGATAAGGGATTAATTTCCAAAATATACAAACAGCTCATACAGCTCAACAGCAAAAAAACAAATAACCTATCAAAAACTGGGTAGTAGATCTAAATAGGCATTTCTCCAAAGAAGACATACAGGTAGACAAAAGACACATGAAATGATGCTCAACATTGCTAATTATTTGAGAAATGAAAATCAAAACTACAATGAGGCATCACCCCAACACCGGTCAGAATGGCCCTTAAAAAGTCTACAAACAATAAATGCTGGAGAGGGTGTGGAGAAAAGGGAACCCTCCTACACACTGTTGGTTGGAATGTAAACTGATACAGCCACTTTGGAGAACAGTATGAAGGTTCCTTAAAAACTAAAAATAGAGCTACCATATGATCCTGCAATCCTACTCCTGGGCATATATCTGAGGAAAACCATAATCCGAAAAGATACATACACCCAAATGTTCTTTGCAGCACTATTTACAATAGCTGAGATGTGGAAGCAAACCTAAATGTCTACAAATAAATGGATAAAGAAGATGTGGTTTATAGTTACAATGGAATATTACTCATCCATAAAAAAGAATGAAATAATGTCTTTTGCAGCAACATGGACAGACCTAGAGACTACCAGACTAAGTGAAGTCAGACAGAGAGAGACAAATATCATATGATATAGCTTATATGTGGAATAAAAAAAAAAGATACAAATGAACTTATCTACAAAACAGAAATAGACCCACAGACATAGAAAACAAACTTACAGTTACCAAAGTGGAAAGGGAGGGGGGAATAAATTAAGAAGTTGGAATTAATGTATACACACTAGTATATACAGAATGGATAATCAACAAGTCCTAGTGTATAGCACAGAAAAATACACTCAATATTTTGTAATAACCTATAAGGGAAAAGAATCTGAAAGAGAATATATATATATATATATATATATATATATATATACACACATACATACATATATATATAACTGAATCACTGTGTTGTACACCTGAAACTAACATGACATGCAAATCAACTATACTTCAATTTAAAAAAATAAAAATGTTTAAATTAAAAATTATTTGCTAAAAAATAATCATTTGCAATACTTTAAAAAATAATCTTAGAAACACTGTGAATATTGAAAATCACAATTTGATGTAAAATAAAATAATCTGATCACTATGTTTGAAGAGATGAATTACTCAATGATCACATGAACCCAAAGTAGGAATCTCCTAATGAATTATCCTTTGCAGTTTGTCAGTAACAAGCAGAATCAAATGTTATGCACATGTAGGCCTAGTCTACTTTACCAGAACTCCAAATTGTTTCTCATAAGCAATCAGTTAAAATATTTTAATGTATAGGTTCCTTACATTAAAAACTTTTAAAAGAATAATTTTAAGGACTATAATTTTCTCCAGTATTTGAAAAATTTATATCATTTGGTGGCATGTCACAATAGTCAAAAAAAAAAAAAAACTCACCTGAACTAGATCAAATTCTTCCTTGCTGCTTAGTCTTTGATAGTATATACTAACGAAAATAAAATTTTAAGGTTAAAAATATAGCTGGCAATAAAATTGACCATCTTTTTATATCTATTTAAATTTCATACTGTTCTACACAAATACTTGAAAACATATGGAACTCTAAGTAACTCTCTTCATTCCAGGGTTATAATATTACTGAGTTTTCTAAAAATTATATTATTACAAGAGAGACATTTTTATGATAAAGAAAGTGAAACTGTGTACAAAAACTTAGTGTGGACATTTGGTCATTTGATAAAGGTCTTAATAGTTTAATAATATTATAACAGCCGAACAAATAAAAACTGAAGCTTAGAAGGATAAATCCTTTGTACATTTTCCAATGAATAAATGAGTGTTAATAATGACCCATTTTAAATACCTAATAATATACAACTTAGCTAAAACCTACTTGTTTTCTACATCATCAATGCAGAGGTTAGATGGTACACAGGGAGGTGACATTGGAAGCTCTATATCATGCTTTCTTAGGGGCATTTTTATGTCTCTATTCATATTCACGTGGATTGGTTTTCTCACAGTTTCTATAATGAAAAAAATTACAATTACAATTTATAAAAATCTATAAGAATAATAAAATCTTTTAAAAGCGTTGTTTGATATACTATGTTCATTAAATAAATGTACATTTTAGAAATTTACTGAAAACCACCTATATTCTATAGATATATATGCTAGAAGTCATTACAATACTATCACAGTAAGTCAAATCATCTCTTTTTCTTCATCATCTTATATATTCCTCGTGAAAGGGGCTCTACTCACTTCTACTTTTTACTTCCTCCAAGACTTCCCTGACGCCCAGACTATATCAGATGTTGTCTGATACATTCCCATAAAGCTATATAAGTTCTCTATTATAGCACTTACCATAGTTTGCAGTACTTGATTAACTCTATTTCCCTCACTAGATTTTTAAACTTTATAGAGCAGAATCCTTGTCTCTCTTTATAGAAGAAGTCTCTATTTTGTCTGTTCAGTACTTTTGACAACTCTTCTGTGAAATGCTTTTACACATGCACCAACTATGTAGTTCTAGTGGAGACTTTCTATTATAAAACCCTGCCTTTCTGGAAAAAATAATGGGTACCCATCTGACCCAAGAAGAATTAATAATTGTTCCCTCTGGTTATAAGTAATTGTTCCATGGCAGCGTGGATGGGACGGGAGCCTGGGGGAGAATGGATACATATATATGTAGGTTTGAATCGCTTTGCTGTGCACCTGAAACTGTCACAACATTGTTAATCAGCTATACTCCAGTATAAAATAAAAAGTTAAAAAAATAAGTAATTGTTCCAGTGCTGGGCCCTGGCACCAGTAGGGCAAGGCAACATCCCTCCAGTGGAATTTTTTAAAGCTCAGAACCAGAGAAACAGATCTCAGTATTTCCCTGGTAGCAAAACTAGGAGAGATGAGCAATATTAGTTTTTTAAGGTAATGTGTTTTTTTGTTTGTTTGTTTTTGCAGTATGCGGGCCTCTCACTGCTGTGGGCTCTCCCGTTGCGGAGCACAGGCTCCGGACGCACAGGCTCAGCAGCCATGGCTCACGGGCCCAGCCGCTCTGCGGCATGTGGGATCCTCCCAGACCGGGGCACGAACCCGGGTCCCCTGCATCAGCAGGCGGACTCTCAACCACTGCGCCACCAGGGAAGCCCCTAAGGTAATGTTTTAAGCCTCAATGATGAAGACGGTCTGAGAGAATGAAGCTAATATCTGAAGTGAGAAAGAATCTTGGCTGTATTCAAGTCCCTGATCCAAGCAGTCTCTGAGGCCTGGCTGCACCACAGCCCTTCCTTTTAGTTAAGTGCCTTGGTCCCTTCAAGGCTGCTGTAACAGAATACCATAGTCTGGGTGGATTATAAACAACAGAAATTTAGTTCTCAGTCTGGAGGCTGCGAAGTCCAAGATCAAGGCGCTGGCAGATGTGGTGTCTGGTGAGGGCCTGCTTCCTGTTCACAGACAGCCATCTTCTCACTGTGCCTTCAGATGGCAGAAAGGGAAAGAGAGCTCTCTGGGGTCTCTTTAATAAGGATACAATGCTATCCATGAGGGCTCCACCTTCATGACATTATCACTTCCTAAATGTCCCTCTTGAACATTAGGGATTAAGATTTCAACATATGAGTTTGGAGGGGGGGGACACAAACATTCAATTCACAACATTAAATAAGTATATATTTTTAAATGTCTGTTGTTTGCAGCCATGAGTCCTCACTAATAAAGTCTTGCTTTTGTAGGAGAGTAGAAATATCTCTATCCTCTACCTTTCTAAACTCCCAGCTGGGGCCCCTGTAACAAAACAGGGATTAACAAGAGGAAAACATTCAAATTTACTTAATATAGGTTTTACATAGAAAACTTCAAAAAGAAAATGAAGACCCAAAGAAGTGTTTAAACCTGAGCATTTTAATGCTAGGTTTGACGAACAATGGAAAGTCATAAAGAATGTGATAGGACAAAAAAAGGGTATGAGCAAAGTGTAGTAAACTGGGGGAAACAGCAGTCCCGTTCATTTAGATTCCTCTCAGTGCCCCTCTGTCTTGGAGATAAAGATGTTCCTTTCCTCCAGGTATAGGGTACCTCTCACATGAGAATCCTTCCTGCACATGCTGCTTCTCAAATTCCTTCAACTTAAAATATTCAAAATGCCAAGGTGCCATATTTTGGGGTATCATGTCCCGACCTTGTCACTTCCTATTCTATTCCCAGCATCCAACACAATACTTATGGTAGGTATTCAGTAAACATATGTTGAATGCATAAGTGAAAAGAAAGTAAGGGAGAAAGAAAATACATAAAGATATATTCATCATCAGACAGCACATGCAAGAGAACAAAACTGGAACCTTATCTTACACCATACACAAAAATCAACTCAAAATGGATTAAAGCCTTAATTATAAGACCCTAGGGACTTCCCTGGCATTCCAGTGGTTAAGACTCCACACCCCCAGTGCAGGGAGCAAGGGTTTGATCCCTGGTCTGGGAACTAAGATCCCACATGCCACATAGTGTGGCCAAAAAAAAAAAAAAAAGTAAAAATTATAAGACTCGAAACCATAAAACTCCTAGAAGAAAACATAAAGGTTAAGCTCCTTGACATCCATCTTGGCAATGATTTTTTGAATTTGACAGCAAAACAAAGACAACTAAAGCAAATATAAACAAGTGAGACTACATTAAACTAAAAAGCTACTGCACAGCAAAAGAAACCATCAACAAAATGAAAAGGCAACCTATGGAATGGGAGAAAATATTTGCAAATCATGTATCTAATAAGGGATTAATATCCACCATATATAAAGAACTCACATAAGTCATTAGCAAAAAAATAATCTAATTTAAAAATGGGCAGAGGACCTGAATAGACATTTTTCCAAAGACATACAAATGGCCAACAGGTGCTCAACATCACTAATCATCAGGGAAATGCAAATCAAAACCACAATAAGACATCTTCTCATACCTGTCAGAAGGACTATTATCAAAAAGAGAAGAGATAACAAGTGTTGACAAGAATGTGGAGAAAAGGGAACCCTTGTGCACTGTAGAATCTTAAAAAAAAATGTAGAATCACTTACATGTAGAGTCTTAAAAAAAAAATGTCAAACTCATAGAAACACAGAGTAGAAAAGTGGTTTCCAGGGGCTGGGGATTGGAGAGTAGGGGAAATAGGGAGAGGCTGGTAAAAGGGCACAAACTTTGAGCTGTATGATGATTAAGGTCTGAAGATCTAGTGTAAAATGTGGTGACTATAGTTGATAACACTGTATTATACAAGTGAAGAAAATAAAAGGTAAATTCAACAGACAGATTTACAACAAAAGCTTTTACTCCCAAAGTCCATGAATAACATATTTACTTTTACTACAGTAAAAGTTTTTTACTTGTGTAAACTGCCATCTGCGGAGGGAGAAACAAAAATGGCAGAGAAAGGAAAAGAGGGGATACTAAGAACAGTATGATCAATTTCTATCCATCATTTATGAACTCTCTTACTTCTTTAAGCTCTCATTTTAGCATTTATTTTAAAAATTAAATATCAGACACAAGTTCCCTTTAGAGAAAAAAAAATACTCTGATTAAACTTTTTATTTACTTAAAGAATCAAAGTGCATGCCAAAAGGAATTTTATTTTGAAGTATTAGACTACCATAGTTAATACCCCAGGAATGCCTACGAAATTATTCAGATTGTGAGATAGGAAACTGACAAAAATTCTTTCAGCTCTTCCTTTCAAACAAATTCTCTAAATAGTATAAGATAGTAAATACATTTATTTCCTTCTCTTTAGCTAAACTTTGATAACTATCTGCCTAGACAGAATAATGTAATAACTGAAACAGCTGCACTGTAATAAGTCTAACCATACCTTATAAAATTAATTTTATATAACACTTAACCTAAAAATAAAAGTAAATGGATTAAACAACAGATTTTAAGCAAAAATTAACAAATCTTATTTAACCAGGCAACCAAGTTTTAAAATTAGTTTACTTTCCACATCCTTTGAGTTCTAAAATTACACTTATTAGAGAACTAAGTCTTATAATCACATCAGAATCAAAACAAAATGGTATTAGAAAAACTTACTTACCAGGTGTTTCCTTCTGGCAAGATATCTGATTTACCATATACAGGTTAAGGAGGTCTAAACTGACAGCAGAATTTTTGACAGGGGATGAAACTCCCAGTAATTCCATTTTTGATTTTAACCTTTTCTTTTCAAAATATTCCTAAAGTAATTATAAATAAAAAGTTATTGCAGCAACTATATGGTTTCAGGCAGAATCATAAATAATAAAAAGCAATAATACAATCAAATAATTGACTTGATTTTTTTTTTTTTTTTTTTGCAGTATGCGGGCCTCTCACTGTTGTGGCCTGTCCCGTTGCGGAGCACAGGCTCCAGACTTGCAGGCTCAGTGGCCATGGCTCATGGGCCCAGCCGCTCCGCGGCATGTAGGATCTTCCCAGACCAGGGCACGAACCTGTGTTCCCTGCATCGGCAGGCGGACTCTCAACCACTGCGCCACCAGGGAAGCCCTTGACTTGATATTTTTATATTTTTGTGACATGCTTTATATGTTTACAAATTAAAATCAATCATGATAACTTGCAGTTTGCCTAAAGAGTCTAAATTTCACAGCCTCTTATAATCTTTCTTTTGTTAAATGTAATACTTTTAAGACAGAACTTTATAAAGACATTCACAGGTATCAAAAATTATCTGAATGTAGAAAGTTTTTAAAAATCTGATAAAACAAATCTGACAGGCTACAAATTTGTTTTTCTACAAAGTGTGCTATTCTATAGATATAAAATTCCTTAAAGATATTCTCAGCTGGGTGCCATTAAAAGTCAACTGAGATGAGAAGAGGGGGGAAAAAAAGCAGCTATGTGAGAAATAATCTGCAGCCAAAGCCAATTTAATTCCCTTTGTTATACCTCCATGACTACAATTTTTTTTAAATCAGACTTGTACATAATTATCTTTTATCGTCCAGCATTTATTCTCTTCTTGGTTGTTTGAACTTAATTATTCTTCCTTATCTTCATTCTTTTCTTTCAGATTATACCCTTAATTTACCAAGTTCAAAGGCATTTATTTGTTTAAAACTTATTTATTGAGCAACTACTATGTACTAACACTATAAGAAATTGTGAAAACATCTTCTCTTCCATTAATAATTCATAATACACTGCCATAAATGTGATTATAAATGTGAGATATCAAAAATGAGGAAGGTCCAAGATGGCAAAAAAACTAAAGAAGAAGTATTGCTTTTCCAAGAAATTAAAGCTCTTTCACATTAACCTTTCAGAATATCATTAATTATAATAGACATTTATACTGTAGACTTAGACTTAAGATTGTAAAAAACTTGTAAGAATTGTAAGAAACGTACCAGTTCTCAAGCAACAAAGTAAATGTCATGTTGTTATGCAAAATTAACCGTAGATAAACATATCTGTTTATAATTTGTTTCAGTGATTTGCAATCCCAAATTGGACTTAAATGTCTTAGAAAAGATCACACTATGGTTCAGCAATGAAATGACAGTACCTTCAGGATGTAAATATTTTTTTCCCTTGAAAAAACTGACTATGGATCTTACAATTGATGATATCTTAGAATTAAGATGCTATTTCTTAAGGCAGTATACTTTGTGATGAATAAGACTATGGTGAGAGAGACACTGACACAAATAATTACAATACCATGTGATAGGAGGTTATAGGATCTACCCCAAAAGGGTAGTCAACCTATGGGTAGGTGGTGGGAGGTCAGGCAGAGGAGGAGAGGGAAGGTTTCTTATGAAATTATTTCTAAGGTAGATGGATGAGTCAAGAGTAAACCAGAGGATAGAAATATAAGGGTCTAGGAATAAGGAAGAACAGTACAACGACTATCTACAAAGCTAGTAAGTCTTTATTTCAGGGGACACTGTGCTGAAGAGAATGGATCCTCATACTCTAGATATCATGATAGCCTCTAATCTTTGTGTTCCCAGAAAGAACAAAGATATGTGACTAATTGATTTACCTGACAAGGTTAGGCTCAATTTTTCTATCAAGTTTCATTTGGTAGAGCCAAACAGAAAATAATTAGAAAAACCTCAGGAAATAATCAATTTTTAACTTGATAATAGCTATTTAAAAGAAGCAGCTAGAGAGACAGGAATAGAATCTGGAGAATGTGTTGAAGAAAGCAAGGTAAAAGCTTGTTTTGAGATAAAGGGAGTGTACAGTTCTCCAAATGGAGACTGTCCACTTTATGAAGTGTTGAATGGTTTGTTTATATCTCACACACCTACAAAAAGAAAAGATGGAGGTAATGGTAAACTGCAGGAGATAATGACATATTAAAGTAAGTTGGACTGAAAAATATCTTGGAATTGAACAACATGAAGTTCAATTTCAGCATTAGCAAGAGCTGTATAGTGGAGTGTACTGAGAAGTGAACGGGAGGTAAGTGGGAAGGGGCATAGCAGAAAAGGGAAAGGATCCAGAGAGAGCTTTTACTTGTTTCAACAGGAGAGAATTGAGTATGTATGATATCTATGCAAAACCTCCAGTTGACCCAGAATAGCTGAAGATACAAGAAAGGGGTGAAGTAATTGATGCAGTGAGGTCCCTGAGAAAGCAGAAGTAAATGGAATCCAGATCACAGATAGAGAGACCTTGACAAAAGGAAACTACTTCCTTAGTTACAGGAAGGAAAGAGAAGATGGGTGAAGATATAAGATGGTTTATAGAACTGGTGATAGAAATTTCAGATAATTCTCATCTGATAGCTTCTATCTCCTTTGAAATATGAGACACGGTCATCTAATGAGCATGAAGGGATAAAGAACAGGGTTGGGGAAGAGAGGCTTGAGGAGACAAAGGAAGGTATGAAATTTTCAAGGAATAAGAAAATGACATGACTAGAGATCAACACTTTGGGAAAGGGCCATGAGTCTTTTTCTTTCTTATAAATATTCAAAAGAATGATCCAAATAGAGTTAGATTATTTTTTGAAAAATAGTCTGGGGACAGATGACATTCATAGGTTATTTAGTTATTGAGTGCCTATGTTACACACAATTCTAGGCACAGGAGATACAGAATGAATAAAAGTGATAAGACCCCTTTTTTATGAATATATGTTAATAGGGGGTGGGGGAAGAGAACAGAATCAACAAATTTATAAGAAAATACCAGACTTTGAAAAGAGTGATGAATAAGAGCGAGTACTGAAGAGAGAGTAACTGGAGGGTGGGGAGCTATTTGATGTAGTGATCAGAGAAAGCCAGTCTAAGATACTTTAGCTGAGACCCAAGATTGATAAGCCAGACATAAAACTATCTCAAGGGAGAATTTTCCAGAGAAAGGGAAGAAGAGTGGCAGAAGGAGGCTCAGTGTGGTTGAAATACAATGAACAATAGGGCGAGTAGTAAAAAATAAGGTCAGAGAAGCAGGCAGCATGCAGAACCTTTAGGTCCTTTTAGATATGTTTAAATCAGATTTATTCTAAAAGCAATGAAAAGTAATTGAGGCTTTTAAGCAGGGAAATGATAAATTCTGGCTTGTGTTTTTAAAAAAATCATACTAACTGCTGTGTGAAGAATAGAATACAAAAGAGTAAAAGAAAAAGCAAAAAAGTTTTTGATAAATTCAATGACATTAAAAGTAAGAACTTTCCTTCAAAGATATCATTAAGGAAGTAAAAATAAAGCTATGGAGTACACATATAACTGACAAAGAATTCCTAAATGTATAAAGACACAATAAGAAAAAGACAAAGAACCCAAAGAAAAAAAATTTTAAATACTTGGAAAAGCACCTCATGAAACAGAAAACCTGGAGACACAAGAGGGAAGAGATATGGGGATATATGTGTATGTATAGCTGATTCACTTTGTTATAAAACAGAAACTAATACACCATTGTAAAGCAATTATACTCCAATAAAGATGTTAAAAAAAAACCCAAAACAGAAAACCTGAATGAAAAAATAGTCAGCTTCATTAGTAGTCAAGAAAATACAAGTTAAACTTACAATAAGGTATAATTTCACTGAGTTAACAAAAATCCTGCTTACATCATAATCACTCCCTTGCTTTTCTTTAAATTTTACTACCTTTGAACATATTTTTACTGTTTTGGAACTTTTTGTAAATGGAATCTCACTGCTTGTATTCTTCTGTGAGTTGCTTCCCTTGCTCAACATTGTTTTTGAGATTCATCTACATTAATTACATTCAGATGATACATTTCATGGCTATACCATTACTTGGGTAGGCCACAATTTGCTTAACCATTCTACTGCTCCTGAATGTTTGGGTGCTCCCTTTTCTCTCCCCTGTACCCTGTCCTTCTTCTTCCTCTCTTTCTCCTTTCTTTTTTTTTTTTTGTTTGCTACTTAACAACAACGATTCAAACAAGCATGTACATAAAGTGCACTTGTGGAAGTTTCTCTGGGATATATACTGCTCAGTTGCAAGGCATATACATGCTCAACATTACTATGTAATACAATCAATGTAAAAATTTTAAAAAACACTAAAAAAAGTAGGAAATAGGTTATAAGGTCATTATAGTACTCTGGGCAATAAATGATAATGATGTGGATCAGGGGGCTAACAGTACAGTTAGTGAGAATTGATCAGACTTGGGATATATTGGAACTAGATGACAACAAGAATCAACATGATCCTTAACTCTCTGCCTGAGCAAAATGGGTAGCTAATTAAGCTATCTACAAGAAGGAAGAAGACTAAAGAAAGATGGTCTTCCAGTTTCACTCAGGTGAATTTATCAACCTTGGAAAAGTGCTCCAAAAGATCACTGTTCTCATAAGGCTATAAGACACAATAAAAATATTTTTTCTTTACCTTTTGCTTTCTCCTTTCCTGCTTGATCAGAACTCTGGTCCTGAAAAGGGAAGCATGATAAAACATATAATAATTAAAGAAATAGTCTCTAAAACAACTGCCATTTTAGCTGAATTGAAGACTTGGAATTAAAATCTAAAAGTGTAGTGACAACTGTGAAAATGTTCTTAAATTATCTGTAAAGTATATATACTGCTTCACAAAATTTTCCCAGATAGAAAATCCAAGAACTAATAAAAAAGACTCTAGACCTATGATGAATAATTAAGCATAAAATAAACCTGTTATGAAAAACAAGATAAGTAGAGAAATAAATGCACTGGAAAGAATGTATCACTGAAACATTCTCATCTGATAGCAATATTCTTGGTCAACACTGCTATTTTCTTTGCCTTTCCTTGTATTTCAATATTCTACTGAAATCAACATGGAATAGAGAGAAGATCAAAATCTATATAGGATCTAAGGAAATGTTAAGTTTATTATTAGAGCAACTTCAGTTACATTAATATATCAGCTATGTGTACCTGAAACCTCACGACTTCTTTAAAAAACAGCTATTCATATGGATGTGCTTCAAACCACATAATCTTTGTGCCAAAAACTGCACTGAATCCCAATGGTAATGCAGTATTTAACAGTTATAAAATATTTGCTCTATTAATAATAGCAGAACACTATAAAACATTGATAATAGAGTCAGATCTACACAATATATCTTTTGGATATACATGAAACTATACTCTCAAATTCAAGATTTGTGCAAGAATTATAAGTAAAATAACAAAATGTATTTTAGCTATGTGAGATTATGTAATAATAAAATGAAAATAAAATTGCTAAAAATGAGTACCATAAATCTTGTACCATTCTAGATACTCCAGAATCTTTACATGTATAAACTCATTTAATCTTCATAGCAAATCTATAAGGTAAGTTCTATTTTTATCCCCATTTTACTGATGAAGAAACTAAGACACAGAGAAGTTAAGTAATTTGCCCAAGGTCATACTGCTAATAAGTGGTAGAACCTGGATTCAAATCCAAGAAATCTAGCTTTAAAATTTTTAACCAGTTTCTTTTACTGCCTGCCAAGTATGCCAACTGTGAATATACAAAGCTGTTCATTTTTCCAAATGATTTTCATAAACTACATGAATGACAGTTACTGAATATCCCCAGACTCTGCCACTTTATTTTTTTTAATAAATTTATTTATTTTTGGCTGTGTTGGGTCTTCGTTGCTGTGCGCAGGCTTTTCTCTATTTGCAGTGAGCGGGGGCTACTCCACGTTGTTGTACGCAGGCTTCTCATTGCGGTGGCTTTCCTTGCATGGGCTAGAGCATGGGCTAGAGCATGGGCTAGAGCATGGGCTCTAGGGCGGGTGGGCTTCAGTAGTTGCGGCACACGGGCTCAGTAGTTGTTGCTCACGGGCTCTAGAGCACAGGCTCAGTAGTTGTGGTGTATGGGCTTAAGTTGCTCTGTTGCATGTCATATCTTCCTGCACCAGGGATCATACCCGTGTCCCCTGCATTGGCAAGTGGATTCTTAACCACTGCACCACCAGGGAAGTCCTCTGCCACTTACTGAACTTGTTCTTTAACATATTTCCCAATAGTATGTCTTAAATTGACCATTTTGAGGTCACTGAACAATAAATCCAAACTATTCTGCTCCATGCAGCATAACTGTACTGTTGGCATTCAAACTTTAGAAAAGAAAAAGGAAACAAATTACACTTCATTAACTCATTAAATACTAAGGCTAGAGAGGACCTTTGGGATTAGTTTATTCTCCATCATTTCAAAACTTAAAAAACTTTGGCACAGAGAGAAAAGTGACTTTTCAAAGTCAGAAATATAAGAAATATGATAGAGGCTGCAATAACACTAAACAATCCAGATTATAAAGAGAAAAAAGAAATATCAATTGTATAAGCAGTTCCCACATTATAAAGATCAATAGAATTAGGGATAAGTCAAAGTCTAAATACAGTCTTAATATATGCATAAACCAACTGAATTTATTCCAGGCTGATTTTCCATTATCCAGGACATCATCTTATGACTTTCACCAAATTCTATGTACTACATAATCCCTTTTCCTATTTGCCTAAGAAAAAATTAATTAGGAATTCAAGACCAATTGCTAGATCAGCTTACTAATCACTAAACTACAGTGAAAGTAAAAAAGGATCCTGATGTATAAGTCAAAGGTAATCTTTTTAAACTATTATTAAGGTACCCAATGCTAGTAAACAGTAAGTACTCTATGTCTAAATGTTTTACTGGATATAGTCACTTTCAATTACCTATATTAAAGAAGAATATTGCATCAGTTAGGATTCTTAGTTAAAAGAAATGAAAGCATCTTTGGTTAATTTAAACAGAAAATAAAAGGAAACTGGATAAAACTACAATGAGATATTATCTCATACTGGTCAGAATGGCCATCATCAAAAAATCTACAAACAATAAATGCTGGAGAGGGTGTGGAAAAAAGGGAACCCTGTTGCACTGTTGGTGGGAATGTAAACTGATACAGCCACTATGGAGAAGAGTATGGAGGTTCCTTAAAAAACTAAAAATAGAACTACCATATGACTCAGCAATCCTGCTACTGGGCATATACCCTGAGAAAACAATTATTCAAAAAGAGTCATATACCACAATGTTCACTGCAGCTCTATTTACAATAACCAGGACAGGGAAGCAACCTAAGTGTCCATCAATAGATGAATGGATAAAGAAGATGTGGCACATATATAAAATGGAATATTACTCAACCATAAAAAGAAACTAAATTGAGTTATTTGTAGTGAGGTGGATAGACCTAGAAACTGTCATACACAGTGAAGTAAGTCAGAAAGAGAAAAACAAATACCTTATGCTAACACTATATATGAAAACTAAAAAAATGTCATGAAGAACCTAGGGGCAAGACGGGAATAAAGACACAGACCCACTAGAGAATGGACTTGAGGACACGGGGAGGGGGAAGGGTAAGCTGGGACAAAGTGAGAGAGTGGCATGGACATATATACATTACCAAATGTAAAATAGCTAGCTAGTGGGAAGCAGCTGCATAGCACAGGGAGAGCAGCTCAGTGCTTTATGACCACCTAGAGGGCTGGGATAGGGAGGGTGGGAGGGAGGGAGACACAAGAGGGAAGAGATATGGGGATATATGCATATGTATAACTGATTCACTTTGTTATAAAGCAGAAACTAACACACCATTGTAAAGCAATTATACTCCAATAAAGATGTTTAAAAAATAAAAATAAAAAATAAATGAATTCTCTTTGAGTATTGATATATATATTAAAAAAAAGGGAAATTGGATAGCTAATAGACCTGCAAAGAGGGCTGAGGAAGCAGATTTGGCAACTGGCAAGAACAAGGAAGTCGAGACAGCTGTGGGGTCACAGTCAAAATTATGCCATGATTAGTCTCATAAAGACACCACTGCTGGCACTGACAAACACTGGACACCACTGACTGCACCATTTCTACACCTGGACAATGAACAACAACCTCTTCTGGCATCACTGGCGTTACTAACCCTGAAAACTCAATGCTGTTGCAGATCCTACAACTGCCTGCAACTACAATAGGTGCCCTGTAGGTCTCATTTCTTTGGGTCACTAACCTCTGATTCAAGGTACAGGACAAGTACATCAAAGTCTGAGCTTAGATCATATGCCCATTCACTAGCAGCAAAACAGGCTGAAACAGGTATCTGGGTTTTTTTTTTTTTTCCAGATTCTATGGAGGTAGGTGGGCTGTGCCTATCATCAAAATTCATAAAGTGAGAAATACCTAAGGCATAGACAAGGTGCTCAGATTCAGATGTTGGGCTGCCAAAGGGTACAAAGTCCACTGAAGAGATGTTGTACAATAAAGTTAAAATAGTTGACAATCAAAAAGTGATTTTTTATTTGGCTATGTCAGGTATGGATTTGTATGTATATATTTATGTGTGTGCATGTTGGAGGTATATATATATATATTCCTAATAGTTGCTTCTAATGGTTTTGCTTAGATTAACATTAAAATAAGAGAACAAAGTTGGTTTTTGCCCCCAAGGGTTAACCAAGATTGTGTCAGAGAAGAAGAAATTTTCCTCTGCCCTTCCAGGGTCTTATAACTGGTCTAAGAATTAAATTGACATGAGACACGTTAACAGGAGAAAACCAAACAAGTTTAATAACATGTATACATGGGAGAGATCCAGGAAAACTGAGTAACTCACCAAAATGGCTGAAGTCCTCACCTTTTTTTTTTTTTTTCCCCCAGTACGTGGGCCTCTCACTGTTGTGGCCTCTCCCATTGCGGAGCACAGGCTCCAGACTTGCAGGCTCAGTGGCCATGGCTCACGGGCCCAGCCACTCCACGGCATGTAGGATCTTCCCGGACCAGGGCACGAACCCATGTCCCCTGCATCAGCAGGCGGACTCTCAACCACTGCGCCACCAGGGTGCAGTCCTCACCTTTAATACCATCTTCAGCTAAAGACAAAAGAGGATGTTGGGAGTAGTGGTTTGGGACTTCAAAGGGAAGAAAGGCAATTCATATGGAGATGGAAAAGCAAATGTTTGGTACATAAATGTTTGCTGGGCCATGTAGACAATGGGACACAGAGTGGACTCTGATCTGTAGGCCCTGCCAATTTTCCCACACCACACCTAGACGATATTTGCTGATATCTCTGATGATAGCTCTGTTCTGGGAACAGGCTGTCTATCTGAATTCTTTTAGGCAATTAGGAGAAAGGTCAATGTTTCTTCCTGAGTCTTTTGGGCCTAGAATGTTTTCAGCTTGAAATAATCTGCATGCCAAAGAGATATTTTGGGGTGGAAGATTTTGCTCCCTTACAGTGGCAATATAAGAGGTTCCTAAGCTTCCCTCTTCGCACAGACACACCCAGTGTACAGCTACACTTGGAGCATTCCCTATGAAAGAGATACAGAAACTAGGTGAGTGACTCCTGCACATTGGACAAATGATAAAATTTCCGCATAAAAATGAATAGGAAAGGCTGAGACACACTGTTACCATAAACCCTACCCTAGCACAATGCCATATAGTTGGGAGAGAACCCCCAACTCCTAGCTTCTCCCTGAGGAGCAAAGGGTTTGGACTCCATATCTACCACTCCAATCCACAGCTAATATTCAATGGTGAAACACTAAAACCTTTTCCTCTAAGATCAGGAACAAGGATGCCCAATCTCACCACTTTCATTCAACACAGTAAGGAAATCCTAGCCAGAGCAGTTGGGCAAGAAAAAGAAATAAAAGGCATCCAAACTAGAAAGGAACAAGTAAAATTGTCTTTATTTGCAGATAACATGATATTATAGATAGAAAACCCTAAAGATTCCACCAGAAACTGTTACAACTAAAAAATTCAGTAATGTTTCAGGATACAATATCAATGTACAAAAATCACTTGTATTTGTAAGCATTAACAACGATCTATCAGAAAGAGAAATTAAGAAAACAATCCCATTAACAATGGCAGCAAAGAGAATAAAATACTTAATAAATTTAACCAAGGAGATGAAACATCTGTATACTAAAAACTATTAGACACTGATGACAGAAATTGCAGAAGACACAGCTAAATAGGAAGATATTCAGTGCTCATGGATTAAAATAATTAATATCATTTAAATGTCCATACTACTCAAAGTGATCTTCAGATTCAATGCAATCCCCATCAAAATTCCAGTGAAAGATTTTAAAGAAATGGAACTAATAATCCTAAAATTTGTGTGGAACCACAAAAGACCCCAAATAGCCAAGGCAATCTTGAGAAAGAACAAAGCTGGAGGCATTACACTGCTTGATTTCAAACAACATTACAAAGCTATGGTAATCAAACAGTATGGTACTGGCATAAAAACAGGCACATAGACCAATGGAACAGAAAAGACAGCCCAGAGATAAACGTACATACATATGGTCAATTAATTTATGACAATCAAGAATATACAATAAGGAAAGGATAGTCTCTTCAATAAATGGTGTTGGGAAAACTGCACAGCCATGTGCAAAAGAATAAAATTAAACTACTATCTTACACCAGACACAAAAATTAACTCAATATGAATTAAACACTGGAATGTGAGACCTGAAATCATAAGATTCCTAGAAGAAAACAGAGGAAAAAAACTCCTTGATATTGGTGTTGGTAGTGATTTTTTGGATATGGCACCAAAAGGATAAGGAAAAAAAGCAAAAATCAGTAAGTAAGACTACATCAAACTAGAAAGCTTCTGCGCAGTAAAGGAAAGCATCTACAAAATGAAAAGGCAACCTATGGAATGCGAAGATATATTTGCAAAGCTTATATCTGATAAGGGGTCAATATCTAAAATATGTAAGGAGCTCATACTATTCAATAGCAAAAGACCAAATGACCCAACTTAAAAATTGGCAAAGGACCTAAATAGACATTTTTCCAAAGAAGACATACAAATGGCCAACAGGTACATGAAAGAGTGCTCAATATCACCAATTATCAAGAAAATGCAAATCAAAACCACAATGATTTATCACCACACAACACTTAGGATTACTTTTATCAAAAATAAAAAAGATAAATGCTGGGGAGGATGTGGAGAAAAAGGAACTCCTGCAAACTGTTGGTAGGAATGTAAATTGATGCAGCCACTATGGAAAACAGTACGGAGTTTCCTCAAGAAATTAAAAATAGAACTACCACATGATCCAGCAATACCACTTCTGGGTATGTATCCAAAGATATGTATCCATATCTCAAAGCGATAGCTCTAGTCACATGTTCATAGCAGCATTATTAACTATAGCCAAGATACAAAAACAACCTAATTGTTCATCAATGAAAGAATGGATCAAGAAAATGTGGTATATATATACACAATGGAAAGTCATTCAGCCTTTAAAAAGAATGAAATCATGTCATTTGCAATAATATGGATGAACTTGGGAGCATTAGCATAAGTAAAATAATCCAGAGAAAGACAAATACCACATGGTAACACTTATATGTGGAATCTAAACAAAAAAGTCAAACTCAGAAACAGAATAGAAAAGTGGTTGCTGAAGGGTGGCGGAAATAGGGAAAGCTCTGTAAAAATGGTACAGATTTTCAGTTACAAGATGACTACAGTCTGAGGATCTAATGTATACCATGGTATCTATAGTTGATAACATTGTACTGTATAACTGAAATTTGCTAAGAGAGGAGAACTTAAATGCTTTCACCAAAAAAAAAAAAAAAAAGATTGGTTCAAGATGGCGGATTAGAAGGACATGTGCTCACTCCTCCTTGCGAGAACACCAGAAGAACAACTAACTGCTGAACAATCATCGACAGGAAGACACTGGAACTCACCAAAAAAGATACCCCACATCCAAAGACAAAGAAGAAGCTGCAATGAGATGGTAGGAGGGGCGCAATCACAATAAAATTGAATCCCATAACTGCTGCGTGGGCGACTCACAAACTGGAGAACACTTATACCACAGAAGTTCACCAACTGGAGTGAAGGTTCTGAGCCACATGTCAGGCTTCCCAACCTGGGGGTCCAGCAACAGGAGGAGGAATTCCTAGAGAATCAGACTTTGAAGGCTAGCAGGATTTGACTGTATGACTTCGACAGGACTGGGGGAAATAGAGATTCCACTCTTGGAGGGCACACACAAAGTAGTGTGCACATTGGGACCCAGGAAAAGGAACAGTGGCCCCATAGGAGACTGAACCAGACCTACCTGCTAGTGTAGGAGGGTCTTCTGCAGAGGCGGGGGGTGACTGTGGCTCACCGTGGGGACAAGGACACTGGCAGCAGAAGTTCTGGGAAGTACTCCTTAGCATGAGCCCTCCCAGAGTCTGCAATTAACCCCACCAAAGAGCCGGTAGGCTCCATTGCTGGGTTGCCTCAGGCCAAACAACCAACAGGGAAGGAACCCAACCCCACCCATCAGCAGACAAGCAGACTGAAGTTTTACTGAGCTCTGCTCACCAGAGAAACACGCAGCTCTACCCACCACCAGTCCCTCCCATCAGGAAGCTTGCACAAGCCTCTTACATAGCCTCATCCACCAGAGGGCAGATAGCAGAAGCAAGAAGAATTACAATTCTGCAGGCTGTGGAAGGAAAACCACATTCACAGAGAGAAAAAATGAAAATGTGGAGGACTATGTACGAAATAAAGGAACAAGATAAAACCCCAGAAAAACAACTAAAAGAAGTGGAGATAGGCACCCTTCCAGAAAAAGATTTCAGAATAATGATCATGAAGATGATCCAGGACCTCAGAAAAAGAATGGAGGCAGGGCTTCCCTGGTGGTGCAGTGGTTGAGAGTCTGCCTGCTGATGCAGGGGACATGGGTACGTGCCCCGGTCCAGGAAGATCCCACAAGCCGCAGAGCAGCTGGGCCCATGAGCCATGGCTGCTGAGCTTGCGCATCCGGAGGCTGTGCTCCACAACGGGAGAGCCCACAACAGTGAGAGTCCCACGTACCACACACACACAAAAAAAAAGTATGGAGGCAAAGATTGAGAAGATGCAAGAAATGTTTAACAAAGACCTAGAAGAATTAAAGAACAAACAAATAGAAGAATTAACAATCAGAAATGAATACAATAATTGAAATGAAAAATACACTAGAAGGAATCAATAGCAGAATAACTGAGGCAGAAGAACAGATAAGTGATCTGGAAGACAGAATGGTGGAATTCACTGCTGAGGAACAGAATTAAAAAAAAAAGAATGAAAAGAAATGAAGACAGCCTAGGAGACCTCTGGGACAACATTAAACATAACAACATTCACATTATAGAGGTCCCAGAAAGAAGAGAGAGAGAAAGGACCCGAGAAAATATTTGAAAAGATTATAGTCAAAAACTTTCTGAACATGGGAAAGGAAATAGCCAACCAAGTCCAGGAAGTGCAGAGAGTCCCAGGCAGAATAAACCCAGGAAAAACATGCTGAGACACATAGTAATCAAATTGACAAAAATTAAAGACAAAGAAAAATTATTGAAAGGAGCAAGGGAAAAAGGACAAATAACATACAAGGGAACTCCCATAAGGTTAACAGCTGATTTCTCAGCAGAAACTCTACAAGTCAGAAGGGAGTAGCATGATACATTTAAAGTGATGAAAGGGAAAAAACTACAACCAAGAATACCCTACCCTGCAAGGATCTCATTAAGATTCGATGGAGAAATCAAAAGCTTTACAGACAAGCAAAAGTTAAGAGAATTCAGCAACATCAAACCAGCTCTAAAACAAATGCAAAAGGAACTTCTATAAGCGGGAAACACAAGAGAAGAAAAGGACCTACAAAAACGAACCCCCCAAAATTAAGAAAATGGTCATAGGAACATACATATCAATAATTACCTTAAACATGAATGGATTAAATGCTCCAACCAAAAGACACAGGCTCACTGAATGGATACAAAAACAAGACCCATATATATGCTGTATACAAGAGATCCACTTCAGACCTAGGGACACATACAGACTGAAAGTGAGGGGATGGAAAAAGATATTCCATGCAAACGGAAATCAAAAGAAATCTGGAGTAGTAATACTCATATCAGATAAAATAGACTTTAAAATAAAGAATGTTACAAGAGACAAGGAAGGACACTACATAATGATCAAGGGATCAATCCAAGAAGAAGATAAAACAATTATAAACATATATGTACCCAACATAGGAGCACCTCAATACATAAGGCAAATGCTAAGAGCTATAAAAGAGGAAATCGACAGTAACACAATAATAGTAGGGGACTTTAACACCTTCCTTACACCAATGGACAGATCATCCAAAATGAAAATAAATAAGGAAACAGACGCTTTAAATGACACAATACACTAGATAGATTTAATTGATATTTATAGGACATTCCATCCAAAAACAGCTGATTACACTTTCTTCTCAAGTGCGCACGGAACATTCTCCAGAACAGATCACATCTTGGGTCACAAATCAAGCTTCAGTAAATTTAAGAAAATTGAAATCATATCAAGCATCTTTTCTGACCACAATGCTATGAGATTAGAAATCAATTACAGGGAAAAAACCGTAAAAAACACAAACACATGGAGGCTAAACAATACATTACTAAATAACCAAGAGATCACTGAAGAAATCAAAGAGGACATCAGAAAATACCTAGAGACAAATTACAACAGAAATATGACGATCCAAAACCTATGGGATGCAGCAAAAACAGTCCTAAGAGGGAAGTTTATAGTAATAGAAGATTACCTCAAGAAACAAGAAAAATCTCAAGTAAACAATCGAAACTTACACCTAAAGGAACTAGAGAAAGAACAAACAAAACCCAAAGTTAGTAGAAGGAAAGAAATAATAAATATCATATCAGCAATAAATGAAATAGAAAGAAAGTAAACAAAAGCAAACATCAATAAAACTAAAAGTTGGTTCTTTGAGAAGATAAATAAACTTGATAAACCTTTAGCCAGACTCATCAAGAAAAAGACTGAGAGGACTCAAATCAATAAAATTAGAAATGAAAAAGGAGAAGTTACAATGGACAACACAGAAATACAAAGCATCATAAGAGACTGCTACAAGCAACTCTATGCCAATAAAATGGACAACCTGGAAGAAATGGACAAGTTCTTAGAAAGGTATAACCTTCCAAGACTGAACAAGGAAGAAATAGAAAATGTGAACAGACCAATCACAAGTAATGAAATTGAAACTGTGATTACAAATCTTCCAACAAACAAAAGTCCAGGACCAGGTGGCTTCAAATGTGAATTCTATCAAACTTTTAGAGAATAGCTAGCACCCATGCTTCTCAAACTCTTCCAAAAATTGCAGAGGAAGGAACACTCCCAAACTCATTCTATGAGGCCACCATCACCCTGACACCAAAACCAGACAGAGATACTACAAAAAAAGAAAATTACAGACCAATATCACTGATGTATATAGATGCAAAAATCTGCAACAAAATACTAGCAAACAATACAACAGCTCATTAAAAGGATCATACACCATGATCAAGTGGGATTTATCACAGGGATGCAAGGACTCTTAAATATATGCAAATCAATCAATGTGATACACCATATTAACAAATTGAAGAATAAAACCAGTATGATCATCTCAATAGATGCAGAAAAAGCTTTTGACATAATTCAACACCCATTTATGATAAAAACTCTACAGAAAGTGGGCAGAGAGGGAACCTACCTCAACATAATAAAGGTCATATACCACAAACCAACTGCAAACATCGTTCTCAAAGGTGAAAAACTGGGGCTTCCCTTGTGGCGCAGTGGTTGAGAGTCTGCCTGCCGATGCAGGGGACACGGGTTCGTGCCCCGATCTGGGAAGATCCCACATGCCACGGAGCAGCTAGGCCCATGAGCCATGGCTGCTGAGCCTGCGCATCAGGAGCCTGTGCTCCACAACGGGAGAGGCCACAACAGTGAGAGGCATGTATACTGCAAAAACAAAAATAAAAAAGGTGAAGAACTGAAAGCATTTCCACTAAGATCTGGAACAAGACAAGGATGTCCAGTATTTTTTTGTTTGTTTGTGTGTGTGTGTGGGGGGGGGGGTACGCGGGCCTCTCACTGTTGTGGCCTCTCCCGTTGGGGAGCCCAGGCTCCAGACGCGCAGGCTCAGCGGCCATGGCTCATGGGCCCAGCTGCTCTGCGGCATGTGGGATCTTCCCGGACCAGGGCACGAACCCGTGCCCCCTGCATCGGCAGGCGGACTCTCAACCACTGCGCCACCAGGGAAGCCCAAGGATGTCCACTATTATTCAACATAGTTTTGGAAGTCTTAGCCATGGCAATCAGAGAAGAAAAGAAATAAAAGGAATACAAATTGGTAAAGAAGTAAAACTGTCACTGTTTGTACATGACATGATTCTATACATAGAGAATCCCAAAGATGTCACCAGAAAACTTCTAGAGCTAATCAATGAATTTGGTAAATCTGCAGGGTACAAAATTAATGCAGAAAAAAACATTTGAATTCCTATACACTAACAATGGAAGATGAGAAAGAGAAATTAAGGAAACAATCCCATTTACCATTGCAACAAAAAGAATAAAATACCTAGGAATAAACCTACCTAAGGAGGTAAAAGACCTGTATTCAGAAAACTATAAGACACTAATGAAAGAAACCAAAGATGACACAAACAGATGGAGAGATATACCATGTTCTTGGATTGGAAGAATCAATATTGTGAAAATGACTATACTACCCAAAGCAATCTACAAATTCAATGCAGTCCCTATCAAATTACCAGTGGCATTTTTTACAGAACTGGAGCAAAAAATCTTAAAATTTGTATGGAGACACAAAAGACCCGAATAGCCAATGAAGTCTTGAGGTTAAAAAAAACGGAGCTGGAGGAATCAGACTCCCTGATCAGACTATACTACAAAGCTACAGTAATCAGACCAATATTGTACTGGCACAAAAGAAGAAATATAGATCAATGGAATAGGATAGAAAGCCCAGAGATAAACCCACACACCTATGGTCAACTAATCTACGACAAAGGAGGCAAGGATATACAATGGAGAAAAGACAGCCTCTTAACTAAGTGGTGCTGGGATAACTGGACAGCTACATGTAAGAGAATGAAATTAGAACACTCTCTAACACCATACACAAAAATAAATTCAAAATGGGTTAAAGACCTAAATGAAAGACCCTCCAGTATAAAACTCTTAGAGGAAAACATAGGAAGAACACTCTTTGACAAAAATCACAGCAAGATCTTTTTTGATCCACCTCCTAGAGTAATGGAAATAAAAACAAAAATAAACAAATGCAACCTAATGAAACGTAAAAGCTTTTGCACAGCAAAGGAAACCATAAACATGATGATAAGACAACCCTCAGAATGGGAGAAAATATTTGCAAATGAAGCAACAGACAAAGAATTAATATCCAAAATATATAAATAGCTCATGCAGCTCAATATTAAAAAAAGAAACAACCCAATCAAAAAATGGGAAGAAGACCTAAACAGATATTTTTCCAAAGACATACAGATGGCCAACTGGCACATGAAAAGCTGTTCAACATCACTAACTATTAAAGAAATGCAAATCAAAACTACAATGAGGAATCACATCACACCAGTTAGAATGGGCATCATCAGAAAATCTATAAACAACAAATGCTGGAGAGGGTGTGGAGAAAAGGGAACCCTCTTGCACTGTTGGTGGGAATATAAGTTGATACAGCCACTATGGAGAACAGTATGGAGTTTCCTTAGAAAACTAAAAATAGAACTACCATATGACCCAGCAATCTTACTACTGGGCATATACCCAATAAAAAACATAATTCAGAAAGACACATGCACCGAATGTTCACTGCAGCACTATTTACAATAGCCAGGTCATGGAAATAACCTAAATGTCCACTGACAGATGAATGGATAAAGATGTGGTACATATATACAATGGAATATTATTCAACCATAATAAGGAATCAAATTGGGTCATTTGTAGAGGTGTGGATGGATCTAGAGACTGTCATAAAGAGTGAATTAAGGCAAAAATATAAAAAAATCATATATTAATGCATATATGTGGAACATAGAAAAATGGTACAGATGAACCAGTGTGCAGGGCAGAAATAGATACACAGATGTAGAGAACAAACGTATGGACACCAAGGGGGGAAGGTGGTGGTGGGGGTTGGTGGTAGTGGGACGAATTGGGAGATTTGGATTGACGATTGACATATACACACCAACATGTACAAAATAGATAACTAATAAGAACCTGCTGTATAAAAAATAAATATAATAAAATTCAAAAAAAAATTCTGTGAGGTGATGGATATGGTTATTAACTTGATGAGGAGATTACTTTCACAATGTACACATATATGAAATCATCATGTTGTACACTTTAAATATCTTATATTTTTTATTTGTCAATTATTAACTCAATAAAGCTAGAGAAAAATAAAGATAGTAACAATGGGAGAACAATACCCCTATATAATGTGGGAAACTATGTGGAATTTTATGTCTAACAAAAAAGAAAAAGTCCACATAATTAAAACACCTTGCCATATATAAAATATGAATCCCCAGAAGTCATTAGCTACTTTGTCTACTGCAATATTAAATATATACCTAACTACCAGATTTATATTTTGAAGTCTCCTGGATTTTATGCAAATATTCTCCAATATATTTTACTATAATAGTAAGCACAAAAAAATGCAGCACTGATTATTACTTAGGGACAGGACTTCCATAGCCTGTCCATCCCTTAGATTTCAACCTTGTTTTCCATTCTTCCACTTCATGTATTCCAACACCCAACCAAATTAAGATATATGCTTCTCTAAGTCAGAAAGGGAAAAACAAATGCCGTATGCTAACACATATATATGGAATCTAAAAAAAAAATGGTTCTGAAGAAACTAGGGACAAGACAGAATAAAGACACAGATGCATAGAATGGACTTGAGGACTCGGTGGGGAAGGGTAAGCTGGGACGAAGTGAGAGAGTAGCACTGACGTATATACACTACCAAATGTAAAATACATAGCTAGTGGGAAGCAGCTGCATAGCACAGGGAGATCAGCTTGATGCTTTGTGACCACCTAGAGGGATGGGATAGAGAGGGTAGGAGGGAGAAGCAAGAGGGAGGGGATATGGGAATATATGTATACATATAGCTGATTCACTTTGTTATACAGCAGAAATTAACACACTGTAATTATACTCCAGTAAAGATGTTTAAAAAAATAAAATATATGCTACTCTTCTTCATATATAGATACTGCTTCCACCACATTTTTTTATTCAGAACTTTCAGTACCTTCAAGACCCCGTTCAAAAGCCAGTTTCTTCATGAAATTTATATGTACTTTATAAAAAATAACTTTAAGAGTTTTTCTAATATTGCCTTGAAATTTTAACTACCAGAGAATTGGGAGTGGGGAAATGGGAATGAGGCTCATCCTTTTAACAATTATTATTTCATTCTAGAAAATGGATTTTTAAAGTCACATACCGCAACCATCTCTTTCAATAAAAGTCTGAATGAACACTATTAGTTGCCATTATAGCTACATACTAAAAAGAAAATCAGTAGGTCATAACCTCTTCATAAAACACTACAAGTTATCAATTATATGAAGAAAGAATATAGATATTTGTTACATTATTTTTTGTTAAGCAAAAAGAATAAAGTAAAACAGAGAGGTGTAAAAAAGGTTAATTGAGGGAAGGTAGGGAAAAAAGGGGAAAATAGTAAGGGAGAGAGTGAGGGAGGTGCAGAGAGAGACAGATACAGAAAGTAATAAAACCATGCTGGGAGGGATCTTCAAGATGGCAGAGGAGTGAGACATGGAGATCAGCTTCCTCCTCACAAATACATCAGAAATACATCTACATGTGGAATAACTCCTACAGAACACCTACTGAATGCTGGCAGAAGACCTCAGACTTCCCAAAAGGCAAGAGACTCCCCACGTACCTGGGCAGGGCAAAAGAAAAAAGAAAAAACAGAAACAAAAGAATAGGTATGGGACCTATCCCTCTGGGAGGGAGCTGTGAAGGAGGAAAAGTTTCCACACACTAGAAAGTCCCTTCACTGGTGGAGACAGGGGGGGAGTGGGCGGGGGAAGCTTCGGAGCCAGAGAGGAGAGCGCAGCAACAGGAGTGCAGAGGGCAAAGTGCAGAGATTCCCGCACAGAGGATCGGTGCCAACCAGCACTCACCAACCTGAGAGGCTTGTCTGCTCACCTGCCAGGGCGGTTGGGGGCTGGGAGATGAGGCTCGGGCTTCAGAGGTCAGATCCCAGGGAAAGGACTGGGGTTGGCTGCGTGAACACAGCCTGAAGGGGGCTAGTGTGCCACAGCTAGCCAGGAGGGAGCCCAGGAAAAAATCTGGACCTGCCTAAGAGGCAAGAGACCATTGTTTCAGGGTGCGCAAGGAGGGGGAATTCAGAGCACCGCCTAAACAAGCTCCCGAGACAGGCGTGAGGCACGGTTATCAGCGCAGACACCAGGGATAGGCATGAAACACTAACGGTACTGCTGTAGCCATCAAGAAGCCTGTGTGCAAGCACAGGTCACTATCCAGACCTCCCCTCCTGGGAACCTGTGCGGCCCGCCACTGCCAGGCTCCTGTTATCCAGGAACAACATCCTCGGGAGAACACACGGTGTGCCTCAGGCTGTTGCAACATTACGCCGGCCTCTGCCTGCTGCAGGCTCACCACGCATTCCGTACCCCAGCCTGAGTGAGCCAGAGCCCCCTAATCAGCTGCTACTTTAACCCTGTCCTGTCTGGGCAGGGAACAGATGCCCTCAGGCAACCTACACACAGAGGCAGAGCCAATACCAAACCTGAACCCCAAGAGCTGTGAGAACAAAGAAAGGGAAATTTCTCCCAGCAGCCTCAGTAGCAGTGGATTAAATCTCCACAAGCAACTTGATGTACCCTGCATCTGCGGAATACCTAACGAATCATCCCAAAATTGAGGCGGTGAACTTTGGGAGCAACTGTAGACTTGGGGTTTGCTTTCTGCATCTAATTTGTTTCTGGTTTTATATTTATCTTAATTTAGTATTTAGAGCTTATCATTGGTAGATTCGTTTATTGATTTGGTTGTTCTCTTCCCTTTTTTCTTATATATATAAATGTATATATATTTTTTCCTTTTCCTCTTTTTGTGAGTGTGTATGCGTATGCTTCTTTGTGTGATTTTGTCTGTATAGCTTTGCTTTTACCATTTGTCCTAGGGCTCTGTCTATCCGTTTTGTTTTTTTTTTTAGTATAGTTTTTAGCGCTTGGTATCATTGGTGGATTGTTTTTTGGTTTGGTTGCTCTCTTCTTTTTTCTTTCTTTTTTAAATTACTTTTCTATTTCTTTTAATCTTCAATAACATATATTTTTAAATTATGTTATTTTATTTACTTTTTTCTTTCTTTTTTTTTTTCTCCTTTTTCTTCTGAGCTGTGTGGCTGACAGGGTCTTGGTGCTCTGGCCGGGTGTCAGGCCTGAGCCTCTGAGGTAGAAGACCCAAGTTCAGGACATTGGTCCACCAGAGACCTCCCAGCCCCACATAATATCAAATGGCGAAAGCTATCCCAGAGATCTCCATCTCAATGCTAAGACCCAGCTCCACTCAATGACCAGCAAGCTACAGTGCTGGATACCCTATGTCAAACAACTAGGAAGACAGGAACACAACCCCACCCAGTAGCAGAGAGGCTGCCTAAAATCATAGTAAGTTCACAAACACCCCATAACACACCACCAGATGTGGTCCTGCCCACCAGAGAGACAAGATCCAGCCTCATCTCCCAGAACACAGGCACCAGTCCCCTCCACCAGGAAGCCTACGCAACACAATGAGAAAACCTTACCCACTGGAAGCAGACACCAAAAATAATGGGAACTATGAACCTTCAGCCTGCGAAAAGGAGACCCCAAGCACAGTAAGTTAAGCAAAATGAGAAAACAGAGAAATACACAGCAGATGAAAAAGCAAGGTAATAACCCACCAGAACAAACAAATGAAGAGGAAATAGGCAGTCTACCTGAAAAAGAATTCAGAGCAATGTAGTAAAGATGATCCAAAATCCTGGAAATAGAATGGAGAAAATACAAGACACATTTAACAAGGACTGAGAAGAACTAAAGAGCACACAAACAATGATGAACAACACAATAAGTGAAATCAAAAATTCTCTAGAAGGAATCAATAGCGGAATAACTGAGGCAGAGGAATGTATAAGTTATCTAGAATATAAAATAGTAGAAATAACTACTGCAGAGCAGAATAAAGAAAAAAGAATGAAAAGAATTGAGGACAGTCTCAGAGACCTCTGGGACAACATTAAACACACCAACATTCAAATTATAGGGGTCCCAGAAGAAGAAGAGAAAAAAAAAAGGGACTGAGAAAATATTTGAAGAGATTATAGTTGAAAACTTCCCTAATATGGGAAAGGAAATTGTCAATCAAGTCAGGAAGTGCAGAGAGTCCCAAAAGGATAAATCCAAGGAGAAACATGCCAAGACATATTTTAAACAAACTATCAAAAATTAAAACAAAGAAAAAATATTAAAAGCAGTAGGGGAAAAGCAACAAATAGTATACAAGGGAATCCCCATAAGGCTAACAGCTGATCTTTCAGCAGAAACTCTGCAAGCCAGAAGGGAGTGGAAGGACATATTTAAAGTGATGAAAGAGGAAAACCTACAACCAACATTATTCTACCCAGCAAGGATCTCATTCAGATTGAAAGGAGAAATTAAAAGCTTTACAGACAAGCAAAAACTAAGAGAATTCGGCACCACCAAACCAGCTTTACAACAAATGCTAAAGGAGCTTCTCTAGGCAGGAAACACAAGAGAAGGAAAAGACCTACAAGAACAAACCCAAAACAATTAAAAAATGGTAATAGGAACATACATATCAGTAACTACCTTAAATGTAAATGTATTAAATGATCCAACCAAAAGACATAGACTGGTAGAATGAATACAAAAACAAACCCCGGATGTATGCTGTGTACAACAGACCCACTTCAGACCTAGGAACACATACAGACTGCAGGTGAGAGGATGGAAAGATATATTCCATGCAAATGGAAATCAAAAGAAAGCTGGAGTAGCAATTCTCATATCAGACAAAATAGACTTTAAAATAAAGACTATTACAAGAGGTGGGATGGGGAGGGTGGGAGGGAGACATAAGAGGGAGGAGATATGGGGATATATGTATATAGAGAGCTGATTCACTATGTTATAAAGCAGAAACTAACACACCATTGTAAAGCAATTATATTCCAATATAGATTTTTAAAAAAAGAAAATTAAAAAAAGAAAAAAAAAGACTATTACAAGAGACAAAGAAGGACACTACATAATGATCAAGGGATCAATCCAAGGAGAAGATATAACAATTTTAAATATTTATGCACCCAATATAGGAGCACCTCAATACATAAGGCAAATGCTAACAGCCATAAAATGGGAAATCAACAGTAACACAATAATAGCAGGGGACTTTGACACCCCACTTTCACCTATGGACAGATCATCCAAAATGAAAATAAATAAGTGAACAAAAGCTTTAAATGAGAGATTAAACAAGATGGACTTAATTGATATTTACAGGACATTCAATCCAAAAACAACAGAATACACTTTCTTCTCAAGGGCTCATGGAACTTTCTCCACGATAGATCATATCCTGGGTGACAAATCTAACCTTGGTAAATTTAATAAAATTGAAATCGTATCAAGTATCTTTTCTGACCACAACACTATGAGAGCAGATATCAATTACAGGAAAAAACAGTAAAATATACATACACATGGAGGCTAAACAATACACTACTAAATAAACAAGAGTTCACCAAAGAAATCAAAGAGGAAATCAAAAAAAACCTAGAAACAAATGACAATGAAAACACGATGGCCCAAAACCTATGGGATGCAGCAAAAGCAGTTCTAAGAGAAAGGTTTATAGCAATACAATCCTACCTCAAGAAACAAGAAACATCTCAAATAAACAACCTAAACTTACACCTAAAGCAATTAGAGAAAGAAGAACAAAAAAACCCCAAAGTTAGCAGAAGGAAACAAATCATAAAAATCAGATTAAATAAATGAAAAAGAAATGATGGAAACAATAGCAAAGATCAATAAATAAAACTAAAAGCTGGTTCTTGGAGAAGGTAAACAAAATTGATAAACCATTAGCCAGACTCATCAAGAAAAAAAGGGATAAGACTCAAATCAACAGAATTGGAAATCAAAAAGGAGAAGTAACAACTGACACTGCAGAAATACAAAGGATCATGAGAGATTACTATAAGCAACTATATGCCAATAAAATGGACAACCTGGAAAAAATGGAGAAATTCTTAGAAAAGCACAACCTGAACCAGGAAAAATACAAAATATAAACAGACCAACCACAAGTAACATAATTGAAACCGTGATTAAAGATCTTCCAACGAACAAAAGCCCAGGACCAGATGGATTCACAGACAAATTCTATCAAACATTTACAAAAGAGCTAACACTGATCCATCTCAAAACTCTTCCAAAATACAGCAGAGGGAGGAACACTCCCAAACTCATTCTATGAGGCCACCTCACCCTGATACCAAAACCAGAAAACGATGTCACATAAAAAGAAAACTACAGTATCACTGATCAACATAGATGCAAAAATCCTCAACAAAATACTAGCAAACAGAATCCAACAGCACATTAAAAGGATCATAGACCATGATCAAGTGGGGTTTATCCCAGGAATGAAAGGATTCTTCAATATATGCAATCAATCAATGCGATACACAATATTAACAAATTGAAGCAGAAAAACCGTATGATCATCAATAGATGCAGATAAAGCTTTCGACAAAATTCAACACCCATTTATGATAAAAACCCTCCAGAACGTAGGCATAAGGGAACTTACCTCAACGTAATAAAGGCCATATATGACAAACCCACAGCCAACATCATTCTCAACGGTGAAAAACTGAAACCATGTCCACTAAGATCAGGAACAAGACAAGGTTGCACACTCTCACCACTATTATTCAACATAGTTTTGGAAGTGTTAGCCACAGCAGTCAGAGAAGAAAAAGAAATAAAAGGAATCCAAATCAGAAAAGAAGTAAAACTGTCACTGTTTTCAGATGACATGATACTCTACATAGAGAATCCTAATGATGCTACCAGAAAACTACTAGGCCTAATCAGTGAATTTGGTAAAGTAGCAGGATACAAAATTAATCCACAGAAATCTCTCACATTCCTATACACTCATGATGAAAAATCTGAAAGAGAAATTAAGGAAACACTCCCATTTACCATTGCAACAAAAAGAATAAAATACCTAGGAATAAACCCACCTAAGGAGACAAAAAACCTGTATGCAGAAAACTATGACACTAATGAAAATAATTAAAGATGATACAAAAGATGGAGAGATATACCATGTTCTTGGATTGGAAGAATCAACATTGTGAAAATGACTATACTACCCAAAGCAATCTACAGATTCAATGCAATCCATCTCTAACTATCAATGGCATTTTTCACAGAACTAGAACAAAAAATTTCACAATTTGTATGGAAACACAAAAGATCCCCAATAGCGAAAGCAATCTTGAGAAAGAAAAACAGAGCTGGAAAAATCATACTCCCTGACTTCAGACAATACTACAAAGCTACAGTAATCAAGACAGTATGGTACTGGCACAAAAACAGAAATACAGATCAATGGAATAGGATAGAAAGTCCAGAGATGAACACACGCACATATGGTCACCTTATCTTTGATAAAGAAGGCAAGAATATACAATGGAGAAAAGACAGCCTCTTCAATAAGTGGTGCTGGGAAAACTGGACAGCTACATGTAAAAGAATGAAATTAGAACACTCCCTAACACAATACACAGAAATAAACTCAAAATGGATTAAAGACCTAAATGTAAGGCCAGACACTATAAAACTCTTAGAGGAAAACATAGGCAGAACACTCTATGACATAAATCAATCACAGGAAGATCCTTTTCGACCCACCTCCTAGAGAAATGGAAATAAAAACAAAAATAAACAAATGGAACCTAATGAAACTTAAAAGCTTTTGCACAGCAAAGGAAACCATAAGATGAAAAGACAACCCTCAGAATGGGAGAAAATATTTGCAAATGAAGCAACTGACAAAGGATTAATCTCCTAAATTTACAATCAGCTCATGCAGCTCAATATTAAAAAAAGAAACAACCCAATCCAAAAATGGGCAGAAGACCTAAACAGACATTTCTCCAAAGAAGATATACAGATTGCCAACAAACACATGAAAGGATGTTCAACATCACTAATCATTAGAGAAATACAAATCAAAACTGCAATGGGGTATCACCTCACACCAGTCAGAATGGCCATCAACAAAAAAATCCACAAACAACAAATGCTGGAGAGGGTGTGGAGAAAATGGAACCCTCTTGCACTGTTGGTGGGAATGTAAATTGATACAACCACTATGGAGAACAGTATGGAGGTTCCTTAAAAAACTAAAAATAGAACTACCATACGACCCAGCAATCCCACTACTGGGCATACACTCTAAGAGAACCATAATTCAAAAAGTGTCACGTACCTCCATGTTCATTGTAGCTCTATTTTCAATAGCTAGGACATGGAAGCAACCTAAGTGTCCATCAACAGATGAATGGATAAAGAAGATGTAGCACATATATACAATGGAATATTACTCAGCCATAAAAAGAAACGAAATTGAGTTATTTGTAATGAGGTGGATGGACCTAGAGACTGTCATACAGAGTGAAGTCAGAAAGAGAAAAACAAATACCACATGCTGACACATATGTATAGAATGTAAGAAAAAAAATGTTCTGGAGAACCTAGGCGCAGGACAGGAATAAAGATGCAGACACAGAGAATGGACTTGAGTACATGGGGGGGGAAGGGTAAGATGGGACGAAGTGAGAGAGTGGCATGGACATATATACACTACCATGTAAAACAGACAGCTAGTGGGAAGCAGCTGCATAGCACAGGGAGGGGTGGGATAGGGAGGGTGGGAGGGAGAGGCAAGAGGGAGGAGATATGGGGATATATGTATATGTATAGCTGATTCACTTTGTTATACAGCGGAAACTAACATACCATTGTAAAGCAATTATACCCCAATAAAGATGTTAAAAAAAAAAAGTGAACCATGCTGACTACAGAAATGTATCAAGGCATTCTGCCCCTTGCTATTCTTTCTAATAGGAAAAGCTTTAAAGGAAATGTTAAAGAAATACTTTCTTTAAAAAAAGAAAAGACAAAAGTAATAAGGTTGTCAACGTAATATCAAAAAGAATACTGAAGTACATTTTACATGGAATATGCAGGATATATTGAAACTACATTAGGGATTAAAAACTATGGGTGCCTTATGCCTTAATTGTCAGTTAGTCTTAAATTGTTCTTTTTTGTTTCTTTCATTTTGTTTTGCTTTTTAGTTTGCTGCTTATGTTTTTCAGTGGCATGATATCATGCAAGAGAAACTGTTCTAGATTGTTAAAATTTTATAATACCTTACGTATAATTAAAAGTGGAAAATGTAAATAAAATTAATAGAGCAATAACTAAAAATGAAAAATAATATTTTATGGTTCGTGTTACACCGAAATTAATATTAACCTAAAACATCATAATCTAGCACTGTTAGCTAGCAGACTTATTAAGATTCAGGGCAGTAACTAGCCTAGAAAAAGTACTTACATTGGCTTTCCACAAAACTAAAGCAGGTCTACCTGATGCGTTAAGAATAGTAATGATATATTTTAGAATATTATAGCTTTAAATAAATTCTTCTCTTGTAATACAAGAAAAAAGTTTTTAGATGTATGAATTACAAAAGGTAAAGTATTGTGAAAAAAATTTGGCAAATCAATAGGCAGAAATCCATCTAATACTCAGAATACAGAGGCTAATTAAAAGTAAGTTCTTAAGAGACTGAATTCTTATAGTATTTTCACACAGAAAACAATGTTTCACAGTTACAGGCTGTAATGATAAACATGAGCCGCCATCTCTTGAGTCACACAGTGGAAGAGATTTTAGAATGTGAATGATACCCCAACATAGGTGTATATTTCACAATTAAGTTTTAAAAACATTATTTCCAATAATTATAATTCACTAAAACCTTCAAAAGTTGAAGTTTTTTCCCTCCATTTAAGCACTACTTTGAATAAAAATTTCCAACTGTTTGAACAAAATGTCATCAAAATTTAGAGGACTTGCTTATAAAAATGTTCAATAACAATGTAGGACAAACAGACTGATTTATAAAGTAATTCTTAAAGGACTCAAACGTTCATGAAATTCAATTAAGGAAAGGCAGCAAAGAGAAAAACTTTTAATGACATGCCAAAGTATTCTTTTTGTATTCAACATTAGTATTGTCTCAAAAACACTGTAATTCAGTTACATTAACTGTGCATATATAAAATTGTTTGAAACTGTGACAAGTACGGCTTCTGTTTGGTAAAATATAAAGCCTCTTTGGATGCAACTATGAAATATATGTAAACCACAACCAATTCCAGGTATATCTTGGCTACATAGGTACATAATTTAGTAAGAACCCTGTTTTACCCATGATGCTATGATCCATCAAATTTGTATTCATATTATTATTGCAGAAGTAATTTTACCTTTAATGTTCTTCAGTTCCATGTGTCAAATTACTGTCTGCAGCTATAATCGCCTTAAAATAACTACTATATCTGAAAGTAAATCCTGATGCTTTTCAGGAGGTTTGTGGCTTCAGATTGTCATGTGGTCAACGACATAACCATGAGAGATGATAAATGTTGGCACACATCTTGTACACAAGTTACAGATTCACATCAACTTGACTGAAAAACAAAATATCAGAACTTAATTTATCATTAAGTATTTATTCTTCGTTATTTGAGCTCCAGGCTGCAAAAAAGATTACAAAAGCATTATCAAAAAATATAAAAAAAGAAAATAATTGTTGGCAAAACCACTACAGCAACAACAGTTCTACTACTCTTTTTATGTTCTATCACAGGACTGAAAGGCCCCAATTCCTTATAGATATTTTACTGACAACTAATATAAAATTTCCCAACCCCAGCCATGGTGGCTGGACAAATCTCTCCGACCTTAGCATGCAATGGTACAACTAGCTGGTACAACAAGTGGCCAGCAAGGATAGCAGCATTAAATACTTCCCACCCAATGCAAGTTAGTTGCCCCAAGCTGCTCATGTCCCAGCACACTTAATTTTATCAGCAAGTGCTGATAAAATAAACAGCAAGGTCCTACTGTATAGCACAGGGAACTATATTCAATATCCTATAATAAACCACAATGAAAAAGAGTATGTGCGTGTGTGTATATGTGTGTGTAACTGAATCATCACTTTGCTGTATACCAGAAACTAACACAACATTGTAAATTAACTATACTTCAATTAAAAATAAAAACAAAACAAAAAACCTCCAAGAACAAAGCTGAACTGGGCATGCCACTAGGACCACAGGCTTAAACCATGACTGTCCCAAGCAACTGAGATGATGTTCACTGTACATTTAAGTATTATCCCCATTTAACAGATGAAGAAAGAGATGTATAGAGACAGAGGTTAATTTATTTTGAAGACAATTTATTGTAAAGCTTAAGCTTCAGGGCACTTCACCTGAATATGCATGCCCTTTCCAAGCCCTGTACATAATTTTGTAGTCACAATTTTGTATTCTTTTTCCATAAAGAGGGCTCCTTACAACCTGGATCTGCCCCTGTACAGAGGTTTAATAATTAACCCAAATTCACATAGCCCACAGTACCTAAAAAGGAGTTAACACTGGTATTGATTTGATTTGGAGAATATACAGTCATATCAGAAAATGAAAAAATAGTATTAGTTGTTTTTTTCCCCCCCAAGCAGAATCCTAACTAGTATTCCTACCCTGGAGTCTTTCCCTGCTATATTCCAACCTACACACCACTAACATCACAAAGAGTCATAAAATACCACTTTCATTGCGTTACTTCTGAATTTGAATGAGTCTTCAATAACAGATCAAATTTCAACTTCTCAGTCTGTCTTTCAACCTGTCAAGCAAATACCACACACACTGTAAAATATTTAAATATATAATCTTATCTCCAATTAGTTATGTAATGTTTATTTTCTTCTTTGTCTTTCTCCATCTGAACTTTCTTTCATCCTTGTTTCTGATTTGCCAAGCCCTATCTAAAACTACCCCATGTTCTACTATTATTCACAGTATCTATTTTTTAAACCACATATTTTGGCCTCTGACCTTAAACATTTTCAAGCTTAATAGCATGTCATATTCCCCCTTCCCCCGATAAACTATAAATCTATCAGAAAGAGACTAAATTTTGGTTATTTTGTACCCCAACCTGGCACAGCACCTGGTGCATAGCATTCAACAAATGTTTTGAACAGGTGAACATTTTAGGCCTACATTTACAAAGGCAAACCTCTACCTCACCTAAATTTAAACAAGATTTTAATCTGTGTTTTTCTTATGACACTGGTCACATTCTTCAATCTAAGTTATAAAAAGGCGATCTCATTCTGAATAGCATATTCTGGCCCAAAGACTGGTTACATCTTTATATTCTACTTCCTCTCCTCTATCCTACCACCCTCATTTCTGAGGTGGCTATGAATTTGGTGAAACAAGTCACCAATCAATAAATAAGGAAAATAAAAGAGAAACTTTTCCAAATTTAAAAAAATCAGTTGCTTATACCTGACCTCTCTCAAATTTATACCTTAACCTGACTAGGAAAATACAGGGTCTCAGCGGTGACTTGTAAAAAGTATAAAACAAAAATTAGAGTTCTAGGTCAATGATTCCCAAATAAAAATAATTTTTTTAATTGGTAAGACTGACAAATTACTGATATTTTAATTTTGTCAAGAGAGGACTTAAAGGGGGAGAGGTACTTTAAAATCAAAAAAAGTAAGAGAAAAAAAAGTAAGAGGAATATAATTTTAAAACAGTCCTTAAATTGAAAAACCTGACATTATCACTGATTAGCAAGTTTCGGGACAGTAGATTGGGAACTGCTATCAGAGACGTATAAATTAGTTTCAGCTTAGATCAAATATCTTTACCTTAAATGAGACTTTGTTTGAAATGAAATGTTATGCCATCTTGCAAAGATGTCCACAAACCATAACACTAAAGGCAAACCAAGTTAAGTAATTTAAAAAGGAAAATAAGGGAAGCTTAGCCCTTTCCCTCACAAAAGAAGACATTTTATGTCTTATATATAACTGGTAGAGTCCCTGAACTGAAGAGCAGCAAAAAGTCAAATACCAAGAAAAACTGTAAAGACCTTTGCAACTATAAAGATGCTCCTATTAGATGATTCTGTAATTACACTTAACATATATCAGATTCCTATAATATACAAGAATACTCTCCCTCAGTTTAATGTATGCAATCAAGTTGTTATGACCAAAACATAAACTTGCTATAGCCTGCATCATTCATTCCCTTGACAAAAATGTATAGTCCCTTAAGTGTTTTCCTGTCCTTATGCAGACCCCCCACCCACACACACACACTGCAAAATAATCCTTTCAAGTTCTTTAATACCTCCCCTCCCAATCCATCTCTTCTAAGAACTCTTGCTAAAGATTAGGTCTCCAACTTGATCAATTATTTATCTCACATCCTTTTCAACTTTTAAGAACCTGTATTTCATTGCTTCTCTGTGGTGTTTGTTCTGCTATCCTTCAAGGCTTAACATAATTTCCTGTTTCTCAATTCTCTAAATATCCGCAGCCCTTTATTTATCCACAGGCCACTTTTACAATACACATGTTTCTATATAGCACTGTGTAGTAGTTAAGCACACTGTTCTCTAATCCTAACTCTTGTCACTGATTAGCTAGGTGACCTTGGGTGAGTCACTTAACGTTAATGGTTTCCCCATCAGTAAAATGGGGATAACATCTGTACATACCTCATAGGGTTCTTGTTAAGAGTAAATGAGCTAATATACAAAAAGCACTTAGAACAGTGCTTGTTATATATTAAGTGCTATGTATCTAGTATTATAGTCATTTACCTAATTCTAATCTCACCATTCTACCATATATTCTTTTTGTGGGCCAAAATTATATCTTTTCACTTCTGAGCCCTTACAGCTTAACACCCCCATACAGCCTAACAATGTCCTAAACATGTAGGCATGTAAAAATATACTTGTTGAATACTTAATGTTGAATGTTATAAGGGAGCAGTTGTTCTGAGGGGACTCTGTAAATGTTCTCCAGTTATTTCACTTGTCTATATTTTAAGTTCCTAACAGTTCCCAAAATTTTCAACCACAAAACCATCCTAACATCAGAGGGGAAGAAATAAGTACTCCAGGATGGTCTGGGATAAGAATTAAAATTTCTATTCTATAGTAGCTCCAATCAGCTGCTAGTGATTACTAAGCATTGTCTGGGATTCTGAGGCCCTTTAGGGTCTCATGATCAGATGCCATGATCAACTAATCTTGTCAACTGTTATAGTAGAAAGTGGAGGTACTCATCTTTTCATTACAAATCTGCGGTTTGACCCTAAGGAGCCCCTTCACCTCCCTGCACCCCCCACCATGCACAAAAAAATTTATTTTAAATTACATATTGTACCTTAAAATTTCACAGGAGTTTTGTATTTTGCTCTATAATGTATCCATGTTAGTTTAAATTTTAAAATATATTTTTCTCTGATCTCCGAGGAGATCTGATGCTCCAAGGAGATGTGTCATGTTTCTTCTGTGGTTTCTTAAGCCCCCTGGTACCTAATACCTCCAGGTACAGCACCTACCTCACTTTGAGAAACACAGTCTTTGACTACACGTCTCCTGTAGTTTACTGCTTTTACATCCTCCCATAGCAACTAAAATATTACTCCCTGAATAACCAGAAGTTTGAGATATATAACAGAATAAGAATAGCACTTTTACATTTTCATGCTTAAAATGTAACACACTTGGGCTTCCCTGGTGGCGCAGTGGTTGGGAGTCCGCCTGCCGATGCAGGGGACACGGGTTCGCGCCCCGGTCCGGGAGGATCCCACATGCCACGGAGCGGCTGGGCCCGTGAGCCATGGCCACTGAGTCTGCGCGTCCGGAGCCTGTGCTCCACAACGGGAGAGGCCATGACAGTGAGAGGCCCGCGTACCAAAAAAAAAAAAAAAAAGTAACATATTAAATGCTTAAGCATTTGTAAAATGACTTCATATCTCATTTAATATTCACATTTTAGAAAATATTATAATCAAATTGTATGAAATTATAGTCATATATCAACTAAATCTTGTGAAGCCTGTAAATGAATTTTCACTTTTCTCCAAAGTGGAAGTTTGATGGTAGAACACTAGCCAGGAATAATCAAGATAAATTTCTAAAATAAAATGCTAACATATTCTTCAACAGGATAAATGTGCCTGCTAAAATTATTGGGCACAGTTACAATATTTGGTGAATACAAAAACTGTCTTTCCTCTTACAAATTCGTTAGAATTTAAATGTGTTATATTCTAACCATATACCACTCTCCTGGGTCTACTTGTGAAAAAAATTGTATTTAATGGCTTAGAGTTTCAATCAAAACAATTTTTTTCATCAAGGAATTTGATCAAATGAAATTATAGACCCACATGATTTCCATCCTAGTGGACTTCAAGGTCAATAGCAATGAATAGGTTATATAAAACTAAATTGTCAACCCATTATGTTTTATGTGATTACTCCTAAATACAAAGTACATTGTAAATTCTCTGTAAGTTATTAAAGTAAAAACTATTTATTTTATCTCACTTTAAAACAAACTATATTGGATTTTTATGGTTGATAGTGCCCCCCCATCAATATATTTAAGGGCCGCAAGGAATGTCCTCTTCCATAATACTTTGCAAATTCATGCAAAGATTATATATTGACCTAAAAGAAACCGCTCCCAAGAAAGAGGGGCAGGGCGGGAAGAAGGCAGAAAAGGGCTCAGGTGCTCAGAGGCCTCATTAGAGGAGGACGCGGGACACTTGGTAAGCAGAGAACCGCATGGAAAGTAGCACCACCCGTGAAGCCTTTGGAAACACAGCGGGGAAAAGCTGGATTGCTTCTGGTTTAGGAATAGAGACTTTGTGCTAGGATCTCCCATCTCAGATAACGATTGAAAGCCGCACTCCTGACAAGTTCTTTCCAGCTAAGTCTCTGCACTCCCCACCAGGGCTAACGGAAGAGGCGCCATTATGGGAATGGTACTCAAATGCTACAGTCTCAGGCTCCAGTAGCACAACTCACCGGGACCCCCCGACCCAATTCATCTCTTCAGAACTTCAGAGCAAGAAGACACCGCGGTCGCGACAGGCTGTTGCTCTGACTTCTTCGTCTTGGGATGAGCGACACGTTCTTAGGCCTCAGACAGCCCCTTCTCGGCTCCAGGGAGTATGGCGCAGCCTCCCAACAGCCTCTGTGGCCTCGGGTAGGCTGCTTCCGGGCCTCCCGACAGCCTCTGCGGTTTCTGCGGAGAACGTATCCTGACAGAGCCGCAAGCGAAGCTCTGGGAAAGCAGTCAGCCCGCCTCAAGGAGGAAGAACACAGATTTAACAGCTCAGGCAAGGGAAACCTAAGTAAATGAAATATTGGATTGTGGCCACAGGGTTAGTGTTTCAAACCACCTGCACCATAATTTTATTTAGTTCTGTATTGGTTTCAGACTTTTCTTTCAGGTCAAAGACCAGACTTGGTGGAGAAAAAGAGAGGACAAAGTTATAGATCCATAATCCTAAAGATAATATTTCCTTTCCCACTTACCACTCTTTCTCCAAATCCTTTAAAATCTTTCACTTGTAGTTTTAATATTCAGTAAACAGTTGTCTGTTAGAAACATTGCACCATAGTAATTGATTATTCTGTATATTTTGTTATTTTTTGAGAGAACTTCATCAAAACTTAATTTAGCTGTAAAGGCCCAAAGACTTTAAACTCCTTACTGAAAAAAAACCTCAAAACAAAAATTGGGTTTAGCTGTTCATATCTGTGTTATGTTTGTATGTCCTTACAAAAATTTATATTACAAAGTGTTCTATGATATTTTGGTTAGAAACTAGGAATCTCTTATCCCAAACAAATGCACAAAATACTTTTTTTTTTCCCAATTGTCATGATTGTTTTCCACATTTTAACCTGGGGAATATCTCATAATTTCAAATATAATACGTTTTCTGTTGTCCTTAGGAAATAGTACCTAAAATAGGATTATATCCCAGGATATACATCTTGTGTAATCATATAAATACTGAGTTTTATAACAAAAATTCAGTGAACTAAAAAATTAGACTAGTTGGGCTTCCCTGGTGGCGCAGTGGTTGAGAGTCCGCCTGCTGATGCAGGGGACACGGGTTCGTGCCCCGGTCCGGGAAGATCCCACATGCTGCGGAGCGGCTGGGCCCGTGAGCCATGGCCGCAGAGCCTGCATGTCCAGAGCCTGTGCTCCGCAACTGGAGAGGCCACAACAGTGAGAGGCCCGCGTACCGAAAAAAAAAAAAAAAAAAAATAGACTAGTTATTAGGTAGTTATTTGTAACAGCTGAAATGTTGACTTAAGATATCATCAATGTTATGCCTCACATGAATAAGGCTAGCATGACTGATAGATAATAAGAGCCAAAGACTGAGCTGTTTTAGGGCCAGAGGGCAATTAGGTAACCTCTTGGGTCAGGAAACTGTTCAAGAAAGAAATACAGCACTGATAAAATATTTAGCATTTGTTGAAAAGGAAATCCATCCAAAATTCTTAAACCTTAATTTATCTTTATTACTAAAAATTATTTACTTTCTGATGATTTACTATCTAAACACATAAGCATATATTATCTACATGATATATATTTTTATTTACATACCTGTATATGTAGATCTCTTTATTATAAAAAATTACATTTTACAGTTTATAAATCATATAGTTTTCCTAATATATGTAAATATGTGTATATGTTCTCTAACATATATAAAATGTATTTAATCCTGCTCTTCCATGGACATTGGTAGTATCCACTTTGACACGGACATTGAGAGTATCTCACTTGAGAACAGAGTAATTTAATAATTATTGCTTAATTTTATTATTATTATTATTTTTATTATTATTATTTTTTTTTTGCGGTACGCGGGCCTCTCACTGTTGCGGCCTCTCCCGTTGTGGAGCACAGGCTCCGGATGCGCAGGCTCAGCGGCCATGGCTCACGGGCCCAGGCGCTCTGCGGCATGTGGGATCTTCCCGGACCGGGGCACGAACCTGTGTCCCCTGCATCGGCAGGCGGACTCTCAACCACTGCGCCACCAGGGAAGCCCTATTTTTAATTTTTATTTACTTTCAATATCTTTGTCTAAGATTATTTCTTCCCTCTTAAGAAAATTTTAATACTTCCCCATATAAAAACATGTAAACTTGACAAGCTTGAGTGGAAATTAGACTGAACTATGTTTACTATAGTAAGCAGTGATTTTCTTTTCCACCTCCCTTTTCTCTAGTTTGGAACTCAAATTAAATTAACATTATCGCTGCTTTAATTGCATCATGCCAGTATAAAAAAATGAAAGAAGTACTTTGACATTCGTAGTTTCTTATTTAAATGGCATATATTCCCAACTGGAATTACCTATCTGGTTTTCTATCATCTCTGCCTTTCCTGAAGGCTTGAGCCTAGTCTCAGATGCTCAAATCAATCCTGGCCTTTGGGGGCAGGGTGGGATAAAGGGTGGGAGTGGAATTTAAGTGGTGATAGTTAGGCCTGTACTTTAGTGGCTTAACAAGTTAAATCTTATATTGACCTTTTCCCTAGTTTTAGTAACTGGACTTCAACCTTCCTTGTACCACATTTCTGGCAAACAAATTTCTCTTCTTGATCATTTTCTTTATACCCAGTTCCTCAGTCTAACAAGGCTTTCACTCCAGGCTTTAAAAGCTTTTTCCTGTACCCCAGCTTCATTACCAGTTGGTAAACTGACCTGCCTACATATTTAGGCCTGCATATTTAGGTCTCTAATTTTCTTTGCTTCTAGATTTCCCACTGCCCTGCTCCTCCCCTGATCTTGTTGTCCTATGCCAGTGATGCAGGCCACTTCCCTTGACTGCCAGCTGCTTTCTGACCCATGCATCCCTCTGTGTATCATGTTCTGCCAGCTGAACATCCTACTATCACCCTCAGTTAAGTTTATCCTGACCCTCCACATGTCCTATCATAGTCAGGAGATGTGACATAAAGAATTAAAATTTATAAATGTAAGGCAGCCTTATTTTGACACATGAAAAGCATGAGATTAGGAACAAAAAATTTTTTGAATATAATCACTATGACACTATGATCTCTATGTACAGACTTAGAAAGTCTTAATGGAATGATAGATTACTGTGCTAATATGGCCAGCTATCAAAGAACCTTGCATGAATTTGCTACTCATGTATTAGTAAATCTGCTGAATTGAATGCAAACAAATGAAAAGAGATCTGTGATGATTCTTGGAACTCATATAGGTACCTGGAAAAGGAGGAGTTTGGAAAGTTTAAGAATACGGTTACTAATAAAAGTGAGGATAGTTCTTTATTCACCATAAACTGAATAATGAAGATCACAACACTGAGGCAAGTTTTATATTCTAGCACAGGGTTTGGCAGACTTCTCTAGAGGGCCAGATAATGAATACTCTGGGCTCTATTTCATCTACCCAGTTCTGCCACTGTGGCTTGAAAGCCAAGAAGTAAATAAATGGGCGTGGCTTGAAAAACAATAAGTAAATAAGTGGGTATGGCTATATTCCAATAAAACTTCATTTATGGACCCTGGTATAAAAATTTCATATAATTTTCACATGTCACAAAATATTATTCTTCTTTTGATATATTTTCAGCCATTTTTTAAATATAAAAACTATTCTTAGCTCATGGGCTATATAAAAATAGGTGGTGGGACAAATGTGGCCCACTGGTTGGGTTGTAATTTGCCAACCTCTGTTCTAGTTTAATGCATATCTTCCCAGGCTTCCAACTGACTAGATATGTGTGTGTATGTTGTGTATGGGGGAACAGGGGCAGTGGAGAAACAAAAATGTTTTTGCATTTTTGAGAATAACTCATCTTTGCCTAAAAACATGCCTTTTACATTTTTAAAAATATCAAAATTTTGCTTGACTGTTTAGCAGCTAAGTTCTCCATTAGGGATGTAGAGAATTTTTTAAAACACTTTTGATTTTTATCAAATAATCAAAATGGAAATGGGAAGTAGCCAGTAGATTATCTGTAAACCTAAACAAAGCAAAAGCTTACAAAAGTCAAAAACTCTTGCAAAATGAGGTAAGATCCTGGAGAAGCTATTTCTACCATCTAACTCCTGTTTGATTCCCAAATGGTTAACTTTTGATTATAAAGTAACATACCTCTAAGTAACAACTCTAAAGGACCCAAGGGGGTGGTAGAAGTGAAACACTGCTCTCATTTATTTAATAGTCACCTTGTAAATAATCACCAATGCATCAGATCTCTATTGCTAAAAATAGCAGTTATGGGGCTGGAAGATTTTCATTATAAGGACAAGTAAACTTTGGAATGGATGCATAGCAAAGAATTATTTTCTATTATACAGAAGACTTATCTCCTATTTATTTACCAAAAAATAGGCTCGACTTGTCTGATAGGTTCTGGGACTTCATGTGAAATTACAGAGACGGAAAAAAAAAATTAATGGGGGAGGGAGGAGTGCAGAAAAACAGATCCAAGTACTTGATACTTTGTTTTTTTCCAGTGCCCCTCCCATTTGTCACTTTCATCTCTCTCCCTTTCAGATTCATTCCATACTCTTTTCATTATATGTTGATCCTCTTGTCTCTCTTCCCTCATCTCCCCAGTTCCTCCTCCCTCATTCGTTTTTAAGCTCTTAGAAATCTCCCTTTCTTTTTGCTCTTCCTCTGTGGTATCTGCTGAAACCTTAGAGAAGTGATGTATTTTCTGAAACTTCTGTGGGTTTCTAAGTGACGCTGAGCATGCTCAGTCGCTAGGGCAGGTTTTGTCGCCAGCAGCTGCCCTGATTCGACCTCTCCAAAAATAAACATTTAACTCTCTGAACTGTTTAAGGATGTAATTCGTTTTGCTCTCTCTTCATTTTCAAGGTTCAAAGGAAAGCGGCGAGGATTCCAGGGGTCCCGTCGCCCCTACAGCCAATGAGGGGCCTGAGAGGGAGGAGCTTGGGGCTGCTTGGTGCAGCTTGAGCTTCTGAGGGAATCATCCTCACTAGACGCAGTGGAGTCTGAGCTGTGCTGCATGTCACAGAACAAAATCTTAAAAAATAAAAACAAAAAACAGAAGAGGAGAAACGCTGCAGAGTATGGAACGCTATAGAACTTTCTGAAACATTTGCTTGGGATTCCCGGGGAGCATGATCTTTTAAAACCAATTCTTTCTGAAGCCGGTTTGGGTAACTGGGAAAATGATACATATGCTAAATGCAGCAGCTGATCGAGTGAAATGGACCAGATCGAGGACTGCTAAAAGGGCTGCCTGCGTGGTGGCTGCAGCATATGCTCTGAAAACCCTCTGTCCCATCATTGGCAAGCGTTTAAAGCAATCTGGCCACTGGAAGAAAAAAGAAGCTTACCCGGCTGCAGAGAATAGAGAAATACTGCATTGCACCGAGGCCACTTGTAAAAAACCTTCGCCTGGAGTGAATGCAGATTTTTTCAAACAGCTACTAGAACTTCGGAAAATTCTCTTCCCTAAACTTGTGACCACTGAGACAGGATGGCTCTGCCTCCACTCGGTAGCTCTAATCTCAAGAACCTTTCTGTCTATCTATGTAGCTGGTTTGGATGGAAAAATCGTGAAAAGCATTGTGGAAAAGAAGCCTCGGACTTTCATCATCAAATTAATCAAGTGGCTTATGATTGCCATCCCTGCCACCTTTGTCAACAGTGCAATAAGGTACCTAGAGGGCAAATTGGCCTTGGCCTTCAGAACTCGCCTAGTCGACCATGCCTATGAAACCTATTTTACAAATCAGACTTATTATAAGGTGATCAATATGGATGGGAGGCTGGCAAACCCTGACCAGTCTCTTACTGAGGATATTATGATGTTCTCTCAATCTGTGGCTCACTTGTATTCCAATCTGACCAAACCTATTTTAGATGTAATCCTGACTTCCTATACGCTCATCAAGACTGCTACATCCAGAGGAGCAAGCCCAATTGGGCCCACCCTTTTAGCAGGGCTTGTGGTATATGCCACTGCTAAAGTGTTAAAAGCCTGCTCTCCCAAATTTGGTAAATTGGTGGCTGAGGAAGCTCATAGGAAAGGCTATTTGCGGTATGTGCACTCCAGAATTATAGCCAATGTTGAAGAAATTGCCTTCTACAGAGGACATAAGGTAAGAAAGAAATTAAGGTGACGGGTGAAATGTGAGACTGTTCAAGCTGCCACTGCAGTGCTAGATACCATCTGTTGTACTGTTGATGGACCCACTTCTTTAGGGTTTTAGATTCTTATGACATTCAAACCTGTATTAAAATATATGCTTCATTACCCTTTTTAATCACAAGCTGTTAAAGAATTATATGTACAGTGCAAACTTTTCTAAAGTTTCATGAAAATAACATTTTCAGCATTCTAAAACAGTCTACTTAGTCTCAGTTATCCAAATATGCTCAGAATTATCTCTAAAGCATTTTCTTAAAACTGAAATCCTAAGTAGATGGTCCTAGAACATTGAAGAAAATATATGTTTAGAAACTAAGTAAACATACTTCCACTGAGATGGAAAATTTAGGATGGTATTGTTTGTTTGTTTGTTTATCAAGAGAAAAAAAAGTGCTTTCATATGAAAGACAGGTGTGACAGTTTTGCATGCCTGGTCCATGATGGAGTTCCTCAGTTCTAAGAAGTGCAGGAGAGTGGCTTACAAATGGCATTTCCATTACTCTTAATGTTCAGTACCATGTTTTGACACAAATTAAAAAAGGTGGTGAAATGAAATTTTGTCTAGCTTAGAGGGAAAAGCTAAGATTAGAGATGAAGAGGAAAAAAGGAGCTCCAGAATGTTATTTTTAAATATTAAAGATTTTCAACATTAAGCAGGTCCCTTAAATAGTTAACCTGATTACATAAACTTGCAGTACATTAAAGACTTTTTAAGGTGATGCATCTGAAATCTTAATACAAATGACTTGGCAAATGAAATAGTAAGTTATTCTAAAGTTGAAATGGTATTATAATTAAAAAGCAGAATTATTTAATTTTGAAACATCATCAATAACAACAAAAAAAGGAATTTTATAGTAGTACCAATCTGAAGAAGAAAATTTAAAGCAAATTTAGGACTCCTATTCCCACTTGAAAATTGGCTTATATGTTGTAGTAATCATATTTATGTCATTCTTGAATCACTGAGCTCAGTGATATAAATTATAGCATGTTGTAGGCTTCTTGCATTTAAGACAAAACCCAGTAAATTGAGTTAATTCAAAAGTGGAGTCTAATTACACATAAACATGTCATGTGTTTATTTTCAGATATTTTTGCTATAATCAAAAAGGATAAGGTTCTAACTGTTTATTCATGTCTTATGGAATATCATTTAATTTTAACACCTTATACATATAAATTTGAAAACATAAGTATAAATCACTTGTATATATTTATATTTAACATTATATTTACTGAATATCGACATTTAAAAAATAATACAGGTGTGATTACAACTAAGTAATGACTAATTCTGACATTAATCTGTATTTATTGGTTGTTAGAATCACAGATAATAGTATACTAAGTAAAACAAAATAATATGTAATTATCTTTAAAGAAAGTCCTCAAACATACGTTATTTATTTTTATAGTTCATACTAGGTTAATTCTTATCTCTTTTTGTCTCCATAGGTAGAAATGAAGCAACTCCAGAAAAGTTACAAAGCTTTAGCAAATCAGATGAACCTCATTTTATCCAAACGTTTGTGGTACATTATGATAGAGCAGTTCTTGATGAAGTATGTTTGGAGCAGCAGTGGACTAATTATGGTGGCTCTACCTATTATCACTGCAACTGGCTTTGCAGATGGTGGTAATGGCATTTATGCTTAATATTAAATATATGTTTCTGATTATTTCTCTTTAAGGTGTCACTGCTGGAGTTATGTCAGTGAATTGTGTAGTCATCATTCTATAGTCCTTAATGGTCAGAAACAATGGCAGACTTTGCAACATCCAGTAATAAGACCAGCAATATGAAAGAAGTGACTCAAAAGACCTTTCCAGTTCTGTGATATTTCAGAAACCTCTGATGTAGTGTTTTTGGGAGATGATCTTGAGCAATTTTAATTATACTGCCTAATATAGAATGATTCTCTAGTTTACAGTTCAACTCAACACAAATTAATACCTTCAAAAGGAGGATAATAGAAAGTCTCCCCATGTGTTGTAAATTTCAGTTCTGCACATAGCATGCATTTAGTCTATAAATATTCTATAACTAGATTTGCCCTGATTTGTGATTTGAATAGTTGGTTGACTACATAAGACAACTAATAATACTGTTTCAGGGAGAGCTTCATGCCATGGAACAAGGTCTCCTCTACTTGTAGGTAATATAGAAAACCTCCTATTTGGTGGTATTGTGGGGATAGGGATTGTCAAGTTTCAGGGGTCTAATTCTATCCTACCACTGTCCCAGTGTTTTTTTTAATCAACATTTTTCATCCTTTGGAACAACTAAGAAAGATAAAGACAAGGAGGACAATATTAAAATGTTATGTAATACTTGAGATGGGAGTTTGGGTCTTAATTGGCAGGACAAAAGGGGATTAATTAAAGAAGCAGCATTTTCCTCTCTTTTTCCAAAGTAAAATATTCCCCCTCCTCTTTAAAAACCACTTGACCAAAATTGGTCTTAGTGTTGAAAGAGCTAGACAAAAACATGGACTTTGTGGTGAGACAGAGCTTTGCTCAAGTCTTTGCTTTCCCTCTTTCTGTCTGTGTCCTTTTAGTCATGTTAATTAAACTGTCTAAACCTCAGTTTCCTCATCTGTAAAATGAGAATCAGAAAGGCTACTTCAGAGTGGGGTGGTGAGGATTTAGTAGAATAATGTATCAAGAGCATGTATCAAGAATATTGACATGGTGACAATTATTGCCTAGAAAACAAAAGGCAACACTAAGAAAAATGTAACAGAATTCACACTATTTTACAGTTATTTTTGGTGTAGAACTAAGTATTAATAGTTATTTGTTTGAAGTCATCCAATAAAAACAAGTAAAAAATTACATATGCTTTAATATTTTAAAACAGTGCTTTAATGCTTTACCAATTCTCACAAAAACACCTGTCAAATTTGAGTCATTCTTAACCTAAAATTGTTCATTTTGGTAAAGTAGGATTTGTCAATCCCTTGTGGTAAGTGCTATACATATACCAAATGTACTGTGCAACTCAAATGTCTAATAGTGTATTTAGACCACTAGGAAAACTGAATTTTATCTGTTTATTTAATGTTTTCAAAATTCGTTTTAATCATTTTTAAAAGCTTCTATTGAAAAAGGCATTGTTAGTATTTTTAGATTTAATCTTTTCATAATGAAATAAAATAAATTGCTTTTTCAAAAGAGTATTAGAGAAAAAAACACAAAAATGTATGGTCTTAAGATTAGTTTTACTAAGAAATTTAACAAAATTGTCAGATATTCATAGTGAATATCTATCCATCAGTGTATGGATATTTTAAAAGTTTCATGTATAATGTATATTAGAAACTACCCCAGTGACAAAATTATGGTGGTGTTCTGTTAGCCTTTGGAAGAACCGGTCTTATTAGAAAACCCTGGAGTATTCAACATAGAACAGAGAAAATGCAGCTATTAATGGTGACAAATTAACCCCACAGAGACCAGTAAGAAGTAAACAATGTATGCAAACAATCTAACAATCTTCTGTAGGTGATGTAATAAGATATTTTAAAATAAATCCTACAAATCTTGAAAATACAATAGTAAATTAAAGAAACAGCGTTAAAATTTTAGATTGAAATTGTGATAATAATCACATTGATGCAAGTGAAAGAAAATAATTCTTAAAGCTTCTTTTCAAAAGAAAATTTTATAAAAAGAAAAGCAATGTAAGAATTTCATAGAAGAATAAAATGAATTCATATGATAATATTAAGAGAGTGTGTCTTGATATCTTCTATAATTTCTAAGGTTACTGTGTGTATGCTTATAATGTTCGTATGTATGTATTTATGAAATATATTTGACTTATGATGACATACCACATGAAAACACTAAGTTATCATTTTACTCAGACAAAATAATTAAGTTTTTTTTTAGATAATGATATTATCTTTGAGGCTTTAGATCTTGGAATTAAATACTATCTATCCTAATCTAGTCTTCAATCTTAATTTATACTTATGCCCTGAGTTGTCTCTTACATTAGAGATAAATTAAGCGCATGATAGTACATATTTTAATGCAAAAATAGATGGGAAAAAATGGATGAATAAGAGGGATGGCAAAGAGGAAAGGGAGAAAAAGCAGAAAAGAGGAAAGAAAGAGAAGAGTAAAGGAAGAAACAGGCCACTGTTCAAATCTTGACTCTGCTATTTAGTAGTTATCCATCCTTAAGAAAGTTACAGAAACTTTATATGCCTCAGTTTTCCTTTCTTAACTATTGGAATAATAATATATATTTTACAGAATTGTTATGAAATTATAAATAATGTATTTCATGTGCCTTGAAACAGTCCATGGCAAATAGTAAGAATTTAGGTGGAAGCAACGGTTAATATTTATTACATTCTTACTATGCGGGCTCTGGTATCAGATTGCCTGGGTTCAAATGCTGGCTCTTTTGCTTATTGGGCTGTGACTTTGGACAAATCATTTAACCTTTTTGTGCTTCAGTTTCCCCATTTCCAAGATGGGGGAAATTATAGCAGGGTTGCTATGAAGATTAAGGAAAATTCCATGTGTAAAATTTATAGCAATGCCTGCATCTTAGGAAATGCTCAGTAGATGTTTGCTGGCCTGATCATTGTTAAAAGAGCAAGGCATTTGAAAGTGATTAGGAAGTTGGAGGTAAAGATGCAAATAGGAGGAATAGCCTACATAAATTGTTTGAGAGGAGAAAAGAAAAACAGTTCTGGAGTAGATTGGTTACACCATCTAGCTACAACTTTAAGTAAAATCTTGCGGTAAGGACAGGATTATGTTTATATTCAACTTCACATTACAAAACTGCATATGGTATCATGTCATTTTCATGTCAGAAGTGGAGCTTACAGGTGATCTAGTCTGGAGCCCCAGGCATGCCTAAGATCACACAAATGGTTAGTGGAAACACTAAGGATAGAAGACATTATGTAGTTCCTTGTGCTTTGCTTTTTTCCCCTTCACTATGCTGCCTCTATATTAGCTATATTAGAACTTATTCTATAAGGGACTTAACTTATTTGAGACCAAGTAATCATGGGAGCAAACGGTTGAAAAAGGCATTGAAATAGTTGATTTTGTATCATCTCTATTATCTGTATAGAGAACATTACCCCTTTATTTGCTTCATATTAAGAGAAAGACTGAAATTATGTGAAGAAAATAGTTACTTGGGAGCTATAATCTCAGTTGTTTAATGTTATAGGCCACTTCCACTTTTCTTCTCTTTATATCAAGAGCAGTTCTGGGCAAGGCCAGGGAAAGCTACTTATAGGTCTCTCCTGCCAGACCTTATTACAGACACCTAACGAGTAGGGAAGAAAGCAGCTAAGCCACTGGCACTGCCAGTGTTGGTAATCTGCTAGTGTGAGGTGGCACATCAGAAGTAGCAACTGAGAGATACTGTTCTTAGGAATAGAACTATATTCTACCCATCACCCTAGTAACATGGGTGATGTTTGTATTCTCAAAATGTACCTGCAACAAGATTCTATCCATAGCTCCTGCTGCATTAGTATGTCTCATATTCCAATGTCAAATTATTCGAATAAAATGTTATATTATAGGTCAGTTTAGATATGATTACTCTCCTGTCGACCAATAACAGTAATTATCAATATATATCAAAGACATACTTTTAGTTGTAAGTAGCTATGCATATATGTAGTTATGATTTTAAAGTATAACACATATCTCAACAAGACACAATCATTAGTGTACCACTCAACCAATTGTCACAAAGTTAAGACATATACATAATCACGACTCAGAAGAAATAGAACCTTACCTTCATGCCAGAAGCCTCCATACCCCTTCCCAGTCCTATCCTCATCATTAGCCCCCCACCCCAACTCCACTTACTCCTGCCCTTGCCATGCCACAGCAAAGATAATTATTTTACTGACCATTCATTAATATTTACTGGTTTTTGAATCTTCTATAAATAGTATCGTATAGTATGCATGAGCATTCTAGTCGCTCCACATCTTTGTCAATGTTTGACATCAGTCTTTTTCGTTTAGGCATTTTTTTCAGCTTAGGCATATGGTGAGTGTATCGTGGTACTTTACTGTGGTCTTAGTTTTAACTTCTTTGATGACCAATAAGATTAAGCACGTTTTATTCATTTATTGGCCATTTGGATAGCTGTTCTTATGAAGTGCTGATAATTTTTAAAATTAATTTTAAATTAGCTTATCTGTTTTTTTCTTATTGATTTGTGAAAGCTGTTATGTATTCTGTAATAAGTCTTTTGTCAGACACACACACACAAAATCTCAAATATCTTTTCCCACTTGATTCTTCCTTTTTCAGTCTCCTAACAGTGTCCAAGAGAACTTATCATTTTAATATAGTTCAATTTATCAATCATTTTCTTTGTGGTTAATGGTTTTATGTCCTGTTTAAGAAACATTTGTCTAACCCAAGGTCATAAAGGTACTCTCCAATTTTATCTTTTAGAAATTTATTGGTTTTTCTTTTCACATTGATATCATCAATCTATTTAGAGTTGATATTTATATATGGTATGAAGTAGGGTAAGGCTATAGTTTTTGCTGAGATTTGTCAAGATGACAAAGGTAAAATGTAAATGAAATTAAATAAGCTCAGATTAGAAAAGCAAAGGATAAAAGTACAAAAGAATAGCCTACTTTTTTAACTTTTAAAAATTAATAGACTTAAACCTGAGTTATAAAATTCTTTCTCATCTTTTCAGTGAAATAGCAACAGATGTGACTGTTTCAGTACATACTTATTATTAGCAGTGATGAAAAGTAGCAGTAAAATGAGCAGATATGTTAACTATTAAATCCTTAAATGTGGAACTTTTGAAAAAATATTTTAAATATTTGGTGAGGAAAATGAAATATGTTTACCTAGGATACAAAATAGGCGAGTGCTTTAGGTCATGAATTTATATCTCTGACACTAAGGAATCTGGCCTTGTCATAGAAGTTATTTGCTTAATGTGTACATGACAAAATACTCTTGCACTGCTCTCAAACTACCTGCCAAAGAAAAACCAGTAGAATAAGTCAAATGAAGTCTTTCCAGAGCTATTTGTAATTTTGTTACAAATTTGTAATTTTGAAAGCATGGAGAAAACCCAGTAGATAATAGTCTGCCAAAGCAACATAGAAATTACCATGCCATACCAAACACCAGTCCATCTGTGCTAGTGTTATTTCTTTTTTGAATTTTATTTTATTTATTTATTTTTATACAGTAGGTTCTTATTAGTTATCTGTTTTATACATATCAGTGTATACATTTCAATCCCAATCTCCCAATTCATCCCACCACAACCCCTGGGCTTTCCCCCCATGTTGCTCATACGTTTGTTCTCTACACCTGTGTCTCTATTTCTGCCTTGCAAACTGGTTCGTCTGTACCATTTTTCTAGATTCCACATACATGCATTAATATACGATATTTGTTTCTCTTTTTTTGACTTGCTTCACTGTGTATGACAGTCTCTAGGTCCATCCATATCTCTACAAATGACCCATTTTCATTCCTTTGTGTGGCTGAGTAATATTCCATTGTATATGTGTACCACATCTTCTTTATCCATTCATCTATCAATGGGCATTTAGGTTGCTTCCATGACCTGGCTATTGTAAATAGTGCTGCAGTGAACACTGGGGTGCATGTGTCTTTTTGAATTATGTTTTTTTCTGGGTATATGCCCAGTAGTGGGATTGCTGGATGGTATGGTAGTTCTATTTTTAGTTTTTTAAGGAACCTCCATACTATTATCCATAGTGGCTGTATCAACTTATATTCCCACCAACAGTGCAAGAGGGTTCCCTTTTTTCCACACCCTCTCCAGCATTTATTGTTTGTAGATTTTTTGATGATGGCCATTCTAACCAGTGTGTGGTGATACCTCATTGTAGTTTCGATTTGCATTTCTCTAATTAGTGATGTTGAGCAGCTTTTCATGTGTCTCTTGGCCATCTGTATGTCTTGTTTAGAGAAATGTCTATTTAGGTCTTGTGCCCACTTTTTGATTGGGTTGTTTCTTTTTTTAATATTGAGCTGCATGAGCTGTTTGTATATTTTGGAGATTAATCCTTTGTCCATTGATTTGTTTGCAAATGTATTCTCCTATTCTGAGGGTTGTCTTTTTGTCTTGTTTATGGTTTCCTTTGCTGTGCAAAAGCTTTTAAGTTTCAGTAGGTCTCATTTGTTTATTTTTGGTTTTTATCCATTACTCTACGAGGTGGGTCAAAAAAGATCTTGTGTGATTTATGTCAAAGAGTGTTCTTCCTATGTTTTCCTCTAAGAGTTTTAGAGTGTCCGGTCTTACATTTACGTCTTTAATCCATTTTGAGTTTAATTTTGTGTATGGTGTTAGGAAGTGTTCTAGTTTCATTCTTTTACATGTAGCTGTCCAGTTTTCCAGGACCACTTATTAAAGAGACAGTCTTTTCTCCATTGTATATCCTTGCCTCCTTTGTCATAGATTAGTTGACCATAGGTGCGTGGTTTTATCTCTGGGCTTTCTATCCTGTTCCATTGATCTATATTTCTGTTTTTGTGCCAGTACCATATTGTCTTGATTACTGTAGCTTTGAAGTACAGTCTGATGTCAGGGAGCCTGATTCCTCCAACTCTGTTTTTCTTTCTGAAGATTGCTTTCACTATTGGGGATCTTTTGAATTTCCATACAAATTGTGAAATTTTTGTTCTAGTTCTGTGAAAAATGCCATAGGTAATTTGATAGGGATTGCATTGAATCTGTAGGTTGCTTTGGGTAGTATAGTCATTTTCACAATATTGATTCTTCCAATCCAAGAACATGATATATCTCTCCATCTGTTTGTGTCATCTTTTTTTTAACACCTTTATTAGAGTATAATTGCTTTACAATGGTGTGTTAGTTTCTGCTTTATAACAAAGTGAATCATCTATACATATACATATATCCCCATATCTCCTCCCTCTTGTGTCTACCTCCCACCCTCCTTATCCCACCCCTCTAGGTGGTCACAAAGCACGGAACTGATCTCCCTGTGCTATGCGGCTGCTTCCCACTAGCTATTTTACATTTGGTAGTGTATATATGTCCACTTTGATTTGTTTCATCAGTGTCTTATAGTTTTCCGAGCACAGGTCTTTACCTCCTTAGGTAGGTTTATTCCTAGGTATTTCATTCTTTTTGTTGCAATGGTGAATGGGATTGTTTCCTTAATTTCTCTTTCTGATCTTTCATTGTTAGTGTATAGGAATGCAAGAGATTTCTGTGTGCTAATTTTGTTTCCTGCTACTTTACCAAATTCATTGATAAGCTCTAGTAGTTTTCTGGTGGCATCTTTAGGATTCTGTATGTATAATATCATGTCATCTGCAAACAGTGACAGTTTTACTTCTTCTTTTCCAATTTGTATTTCTTTTTCTTCTCTGATTGCTGTGGCTAGGACTTCCAAAACTATGTTGAATAATAGTGGACATCCTTGTTTTTTTCCAGATCTTAGTGGAAATGCTTTCAGTTATTCACCATTGAGAATGATGTTTGCTGTGGGTTTGTCATATACGGCCTTTATTATGTTGAGGTAGGTTCCCTCTATGCCCACTTTCTAGAGAGTTTTTTATCATAAATGGGTGTTGAATTATGTCAAAAGCTTTTTCTGCATCTATTGAGATGATCATACTGGTTTTATTCTTCAGTTTGTTAATATGGTGTATCACATTGATTGATTTGTGTATATTTAAGAATCCTTGCATTCCTGGGATAAATCTCACTTGATCATGGTGTATGATCCTTTTAATGTGTTTTTATATTCTGTTTGCTAGTATTTTTTTGAGGATTTTTGCATCTATATTCATCAGTGATATTGGTCTGTAATTTTCTTTTTTTGTAGTATCTCTGTCTGGTTTTGGTATCAGGGTGATGGTAGCCTCATAGAATGAGATTGGGAGTGTTCCTTCCTCTGTAATTTTTGGAAGAGTTTGAAAAGGATGCTGTTAGCACTTCTCTAAATTTTTGATAGAATTCACATTTAAAGCCATCTGGTCCTGGACTTTCATTTGTTGGAAGATTTGTAATCATCGTTTCAGTTTCATTACTTGTGATTTGTCTGTTCATATTTTCTATTCCTTCCTGGTTCAGTCTTGGAAGGTTATACCTTTCTAGGAATTTGTCCATTTCTTCCATGTTGTCCATTTTATTGGCATAGGGTTGCTTGTAGTAGTCTCTTATGATGCTTTGTATTTCTGCGGTGTCCATTGTAATTTCTCCTTTTTCATTTCTAATTTTATTGATTTGAGTCCTCTCAGTCTTTTTCTTGATGAGTCTGGCTAAAGATTTATCAAGTGTGTTTATCTTCTCAAAGAACCGCTTTTAGTTTTATTGATCCTTGCTATTGTTTTCTTTGTTTCTATTTCATTTATTTCTGATCTGATCTTTATGATTTCTTTCCTTCTCCTAACTTTGGGTTTTGTTTGTTCTTTCTCTAGTTCCTTTAGGTGTAAAGCTGATTGTTGATTTGAGATTTTTCTTGTTTCCCGAGGTAGGCTTGTATAGCTATAAACTTCCCTCTTAGAACTGCTTTTGCTGCATCCCATAGGTTTTGGATCATTGTATTTCCATTGTATTTTGTCTCTAGGTAGTTTTTGATTTCCTCTTTGATTTCTTCAGTGATCTCTTGATCATTTAGTAACATATTGTTTTGCCTCCTTGTGTTTGTGTTTTTTTACGATTTTTTCCCTGTAATTCATTTCTAATCTCATAGCATTGTGGTCAGAAAAGATGCTTGATATGATTTCAAATTTCTTAGATTTACCAAGGCTTGATTTGTGACCCAAAGTGTGATCTATCCTTGAGAATGTTCTGTGTGCACTTGAGAAGAAAGTGTAATCTGCTGTTTTCGGATGGAATGTCATAAATATCAATGAAAGCTATCTGGTCTATTGTGTCATTTAAAGCTTCTGTTTCCTTATTAATTTTCTGTATGGATGATCTGTCCATTGGTGTAAGTAAGGTGTCAAAGTCCCCCACTATTATTGTGTTACTGTTGATTTCCTCTCTTATAGCCATTAGCATTTGCCTTATGTATTGAGGTGCTCCTATTTTGGGTGCATTTATATTTATAATTGTTTTATCTTCTTTTTGGATTGGTCACTTGATCATTATGTAGTGTCCTTCCTTTTCTCTTATAACACTCTTTAATTTAAAGTCTATTTTATCTGATATGAGCATAGGTACTCAAACTTTCTTTTGATTACTATTTGCATGGGATATCTTTTTCCATCCCCTCACTTTCCATCTGTATGTGTCCCTACGTCTGAAGTGGGTCTCTTGTAGACAGCATATATATGGGTCTTGTTTTTGTATCCATTCAGTGAGCCTGTTTCCTTTGGTTGGAACTTTTAATCCATTCTCATTTAAGGTAATTATCGATATGTATGTTCCTTTTACCATTTTCTTAATTATATTGGGTTTGTTTTTGTAGGTCCTTTTCTCCTCTTGTGTTTTCTGCTTAGAGAAATTCCTTTAGCATTTGTTGTAGAGCTGGTTTGGGGGTGCTGAATTCTCTTAGCTTTTGCTTGTCTGTGAAGCTTTTGCTTTTTCCGTTAAATCTGAATGAGATCCTTGTCGGCTATAGTAGTCTTGGTCGTAGGTTCTTCCCTTTCATTACCTTAAATATATCATGCTACTCCCTCTGGCTTGTAGAGTTTCTGCTGAGAAATCAGCTGTTAACCTTATGGGAGTTCCCTTGTATGTTAGTTGTCATTTTTCCCTTGTTGCTTTTAATAATTTTTCGTTGTCTTTAATTTTTTTCAATTTGGTGACTATGTGTTCAGCATGTTTCTCCTTGGGTTTATCCTGACTGAGACTCTCTGTGCTTCCTGGACTCAGGTGGCTATTTCCTTTCCCATGTTAGGGAAGTTTTCAACTATAATCTCTTCAAATATTTTCTCGGGTCCTTTCTCTCTCTCTTCTCCTTCTCAGACCCCTGTAATGCGAATGTTGTTGCATTTAATGCTATCCCAGAGGTCTCTTAGGCTGTCTTCATTTCTTTTCATTCTTTTTTCTTTATTCTGTTCCATGGCGGTGAATTCCACCATTCTGTCTTCCAGGTAACTTATCTGTTCTTCTGCCTCAGTTATTCTGCTATTGATTCCTTCTAGTGTATTTTTCATTTCAGTTATTGTACTATTCATCTCTGTTTGTTTGTTCTTTAGTTCTTCTAGGTGTTTGTTCTTTAAATCTTCTAGGTCTTTGTTAAACATTTCTTGTACCTTCTCAATCTTTGCCTCCATTCTTTTTACGAGGTCCTGGATCATCTTCACTGTCATTATTCTGAATTCTTTTTCTGGTACGTTGCCTATCTCCACTTCATTTAACTGTTTTTCTGTCGTTTTATCTTGTTCCTTCATCTGGTACATAGTTGTCTGCCTTTTCATTTTGTCTGTCTTTCTGTGAGTGTGTTTTTTGTTTCACAAGCTGCAGTATTGTAGTTCTTTTCTTCTGATCAGTTTTATTTCTTCTTAACAGAGGCTATCAGTGAAAGCTATTATTCAAACTACTTTTAACCCAAATTCATAAAATCCCATAATTATTTTAGATCATCAGCCAGATTCTCTGAGCCAGAACTATTCTTAGCACTTTAACTGATACAGCAGTTACTATTTTGGTAGCTTGCAAGAATCCTTTGTTAATTTTTTGTGGCTATCTAAATTTTATCCCACATTTAAATGTGTTTAAGAATATCTACATTCTGTTCCCAGCCATTTTAGCCATTCAGGTCTTTCTCTCATCACTTATACTAACAGTCAAAGCCTTTCTTTTTTCATTCTTCAAGGAAACAGACTAACTTCAAGGGAACTAAAGATAGTTTTCTAGAGCAGTACTTAACTCTAGAACTGGGAGGTTCCCATGAACTCATGGTTTTTCTGATACACAAGTAAAATCAGTGCTTAACACCAACCCATACTGTAACTTGACCAGGTTATTATTCAATTGGCATTGCTTGAAATTTCCCTTCTTTGAGACATTGCTTATGCTGTACTTGTGATCTTTTAAAATTGTATGCAGTCTTCAAGGCCTCACTCCCAGTCTACTCCTCCATGAAGCATTTCTTGTCTCTTGCAGAGAAATTATTTTTGCATCCTTCAAATGTGTCATATTAACTCTCCTCATAGGCTGCCCTGCATTGTTATTTGGGAACTTGTCTTCTTTCTCCTATCAAACTGTAAGCTTCCTAAGGAAAGAATCTGAAAATTACATTTAATCCTTGCATATCCTGTAACACCTTGCCTAATTTCTTGTAAATCCTGCTGTTCAGTAAATATCTGCTGAGTGAATTTTACCTTATATTATGCATGGATCTCTTTCAAACTCAGCTGAGCTGTCTATGAGCAAGTAAAGGTGAAAGTATCCAGTAGTTATAGCAGGGCACATGTTAAATATTTGCATGTCATGGAGAAAAAAAAAAAAAACCTTTTCACTGAGATAAATCCAAGCAAAATAAATAGCAAAGTGGGCTCATGGCTATTTATATTATTCTAATTTCTTCATTAATTTACAGCTTTCAATTTAGAATTTTGGTGATAGTCCATAGAAAGACTGGATAGAGAATCAAACTGATGCCAAGATTAAAGTAATGACCTGGAAAGAATAATTTTAAAGAATAATACTAAATGGAGTAGATAATAATAACAATAATAACAATAACACTTAGAGAAAGTAATAACACCTAACATTTAAGAGCAATTATTATAAACTATGGATTAGGCTAACACTTTGTTTACATTTCCCCTTTAAATCTCACAACAACCCTCTGAGATAGAATTGTTTGAGATAGTACTATTAATTCCCTCATTTACACATGAGGAAGTAGCATGGAGAAGATTAGTGGCTTGCTCTACTAACCTTACTACTTGCCAATAAGTAGTAGAGTCTGGACTCTAACCTAGTCTGACTTCTGGCTTTTAACCATAATTCTGCGTTGACAGTAATTTAGGATATTTATCTATCCATCCATCCATTCAATACACATTAAGGAGTATTGTGTTCTAGACACTCTGGTGAGTACTAGGAATAATGAATAAAATACAGTCTTGCCCCTTAAAGAACTTATAGTCCACTGGAAAAACCAGACAAGTGTTTCCAGGGAAACCTGTACTAAAGAGTTAACTCTTTAAGAAAGAGCTTGGCAAAAAAGAAAGTATATTAAAGTCAGAAAATATTATATATGCAAATACCAGAGAGTAAGCAGAATATTGCATGGTTGGGGTGTTGCTAAACTGTAGGGTGAAAGTTGAAACAGGTAGACAGAGCTAGATTATGAGGGTCAGCTACTTTGCATTTCTATTAAAGAAATCACACTTGAAATATTTGCTTAGATTCTAGTTAATGGTATTTTATTGACTGAATCAGTAGTATTTTATTACCTAGCTCTAATAAGGGCAGGACGTTGACTTTGGTAAGGGTTGAAAGAATGCTAAATGAAAATAGTCTTAATTTCTATAGATTTAATTCTTCTAACTCTCCTTCTAGAAAAATAATAAGACAAAGGAAGATTTAAATAAAATCTGGTACAAACACTATTTTTTAAATAATTCATTAATTTCTAGGAAATTGCTGATACTAATGAAAAATTTTCATGCGGTTGTTTTAGTCACAGTCTCATAGTACAAAACAAAACATTTAGTTACTTAAAAAATTCAACAGTTTTGTAATTTGCTTTTAGATCTAGAGGATGATCGAAAGCAAGCTATGGTTAGTGAGCGGACAGAAGCGTTTACCACTGCTCGAAATTTATTGGCCTCTGGAGCTGATGCTATTGAAAGGATTATGTCTTCATACAAAGAGGTACTTGCATTTCTTGTTATCAATTTGATTAAAATAAGATATATGGAAATCAAGCAAAAATGTAAATTACCACATATGTTTATTATTTTGGAAACATCTTTTCTCTACCAAAAATTGCTAAGAGTATAATCAAGATAAAGGACAACAACTCCCAAGTCTATTGCTGCTAATACCTTTCAGTTTTTATACTCTCAATTGTCAACTCCTTTTTCTGTCTATAGTATGACATATTTGCTCTTAAATTTTACTAAAATGTCCTTTGGTATGGATTTTGGAGCCAGAGTGCCTAAATCTAAATTCTTGCTGCAGTATTTACAAATTATATGAACTTGACCTGTTTGTGTCTGTTTCTTCATCTGTAAAATGGGGATAATGATAGTGATGACTTTGTAGAGTTGTTTTGATAGTAAGCACTTTAATAAGTGTTAGCCAATAATATTACTTATATACCTTGCAAACTTTTACTTATACTTCAGGACAAGTCAAGCCTTACCAACCACGTATAAAAAACCCTTTTGTGATTCTACTTTCTTTCTGACTTCCCTGCAGAGTCTGGGTCTTCCTCCTCTGTGTTCATAGTACATCTGATGCTTTATTTACCACATTATAATTATCTGTCTTTTGCATAAGACGCTGAGTGGAAAGCAGGAACTATCTTATTCATCTTTACATTCCTAATATCTATTTTAATGCTTGGAATATTGTATATGGTCAGTAGATATTTGCTGAGAGAATGGTAATAAGACCTACAGATAGCACAGGGTTAAGATTAAAAATCACTTTATTCAATTCAGATATTAAATAATATTCCCATGGACAGTCATTCTCACTATTAATTACTCTTGTGGCTTTTGTATCAATATAAATTGCCAGAGCATCATTATAAATTTAGCTACCTATTAAATTATCCTTGAATAAATTATATAAGATAGTTGCAAAGTTTGTGATTTGCTGACAAAACTTTTCAATCTCATTTAACAACTGATTTGTTGAATTGGGTTTTTTTAAAAAAGGTAAAACCAGTTGTTTAGGGCCACAAAGCAAGACAACTCAATTAAAACGTTTTTTTCAAATAGTAATTTTGATAATCTGGAGACACAGTTTTGGGGATAGCTTTTTCAGCTAATAAATTACTTATTATTAAAGTTAAATGAGAAATCAAAATTTTTATATATCTCACATTCAATTCATTTTGCCTGTATGTACATTGAATCATAGAACTTTTACCTCTAAAGAATCTTATTACTCCTGTGAAAGCACATGAAAGCATCATGGATTCTCCACTAGCTCTAGAGGGAACAAGGTTTCTTTTTAGACAAACCCCCTTGTCTTATATCCCAAAGTAATTTGTCCACAGTCACATTCTCATTTCTTTTTTTTTTTTTGACACTCTTTGTCCATTCATCCCTGCATCCTGGTCTACTAACTCAATGCCCCCTGCCTTTCTTTAATTGACCTCCACATTTGTTTCAGACTTTTTTAATGCAACTATATTTACTTAGGTTTCTTTTGGATCCATATTTTGTTAATCCTTAGTTCTGATTTCCTCTACTTGGGAACTCAAGAGATTCTTCTAGATAACAGTTTAGAAATTATCCTATATAATAGCTATAACATTAATATATAGAAATGAAATACTAATCTAATTATAGACCTCTCACACAGTAGAGACATGTGGTAGAAAGCTTTTAACAATAATACCTGCTCATTCACTGTTTAAGTTTTGCACACACAAAAATCTTACACAATGTTGGTAATGTATTAGTCCATAGTTTATTGTTTAAGAGACATTTATTAGTGACATGCCTTGCTTATTGATACCAATTTCCTACTAAACAGTTCTGTAAGGGAATGGTTTTTGTTGCTTCCTTTTCACTGAGAAAGATGGTCTTGACAGGCCATGAGTCACCTTTCAGATGAGTCACCTTGATAACAAGGTGTTCTTTTAATAGAAAAGCAGCAGAGATTCAACCTAAATTGGACAACTGGCAGAATAGGAGCAATATACCACTCTATTGAGCCTTTTGAACTAAAGCAGAGATTTATCTCATCTAGAAAAAAAGTCATATTTAATATTTTTCTTTGGGCATATAAATCATGTTTGGCTTGAAAAGAAGCTGAATTTTGTGGGATTTGGACTGAAAAGGATTTAAAGCTTTTCACTGAGGTCACACCCAATATTGGTATGCACTAGCAGGGGTATTTTCTCTGACTAAACTTAGGAATTTTGACAATCAGTTTGACTAAGAAATGTCATTTCATAATAAGAAAAATATGCATTTTTCTTCTATTTAAAATCTATTTTTAATTGAAAAAAGATATCAAAATAAAGAATCATTATTTCACTGAATGGATTTAAGCTTTTCACAAAACTTCTAATTTCTGGAAATCAAATTTTCTTGCAAACAGGGGCCAAATCAGAAAATTGATTGAAAGATTTTTAAGTCTCACTAATATTCTGAAGTCTTTACATTTCACTTTGAACCCTGACGTGAATGAATAATTTTTATGTGTTTTTTAATTCCAATCAAACTTAAGCTGTCAACTTGCTATGCTGCTTTCTTGGTAAGTTTTTTAGTGTTACTGGCTTTAGTTATCAGATGTACTATCTACTTTTCAAGTATAATAAAATATGATCTTTAACATTAAATCAAGAAGCTTATATGATTGCATATTTGTTTAAAAGTCTGTCTTGAGTATACTGTTTTATCTCCCTATGTTGGTTTTAGATAACTGAATTAGCAGGCTATACTGCTCGAGTATACAACATGTTTTGGGTCTTTGATGAAGTAAAAAGAGGCATTTATAAGAGAACTGCTGTCTTGCAAGAGTCTGAAAACCATAGCAAGAGTGGAGTTAACATAGAATTACCCCTCAGTGAGACATTGGAAATCAAAGGTATTAAACTCAAATGTTTTTATATTTTTTCTATATTTAAATGTTTATCAACAGAACCAAAGTTTTTTAGAAGATAGCTTTGAACAGATGTAAGGAACCAACATTTAGTTATTTAAACAGTTATTCCTAAAGTTAGTGTTGCATTTTGAGAAGTAGTGACTAATGTTACCATAAAAAATATTATGCTACTTTTATTTAGGACAAAATGTCTAGAATTATTTTTAGAAACTGCACATATGGCAAAATGAATTGTTTGCATTTAAAATTCAAATAACAGAATTAGAGCTAATGTCATACTGTTCTCCATCATTCTGTCATTTGGTTTGGTTATTATAGTTTTAAAAATTAGTTTTCTATGTCTTAATTTCCTTTTTACAACTGTTTTTTTCTATAGGAAAGTTTAATTGAGAGAAATAAGTAGTTATAAACAGTGTGGCTGGGTTATACCAGATAGAGTTTAGCTTTGCTCTTATTATGATATTAACATCATATTACAGTAAAATAATATTTCTGAGAAAGATTTTCCAAATAGATATGTCAAAATGTGCAAATTTACATTAGACTTTCTTTAGATATAGATGTCTATATTTACATTTATTTCTATGATTCATTAATGTGAATTATCTTTATAGTGAATTTATCTGTTATGCTACATTATACTTTAAGTTATTTAATTAGCAATAACACATGATAGCTTTTGAAACTTAAACTCTTCCTTAACTTATAGGAAAAGTTATTGATGTGGATCATGGAATTATTTGTGAAAATGTTCCCATAATTACACCAACGGGAGAAGTGGTGGCTTCCAAGCTAAAGTTCAAAGTAAGATGATATTCAAGAATCTTCTGATTGTTGCCAACACAATAATACAAAACAACTCAGAATTCATGTACTTTATATTAAATACTTGGAGGAGCATATGGAAAGGAGGGGAAATCGAGAAAGGTATGCATAGAGGCTCAATTACAGAAGCAGTTACTTCCTCAGAAAGCAGAGAGAAAGAAAAATTTGATTTCTACCGCTTTATGGCCTGGTTGAAAATCAAAATTAGAGTACACTGAGAGCCTGTACAAAGTAACTTTTGGGAACAATAGGAAATTTCTTCAGAAATTAATATCTGGAAATACATTTTATTTTTTTTCCTTATAGGAGTTACTCAAAAAATACAAGCCTATATTGTTATATATTTACTAAAATATGAGAGAAGTCATCAGCAAGTTTATATTCTCTAAATTTAATTTATATTTTCAATAATCACATCTTCTATTAGGAAAAAATGATCAGAAGATTCATGAATTGGAATTTAGCTTTTAATTCTGTTGAGAATAATGGTTATTTGTTATTTAATACTCTGTCTTGATTACAAAAACTAAGGTGCAAAAATAGCTAATAAATCTGAGACCCTGGTTTAAAGTATTGTAAAATTCAAACACACATTTTGGAATTCAAGTACAAAATAATTTGCTGATAAGTATAATGGAGTTATCTGTGCTTAGTTCAAACAATGACATGATTGGACTTGATAACAGAATTAGAAACATGACCCTATATGTGCATTTAATGATTTTAATATGGACCTTAGCCTAGGTTTAATTATTAAAGATATATTTGAAAATGCATAAGCCTGCTGGAAGAGGATGAGAAGTACTGAACAGGGAGAAATTCTGTGTTAATAAACCTAAGAGAAATTGTATTTTAACTACAATTTGGTTGGGCTCTATTTTTCCATTAATGGACCTGTAGAGTAGCAATAAGGTGCTAATGATGCAGCATAATCTTAAGTAGATTTAAAATAAAGCCTTTGAAGAGGCCTACATGGGATATTTAACTATTTGCTAATACTTTAGCAATTTTTAATGTATGATTTTGTATAGAGGTTTTTCATCAGGTTAGGTTTCATAATATCAATTCTTGTTGCTCCATTTATTAAATAGAGGAAGAGTCTTGAATTCTGCCACCTACTAACTAAATACATTATTGTGGACACATAACACTCTTTCTGTGAAAAAATTCAGAGCTCAGTATATTTTTATATAAAATGAATTTTAAAATACTTAATCTAGTGAAAGTGTCATAAATTTTGAGGTTCTACAAAGGTATATGTTAATATAGTATACTTTTATGATAATTATTTATTTCTGAGTCAGACAGGGAGTTTTATTTAAAGTCTCAGGTCCCCAAAGTATAATACAAAATTTTGTTCCTCTGCATGGATTGATAAATAAACAGGTTTCTAGAGGAAAACATTCTCATTCTTATGTTAGCCTTTTGGAATTAAAAAACCATTTGGAGAAGAAAATTTCAGTAAATGTGGGAATTCTTTTGCCTCACACTGTTTACTAAACATCAGAGAACTTATGCTAAAAAATAATATGAATGTAGAAAAGTCTTCTATTATGACTCAAAATGTGTTAAATTTCTGAGAATTCCTAGTAGAGAATGACCCTATTAAATATTTTGTTTATATACCTTTTCCATGGCACATACCTTTAAAAAATCATTGGAAAAGTGTTTATGCTTCTATAAAATTAAACTTTCTTAATCCTCTCTCTACTGAAAGAGCAGAGCAAATCACAAAACCCTTTCTGGGTTCTTCCCAGGATTTTTTTTAACTTTATTCTATTAAAATGGCATTTCAGTTTGCCTACAATTAGGGAGAAAAAATATCTGTGGTCAGATTTTATAGACTCAAGCTTGCACCTGTCTTATGTCCTTGTGGTAGCTATCTTTATTGCCTGGAATGCTCTTCCACCAGATCTTACTTGTTGCTTCTTGTCACCAGGCTAAGGCAAAATGGTATCTCCTCAAAGAGGACTATCCTGACCACCTAATCAAAAGAAGCCCCCTTCCCCTGCCAACCTCACAATGCCACCATCTTTCCCTAACACATCTTCCATTTTTGCTATCATAATAGCATTTACGACTAGTTAATTTTTTGTTCATGTGTTTATTGCCATCTTTGCCATTGAAATGTAAGCTCCATAAGAACAGGGACTTTGTCTTGAGCAGCACTGTAACTTCTGTGCCTGAATGTCAAGCACATTTAGATATTCAATCAATGTTTGCTGAGGAAATGACTAATTACTTAGAATATAAATCTGAACCATTTTTGCTTTACATATATTTATTACATACATTCTTAGTTCTTTTATCTAACCTTCATATCAACCTTTTTTTCCTTCCCTTCCTCCCTCCCCCGCTTCCTCTCCCTACCACCTTCTTTCAGCAAAAATATTTTAGCTTATGTTATACACGGCAAATGAGTAATGGATATACATGGATATGGTTCCTTATACTGACATAATACAAGTAATATAATGCTCTTTCACCTTTGAGTTTTCAACATAATGTATTCTACATCATGGACCTTAGATATATGTATCTAATACTGTACAAAGCTATATATACAGGCATACTGTAAATTTCTGCCTCTCGTACTTTCATACTATATTCATTATTTAGTCACTGATTATAAAATATCATTTGTTCTTAGAAGTAAATCAGAGTTTTAAATAATGTTCCTTTTTCTTGACCCTTACAATACCTTTAAGATAGCACATTGACAACTTCCTGATCCTATTGGGTGGAATAAGAAGTCATGAAATTTAACTGTTTAAATGATAAATAAGCTGAAAGATTCTAAGAGAATCATCCAATCAACAATCAATAAATAGCTTAATTCATCCCTAGACATAAGACTAAATTACAGTCTTCTTGCTTGTCTCTGTCTTAATTTCATAAACGTATTTTCTCCATCTGTGAATAAACCAAAATTAGAATCATTTTATGTCTCTCATTATGGGCTTTTGTAATTTCTGTAACATTTCAGACTACTGAATTAAACAACCCAGCTGACTTGTAGAACTCCAACTTACAAATACAGCAAAGTTGTATCTTAATTGAAGTAAATTTAATCAAATATTAATATAAATAAAATAAATTCAATGTATTTTAATTTAAATTAAATTTTTCCAATTTCTTATTTCCACGTGGTTATGTTCCTATGTATTTGTGTAGTATGTGATGGCAAGACCTCAATGAAAATTTTGGGAAGTCAGTGCTCATTTGAAGAAGATCCATTTCTTTGGAATTGGATTATTTTGTGATGCTTTTAGCGTCAGAGCATAGTCAAAAGCCAGATTTGATGGTCTCAATCCCGATATATTTTTCTTTGATTCCTTGCCCATCCTAGGTTATCATGTGTTTGAAAGTTTAAAAACAAATCCCTTTTAAATGCTGCCAAATGAAACCATTTTTACATATTGTAATTTCTAATTTTATTTCTTATGTTAGGTAGAAGAAGGAATGCATCTTTTGATAACTGGTCCCAATGGTTGTGGGAAAAGTTCTCTCTTCAGAATTTTAAGTGGGCTCTGGCCTGTGTATGAAGGAATCCTATATAAACCACCTCCACAACATATGTTCTATATTCCACAAAGGTAGGTAAAGTTTCTTATATCACAATGAACAATTTCCTTTTGCTTTTGAATTATCTTGATTCCTTAAGCTCTTCTGTAGGTAATCTTTAAGCATGTTTTTATTGAGAGATGCAATTAAGGAAATAAAAATTATCCTAAAAGTTTTATTACTGCTTTGATTATAATAGTTTCCAGGATAATAACAATTCTTTTCATTTTCACATCATTGTAATGAACATTCAAAGACTATAGATGTTAGTCTAAAGGAGTAGCAGGCTAGTCCAAAGAGTAAGTATATTGCCTTAGATGTCAGATTATCTCTTCTCACAAAAAAATTAATAGTTCTTGGATAGTATAGTAGTCTTTCCATCAGGCTGCATATGTTCATATGTTCTAAAATTGTTCAATTATGTTTTAAGAGCCTCTGTGAAATAATCTTTATCACAATTCTGTTATATAATTAATTAATGATTTGAAACTACCTTAATTAAAAATATTTTACTCTAATAATGAGTGTAAAAGTAAGCATAGAAATATTTAAAAGGAACATTTTTCTTCTGAAGTTTTAAACTATCTTCCTTCATAACAATTTACAGATGTCTAAACAGAAAGTTATACTTGAAAATTTGGAATATTCATTGTGGGTGAGAGAAAATTAAATTCAAATAAAATTAAAATTAAATTCATCTGACCCAGTAATTTTTCCATCTGTCATCACCCTGGGTTAGGTCGACATCACAAAAGTACTCCTACTGTGTTAGAGGACTATTCTGTGGAACGTAGTAGAGCACCTATGCTGAAATTATATTACAAGAGCAAATATAAAAGTTACATCAAGTATGATGCTATCACATCTCTCTTCCTCTTCTTCCTTTGTTAGAAAGTGTTTGTACAGTCCTGCCCAATGGACTAATTTTTAGATCATATGTTGTAATTATGCAGATGAGGCTTTGTGGGGTTTTTTCTTTAAAGTAAGACCTATCAGAGTAGTAGGAAGCTATCTGAAGTGTAGAAGGATGAAGAACTGTATTGGCAGTAAAAAATATTGGATGTGAGCAGTGCTATGAATACTTATATTTAACACAAAATAGATAACAGACAGCAGAATCATTGTCTCTTTCTGTCTGTGCTTTAGAATACTTTTGGGAAATGTTCTGGATCTGAAAACTAAATAATACTGCCAAAGTTTAAGTTTCAGACATTAATGCATTAAGTAGACCGATTTTAATTTCTTATTTAGGTTTTAAAGCATAGAATCATGAGGAAAATATTCTGTTACATCATAGAATCTACTCTTTTAATGCAGATAAAATTGTATACATAAATTTTATATTTTTCACTATTTTAGATTTCATTTATAATATAGATACAGTTCTTAAATATAGCTATACCCTGAGCAATAAAAGACATTTCTCAGACTTAAGAAAGTGCATTATCAGCAAAGCTAGCCTTCAGAAATGAAGGAGAAATATTTTCCCAGACAAATAAAAGCTGAGGGAATTCATGTTCATTAGACATGCCTTACAAGAAATGCTGAAAGGAGTTCTTCAAATTGAAATGAAAGGCTGCTAATTAGTAACAGGAAAACATATGAAAATATACAACCCTGGTATATGTAAATATATAGTCAAATTCATAATACTCTAATACTGTATTATGGTGGTGTGTTAACCATCTAACTCTTAGTATAAAGGTTAAAGGACAAGAGTATTAAAATAACTATAACTAGTACAACTTATTAATGAATACATAATATAAAAAGAGGAAAATTATGACATTAAAAACATAAAAGGGGGAGAGTAAAACTTGCAAGAAGTTTTATATACGCCTCATAGGAACCAGAAAGCAAAAACCTACAGTAGATTCCCAATAGATAAAGAGAAGGAAATCAGAGCATACCACTACAGAAAATCACCAATTCACAAAGGAAGGCTACATGAGAGGAAGAAAGGAACAAGAGACAAAACAACCAGAAAACAATAAGATGACATTAGTAAATCCTTACCTGTCAATAACTAGTCTGAATGTAAATATATTGACTTCTCCAATCAAAAGACATAGAATGGCTGGATGGATGAAAAAAAAGACCCAACTTATTTGCATTATAAGACATTATAAGACACTCATTTCAGCTTTAAAGACACACATAGACTGAAAGTGAAGGGATGGAAAAAGTTATTCCATCTAAATGGAAACCAAAAGAGAGCAGGGATAATTATACTTATATCAGAAAAATTAGATTTTAAGCCAAAATTGCTAAAAAGAGACAAAGAAGGTCATTATATAATAAAAATGGGGTCAATTCATCAAGAAGATATAACAGTTGTAATATATGTACACTCAACATCAGAGCACCTTAATATATTAAGCAAATACTAGCAGATCTGAAGGGAGATAGACAGCAATAAATTAATAGTTAGGGACTTCACTGCCCCACTTTCAACAGTGGGTAGATCATCCAGACAGAAAATCAACAGGGAAATATTGGACTTGAACCAATATTTAGACCAAATGGATTTAGTAGACATATACAGACATTCCATCCTATGCCAGCAGAATACACTTCTTCTCAATCATGTCCGGAACATTCTCTAAGAATATTATATGATAGGACAAAAATAAGTCTTAGCAAATTTAAGAAGATTGAAATCATACCAAGTATTTTTCCATTATAACAACATGAAACTTGCAATCAATAACAGGAGGAAAGCTGAAAATTTTACAAATAGTGGAAATTAAACAACACACTCTTGAGCAACCAGTGGATCAAAGAAGAAATCGAAAAAGAAATTAAAATATCTTGAAAGAAATGAAAATGGAAATACAGTATATGAAAACCTATCTGATGCGGCAACAGCAGTTCTAAAAGGGATATTTATAGCAATAAGTTAAGAAAAAAAGAGATCTCAAGTAACTAACTTTACATCTCAAAGGAACTAGAAAAAGAAGAACAAATAAAGTCCAAAGTTTGCAGAAGGAAGGAAATAATAAAGAGAAGAGCAGAAATAAATGAAATAGAAACCAGAAGACCAATAGAAAAGATTGATAAAACTAAGAACTGATTATTTGTAAAGATAATATTGATGAGCCTTTAGCCTATCCCTGGGATGCAAAGATGGTTTAACATTGCAAATCAATAAATATGATACACCACATTAATAGAATGAAAAACAAATATCATATGGTCATCTCAATAGATGCTGAAAAAGCATTTGACAAAATGCAATATCCTTTCATAATATTAACTCTCAACAAACTGGATCTAGAAGGAACATACTTCAACATAATAATGGCCACATTTGACAAACTCAGAGTTAATATCGCATTCAATGGTGAAGAATGAAAGCTCTCCCTCTAAGATCAGGAACAAGACAAGGGTGCCCACTCTGAACATTCTCATTCAACAAAGTACTGGAAATCTTAGATAGAGCAACAGACAAGACAAAGAAATAAAGGTATTCAAACCAGAAGGGAAGAAGTAAAATTGTCTTTGCAGATAATATGATCTTTCATGTAGAAAATCCTAAAGACTTAACCAAAAACATTTAGAAAAAATCAATGAATTCAGTCAAGTTGAAGGATACAAAATCAACATACAGAAATCAGTTGTGTTTCTATACACTAACTACAAACTATCTGAAAAGAAATAAAGAAAAATAATTCCATTTACCATAGCATCAAAAAACAATAAAGTATTTAGGAATAAATTTAACCAAGGAAGTGAAAGACCTATACACTGAAAACTATAAGACTTTGAGGAAAGAAAGACTTTGAGGAAAGAAACTAAAGACACAAACAATTGGAAAGATATCCCATATTCATGGATTGAAATAATTAATATTATTAAAATGTCCATACTGCACTAAGCCATCTATAGATTCAATGCAATTCTTATCAAAATTCAATGGCATTTTCCACAGAAATAGAAAAAACCATCCTAAAATTTTTGTGGAAGTACAAAAGACCCTGAATAGTCAAAGCAATCATGAAAAAGAAGAACATGGTTGGAGGCATCACACTTCTTGTTTTCAAACTCTGTTACAAAGCTATAGTCATCAAAACAGTATGGTACTAGTATAAAAATAGACATAAACCAATGGAAGCGAATAGAGGGCCCACAAATAAATGCCTGCATATGGTCAATTAATATTTGCCAAGAGAGTCAAGACTACTCAAAGATAATCTCTTCAATAAATGGTATTGGCAAAATTGGATAACCACATGCAGAAAAATGAAATTGGACTTCCTCTGTCTTACACCACTCACAAAACTGAACTCGAAATGGATTAAAGACTTAAATGTAAGACCAGAAACCATAAAACTCTTAAGACATAGGAAAAACTCCTTGACATTGGTCTGAGCAATGATTTTTTGGATATGACACCAAAAGCACAAACAATAAAAGCAAAAATCAGCAGGTGGAACTACATCAAACTAAAAATCTTCTACACAGTGAAGGAAACCATCAACAAAATGAAAAGCCAACCAATGGAATGGGAGGAAATATTTGCAAGTCTTATATCTGATAAGAGGTCAATATCCACAATATATAAGGAGCTCATACAACTCAATAGGAAATAAAAAACAGTACAGTTTAAAAATGGGCAGAGGATCTTAATAGACATTTTTCCAAAGAAGATATACAGATTGTCCAACAGGTACATGAAGAGGTGCTCAACGTCACTAATCATCAGGGAAATGCGAGTCAGACCACAATGAAGTATCACCTGTCTGAGTGGCTAATCTCAAAAGTTAAGAAATAACAGGTATTGGCAAGGATGTAGAGAAAAGGGAACGCCTATGAACTCCTAGTGAGAATGTAAGTTGATGGAGCCACTATGTAAAGCAGTATGGAGTTTCCTCAAAAAATTAAAAATAGAACTACTGTACGATCTAAACTCCCATGTTCATTGAGGCATGATTCACAATAGCCAAAATATGAAAACAACCTAAATGTCTGTCAACAGATAAATAGAAAGAGATATGGTATGTATGTATATACAATGGAATATTCTTAAGCCATGAAAAAGGAAATCCTGACATTTGTGACAACATAAGTGAAATAAGTCTGACAGAGAAAGATAAATACTGTATTGATATCACCTATATGTGGAATCTAAAAAAGCTGAACTTGTAGAAACAGAGTAGAATGGTGGTTACCAGGAGCTGGAGAGTGGGGGGAATGGGGAGATGTTGGTCCAGAGTACAAACTTACAGTAAGAAGTTGAATAAACTCAGGGAATTTAATACACCCCATTGTGATCAGAGTTAATAACACATTATATACTGGTAGTTGTTAAGAGAGTAGACCAATGTTCTCACCACACAAAAAAAGTGGTAATTATGTGAGTAATAGAAGTGTCAGGTAACAATACGGTGATAATTATTTTGCTGTATGTAAGTATATCAAATCAACATGTTTATAACTTGAACTTACACCATGTTATATGTCAATTTTATCTCAGTAAACCTGGAAAAAATATCACTGAGCTGTACACTTAAAAATGGTTAATATGGTAAATTTTATTTTACCACAGTTTTTAAAAGTGGAAAAAAAAAGAAAAACAGTGCAAAAATTCTAGTCTTTGCCCTCAGGAGACCTATGTTATTTTGCAACAAACATAAATCACTAGGAAACTTTTTCTTAATTATGAAATTTACTGTTGCCTAGGCAAAAGGTCAACTACAACTTAGTTAAGAAAAATGAGAATGAAAGTCTATTTTTAAGGCTTAATTTTTTTTAATAGTGTTAAAAGTCATTTTATCTTGATTATAAAGCTTCTAGAAACATGAAAACTTGTATTTGTTTAAAATCCTATAGGACCAATATCTTGCAAAAGAGCATAAAATTTATTTAAATGTATATGTAAACTAGGAGAGCCTAAATATAGTATTTACATCTAGTATTCTAAAAGCTATTGATTTTTTCAAAAAAGTTTGAAAATAATCTTATGTGTCTTTATGATTTAAAAGAAAGCTGCTACATAGACAGGAGGGGAGTTTGGGGGAGAATGGATACATGTATATGTATGGCTGAGTCGCTTTGCTGTGCACCTGAAACTATTACAACATTGTTGATTGGCTATACTCCAATATAAAATAAAAAGTTTTTTAAAAAAAAGAAAGAAAGCTGCTACAACCTATTTCAAAATATTTGTCAGTAGGTAATTTTAAACTTTTCTTTTTAGGATATTCTTATTAATGAATATTATCTAGTATCTTATTGCATTAATTTATAGCAATAGAATATAGGTTAAGTACTAGTTTGGCAGAAAAAAAACCTGTAAATTAAATATAGAATTGAGTCTTATGTACCTACAGAATAAACTTCATAAGTCACAAACAGACCTTTATAATAATCCCCCTGTTTTCACTTTTCATGATTGAAAGACTTCTTGGTAGAGGATCAGTCTCTTTATGCAATGATCAAATGTAAATTAATTGTTATTTTTATGGGGAAAAAGGAGTGGGTTTTGTTAAAGTGGATTTCTAATAATGTCATGTAGTGTACAGAAGAAAAAGTAAACTGGGAGAAAAAATGTTCTGATTAAGTATATTGAGACTGCTTATTTTTTTAATGAAATTTGCAGAGAATTTGAAGAGTTGCTATGGCTCAGTTTCAAGTTGGGAAACCTGAATTCCTGAGAAATTGTGAAATCACCTCAATATTTTCCCAGTTAATATCTTCTGATACTTCAGCAATGTTAATAATGAGAACCAGATAAAAAAAAATCTTGGCCTTTGTTCAAGAATACAAATAAAAAGTTATTTGGGATGGTAGATGGTAAAATTCTTAGTTTTGCTCAGATAGTTCTTAAACTATTTTGGCAATCTTAGGCTGTTTGAGACTGAATTTCCTGAGCAATGTGACTATACTCTTTAAACTGATAGTTGAAACTTATTGTTCCCTACTGTATTAGCCATCTGACCCTCAGGAAAATTGTTACACTTGAATACAGATCCTGAATTTCTTTTGTCAGTTCTTGGTGCACTTTGTCTTAACCACTTAAAGGTTGATTTATGATCTGCTCTAGCTTTCACTAATCCACAAATTTATGGCTCATTAGTCATTTAGTAATTCCCTAGTACATCTCTGTCTTCAGCCATTAAAGACTCTGAAGCCCAATCTTTTTTTCTTTTTTTTTCTTTTTTGGGCTGCGTCTGGTCTTAGTTGTGGCGCGCAGGCTCTTTGTTGCTGTGCGCGGGTTACAGAGCTCATGAGCTCAGTAGTTGCAGCTTGCGGGCTTAGTTGTCCCGCGGCTTGTGGGATCTTAATTCCCCGACCAGGGATCAAACTGGCGTCCCCCACATTGCAAGATGGATTCTTAACCACTGGACCACCAGGGAATCCCTGAAGCCCAATCTTTAATTTGTTTAGTTCACTTGCTAACAAAATACTATTGTATGCTAACACTTACCAAAATGGGAAATTGAAACATTTGGTGGGGGTTGGGGAAACAGAGCGTGAAGGAGAGGAAGGGAAGGAGGGAAGAAGGAAGGAAAGAAGAAAGGGATGGAGGATGGAAGGTAGGGCAGGAAGCAAGACAGAAGATAATAGGTGTTCACTGACAAAAGGCAGCAAAATCTTGGGTTCCTTTGTACTATTTTTTAAAAAAACTCTCCAGGGTATCAGTTGTATACATCACATATTTCTCCCCAGCAACAGTCTCCAGTTTGGCAACAACCCACCATGTAATTCTGTTCCCAAAGCTCCTGCTGTCACTATCCTTTCTTGGTAGAAATATCTAGGGACAGAAATTTTAACCATGATCTTCTTACTACTGTAAACTTTATGCCCAAATACTTACACTAAGGCCAACAGATCTAAAATAGATTCAGACTTCCCACAAATTTGCATGAAAAGATAATTTGTACACATTTCTGCCCGTACTTGACTTTGAAATATGAGAAGTAAAAGGTTAAGAAAGTGAAAGGATTATAAGGATTGAATTAAATTTGACTAAACATTTTTTAAAAGAAAGAGAAAAAGAAAAGAAAATAAAAAATGGGGGTGGAATAGTAAGGATATTTTATTTCATATCTTGGGAAAATTACTGTACTTTATTCTTTGTCAATGCTCTACTCTTTTTTTTTTTAAATCAATGTTTATTAATGCCCTGCTAGAAGATGCTTTAGAGGATAGTGAGTAAAGACACAGTCACTCTCAATGTGTGTTTGTGTCTAATTTGGTTATAAACAAAAATATGCAACTATGTCCTATAAAAACCCAGAACAAATGCCTCAAGAAAGACAAGAAATGCTATAGAAATATTCAAAATGAGAAAAAATATTGTAGAACAGCATGTCACTTGACCTGGGTTTTGAAAGTTAGAATTTTAACAATTGTCATAAATTGGATGTTTCTCAAATGTCTAAGTAGAGCAGAAATGCCACAGATTCAAGTAAGCATGAGTCTTCTGGTTTTGTTTTTTGGATACTTCCTTCTAAGCAGGGCTGTTCTATTCACCCTCCTAATACACCAAGCTGAGGAAAGCAATTATTTATTATTAATATTATGTCATTGGTACATACTGAAGATAATAGCATCCATCCCCTAGGTCCTTAATCATTCCTAAGATGTTCTTTCAGCTGAATTTCTTTGAATTACTTTTTAAAGTTCTCTAGTGCTTTGGGGGTCTGCCCTTTCCCTAGTATCCACCTAAGAAGCTCGTCTCCTCTTTTTGAATAAATGACGTAGTGTTAACAGGTTAAATTTTAGTCTACTAGTGCTTCTTGCAAAACATAGCAAAAGATGACAGTAACTTGTTTCTACAACACTCTTTTTTTTTTTTGGTCAGAAGATATTCTGAAATTATAAATAACATATTATCAGCTCAGTATTTATTTACTAACTACTTCATTCACAAGGTATTATATTCAAGTATCATGTTACTTAATCTTCTAGACTAAATGTAAATGCTGCTTAATAAAGTAGTTATGAATCAGAGTTTTAAATTAAATACAACATTAAAATCCTAAATTTGGTTGTACACAGGAATAATAGCATGACTAATTAGATTGTACAGAGAATTAAATATAGATAACATCACTTCTATCTTTTAACATATGAACAGTACCTATTGATCACTCTCTGCATGTCATGCTGAATAGATTATTTTAAATGATTAAATTTGAGTTCAAAGGGATTATAAACTTTAGTACTTAGAGTTGCACACCAGTTTAAAGCCAGGGTCAGAGTTCACCAAATCTTTGGATACAAATCCTCTGTATTCACTGCCTCTTATTGCAGGTTAATAAAATAATCTTATTAAAAACATCTACCTCAGGTAGAAAATAAAAAAGCCCTGCTGTTTGACCTTAAAATATTTTCTCAGACAGTCTTAATTAATAAAATAAAAAGATTCTCTAACACTGTCCCAAATATATGGGGAATAACGAACTATCATTCTTTTATAGTTTGCATTCACTTCCAAAAATTTCTATATTCTTCAACTGTTTCTCTTAGAAGAGTTTATGACATGAAATCTCATCTTTTAGAAGTGCCAACATGTAATCCATTGTTTTCTTTGATGGCATTTCCACACATCCCTTTAATAATATAGGTTATGTATTTTTTAAATAAGGTGAATTAATATTGATTTTTATTTTGACAATCTTATGACCTCTTGAGATAATTGGTGGATCCTAGGGCATCTTGAGCAAGGGCTGAGCATCTCTGGTCTATTACTACTAACACAAGCAATTACTATATATTAGTCACTGCTTACATATATTACATGTTTCTGATTTTTCTGTATGACAACTCATAAAGTTGGTGTTAGTATCCCTATTTTATAGATGAGAAAACTTGGAGAGGTTGAAGTCATTCCACTGATAACTTTTGGAGCCAGCATTTGAACTTTGGTGTGTCTGACTCTAAAGTCACTTTGTCTTGCTTATTGCTAGCAGCAGGGTACATGTTTCTGAAAAATTACTACTCTCCTGCCTGCCCTTGAAAGTGAGTATCACCAGTTAAGGTTGTTTGCTTGGTATGCTGAATCTGTACTAATATCAAGCTATTGTTTGGAAGCAGAGGTCCTTATAATTCTTGGGGTATAGGGCAATCCAAGCCAATTTTAGCATAAAGTTTAGCACAGATACTTGGCTGTCATTCATTTATGTTAATGTGAAAGAAGCTATATTCTTGTGTAAAAGTGAAATTCGTTTAAATTAAACTATGTTAAAATCACTTTCAAATTAGAATATGTTCTCTGTTCTTTCCTATTCTTCTAAAATCTATTTCTCTATAAAATATAAAATAATCTCTCAAAAATATACCCATAGTTTTAAATCAGACTTCTTGCAGAAATGTAAAATAAGCAAATCTTAATTTTCATGATGCATTATGGCATAAAAAATTATTATTTACCCTTTAAGTTGTCAAAAGAAGAGATTATCTTTTGCAACAAAGACTGTGTTTTGTGTTAGGAAGTTCAGCAGAATGGACAGAATACTTAAATAACACTAGTAACAGCAGCATTGCCACAACTGTACTGCATGCTAAGATGTGCCTGTGTCAAATAAGTTCTGTAGATATTTTAAAATATGAACTTTCTTTTGAATTGTTTCTTTATGAATGCCTTCCAAATCCAGGATTTCCTCTTTGGAGGGATAAGAGAACTATGTTATACAACAGCATTGTTTAATCCACACATTTAAAACTAGATAATGACTATTAAGGAACCAGAAAGCACATGAGACCAGAAAGGAGGTTAGAAGACCAAATTTGCCTCCTTTCTCCATGGAAGAGAGGGTGCCCTCATAGTAAAGAATTTTTGGTGTGATCCTTACTTTTTTTCTTTTTGCCTAAGATCTCAGATTAAAAAATGAGGGTGTGATCTGGAAAAGGACGTACATAAGAATATGGGGTCGTGCTACTTTAGATATCTTGATGACTGTTTTCTATTGAGTCTCTAGCTTTCAGGCTTTTTGATTCTTTTTGATGAATCTCTAGGTGCCAAAACGAGATAGGGAGAGCCTCTGAAGGACAAGGAGTGTATTAACTTAAGTAAGATGCAGGCTAGGCTGAGTGGAATGTTGGTCTGAAAGGGCACCATAGTAAAGGAAAAATGTAATATGGCTTAATCCAGGCATATTCATGGAGCCCCATACATAAAAGGTTATACATACACTGATCTTGTTGCCCCCAAATTAGACAAATCTGGACTTGAGGAGAGGGAGTTGTCACTGGAACAGATTTTGCCCTTTTTGAGTCACTGTTGAATAAATCTTTATAGAATATAAGCTAGAAAGGGCATGTCTCTGTACAGCACTCTGTACAGCACTGGGGGTATTCTACTAAGTCTGTAGTATACCTATTGGCATACTGTAACTGTGCAATGAATGATGAATGATTTAATAAAGGAGTGAATGAACATCTCCACTGATTTGGTTTCTACTGCCAAATTGGTCTGACTTCTTATACTAATTAGGAAGCAAACTATTTATTTTCTTGCTTGCACTAGATATGTCACAGAATCTTCTTTGTGATGGCAATAAATATTTGTCACTTAACATATATATTTTGTGTGTGTGTGTGTGTGGTACGCGGGCCTCTCACTGTTGTGGCCTCTCCCGTTTTGGAGCACAGGCTCCGGACGCACAGGCTCAGCGGCCATGGCTCACGGGCCCAGCCTCTCTGAGGCATCTTCCTGGACCGGAGCATGAACCCGCGTCGCCTGCATCGGCAGGCAGACTCTCAACCACTGCGCCACTAGGGAAGTCCAACATATCTTTTTTAAAAGAAATTATTTTAGCCATGAATAAGGCTCAGTAGTATTGCTATAGCTAATTCACTTCTATTCCTTTGCTTTCTGACTATTAGATTCAAATCAAGTAAACTTTGCATAAATATCTTTGGACACTTGGCTCAGAATGATAAACTATACATTTTAGTACGTCCTGTGTAATAATTGGTACAGTTCAGTTTTTAAAAATCTCTTTTAGAGATCTATAAATATAAAAATGATTTCCCGTAGCTTTTTTTTTTGCTTTAATATTTATTTATCACTTGGAAAAATGTTAAGGATACATTTTTTTATATTTAACTCTTTTATAGGCTAATTTATAAAAATGATAATGGAAAAATCTTCCTTTGCATATAAAAGTTTTCATTATTTTATGAGTCAATTATTAAGTTAAACCAAATGGAATTGCAATTTTTGTAGGTCAAAAGGTCAAATATCAGGAATTTCATACAGTAATCTAATATAATGATAAATACAACAAAGTTGACTTTTAAAAAGTTTGCATTCTTCCCAGTTTGGGAGTACTTTGATTATTACACTAACAGTATTTTTATTACTACTTGGAAATAAACACAGTCCCTGCTCTTAAAAGGCTGTGCACATATCTCCTTTGGTACCTAGAAATATCTTATCTTAGAAATGTAATTTCAGGAATGGTAAGTATATCTTTTCAGTTGGGAATTTCTTCTTTTTTGCTACATATTTATTTTAAGACTATTATGAGTGACTTATGCATTGAGGACTCAAATCTAGTTGTTGCTGTTCATGAAAAAATTCTGATGACATGATTAGTTCCAGAATGTACATTTATATGAATTATTAATAGCTAGATTTTATGGCTTTCAAACTGCTAACTTATTACTATGGTAACACAGCAGTACTTAGCTGTACCTTATTCTTAAACTTAACACATCTCATGCCTTAAATACATGAGTATTGCTGTAAAATTTTTATCAATATTGTTCACAATTAAATTCTAGATGACTATGCATTTTGGGTGATCATTCCAAAGACTTCAAGTACAGAGCTAACATTTCTCAGTGCTGTCTTCTTCCTACTTTGTCCCTATTAAAGAGAAAAAGAGACAATAGTATAAACCCTAATAAATGTCAATACATTTTGCCAAGAATCATATATTGTCAGATATTTAATATAGAAAAGTAGGCAGTATAATACAAATTATAGAAGTACCCTGAGACATTGTAATATAACTGTAAAGAGCCATAATCCCTGGGAGTGGATTTGATCTCTAATAATTTTACTTTAATTTTACTATTATAATTAACAGTTTTAAATATAGATGCATTCAAAGTAATTTCAGATTACAAAGGAAATTTTGATAATTGCTCAAATAGTGATAATCTAAATTATAGTATGATACCTGTAGCTTTATTCCAATATCTTTTCCACAACAAATAGGGGTAATTCTGGATTTTACTTAGAGAAAGTAAATTGAAACTAGATAATGTTTCTTTTTGATATCTACTAATTGTAAGCAATCTATTTCTTTTGTTTGGACTACGTTTATACTTTCTGATGGGCCAGAGCAAGTGTTGTGGTAATTGATCTACCTGAAATATTTAGAAGATAATCTGAATAGGTCTATATATCTAGAAAGGAAAGTTTAGTAAAGAGTACTTTGAGTCCTTATCAATTATGTATAACTGTGGTAGCACTAGAGAAACTTGAGCTAACTTAAAATGTTAAATTCCAGGCCTATGAGCAGGAAAAAGGATCACATGCAAACTAATCATATAAACATGGGATATAGGGTCCTCCATTTTTTTGTGCTTTCAAATAGATTCAACATCAACCCAAATTTCCTTGATGTAGCCTTTCCAGAGAATTCAGTTGTAACTTTATAGTAGTATTTTTAAATAATTATATTAATAAAATCTATTATTAGAGTATCCTTAGTTGCTATGTACCACAATAAACACATATAGAATGTGTTATTTTTACCATTTCACATGATCATAAAACAATTGAGAAAAAAATGGAACTTTAATAAAGCAATATATTTTGGGTCCTTAATGAATATATACTTTTACGAAATATTTTTGTATAATTTCACCAATATTCCGTTCACATAAATTTTCAAAATAGCAATTTTCATATTCTATTAAATCATTTTGAGTAACAGTAAATCAAATAACAAATTATGTAGACATTTAATTTAAATCTCATCCTGATTGAATTTTTTAAAACTTAGTAGCTAAGAGTGTCTTCTTTTTAGTTCTGTTTTTACTTTTTTAGATTTTGAGAATGCATATTCAACATATTATTAGGCTTATAAACACAATAAGAAATTAAGCATTGCAAAGCAAAACTCAATTATAATTAAGAGTTTTTATGAGATAAATTTTCATATCTGTTCATCAAAGAGAATTGACAGATTTCAGAAGTCATAAATAATATTAAATGAATCTTTTAAAGAAGTTACAAAGTTTTAAAAATAAATTTTATTTGTTTATTTACTTATTTATTTATTTTTGGCTGCGTTGGGTCTTCACTACTGTGTGTGGGCTTTCTCTAGTTGGGGCAAGCGGGGCTACTCTTCGTTGCGGTGCGCAGGCTTCTCAGTGCGGTGGCTTCTCTTGTTGCGGAGCACCAGCTCTAGGTGCGCGGGCTTCAGTAGTTGTGTCACGCGGGCTGTAGAGCGCAGGCTCAGTAGTTGTGGCACACGGGCTTAGTTGCTCCGCGGCATGTGGGATCTTCCCGGACCAGGGCTGGAACCCATGTCCCCTTCATTGGCAGGCGGATTCTTAACCACTGCACCACCAGGGAAGTCCCGAAGTTTCAAAGTTTTTTAAATTAATTTTTATTGGAGTATAGTTGCTTTACAATGTTGTGTTAGTTTCTACTGTACAGCAAAATGAATCAGCTATACATATGCACATATCCCCTCTTTTTTGGATCTCCTTCCCATTTAGGTCACCACAGTGGATTAAATAGAATTCCCTGTGCTATACAGTATGTTCTCATTAGTTGTATATTTTATACATAGTATCAATAGTGTATATGTGTCAATTCCAATCTCCCAATTAGAAGTTACAAAGTTTTGCTTCTTCAAATTCCTTTTACAAAGAAAACATTTGGCAGCCTTATGCATATTGATACCTTTGAGGTCCCATAAATTGCTGCAGTGAACTAAGTGGTGCTCCAGTTACTAAAAGAAATATTTCTAGGTAAACGAGATACTTAAGTGTTTAACAGAATATACTCTCTAAAATCTAGGTAATTATGTATTTATTATTTATTAATCATGTTGAGAATAATCCAAATTTACTATGGGAATAAAACCACATGTCTTTTAGCTGGCTAAATAGAAATTCTTTTGTATCTTCTTTTTTCTTTGTTTTTTTAAATTGAAGTATAGTTGATTTACAATGTTATGTTAGTTTCTAGTGTATAGCTAAGTGATTCAGTTACATATATATTCTTTTTCATATTCTTTTTTAAATTGACCTATAGTTGATTTACAATGTTAATTACTGCTGTACATCGAAGTGATTCAGATATATATATATGTGTGTATATATATATATATATATATATATACACACACACATTCATACATATCTATACATTCTTCTTATATTCTTTCCCATTATGGTTTTTCATAAGATATTGAATATAGTTCTCTGTGCTATACAGTAGGACCTTATTGTTTATCCATTCTATATGTAAAAGCTTACCTGCTAATCCCAACCTCCCACTCCATCCCTCCCCCAAACCCCTCCCCCTTGGCAACCACCAGCCTGTTCTTTATGTCTGTGAGTCTGTTTCCATTTCATAGAGGGGTTCATTTGTGTCATATTTTAGATTCCACATATAAATGACATCATATGGTATTTGTCTTTCTCTTTCTGACTTCACTTAGTATGATAATCTCTAGTTGCATCCATGTTGCTGCAAATGGCATTATTTCATTCTTTTTTTATGGCTGAGTAGTAGTCCATGGAATAAATACACCACATCTTTATCCATTCATCTTTCAATGGACATTTAGGGTGTTTCCAAGTCTTGGGTATTGTGAATAGTGCTGCTATGAACATAGGGGTTCATGTATCTTTTTTTTTGAATTTTATTTTATTTTTTTATATAGCAGTTTCTTATTAGTTATCCATTTTATTCATATTAATTTATATATGTCAATCTCCACTATTTCATCTTTCAGGTCACTTATCTGTTCTTCTGCCCAGTTATTCTGCTATTGATCACATCTAGAGTATTTTTAATTTCATTTATTGTGTTGTTCATCATTGTTTGTTTCATCTTTAGTCCTTCTAGGTCCTTGTTAAATGTTTCTTGCATTTTGTCCATTCTATTTCCAAGATTTTGGATCATCTTTACTATCATTCTGAATTCTTTTTCAGGTAGACTGCCTATTTCCTCTTCATTTTTTAGGTCTGGTGCATTTTTATCTTGCTCCTTCATCTGCTGTGTGTTTTTCTGTCTTCTCATTTTGCTTATCTTACTGTGTTTGGGGTCTCCTTTTTGCAGGCTGCTGGCTCATAGTTCCCATTGTTTTTGGTGTCTGTCCCCAGTGGCTAAGGTTGGTTCAGTGGGTTGTGTAGGCTTCCTGGTGGAGGGGACTAGTGCCTGTGTTCTGGTGGATGAGGCTGGATCTTGTCTTTCTGGTGGGCAGGTCCACGTCTGGTGGTGTGTTTTGGGGTGTCTGTGGACTTATTATGATTTTAGGCAGCCTCTCTGCTAATGGGTGGGTTTGTATTCCTGTCTTGCTAGTTGTTTGGCATAGGATGTCCAGCACTATAGCTTGCTGGTCGTTGAGTGAAGCTGGATGCTGGTGTTGAGATGGAGATCTCTGGGAGATTTTCGCCATTTGATATTATGTGGAGCTGGGAGGTCTCTTGTGGACCAGTGTCCTGAAGTTGGCTATCCCACCTCAGAGGCACAGCACTGACTCCTGGCTGCAACACCAAGAGCTTTCATCGACACGGCTCAGAATAAAAGGGAGAAAAATTAGAAAGAATTAGTATAAGTAGAAAGAAAGAAAGGAGGGAGGAAGGAAGGAAGGAAGGAGGGAAGGAAGGAAAAAAGATAAAGTAAAATAAAATAAGATAAAATATAATAAAGTTATTAAAATAAAAAAATAATTATTAAGAAAAGAATTTTTTTAAAAAACAAAAACGGACAGATAGAACCCTAGGACAAATGGTGGCAGCAAAGCTATACAGCATAAATCTTGCTCTCAAAGTCCACCTCCTCAATTTGGGATGATTCGTTGTCTATTCATGTATTGCACAGACATCAAGTTGATTGTGGAGCTTTAATCCGCTGCTTCTGAGGATGCTGGGAGAGATTTCCCTTTCTGTTCTTTGTTCTCACAGCTCCCAGGGGCTCAGCTTTGGATTTGGCCCCGCCTCTGCATGTAGGTCGCCAGAGGGCGTCTGTTCTTCGCTCAGACAGGATGGGGTTAAGGGAGCCGCTGATTCGGGGGCTCTGGCTCACTCAGGCCGGGGGGGAGGGAGGGGCAGGGAGGGCGGGGCGAGCCTGCGGCGGCAGAGGCCGGCATGACGTTGCACCAGCCTGAGGCGTGCCGTGCGTTCTCCTGGGGAAGTTGTTCCTGGAACCTGGGACCCTGGCAGTGGCAGGTTGGACAGGTTCCCTGCAAGTGGGGTGTGGATAGTAACCTGTGCTCGCACACAGGCTTCTTGGTGGCGGCAGCAGCAGCCTTAGCATCTCATGCCCGGCTCTGGGGTCTGCGCTTTTAGCTGCGGCTCACGCCCGTCTCTGGAGCTCCTTTAAGCAGCGCTCTTAATCCCCTCTCCTCGCGCACCAGGAAACAAAGAGGGAAGAAAAAGTCTCTTGCCTCTTCAGCAGGTCCAGACTTTTCCCCGGACTCCCTCCCGTCTAGCCGTGGTGCACTAACCCCCTGCAGGCTGTGTTCACGCCGCCAATCCCAGTCCTCTCCCAGCGCTCAGACCGAAGCCCGAGCCTCAACTCCCAGCCCCGCCCGCCCCGGTGGGTGTGCAGACAAGCCTCTCGGGCTGGTGAGTGTTGGTCGGCACCGATCCTTTCTGCGGGAATGTCTCCGCTTTGCCCTCTGCACCCCTGTTGCTGCGCTGTCCTCCGCGGCTCCGAAGCTTCCCCCCTCTGCCACCCGCAGTCTCCGCCTGTTGAAGGGGCTTCCTAGTGTGTGGAAACCTTTCCTCCTTCACAGCTGCCTCCCACTGGTGCAGGTCCCGTCCCTATCCTTTTGTCTCTGTTTATTCTTTTTTCTTTTGCCCTACCCAGGTACGTGGGGGGTTTCTTGCCTTTTGGGAGGTCTGAGGTCTTCTGCCAGCATTCAGTAGATGTTCTGTAGGAGTTGTTCCACGTGTAGATGTATTTCTGGTGTATCTGTGGGGAGGAAGGTGATCTCCGCGTCTTACCCTTCGCCATCTTCCCGTAAACCTCTATATATGTCAATCTCAATCTCCCAATTCATCACACCACCACCACCACCACCACCACGCCCCCCCATGCCACTTTCCCCCATTGGTGTCCATACGTTTGTTCTCTAAATCTGTCTCTATTTCTGCCCTGCAAACCGGTTCATCTGTAGCATTTTTCTAGGTTCCACATATATGTGTTAATATACGATATTTGTTTTTCTCTTTCTGATTTACTTCACTCTATATGACAGTCTCTAGATCCATCCACGTCTCTATTGACCCAATTTTGTTCCTTTTTATGGCTGAGTAATATTCCACTGTATATATGTACCACATCTTCTTTATCCATTCATCTGTCGATGGGCATTTACGTTGCTTCCATGACCTGGCTATTGTAAATAGTGCTGCAATGAATATTGGGGTGCATGAGTCTTTTTGAATTATGGTTTTCTCTGGGTATATGCCCAGTAGTGGGATTGCTGGGTCATATGGTAATTCTATTTTTAGTTTTTTAAGGAACGTCCTTACTGTTTTCCACAGTGGCTGCACCAAATTACATTCTCACCAACAGCGTAGGAGGGTTCCCTTTTCTCCACATCCTCTTCAGCACTTGTTATTTGTAGATATTTTAATGATGGCTATTCTGATTGGTGTGAGGGGGTACCCCATTGTAGTTTTGATTTGCATTTCTCTAATAATTAGTGACTTTGAGCATCTTTTCATGTGCCTTTTGGCCATCTGTATGTCTTCTTTGGAGAAATGTCTATTTAGGTCTTCTGGCCATTTTTGGATAGGGTTTGTTTGGTTTTGTATTTGAGTTCAATGAGCTGTTTGTATATTTTGGGAATTAAGCCCTTGTCAGTCACATCATTTGCAAATATTTTCTGCCATTCTGTTGGTTGTCTTTTCATTTTGTTTATTGTTTTCTTTGCTATGCCAAAGCTTGTAAGTTTGATTAGGTCCCATTTGTTTATTCTTGTTTTTATTTTTATTGTCTTGGGAGACTGACCTAAGAAAACATTGGTACAATTTATGTCAGAGAATGTTTTACCTATGTTCCTTTTTAGGAGTTTTATTGTCTTTAAACCATTTTGATTTTAAACCATTTTGATTTTATTTTTTTTGTACAGTGAGAGGGTGTGTCCTAACTTCATTAATTTACATGTGGCTGTCCAACTTTCCCAATACGACTTGCTGAAAGACTGTCCTTTTCCCATTGTATATTCTTGCCTCTTTCATCAAAGATAAATTGACTGTAGGTTTGTGGCATATTCTTTTCCAGTACAGATTATTACAAGATGTTGAATATAGCTCCCTGTACTGTATGGTAGGACCTTACTGTTTATGTATATATAGTAGCTTGTATCTGCTAATCCCAAACTCCTAATTTATCCCTCACTTTCCCCTTCCCCCTTTGGTAACCATAAGTTTGTTTTCAAATGAATTTATTTACAAAATACAAAGAGACACAGACATAGAAAACAAACTTATGCTCTTTTTTAAGATATTGCCCTTTCACATAGGTAGATAACTAAGTTGAAATGAACTTTTTTGTCTCCATAATGGTTTATTGAATGCCTACTATGTGCCTGTAGTGCTGTACTAAGTGCTCTACATTGCTTTATAAAAACCTACTGCTTCATTTAATCCTCATAACAAATGCAATAAAGTGAGTTACTTTACAAATGACGTAACTATAGCTCAGAATTTGGGTCACATTGCTAGTAAATGGTGAGATTGGGACTCCAGTCCAGAACCATCTCCCCAAAGCCTATTATCACAACCATGACTCTATACTGTCTTCCCCAAAATGTAGATATAAAATATAATTTTATCAAATATTTCCAGTTAATCAAGTCTTATGGTAGAATCCTGTAGAAACACCATTGAAGTGAATGTTCAGATGTATTTTAATCATTGCAGTCTCAGTTATGTATTGTGTCATGGCTGTTCTGTGGATTGAATTATATTTGGGGTTTACGCTAAGGCTGTCTATACTTCTGATTTACATTAAGTTGGAACTGGCATCACTTTGTAAGTTAGCTAAAGTACTGACTCCTAATATTTCCTTGTATTTCTTCTTAGTAGTCTCAGGATACCAACTAAAAATTTGTTCACTGGCCCTGATGGTCAGTATCTATTTTATGTTACTGTTATTATTACCAGATATTAATTTAAGATAATATCACATTATATAAATGCTTAAAGTGATGGAAATAAACAAATAACTTTTTGTCCTAATTCTGTTTTTAAAAAATATATGGTTAGACTGGAGAGGGAAAAAAATCAGAGAGCAGGAGAAGACATACGGAATATGGTAGAAGAAAAGTGACTAGAAAGGTGCGGCCACTTGGGAAAACAATTGGTCAGTTCCTCAAAAAGTTAAACAGAGTTACCATATGCCCCACTACTAGGTGTATGCCCACTATTCATAATAGCCAAATAGTGGAAACAACTGAAATATCCAGATTAACAAAATATGGAATTTAATTCAGATATTAAAAGGAATGAAATACTGCTACATGCTACAACATGGGTGAACCTGACGATATTATGCTGATAGAAAGAAGACCACATATTGTGTGATTCCATACATATGAAAATATGTGAAATTTCCAGAATAGGCAAATCCACAGATACAGAAAGTAGATTAGTGATTGCCAGCTGTTGGGAGGAGGGAAGAACTAGGAGTGCCTGCTCTTAGGTATGGAGTTTCTTTTGGGGGTGAAGAAAATGTTCTGGAATTAGATACTGGTGATATTTACATGAGCTTGTAAATATACTGAAAATCATTGAATTTTACACTTTAAAAGGGTGAATTTTATAATGTGAATTATACCTCAATTTAAAAAATATGACTAGAGATTCCTTATATTTGCAAAGACTCCATTGAAAATCTTATTACATGAATGCATATATGTATAATTGAAATATAAATATTTTGATTTTCAAATATTTGTTAAATCTGTTATAAAATAAATTTTTGTGCTTCAACTAAATCATTTGCATCTTATGGGAAAATAGGTAGAGAATTGATCTACAAACACAGTTTGTATTTAAAACCTTTAATTCTCTCTCTCTGTACACACACACACACACACACACACACACATTTTTTTTAAGTTGCTATAAATAAATCTTCACCCCCAACTTCTTTAGGGTGTACAGTTGACACTTGAGCAATGCAGAGGTTAGAGGCGCTGACCCCAGCACAGTTGAAAATCCATGTATAATTTATAGTCGGCCCTTTATGTATAATTTATAGTCGGCCCTTTATATCTACTGTTCCACATCTGCAGATTCAACCAACCACAGATTGTAAAGTACTATAATATTTCCTATTTTAAAAAAACCATGTATAAGTGGACCCATGCAATTCAAACCCATGTTGCTCAATGAGGAACAGTATTTTCAGAGAGCAAGAATAGTCTCTAATATAGACATAGTATGATGATCAAATTTATGAAAATTAACACTGATATAATATTATCTGAACATACTTTTGTTGGTTCTCAAACCAGCCCTTGTACACAGTGGGCAAGAAGAGACAGAAGAAAGAGGCAGACCACTCCAGATTGGTGGATGGCAGGTTTAATAAGCAAGGAAATTTACATTTGAGGCTTGTCATGGGCAGCCTCAAGATGAGCCTCTCCACTTCTATCCACCAGAATCTTAAAAGTTTATATAGAGGCCTTCATGGGGTTCGGTCATGTATACCATCCATATGGTCTCAACACCACATTGCTCCCTCAAGTCTGTGTCCTTGAAAATAGTTGGCAGCTGTGGGAACTGTGGGTTGAGCATACATTCCAAGGTCAGGGAAGAGGGTTGGAGCATCAGATTGCCTGGGTCCAGCTCAGAGGTCAACTGGCAGTGAAGTCCTCTTGATTACCTCCTCCAACAACTTTCCACGTTCAAAGTTTGCCAATTGTCATAATACTATTCTTTATAATAACTTGTTTTTCTCAGTCCATCATCATACATTGTATTTTAGTTGCTATGTTGCTCTAGTTTCTTTTAATGTGAAAGAATTCCTTAGCCTTTCTTTGTTTTTTATGACATTGATATTTGTAATGAGTGCAGGACTGTTGTTGTTGTTGTATATTCATAAAATCCCACAATTTGGGTTTATCTGATAGCTTCCTAATGAAACAATACAGTTTACACATTTTTTTGCAATAATACTACCTGCATTAGTTTTCAAGATCTACTGAAACCAAAAACTTGCTGGTCTAAAGCAACAGAAATTTATTTTCTCACAGATCTAGAGGCCAGGAGTCCAAAATCAAGGTGTTGGCAGGGCCACCCTCCTTCTGGAAGCTCAAGGGGAGAATTTTTTCTTACCTCTTCCAGCTTCCAGTGGTGCCAGGCTTGTGACAGCATAACTCCAATCTCTGCCTCTGTCTTCACATGACTTTCCTCCCTGTGTTTTTCCTCTTCTTTAAAGGTATTTATTAGATTTAAGACCCATCTGGTTAATCCAGGATAATCTTATCTCAAGATCCTTAACTTAATTACATCTGCAAACACCTTTTCTTTTCCTAAATAAGGTCACATTCACAAATAATACGGGTTAGGACTTGGACATATCTTTGAGGTCCACAATTCAACCCTGTATACTTCCTAAATGCTGTTGTGATCTTCTCAAAGGGTAGTATCAGGATGCAGCAAATGTACACAGAACGAGGAAATAGATTTTTGTTCAAAAAATTATGAATTCATGCTGATATTCTAATTCAAATTAAACGTTACAGAATATTTTTCTCACCTTCCCACATTTCATATTTGTATCTTCCTTCTTCCACGGCGAGAACCTTACCTCCTAACGTTATTAAAATGTTTACTTATTTGATCAATCCTACAACATAGTTTCAGAATTGCTAGCCTATAGCAACAAGAAACATGAACAATTAGTTTTAAGGTTTCTTTAGGGTTTTCAACTGAAATTATGTAACCAAATTTGAAAGTTACTTGGATCAGTCCCTCCTCCCCATTTTATGTGGTTATGTTATTCATTTGATATACTTTTCAGTTCATTTGTTTCTGTTTGTATTCAATTTTAGGGTTTCTTCCTTCATTTTACTGGTTAAATAAAAAAAATAATAACACTTTAACATAATTCTAAGAGTAAAAACTATATAGAAAGTATTCTTAAAGAGGTCTTTTCCCTCCCTTATCTATTCTGCCTTGTTCCTCCCATCTCCTATAGGTAACTGATTTCATTAGTTTCTGGTTTACTGTTTCCTTTTGTAAATATAAGCAGACAGATGTATATTTTCTTATTTTGCTTTCATTTTACATAGAAGTGGTATACTACATATTAGTGGTTCTATCAAATGGGGATGGTTTTGTCCCCTAAAGGGACAAAATAATATTTGGAGACTTTTTTTTTTGTCACTGCTGCAGTGGATGCTAGTAGCATCTGGTGCGTAGAGATCAAGTGTTCCACTAAACATCCTATAATACACAGGATATACCTCAGTGACAAAGAATTATCTGATTTAATAACTCCATAATACCACTGTTGAGAAACCCAACTATATATCTACTTTGCACTTTGCTTTTCAACTTAACAATATATTATGTAAATCACCCTATATCAATTCATAGAGATCTTCCACATCCTGTTTTATAGCTGCATAGTGCAGGTTCTATAGTTTATTCAGTCAGTCTCCTTTGTATGCACATTTAGGTTGTTCTCAATATTTTGCAATAACAAAGAATGCTGTAATGGATAACTTTACACATTTTTTTGTTGATGGTGGTGTATTTTTGGAAGTATATCTTTAAAATAAATTCCTAGAAGTGGGTCAAAGACCACATGATATATTGGTTTGTAGAATTCTCTCCAAAGGGTTGTACCATTTTGCATTTTCACATTGTATGAAAATACCTGTGTCTCCATAGGCTTGCCAATTGAGTGAGTTGTCAAACTTTTGAACTTCTGCCAATGTGATAAGTAAGAAACTCAGTATAGTTTTAATTTGCATTTCTCTTATTTTGAATGATACTTTTTAAGTTTTGTTTGTTCACATTGCTGGGTCAAAACCTCAGATTTTATGTTTAACGCAAATAGTTTTAGATGAAATACAGAAGCAACATTTATAAAATACAACAGAACAAGTATGTATTTCTATGCTGAAAATATACAAGTATTTCTTGTAGAAACTTTTCGTGTGGCTATGTCTCTATATGTTTTTACATGAATATAACAGTGTTTTATCCTGCCACGCCTGAGAGAGAAATACTCATCACCAGGTAATAAATATAATCCTAGAAATATGGTATTTAAAGTCTGCTCTGGAGTTTTCAGACCACCAGGATGTCACATTGAGTAAACTAAACTGATTTTGTACTAAGATTCTTGTGTTCTTGGTGTTTTACAGGCCATACATGTCTCTTGGAAGTCTTCGGGATCAAGTCATTTATCCAGATTCAGTGGATGACATGCATGATAAAGGCTATACAGACCACGATCTAGATTGTATTCTACATAATGTTCACCTCTATCATATAGTTCAAAGAGAAGGAGGTAAAGTCTATAATTTGTGTTTTTTTCATGTATTTAAATTAATTTTTAAAAAGAAAACTTGGGTTTAATTTGAATGTATGCTGTTGTTGGAACATAAGCACACAAGTAAAGATGGAGTTTACAGCTTTTGTTGCTTTTCCATTCTTGACATGCTCTTTTCTGCTTATGTTATATTTCATGCAGCACACTAAGCTTTTTACTAAGTCTGCTGCTAGCATTTGAAAACAGTTTTTTTTTTTGGTCATATTTTAATGTACATGTGTCCCTGAGGCCATAGTCAATCTAAATGTATGTAAAGTTCATGACAGAAATATTCTCCTGTCAAGCTCTCGGCTTATATTAAATGTAATAATTTGAGAAGTAGGTATCACAAACTTATTTATTTTCAGAACCACAGTCTTACCAATACATTTTTTTTTCTCTAAAGCAACACACAGAGAATTAGATAAAATATAGAAACTTCTGTACTGTAGTATTTCAACATAAAACATACTTTTGAAAGAGTAGGAATAACAGTTATACATATTAGCTCAAAAAAGAATTACTTTCAAAAACACAGAATTACTTTCAAATAACTTGATAAAAATATAATTTGATAGCCTAGAAAAACTAATGAAGTAGCAAGCTAGAATTCTAGGTTAAATTTTGCATGGGTTTTATGTTTTACTTTTTAGCCCATTTACGTTATCAAAAGAAGCAGCATACTACAGTAGTTAAGAATGTAAGCTTCAAAGTCAGAGTTCTAGAATCAAGTCTTAAATAGCTGGGGGACCTTCAAGATGGCAGAGGAGTAAGACATGGAGGTCACCTTCTTCCCCACAAATACATCAAAAATACATCTACATGTGGAACAACTCCTACAGAACACCTACTGAATGCTGGCAGAAGACCTCAGACTTCCAAAAAGGCAAGAAACTCCCCACGTACCTAGCTGTGTGGCTGACAGGGTCTCAGTGTGCCGCTTGGGTGTCAGGCCTGAGCCTCTGAGCTGGGAGAGCCGAGTTCAGGACATTGGACCATCAGAGACCTCCCGGCCCCATGTAATATCAGTCAGTGAAAGCACTCCCAGAGATCTCCATATAAACGCTAAGACTCAGCTCTACTCAAGGACCAGCAAGCTCCAGTGCTGGACACCACATGCCAAATAACTAGCAAGACAGGAACATAATCCCACCCATTAGCAGAGAGGCTGCCTAAAATCATAAGTTCACAGGCACCCCAAAGCACACCACTGGACGCAGGCCTGCCCACCAGAAAGACAAGATGCAGCCTCATCCACCAGAACACAGGCACCAGTCCCCTCCACCAGGAAGCCTACACAACCCACTGAACCAACCTTAGCCACTGGGGGAAGACAATAAAAAGCAACAGGAACTATGAACCAGCAGCCTGTGAAAAGGAGACCCCAAACACAGTAAGTTAAGCAAAATGAGAAGACAGAGAAATATGCAGCAGATGAAGGAGCAAGGTAAAAAACCCACCAGAACAAACAAATGAAGAGGAAATATGGAGTATACCTAAAAAAGAATTCAGAGTAATGACAGTAAAGATGATCCAAAATCTTGGAAATAGAATGGAGAAAATACAAGAAACGTTTGACAAGGACCTAGAAGAACTAAAGAGCGAACAAACAATGATGAACAACACAATAAATGAAATAAAAAATTCTCTAGAAGGAATAAATAGCAGAATAACTGAGGCAGAATAACGGATAAGTGACCTGGAATATAAAATAGTGCAAATAACGACTGCTAACCAGAATAAAGAAAAAGAATGAAAAGAATTGAGGACAGTATCAGAGACCTCTGGGACAATGTTAAACACACCAGCATTCTAATTATAGGGGTCCCAGAAGAAGAAGAGAAAAAGAGACAGAAAATATTTGAAGAGATTATAGTTGAAAACTTCCCTAATATGGGAAAGGAAATTGTCAATCAAGTCCAGGAAGTGCAGAGAGTCCCATACAGGATAAATCCAATGAGAAACATGCCAAGATACATATTAATCAAACTATCAAAAATTAAATGCAAATAAAAACTATTAAAAGAAGCAAGGGAAAAGCAACAGATTACAAGGGAATCCCCATAAGGTTAACAGCTGATCTTTCAGCATAAACTCTGCAAGCCAGAAGGCAGTGGAAGGACATATTTAAAGTGATGAAAGGGAAAAACCTACAACCAAGATTACTTTACCCAGCATGGATCTCATTCAGATTCAACAGAGGAATTAAAAGCTTTACAGACAAGCAAAAGCTAAGAGAATTCAGCACTACCAAACCAGCTATACAACAAATGCTAAAGGAAATTTTCTAGGCAGGAAACACAAAAGAAGGAAAAGACCTACAAAAACCAACCCAAAACAATTAAGAAAGTGGTAATAGGAACATACATATCGATAACTACCTTAAATGTAAATGGATTAAATCCTCCAATCAAAAGACATAGATAGGTTGAATGGAAACAGAAACAAAACCCGTATATATGCTATGTACAACAGACCCACTTGAGACCTAGGGACACATACAGACTGACACTGAGGGGATGGAAAGAGATATTCCATGCAAATGGAAATTGAAAGAAAGCTGGAGTGGCAACTCTCGTAACAGACAAAAAAGACTTTAAAATAAAGACGAGACAAAGAAGGACACTACATAATGATCAAGGGATCAATCCAAGAAGAATACAATGATTGTAAATATTAATGTACCCAACATAGGAGCACCTCAATATATAGGCATATGCTAACAGCAATAAAAGGGGAAATTAACAGTAACACAATACTAGTAGGGGACTTTGACACCCCACTTTCACCTTTGGACAGATCATCCAAAATGAAAATAAGTAAGGAAACATAAGCTTTAAAGGACACATTAAAGAAGATGGACTTAATTGATATTTATAGGATTCCATCCAAAACAACAGAATACACTTTCTTCTCAAGTGCTATGGAACATTTTCCAGGATAGATCATATATTGGGTCACAAATCAAGCCTTTGTAAATTTAAGAAAATTGAAATCATAGCAAATATTTTTTCGGACCACAATGCTATGAGACTAGATATCAGTTACAGGAAAAAAAACTGTCAAAAATACAAACATATGGAGATGAAACAATGCACTACTAAATAACCAAGAGATCACTGAAGAAATCAAAGAGGAAATCAAAAAATACTGAGAAACAAATGACAATGAAAACACGATGGCCCAAAAGCTATGGGCTGCAGCAAAAGCAGTTCTAAGAGGGAAATTTATAGCAATACAATCCTACCTCAAGAAACAAGAAACATCTCAAATAAACAACCTAACCTTACACCTAAAGAAATTAGAGAAAGAAGAACAAAAAAACCCCAAGTTAGCAGAAGGAAAGAAATCATACACATCAGATCAGAAATAAGTGAAAAGGAAATGAAGGAAACAGTAGCAAAGATCAATAAAACTAAGAGCTGGTTCTTGGAGAAGATAAACAAAACTGATAAACCATTAGCCAGACTCATCAAGAAAAAGAGGGATAAGACTCAGGTCAACAGAATTGGAAATGAAAAAAGAGAAGTAACAACTGACACTGCAGAAATACAAAGGATCAGGAGAGATTACTACAAGCAACTATATGCCAATAAAATGGACAACCTGAAAGTAATGGACAAATTCTTAGAAAAGCACAACCTTTCAAGACTGAACTAGAAAGAAATAGAAAATATAAACAGACCAATCACAAGCACTGAAATTGAAATTGTGATTAAATATCTTCCAACATGTATGGACACCACAGGGAGAAAGAGGTGGGTAGGGATGTTGTGATGAATTGGGAGATTGGGATTGACATATATACATTAATATGTATAAAATAGAAAAATGATAAGAACCTGCTATATAAAAAAATAAATAAAATAAAATTTAAAAAAATCTTCCAACAAACAAAAGGCCAGGACCAGATGGCTTTACAGGTGAATTCTATCAAACATTTACGAAAGAGCTAACACCCATCCTTCTCAAACTTTTCCAGAATATAGCAGAGGGAGGAACACTCTGAAACTCATTCTAGGAGGACACCATCACCCTGATACCAAAACCAGACAAAGATGTCACAAAGAAAGAAAACTACAGGCCGATATCACTGATGAACATAGATGCAAAATTCTCAGCAAAATACTAGCAAACAGAATCCTACAGCACATTAAAAGGATCATACACCATGATCAAGTGGGGTTTATCCCAGGAAGGCAAGGATTCTTCAATATATGCAATTAATCAATGTGATACACCATATTAACAAATTGAAGGAGAAAAACCATATGGTCATCTCAATAGATGCAGAAAAAGCTTTTGACAAAATTCAACACCCATTTATGATAAAAACCCTCAGAAAGTAGACATAGAGGGAACTTACCTCAACATAATAAAGGCCATATATGACAGACCCACAGCCAACATTGTTCTCAATGGTGAAAAACTGAAACCATTTGCACTAAGATCAGGAACAAGACAAGGTTGCCCACTCTCATCACTATTATTCAACATAGTTTTAGAAGTTTTAGCTACAGCAATCAGAGAAGAAAAAGAAATAAAAGGAATCCAAATCGGAAAAGAAGAAGTAAAGCTGTCACTGTTTGCAGATGACATGATACTATATAGAGAGAATCCTAAAGATGCTACCAGAAAACTACTAGAGCTAATCAATGAATTTGGTAAAGTACCAGGATACAAAATTAATGCACAGAAATCTCTGGCATTCCTATACACTAATGATGAAAAATCTGAAAGAGAAATTAAGGAAACACTCCCATTTACCATTGCAACAAAAAGACTAAAATACCTAGGAATAAACCTAGGTAAAGACCTGTATGCAGAAAACTATAACACACTAAGGAAAGAAGTTAAAGATGATACAAACAGGCAGAGAGATACACCATGTTCTTGGTTTGGAAGAGCCAACATTGTGAAAATGACTATACTACCCAAAGCAATCTACAGATTCAATGCAATCCCTATCAAATTACCAACGGCATTTTTTACAGAACTAGAATTTAAAAATTCACAATTTTATGGAAACATAAAAGATCCCTAATAGCCAAAGCAATCTTGAGAAAGAAAAATGGAGCTGGAGGAATCAGGCTCCCTGATTTCAGACTATACTACAAAGCTACAGTAATCAATATAGTATGGTGCTGGCAGAAAAATAGAAATATGGATTAACGGAACAGGATAGAAAGCCCAGAGATAAACCCACACTCATATGGTCACCTTATCTTTGATAAAGGAGGCAAGAATATCTAATGGAGAAAAGACAGCCTCTTCAATAAGTAGTGCTGGGAATGCTGGACAGTTACATGTAAAAGAATGAATTTAGAACTCTCCTAACACTATACACAAAAATACAATCAAAATGGATTAAAGACCTAAATGTAAGGCCAGACACTATGAAACTCTGAGAGGAAAACATAGGCAGAACACTCTATGACATAAATCACAGCAAGGTTTTTTTGACCTACCTCCTAGAGAAATGGAAATAAAAACAAAAATAAACAAATGCAACCTAATGAAACGTAAAAGCTTTTGCACAGCAAAGGAAACCATAAACATGACGATAAGACAACCCTCAGAATGGGGGAAAATATTTGCAAATGAAGCAAGTGACAAAGGATTAATCTCCAAAATATACAAGCAGCTCATGCAATAAATATCAAAAATAAACAATCCAATCCAAAAATGGACAGAATACCCAAATAGACATTTATCCAAAGAAGACATACAGTTTGCCAACAAACACATGAATAGATGCTCAACATCACTAATCATTAGAGAAATGCAAATCAAAACTCCAATGAGGTATCACCTCACACTGGTCAGAATGGCCATCATCAAAATATCTATAAACAGTAAATGCTGGAGAGGGTGTGGAGAAAAGGGAACCCTCTTGCACTGTTGGTGGGAATGTAACTTGTTACAGCCACTATGGAGAACAGTATGCAAGTTCCTTTAAAATCTACAAATAGAACTACCATATGACCCAGCAATCCCACTACTGGGCATATACCCTGAGAAAACCATAATTCAAAAAGAGTCATGTACCACAATGTTCATTGCATCACTATTTACAATAGCCAGGACAGGGAAGCAACCTAAGTGTCCATCGACAGATGAATGGATTAAGAATATGTGGCACATATATACAATGGAATATTACTCAGCCATAAAAAGAAACGAAATTGAGTTATTTGTAGTGAGGTGGATAGACCTAGAAACTGTCATACATAGTGAAGTAAGTCAGAAAGAGAAAAACAAATACCGAATGCTAACACATATATATGGAATCCAAAAAAAAAAAAAAAATTGGTTCTGAAGAACCTAGGGGCCAGACAGGAATAAAGACACAGACGTAGAGAATGGTCTTAAGGCCACAGGGAGGGGGAAGAGTAAGCTGGGAATGAAGTGAGAGAGTGGCAGGGACATATATACACTACCAAATGTAAAATAGATAGCTAGTGGGATGTAGCCACATAGCCCAGTGAGATCAGCTCGCTGCTTTGTGTCCACCTAGAGGGGTGGGATTGGGAGGCTGGGAGGGAGACGCAAGAGGGAGGAGATATGGAGATGTATGTATACGTATAGCTGATTCACTTTCTTATACAGCAGAAACTAACACATTGTAAAGCAATTATACTCTAATAAAGATGTTGAAAAAAAATCTTAAATAGCTCTGTTCTCTGTATCCTCACCTGTAAAGTGGGGATAAATATCTACCTTATAAAGATTCTGTGAAGATTAAGTTAGACTGTATGTAAAGTATTTAGAACAGTGGCACATAGTAAATGTGCAAGAATCAGTTGCTAAAGGTAATAGAACTAGTTGATATTGATACCATGATGTTTTGTCTTTGTGTGATGGTACTTGATATTTTATATAGAAAGTTCACATGTATTATTTTATTGATCCTTACAATAAGCAAATGAGTTAGGCAAAAGAGGCATTATTCTATTTATTTTATTGTGTTTATAATATCATAATTCATAAGTGCTGTAAATATGGAAAGCAGGTTGTCTATTTGTTTCATATGGTCAACTTTTCCCCAGTTTTAAAACACTGTGGCTGAATAACAGCTGCCTGTTAATTTGGGGTAAGTTATTTTGGGTAAGTTTGAAATCGAACAATCTGAATAGAAATTTATAGTAAACATGAGATATTCTATCCTTTTAGAAGTCAAAAGAAATTCTGGAACTGTTTTTAAGAATTTTCCAACCTTAATAATGTAATAGTAATTGTTATGGTTTATTGAGTACTTACTCTGCAGAATATAACATATTAAGCAATTTACAGTGTCATCCTGTTTAATATTTGTGACTGCCTCATGATGTGGGTTTTACCAACTATCTTTTACAGATGAAATTCAGAAGTTTAGTAGCTTCCCCAGGGCCCTCAGCAAGTGGTGGGACAGGGATTCAAACACCGATGGGACGTGAAAGTCAATATTCTATATTAGGCTATGCCACTGCGCTATGCTATCTTAGGTTCTTAGATACTAATAAGATTTGCTATATCCTTACACATAAAAAAACAAATGCTAAGGAAACCCACTTTACTTGCCTAGTCCTTAAAACCTGAAACGTGTTTTAAAGTAAAGCAGGAAAGCATTTAAATTTGCAAGGACATCACTTACTCTGGAAGAAGCATGCTGAAGTTCTAGTAAGATTAGCTAACACTTTGCTTAGAGATATTCTTTGCTTTAGTAAAAGATGGATTTTAAAACTATGTTTTTATCCATCAAAGATATTACAAAATAGAAAGGAGTAGAAGTGTTAATGAATAGACGTGAACTAAAGCAGTTTGTTCATCTTTAGGAAGCAGGAATACTGTTCACTTCTTAGCTGACTTATTGTCACCATTTCAACATCAAATATGATATTATGACTTAGAGTTTTGATTTATATGTTCTCTGATCATGAAATATTGCCTACTAAAACTTTAGTGGATTTAGTGGGTTTAGTGGAACAAAGGACATGATTTATTTAAAATACATAAAATTAAAGCTTCCTTTGACCCAAATACTTTTGTCTTGTGCATTCTCAGTTGAGGGGGGAAATTTTTTTAAGCCCAGAATTTTTCTCCACTGTGTAGCAATCTGAACCTATTTGTCAAATCCTCACTTATGTTTCATAAATGCTATAAAGTTAAGTCATAGAGAAAATTTTATTTCAACAGTTTTCACTAGAAGCAAGAACTTTGAACCACATGGCATTTAGAGATTGCTTTTTCCTAATTTAAAATTATGGTTTTAAATAGATAGAAAATCCCTGGAAGTTTGCCCAAGAATGAACACTGGTCCCTACTGGGGAGTATCATTGGGAAACAGGGAAAGTCTTATTTTCAATCCAGGGCACAAGAAACAATGAAACTCTACTTCTTATTTCCTTTCCCTTTGACCAAGTTTATTTAGAAATTTTAATAAAGATGAAAGTTCAGCTGAGGAAGAATAAAGAAAGCAAAGAGCCTGGATTTTTTCCAAATGGAAAAATTAAGCCTTGAATACTCTGGGATTTGGAAATGTCGTGTGTGTGTGTGTATGTGTGTGTGTGTGTGTGTGTGAAGTTTTGACAGTCATTTTCCTCTTTGAAAATCAGGTTTTGCCTAGTCTGCTCCATTTTATGATATTCCCACTTCAGAAAAATACTTGCTATGGCTGTCTTCCTAATAGGCCCCATGGTTTTGTTTCTAAGTAACATTTTTTTCTTATTACAAAATTAAGAAAGACCATAAAAATAATTTTAAAATAATAAAATTTTCAAATATTATAAAAATATATAGCTTAGAAAGTAAATGTCTCATAATTCTATTCCCAGAGAGATTGTGTATGTGTATTTATTTACAGAAATGCAATCATAATTTATATATGTATATGTGTTCTTCTAGTGAAAATCATAGAAAGAAAATTTTCTCTATGACTTAATTGTATAACATTTATGAAACGTAAGTGAGGATTTGAAAAATAGATTCAGATTGCTATACAGTAGATAAGTGTTCTGGGCTTAAAAAATTTTCCCCCTGCCAACTGCGAAGGCGAAAGAGAAAAGTATTTGAGTCAAAGGAAACTTTAATTTTACATATTTATATAAATCATGTCCTTTGTTCCACTAAACTCAAAAGTTTTAGCAGGCAATCGAAAAATCTGCATATAACTTATAGTAGGCTGTCTTTAACCAAGTTTCCTCCATATCTGCCATTCTGCATTTGTGGATTAAACCAACTGCAAATTGTATAGTACTGTAGTATTTACTATTGAAAAAAATACCTGTATAAGTATTTCACAGTTCAATCTGTATACAAATACACACACAATTCTGCAATTTGGTTTTCCATATAAAAAATATTCTAGGTACATTTCTATATCAGTATGTATTGATCTAACCTATTTTATTAAAAAATAGAAGGCTTGCTTTTTGAATAAATAGCCAACAGAAAGTCCTGCATATAAATAGATCTGCATATAAATCCTAGCTCTAATATATAGCTGTGTAAAATTTGATATATCAATTTCTCCATGAATTTCAGCTTATCGACCTATAAAATAAAACTAATAATAGCTACCTAATAAGGTTGTGAAATATATAATGAGAAAACTCATATACAGTGCCAGTCAGATGGAAACCATTTAAGTCAGCTCCTGTCATACCCTTTGTAGACTTTGCAGTAAGCCTATGCAAATCTGTTGATCTTTTCTCCCACCACCCTCCAAAATAAGTCTATCAACTCTTTGGAGATATTCAGAAACAAACACATTTTCAAAGTGTCAGTATTTGGAATTCTTAGAAGACGTTTTGTCAATGTAAGTAATTATTACTTGTAAAAAATATCAAATCTAAATTAAAATGCTTAAAAATAAGGCTCTCTAGCTTATCCAAGCATTTCTGAGGAATATCAGGTTCTTTGTGTTAATAACTTAAACTTGCTAGGAATCACTTGTCTAGATAAAAACTGTAAAAGATGCTCTCTTTAGTTAAAAGATGCTTTATAAAATATATACTTATATATATTTTAAAGGATGGGATGCTGTTATGGACTGGAAAGATGTCCTGTCAGGAGGGGAAAAGCAAAGAATGGGCATGGCTCGCATGTTTTACCATAGGTAAGTATATTATACTCAAGTAATGACTATTCCATTGTTGTAACCAAAAAATGTTTGAATAGGATTCCGTGCCCTCATCTTTAGTCTGAAAATATTTTTCTGAAAAACTAGTGCTTAGAATTTACAGTTTTTTAATTTCCTAGGTTATTTTTTTAATGTGACAGAAATCTCCAAGTATTTAAAAAAAATTTTTTGTTGAGTAATGTTAGATGAAAAAATTAAATTTTTATATGTCCTAAGTTTGAAAATAGGATTATTATTAATTTTAAAATGTGAAGAATACATAACCACTGTTATACTGTTGTGAACACAGGAGGTAGACATTCAGTAATACTTCTCAATTAAATTATTAAATTCAAACTAAATTAACTTTCTAACCACTCAGTAGCCTATAAAACTTAGTAGTGCTCTCCTCCTTGAAAATCAGAGGCATATCCAATGGAAAAAGGAACCAGCCAGCCTAAGTCTTCATGGACTCAGAAATAAAGAGATGCAGGAAAAAATTTCTCTTGATAAAACTTTTCTATTTGCAACCAGCTTCATAGCCTTTTGAATTCAAGGTACCAAACCTAAGACGTATTAGAAGAAGTATTAAAACTATTCTGATTTATTCCTCTTTTTTGTCCTATTCTTCTGTGAAAAATAAATTCCCCCTTTTTTTTTTTTACATTAAGCCTCTGGCAATGAAAACCTGAGTTGTTACTCACTTTTAATACTTTTATCTTGGGCAAAAAAGCCCAAGAGTTATGTACATGAATGCCTGAATAGACCATAAGCTGGGGCATATGCCATACTCTTGAAGAAGCTGCAGTGGAAACAATAATATCTTCATAGGGAACATTTAAAAGCTGATAAAAACCACACACAAAAAAATTATCAAGTAAGCCTCATTAAACACTTAGCAACAAGTTGGCTACCAATTTTTTAAAAATCTTTTATTATGGAAAAACCATTACAACTTCATCAAAGAAGAGAAAATTGTAAGATGAACCCCATATTCTCATCACACTGATTTAATACAGCACTTGATTTATCTATTTTTTATTTATGAAGCATTTTAAAGCAAATCCAAAATCATGGAATTTTTTCATTAAATACTTCGGCATCAATCTCTGAAATATTAGGATATTTTCTTACATAATATATCATAATCATAACTAAAAATTTGATAATAATCATTTAAAATCATTTAATACCTGGTTCATATTCATTTTCCCTGATTGTCGCAAAAATATTTTTTTATACTTGGTTTGTTCAAACCAAGATCCAAGCAAATTTTATATACTGAATTTTGTTGTTGTATATCTTTTAATTATTTTTTAAAGCGTCTCTTCTTCTCCCTGCCTCTGTCCCCTTCCCCCATCTTTTATGCCATTGACTTGTTAAAGAAACTGGGTCAGTTGTCCTGTAAGAATGTTGTCCTTTGTAGATTGGTCTGATTCCTTCCTCATGAGATCCCTTTACCTCTTTCCTCAATCTCCTATTTGTCCTGTAAACTGGAAATTAGAGCTAAAAGCTTGATTATATTTAGGTTCAGGCTTTTTGGTAAGAATATACCATAAAATATTTATCATTAAAAAATAATTTAAACAACTTTATTAAATATAATTATATGTTTATTTCATAAAAGTAGAAAATATGATAAGTAAAAATAAGAAAAAATCTGTTGTCTCACTACCTGTAACACATAAAATTTTGGTATAGTTTTTTCTCTATTTTGGTATACAAAAGTTGGTTGCTATTTTTTAATGTAACTACTTTCATACGTATATTGCAGTTTGTATCCCTCTTATTTTTTTTTGGCCACACCACACGGCTTGAAGGATCTTAGTTCCCTGACCAAGGATCGAACCCAGGCCTGTGGCAATGAAAGCACAGAGTCCTAACCACTGGACTGCCAGGGAATTCCCTATATCTCTCTTTTTATTTTGTATGCTATTATGTGTACTATTATGTAATAGCTAGCCAGGGTTTATTTATTAGTATTATCATTAGTGTTATTATTATTATAACAGTTATGTACCAAATACATAAATGTATTTAAGTATACAATTCTATGACTTTTGACAAATGTATATACATTATGTAACCAATATCCCAATTAACATAAAGAATGTTTCCATCACCATAGAAAGTCTCTCATGCCCCTTTCCAGTCAAATCTCTCCGCAGACAATTTCTGTTCCGATTTCTATCCTCATAAATTACTTCTCCTGTTCTACAATTTCATATAAATTAAATCATACAAATATGTATTTTTTGTGTGTTATACCTGGATTTTATTAATGAAAAAATATTGTGTAATAACATGGTATTTGTAATAATGACACAGTTAGTTCAAGAATATGGCAAGCTAAAGAAGTATGAACCAAAACTTGTGAACTCAGAATTTTTAGTGAAGTGCATTTTGGAATGACCATTTTGAGATGATTTGGTGAGATTCAAGAGTAAACTTTACAGTGTGACGTTTATGACTAGCTGTTACCCACTATTACCCTGAATCTGTTTGAGCCTCATCCATAAATACTCACTAATATGATCCCCAGCATAATTGGTGAAATGTAATATGATGGAATGTAAGGTATGACCATAAATTTCTCACTGTGTCAGTGTGTTAATAAGATAAGCTCTGTAAGAAAAAACAACAGGCATTAATAAAAGATGCTAACCTAAGTAGATTTTAAGTACCTATAACTTAAAATAAGTACTTGAAACTTTTGTATCTAAAATATTTTGGATATAATGTGGTACTGAATAAAAATAAAGTTATAACAGTGGAAAGAATTTAGTGCTCCACAGAAAGATGAGGGGAGATGAGCAAGTTGAAAAGCAGAATTTATTGAGAAAAAAATAAAATGAAATAGAAATGCTAAATCCAGTGAAGGACCTGCACTGTTGGTGAGAATGTAAGTTGGTGCAGCCACTGTGGAAAACAGTATGGAGGTTCCTCAGAAAACTAAAAATAGAATTACCATATGATTCAGCAATCCCACTCCTGGGCATATATCTGGATAAAACTATAATTCAAAAAGATACATGAACCCCTGTGTTGATAGCAGCACTATTCACAATAGCCAAGACATGGAAACAACCTAAATGCCCATCAACAGATGAATGGATAAAGAAGATGTGGTACATATATACAGTGGAATACTACTCAGGCATAAAAAAGAATGAAATAATGCCATTTGCAGCAACATGGATGCAACTAGAGATTATCATACTAAGGGAAGTAAGTCAGAAGGAGAAAAACAAATACCATATGATGTCATTTATATGTGAAATCTAAAATATCACACAAATGAACTCCTCTATGAAATGGAAACAGACTCACAGACAGAAAGAACAGACTGGTAGTTGCCAAGGGGGAGGGGCTGGGGGAGGGATGGAGTAAGAAGTTGGAATTAGCAGATGTAAGCTTTATATATAGAATGGATAAACAACAAGGTCCTACTATATAGCACAGAGAACTATATTCAATATCCTGTGATAAATCATAATGAAAAAGAATATCAAAAAAGAATGTATAGGGGCTTCCTTGGTGGTGCAGTGGTTAAGAATCCTCCTGCCGATGCAGGGGACGTGGGTTTGTGCCTTGGTCCGGGAAGATCCCACATGCCATGGAGCGGCTGGGCCCGTGAACCATGGCTGCTGGGCCTGCACGTCTGGATCCTGTGCTCTGCAACGGGAGAGGCCACAACAGTGAGAGGCCCGCGTACCGCAAAAAAAAAAAAAAAAAAAAAAAGAATGTATAGGAACTTCCCTGGCAGTCCAGTGGTTAAGCCTCCATGCTTCCAATGCAGGGGGTGCGGGTTCGATCCCTGGTCAAGGAACTAAGATCCCACATGCCACGCAGCGTGGCTGAGGGGGAAAAAAAAAAGTGTGTGTGTTTGTGTGTGTGTACCTGAATCACTTTGCTGTACAGCAATGATCAACACAACATAGTAAATCAACTATACTTCAATAAAAAGTAAAAATAGGGCTTCCCTGGTGGCACAGTGGTTAAGAATCCACCTGCCAATGCAGGGGACACGGGTTTGAGCCCTGGTGTGGGAAGATTCCACATGCCGTGGAGCAACTGAGCCCGTGCACTACAACTACTGAGCCTGCCCTCTAGAGCCTGCAAGCCACAACTACTGAGCCCACCTGCCACAACTACTGAATCCTGCATGCCTAGAGCCCATGCTCCACAACAAGAAAAGCCACCGCAATGAGAAAGCCCACACACAGCAACAAAGACCCAATGCACCCAAAAATAAATAAATAAAATTTTTTAAGTAAAATTTTTAAAAAATCGAGTGAAGGAAAAGTATAATAATGAGAAAGTGCCTCCCCTCATTCTCAAAGGATTAATAACAAGATTTGAGTTGTAATGTGGAACACTTGAGCTAACTAAAATGGAGAACTTTCGCAAGGAGTATTAAGCATCAAAGTTGTATACTCTTTTTGAGAGGATTTTAATTTTTCTTAAAGGATTACTATTTTTATTTTTGGGGGGGTACTTTTTCCTTTTTTTTAACAACTTTATTGGAGTATAATTCTTTACAATGTTGTGCTAGTTTCTGCTATATAACAAAGTGAATCAGTTATATGTATACATATATCCCGATATCCCCTCCCTCTTGCGTCTCCTTCCACCTTCCTTATCCCACCCCTCTAGGTGGACACAAAGCACTGAGCTGATCTCCCTGTGCTATGTGGCTGCTTCCCACTACCTATCTTTTTTACAGTTGGTAGTGTATATATGTCCATACCACTCTTGCACTTCATCCCAGCTTACCCTTCCCTTTCCCTGTGTACTCAAGTCCATTCTCTACATTGGCATCTTTATTCCTGTCCTGCCCTTAGGTTTCTCAGAACGTTTTTTTTTTTTTTTCAGATTCCATATATATGTGTTAGCATACGGTACTTGTTTTTCTCTTTCTGACTTACTTCACTCTGTATGACAGACTCTAGGTCCATCCACCTTGCTACATATAACTCAATTTCATTTCTTTTTATGGCTAATATTCCATTGTATATATGTGCCCATCTTCTTTAACCATTCATCTGTCAATGGACACTTAGATTGCTTCCATGTCGTGGCTATTCTAAATAGTGCTGCAATGAACATTGTGGTACATGACTCTTTTTGAATTATGGATTTCTCAGGGTGTATGCCCAGTAGTGGGATTGCTGGGTAGTATGGTAGTTCTATTTTTAGTTTTTTAAGGAACTCCATACTGTTCTCCATAGTGGCTGTATCAACTTACATTCCCACCAACAATGCAAGAGGGTTCCCTTTTCTACACACCCTCTCCAGCGCTTACTGTTTGTAGATTTTTTGATGATGACCATTCTGACTGGTGTAAGGTGATACATCATTGTAATTTTGATTTTGCATTTCCCTAATGATTAGTGATGGTGAGCATTCTTTCATATGTTTGTTGGCAATCTTTATATCTTCTTTGGAGAAATGTCTATTTAGGTCTTCTGCCCATTTGTGGATGGGGTTGTTTTTTTTTTCAATATTGAGCTATATTAGCTGCTTGTATATTTTGGAGATTAATTCTTTGTCAGTTGCTTCATTTGCAAATATTATCTCCCATTCTGAGGGCTGTCTTTTTGTCATGTTTATGGTTTCCTTTGCTATGCAACAGCTTTTAAGTTTAATTAGGTCCCATTTGTTTATTTTTGTTTTTATTTCCATTTCTCTAGGTGGTGAGTCAAAAAGGATCTTGCTGTGATTTATGGCAGAGTGTTCTGCCTATGTTTTCCTCTCAGGGTTTTATAGTGTCTGGCCTTACATTTAGGTCTTTAATCTATTTTGATTTTATTTTTGTGTATGGTGTTAGGGAGTGTTCTAATTTCATTCTTTTACATTTGGCTTTCCAGTTTTCCCAGCACCACTTATTGAAGAGGCTGTCTTTTCTCCATTTTATATTCTTGCCTCCTTTATCAAAGATAAGTTGACCATATGTGCATGGGTTTATCTCTGGTCTTTCTATCCTGTTCCATTGATCTATAGTTCTAGTTTTGTGCCAGTACCATACTGTTTGGATTACTGTAGCTTTGTAGTATAGTCTGAAGTCAGGGAGCCTCATTCCTCCAGCTTCGTTTTTCTTTCTCAAGATTGCTTTGGCTATTTGGTGTCTTTTGTGTTTCCATACAAATTGTGAAATTTTTTGTTCTAGTTCTGTGAAAAATGCCATTGGTAGTTCGATAGGGATTGCCTTGGATCTCTAGATTGGTTTAGGTAGTATAGTCATTTTCACAATGTTTATTCTTCCAATCCAAGAACATGGTATATCTCTCCATCTGTTTGTATCATCTTTAATTCCTTTCATCAGTGTCTTATAGTTTTCTGCATACAGGTCTTTGATCTCCTTAGGTAGGTTTATTCCTAGGTATTTTATTCTTTTTGTTGCAGTGGTAGATGGGAGTGTTTCCTTAATTTCTCTTTCAGATTTTTCATCATTAGTGTATAGGAATGCAAGAGATTTCTGTGCATTCATTTGTATCCTGCTATTTTACCAAATTTACTGATTACTCCTTCTAGTTTTCTGGTATCATCTTTAGGATTCTCTATGTATAGTATCATGTCATCTGCAAACAGTGACAGTTTTACTTCTTTTCCAATTTGTATTCCTTTTATTTCTTTCTCTTCTCTGATTGCTGTGGCCAGTACTTCCAAAATTATGTTGAATAATAGTGGTGGTGATTTTATCATGAATGGATGTTGAATTTTGTCAAATGCTTTTTCTGCATTTTTCAAGATGATCATGTGGTTTTATCTTTTCTTTTGCTGATGTGGTGTATTTCATTGATTGATTTGCTTATGTTGAACCATCCTTGTGAACTTGGGATGAATCCCACGTGGTTGTGGTGTATGAACTTTTTAATGTGTTGTTGGATTAGGTTTGCTAATTTTTTGAGAATTTTTGTGTCTACATTCACCAAAGTTGTTGGCCTGTAATTTTCTTTTTTGGTGGTGTCTTTGTCTGCTTTTGGTATCACAGTGATGGTGGCTTCATTAGAATATCTTTGGGAGTGTCCTCTCCTCTTCAACTTTTTGGAAGAGTTTGGGATGGATCAGTGTAAGTTCTTCTTTGTATGTTTGGTAGAATTCTCCTGTGAAGCCATCTGGTCCTGGACTTTCATTGGCATTTATTCTAAAATATCAGAATTTCTTCAGAGGAAGTTGTCCTGGTAAATACTTGGTACTGATTTTCAACCCTGAAATAAACAATAAATGACAGGCATGAGTTGACCTTTGGTCCCATTAACAAAACTAAGTCATGCTACTGAGTACCAAATAAGCCCGGACAGGCTTGAAAGAAAACAGAGAAAAGGAAAAAAAGATAAAGAGCTGTGGGGTGAAAATGAAAGGGAGAGAGTTATCAGGAGGAAATGGTGGCAAATAATAGGTGCCTCTGATAGTAGTAAACAATCATTTCCAGAGTAAAAATTGAGCTAGGAAATAAAATTGTTGAGTATAATCAGAAAAATATTTACTGATTTTTTTCCTTAAGAAAATGGTCTCAAAGTTACTAGGTTAAATACCTACTCTAAATTTGTCAGATTAAGCATACTTACTTTTGTAGGGTCTTCGATCAATGAAATTCCATTAATTGTGTAGGTACTCACATTGTTGATAAAATTATCTTCTCAATAAATGTTTGCCAACAGGATTGTGACCTGTTTGATAGTTAGCTACTATGTGTAATGTATTTTCTGTGTTAATTAGTCAGAACCTTGTCACCAAGAATGAACCTGCGTGCTGCAGGAAAGTGCATTCAGTAAGCTGTCTTATTTTTCCTCTGCCTCATATTCACGATTCACCCATCTGCAATAAAGCATATTGTATTATGAGCAGGTATCAAAAAATCTATTTTAAAATCTAAGAAGAGATGTAGAGAACAAATATATGGACACCAAGGGGGAAAAGGGGGATGGGATAAATTGGGAGATTGGAATTGACATATATCCATTATTGATAATAAAATAGATAACTAATGAGAACCTACTGTATAGCTCTAGAAACTGCTTATTGCTCTGTAGTGACCTAAATCGGAAGGAGAGCCAAAAAAGAGGGGATATATGTATACATATGGCTGATTCACTTTGCTGTACAGTAGAAACTAACACAACATTGTAAAGCAACTATACTCCAATAAAAATTAATTAAAAAAGTAAAATCTAAGAAAATATGAAATTCTAGTCTGAAGAGGGGTAATGACTTCTTTTTTGCTTTATTATTTATCACCATTAATATTGTCATTTTTCTCTTTTGCTCCTTTAAAATTGTTAACCTTGCAGCTCATATTGCCCAAAGAAAGATTTATAATTCAAAATGAAAATTTTTAATGTATTTGTGCTTATTTTTAAGACCAAAATATGCATTGCTGGATGAATGCACCAGCGCTGTCAGCATTGATGTTGAAGGAAAGATATTTCAGGCTGCGAAAGGGGCTGGAATTTCCTTACTTTCTATAACACACAGGCCTTCTCTTTGGTAAGTGTTTCCAATGGTCATTTAGGATAGATGATTTTTCTTTATATTTCTGAAAGAATAACTTTGCCAAAGTTTTTACTATAGAGCATAAGACATTTCAGTTATTTTCTGCCTGTATTTCTCTTAACGTTAAACTATGTCTAAAAGAGTAAAATCAATCTCAAGCTAAAGGATGAAGTTTATGTATTTGATAACATATGACAGAGATTAGTGATCTTTTCTGTATACTTCTGAGTAACTATGTTTAGGCTTTTAAGATTTCCAAAAATTTGACTGCCCAATGGGTGGGACCTTACCAAAATTAAATTGAAAACAATGTATTTCTATGTCAAGGGAAAAATTGAAATGTGAAAATACTGCTATTAAAATATGAGAGCTAAAATAAAAGTAATGGAAGAACAAAAGGTACACCAAACCTAACATTATAACAATAAATGTTTTGAAAATTATCATCACATTCCAATAATTCTGCAAGGAAGTAGAAAAATCCACTGATTTTTTAAAACTGAAACAGTCATTATTCCATAGCATACACTGGGAAAGAATATATTACATAATTTACATCATCTTTTTAGTTCTTTTTTAAATATCCAGGAAAAAGAAATACCACAACTTGATATCCCTCCAAATGATTAAGTTGGAGAAAGCACAGGAAAATAAAGCATGGTTGTTTTTGCTTTGTTTTAAGGAAAAATGAACAAAAATGTTTTATAAATAATATTTCATAAAACTAATGGGCCCTCCCATCAGGAAACTTGCACAAGCCTCTTAGATAGCCTCATCCACCAGAGGGCAGACAGCAGAAGCAAGAAGAACTATAATCCTGCAGCCTGTGAAACAAAAACCATGTTCACGGACAGATAGACAAGATGAAAAAGCAGAGGGCTATGTACCAGATGAAGGAACAAGATAAAACCCCAGAAAAACAACTAAATGAAGTGGAGATAGGCAACCTTACAGAAAAAGAATTCAGAATAATGATAGTGAAGATGATCCAGGACCTCAGAAAAAGAATGAAGGCAAAGATTGAGAAGATGCAAGAAATGTTTAACAAAGACCTAGAAGAATTAAAGAACAAACAAACAGAGATGAACAGTACAATAACTGAAATGAAAAATACACTAGAAGGAATCAATAGCAGAATAACTGAGGCAGAAGAACAGATAAGTGACCTGGAAGACAGAATGGTGGAATTCACTGCTGCAGAACAGAATAAAGAAAAAAGAATGAAAAGAAATGAAGACAGCCTAAGAGACCTCTGGGACAACATTAAATGCAAAAATATTCGCATTATAGGGGTCCCAGTAGGAGAAGAGAGAGTGAAAGGACCCAAGAAAATATTTGAAGAGATTATAGTTGAAAACTTCTATAACATGGGAAAGGAAATAGCCACCCAAGTCCAGGAAGTGCAGAGAGTCCCATACAGGATAAACCCAATGAGAAAGACTCCAAGACACATAGTAATCAAATTGGCAAAAATTAAAGACAAAGAAAAAGTATTGAAAGCAGCAAGGGAAAAATGACAAATAACATACATGGGAACTCCCATAAGGTTAACAGCTGATTTCTCAACAGAAACTCTACAAGCCAGAAGGGAGTGGCATGACATATTTAAAGTGATGAAAGGGAATAACCTACAACCAAGATTACTCTACCCAGCAAGGATCTCATTCAGATTCGATGGAGAAATCAAAAGCTTTACAGACAAGCAAAAGCTAAGAGAATTCAACACCACCAAACCAGCTCTAAAACAAATGCTAAAGGAACTACTCTAAGTGGGAAACACAAGAAAAGAAAAGGACCTACAAAAACAACCAAAAACAATTAAGAAAATGGTAATAGGAACTTATATATCAATAATTACCTTAAACATGAATGAATTAAATGTTCCAACCAAAAGACACAGGCTCGCTGAATGGATACAAAAACAAGACCCATATATATGCTGTCTACAAGAGACCCACTTCAGACTGAGGGACATGTACAGACTGAAAGTGAGGGGATGGAAAAAGATATTCCATGCAAATGGAAATCAAAAGAAAGCTGGACTAGCTATACTCATATCAGATAAAATAGACTTTAAAATAAAGAATGTTACAAGACACAAGGAAGGACACTACATAATTATCAAGGGATCAATCCAAGAAGAAGATATAACAATTATAAATATATATGCACCCAACATAGGAGCACCTCAATATATAAGGCAAATGCTAACAGCTCTAAAAGAGGAAATGGACAGTAACACAATAATAGTGAGGGACTTTAACACCTCACTTACACTAATGGATAGATTATCCAAAATGAAAATAAATAAGGAAACAGAAGCTTTATATGACACAATACACCAGATAGATTTAATTGATATTTATAGGACATTCCATCCAAAAACAGCAGATTACACTTTCTTCTCAAGTGCACATGGAACATTCTCCAGAATAGATCACATCTTGGGTCACAAATCAAGCCTCAGTAAATTTAAGAAAATTGAAATCATATCACGCATCTTTTCTGACCACAATTGTATGAGATTAGAAATCAATTACAGGGAAAAAAAAGTAAGAAACACAAACACATGGAGGCTAAACAATACGTTACTAAATAACCAAGAGATCACTGAAGAAATCAAAGAGGAAATCATAAAATACCTAGAGCGAAATGACAATAAAAACATGACGATCCAAAACCTATGGGATGCAGCAAAAGCAGTTCTAAGACGGAAGTTTATAGCAATACAATCCTACCTCAAGAAACAACAAACATCTCAAATAAACAACCTAACCTTACACCTAAAGCAACTAGAGAAAGAAGAACAAAAAAACCCCCAAAGTTAGTAGAAGGAAAGAAATCATAAAGATCAGAGCAGAAATCAATGAAATAGAAACAAAAGGCAGTAGCAAAAATCAATAAAACTAAAAACTAGTTCTTTGAGAAGATAAACAAAATTGATAAACCATTAGCCAGACTCATCAAGAAAAGGAGGGAGAGGACTCAAATCAATAAAATTAGAAATGAAAAAGGAGAAGTTACAACTGACACTGCAGAAATACAAAGCATCCCAAGAGACTACTACAAGCAACTCTATGCCAATAAAATGGGCAACCTTGAAGAAATGGACAAATCCTTAGAAAGGTATAACCTTCCAAGACTGAACAAGGAAGAAATAGAAAATATGAACAGACCGATCACAAGCACTGAAATTAAGACTGTGGTTAAAAATCTTCCAAAAAACAAAAGCCCAGTACCAGATGGTGTCACAGGTGAATTCTATCAAACATTTAGAGAAGAGCTAACACCCATCCTTCTCAAACTCTTCCAAAAAATTGCAGAGGAAGGAACACTCCCAAACTCATTCTATGAGGCCACCATCACCCTGATACTAAAACCAGATAAAGATACTACAAAAAAAGAAAATTACAGACCAATATCACTGATGAATGTAGATGCAAAAATCCTCAACAAAATACTAGCAAACAGAATCCAACAGCACATTAAAAGTATCATACACCATGAGCAGGGATGCAAGGATTCTTCAATATACACAAATCAATCAATGTGATACACTATATTAACAAATTGAAGAAGAAAAACAATATAATTATCTCAATAGATGCAGAAAAAGCTTTTGACAAAATTCAACACCCATTTATTATAAAAACTCTCCAGAAAGTGGGCCTAGAGGGAACCTACCTCAACATAATAAAGGCCATATATGACAAACCCACAGCAAACATCATTCTCAATGGTGAAAAATTGAAAACATTTCCTCTAAGATCAGGAACAAGACAAGAATGTCCACTCTCACCAGTACTTTTCAAAATAGTTTTGGAAGTCCTAGCCACAGCAATCAGAGAAGAAAAAGAAATAAAAGGAATACAAATTGGAAAAGAAGAAGTAAAACTGTCACTGTTTGCAGATGACATGATACTATATATAGAGAATCCTAAAGATGCCACCAGAAAATTACTAGAGCTAATCAATGAATTTGGTAAAGTAGCAGGATACAAAATTAATGCCCAGAAATCACTTGCATTCCTATACACTAATGATGAAAAATCTGAAAGAGAAATTAAGGAAACACTCCCATTTACCATTGTAACAAAAAGAATAAAAGACCTAAGAATAAACCTACCTAGGGAGACAAAAGACCTGTATGCAGAAAACTATAAGACACTGAGTAAAGAAATTAAAGATGATACAAACAGATGGAGAGATATACCATGTTCTTGGAGTGGAAGAATCAATATTGTGAAAATGACTCTACTACCCATAGCAATCTACAGATTCAATGCAATCCCTATCAAATTAACAATGGCATTTTTAACAGAACTAGAACAAAAAAACCTTAAAATTTGTATGGAGACACAAAAGACCTGGAATAGCCAAAACGGTCTTGAGGGTCAAAAACAGAGCTGTAGGAATCAGACTCACTGACTTCAGGTTATACCTCAAAGCTACAATAATCAAGACAATATGGTACTGGCAGAAAAACAGAAATATAGATCAATAGAACAGGATAAAAAGCCCAGAAATAAACCCACCCACCTATGGTCAACTAATCTATGGCAAAGGAGGCAAGGATATACAATGGAGAAAAGACTGTCTCTTTAATAAGTGGTGCTGGGAAAACTGGACAGCTACATGTAAAAGAATGAAATTAGAACACTCCCTAACACCATACACAAAAATAAACTCAAAATGGATTAGAGACCTAAATGTAAGACCGGACACTGTAAAACTCTTAGAGGAAAACATAGGAAGAACACTGTTTGACATAAATCACAGCAAGTTCTTTTTTGATCCACCTCTTAGAGTAATGGAAATAAAAAGAAAAATTAACAAATGGGAACCTAATGAAACTTAAAAGTTTTTGTAAACCAAAGGACACTACAAACAAGACAAAAAGACAACCCTGAAAATGGGAGAAAAAATTTGCAAACGAATCAATGGACAAAGGATTAATCTCCAAATATATAAACAGCTCATGCAGCTCAATATTAAAAAAAACAAACAACCCAATCCAAAAATGGGCAGGAGAAAAAAAAACCTAATGGTATTTTTCCTTTTTAAAAAATTATGATACCATTTTTATCATTCCCCTACTTTTTTATTGATTCATCATCATAATAATAGTTGCTAATGCCGATTCAGCGCCTATTCTATTCCAGGCTCATTTTATTTAAGCCTAATAACAACACTATAGAGTACAGGTAGTCTAATTATTCCCATTATACAGATGAAGAAACTGAGAGCTAGAAAAATGAGAAAAGTAATTTACTGTGATCATACTCCCTATACTCTACTATATTGCTCTACGTATTTAAGGAACTCAAAATGTATCTCATGCATAAATCATAAAAACACTTTTTCATTCACACTGAGTTCTATCTCTACATTCGCATTTCTATTTCATAAATCAAAATCTTTTCCTTTGACAAGTTAGTAACGATATAATGGACTCTATATGCTTTGGCCTCCTATTTCCCAAGGGACAGGAAGGATTCTTCCTCTCTCTCTGACTGGAGCATTCTTTGGCATGTGGCTGATCACATTTATGCCAAATCTGTCATTATATACACGACTTCAAACCTAGACTAAGTAGCAAGCTTTATTTGAGTTAAAGCCTTTGGGTCTTTGAAGCCTTTCCAGACCCTCTACCTTATAGAAATGTTTACTTTAAAATTGTGAGTAAGCTGAGCATTCCATGCAGATCAGGCTTTAATTGTTCAACCTTCTTTGACTGAATTCTACTTCTATAGAGAAGATAATAATCTATTTCACACTTTATTTAAACATTCATATTTTTCATATTTTTCTTTCCTCAGATAGTTTACCTGAAAATAGAGGATTTCATGAAGTGACCCTTTCTACAGAATTTTGTAGTTTGTCTCTCTGTTGTTAAAGAATTAATTAGCATCTGGAGTGATAGGACCCTGATTTGCCAGTCTCCCCAGAGGCAGTCTGGATCTAGTCCAGGATGAGGTAGAGTCCATGTCAATGAGTGTGATTGCTCTGATTTCCCCTTGGATAAAACCAACAGGAACTGGTTTAAGACAGTCATGACATATGCCTGTGGAACCAGGCCAGATGAACTCTTGAGTCCTTTCTGGCTCTTAGTCTTGGTGTTTTTCTGACGTTTATCAATGGGTTTATTATGCCTTCCTGTCATTTAGTTCCTATTCAAGTAGCCTAAAGAGGCATTGGAAGCATATTCAGCCATTTTTTTCTTAATTTAAGAACAAACAAGTTTTTGTTGTTGTTGTTGGTATTGTTGTTTTTAAGACTTTTTTTTAGTTTTAGGTTCACAAAAAAATTGAAAGGAACAGAAATATGCCTTATACTCTCTGCCCAAACATGCATAGCCTCCCCCATTATCAACATCCCCCACCAGAGTGGTATAATTGTTACAATTGATGAACCTATACTGACACATCATTATCATCCAAAGTCCATAATTTACATTAGGGTTCACTTAGTGTTGTGCAGTCTGTGGGTTTGGACAAATTTATAATTACATGTATCTATCATTATAGTATTATATAGAATATTTTCACTGCTCTAAAAATCCTCTGTGCTCTGCTTATTTATCCCTCCCTCCGCAACACCTAGAAACCACTCATCTTTAATGTTTCCACAATTTTTCCTTTTCCAGAATGTCATATACCTGGAACCATACAGTATGTGGCCATTTCAAATTGGTTTCTTTAACTTGGTGATGATAATCATTTAATTTTCCTCCATGTCTTTTCATGGCTTGCTAGCTCATTTCTTTTTAGTGCTGAATGATATTCCACTGTTTTGATGTCACAGTTTGTTTATCCATTCACCTACTGAAGGACATTTGGTTGCCTCCAAGTTTTAGCAATTATGAATAAAGCTGTTATAAACATTCATATGCAGGTTTTTGTGTGGACATGAGTTCTCTCAAGTCCTTTGGGTAAATATCAAGGCGTTCAGTTACTGGATCATACTGTTAAGAGTATGTTTAGTTTTGTAAGAAACTGCAAAACTCTCTTCCAAAGTAGCTCTACCATTTTTCATTACCACCAGCAATGAAAGAGAGTTCCTATGGGTCCACATCTTTACATTTGGTGTTGTCAGTATTCTGGATTTTGTCCATTCAAATAGGTAGGTAGTGGACAATATTTTAAACAAATAATAAAATCAATTTTATACTTTCTAACAAGAAAAACATGTTTTTAATTGCAGCTACCCATAGTATATTTCCCCGTAAACTGAAAAGCGCATTAGTTCTGCTTTATGAACTAGTTTAGTCATTTTACGTTGTAAAAACCTATTATTTCTGATTATCCTTTCTTCCTACGTGAAATTCTTATTTTACCTGAAAAGATTTCAGAAAAGGAAAAATATATATTATATTTTCCTCCATAACAACAAATGGGTAATTGTTGATTGTAAAGATGAAAATCAATACCAGTATCAGAAGAGGTCAAAAATTATAGAAGTTTATTAAATTATCTGATTCTTGAATAGAATTACAGTTTTATAATTATCACTATCCAGTGGTTTACCTTATTTGTGTAGAATGTCTGCAGATTATTTCCAATGAGGCTCTGTTAAAATAGTAGTTTCTTTTAAATTCCTCTGACTAAGATAAACTCTGAAATATTATTTTAGCCCATGATATAGAACACACCTTTGAATATCAGGTCATGAAACACCTATACAGTTTCTTCCCCCATGTAAAAACCAAATAATGTTGTAGGACCAGAGTGATGAGCCAAACCTCCAATATAAATTGAAGATGGAAGTTGCTCAAGATCTGAACTACTGTGTTTTAAAATTGCTCCTGGTTGTAGATCAAAGGTTAGGAAAGCCCAAGAGAAGTTGAGAATGTAATAAACAAAATGATTTTTTTACTATTATTTCTCTTATATCACCATCCTTCTTTTGTTTTTCCATTACTTTTGTTTTAGCTCTCATATTTTAATAGCACTTTTGTCACATTTAAATTTTTTCCCTTGATTTAGGAATACATTGTTTTCAATTTAATTTTTGTCAGGTCCCACCCATTGTGAGGTCAAATTTTTGGAAAACTTAAAACCCTAAAGATAATTACTCAAAAGCATATGGAAAAGATTAATCTCTGTCATATGTTATCAAACATATGAACTTCAGCCTTCAGCTTGAGAGTGATATTTACTCTTTTAGACATAGTTTAACTTAGTTTAGCTTCCCCATCTTACAGCATGTTGAAACCACCCAGACAAAATGGGATGAAACCCAAATTTCTATCAATTGGTGAATGGATAAAATGTGTATACAATGGAATATTATTCAGCCATAAAAATGAATGAAGTACTAAGACTACAACTAGATGAACTTTGAAATCATTTTGTTGGGTAGAAGAAGTCAGTCACAAAAAGCCACATTTTGTATGAGTCCATATATATGAAATGTCCAGAACAGAAAAATCCATAGAGACATAAAGGAGATTGGTGGTTGGCAGGGGATGAGCAGAAGGAGAAATTGGGAGGGACTGCTAATGTGTATGAGCTTTCTTTCTGGGGTGAAGAAACTATTCTGGAATTGGATAGTGCTGATGGTTGCATGAGCTTGTAAACATACCAAAAATCATTGAATTTTACATTTTAAAAGGATGAATTTATGGTATATGAATCATATCTCAGTTTAAAAATGGAGGTAAAAGCTATTTGATATACTCCCACTGATCATAGTAAATAATGACTGATGAGAGCTTAAAAGAGGGCAAGAAGTGAGAAAAACTGTAAGAGAAAAAACTGAGGACACATAAGAACATGTGCCTCTTCAGCATAGTGACAAAATGCAGTGGCTCAGCCATGCAAGGACAGCTCTGCCAGATTACCCTTTTTACACACACCCCACAATTCCCAGAGATTGGTGACCTTAGCCTTCATTTAGGAGAAGGTGAACTGCCTTCTGTCTCATCAATAAAGTCATCTCTATACCTCTCTGAAGTTCCTAATTATGAACTTGAGCCATGAGAAAAGAGATTAAATTATATGAAAGCATGGAAGTATTGATAGCTGAAGATTTCTATCAGTTCATTCTTTTTAATGTTTTAAAACTTTAATTTTTGAGAAATTTTTATTTATGTTGACTAACTCATTCCCAAAGGATAGTGTACTAATGAATTGGTATTGTATTTCCTTTATTTTTCTTAGTTATTTTTTTAATAGCCTTTTAAATTTTTACTTTCTTCCCTCTGCTTCCTTTCCTTATTCCCATTCTAAGTGTGCTTTGATATTTATTCATACTGGGTTATGAATATAAATAAATGCAACAGTATGTCTTCCTTTGCAATTCATGTATATTCACAATATAAAATAAATTTAATACAAGCAATAGAACTTCCTAGAGGCTAGACTAATGACTTTTGGAGTAAAAAAATTCACAATATTTTACCTCTTGAGGGATTCTTGAAAATCAAATGTAAAATAGGCACCTTACTTAAAATTTGCCTTTGGATATCAATTAGAATGATAAATCTATAACTAAAATGGCTTTTTGTAATTATTGCTAATAATATTATTTCATTTTGATTATGCAGGAAATACCACACTCATTTATTACAGTTTGATGGTGAAGGAGGTTGGCGCTTTGAACAATTGGACACTGCTATTCGTTTAACACTAAGTGAAGAAAAACAAAAGCTAGAATCTCAGCTAGCTGGAATTCCCAAAATGCAGCAGAGACTCAATGAACTATGTAAAATTTTGGGAGAAGACTCGGTGCTGAAAACAATAAAAAATGAAGATGAGACCTCCTAATTTATTTTGACATGTTTTAAAAGTTAATTTTTAGTTAAAGGCTCAGAGACATTTATAGGGCATGCATTGTGTTAAGCTAAGCACAGAGGAAAAAAAGACAGCAAGAAATGTTTTATAAGATTTTAGCATCAAGGAAATATAAGATCTGACTTTTCAGAAGAAAATAAACGAATGCATTATGTAAGATTCGTCATTATGGCTTATACTAATTCCTAGTGAAAGCCTAATTCACATGTAAAACAGGATTTTCTAGGTAACTTCATAATGGATACTAGATTTGCTAATGTGTATGTGTTGTGTCTGAAATTCTTAACAAACATGGGACATATCTTGAGAATGGACAACTTAAGAGCAGTGTTTGGGTTGAAACAAGGTGATAAAGTTAGAAGTTTGAGTAACATTTCTATCCATTTATGGTTTTTAGATTTAACAGCTAGAATTCATGTTCCTTTATTGCTAGTGGTCAACTAAACCTGTGTACAAAACCTCTAACAGTTTGATAAATAATTTCAATACGAAAGAAATTCTTTTAATGGCAGTGGTTGAAAGAAAGAAGCATGGCTATACTTCTTTTATATGTATAAAATATCCTATTTTTAATTTTAGATTTTGAGCATCTCATGGGCACATAAATTCATTTTAATGAGAATCTTACATATTTGTTAATAAACTTTCATTTTGAAAAGAGAATTGCCAATACAGAAAAGGAGTATCCAAACAATGTTTGTCTCAGCCTGTTACTTTACTTGGAAGGATTATATATTGCAAATTCTGTCCAGAAATACTTAGCTTGTTTTTGTCCCCAAAGGAGGAGTCCACCACATTTTGAAAATAGCAGTGCTATAATAGAATAGAGGGATTTTCAAAATCATAGTAGTAATAACATACATTGGAATAGTACTTTATAATTTACAATCCTCACTTACATCAATTAATTTTAATACTGTGGCAAACTTTTGAGGCAAATAGTATTTTTCCTAGTTTGCTTTTGAGAAAATTGACACTCAGATTTGCTCTAATCATGTAGTTTATTTAGGGGCAGATCCAGGGGTCAAATGAATTTCCCCTGTTTCCCTGGTTCAGTGCTATTTTCAGTATTATCCTTGAAATTCAACTGGGCTATAATAGCAATAAAAGTTAGATGAGATGTTGAAAAGAGAATAAATTTAGTAATGTTAGTGTTATTGTTATTTGATTATTGTTTACAAGGTATGGAAATTTAAGTACAAAATGGAAAGATTATTGATCTGTGGTTTAAAATAGGTCAGGAGGGCTTCCCTGGTGGCGCAGTGGTTGGGAGTCCGCCTGCCGATGCAGGGGACACGGGTTCGTGCCCCGGTCCGGGAGGATCCCACATGCCACAGAGCGGCTGGGCCCGTGAGCCATGGCCGCTGGGCCTGCGCGTCCGGAGCCTGTGCTCCAAAACGGGAGAGGCCACAACAGTGAGAGGCCCGTGTACCGCAAAAAAATAATAATAAAATAGGGCAGGAAAGTTAGCAAATCTTTCAGCACCTATGCACTCATACGCAATATTAATGTACCCCTACAGTCAGCATTCAGAAGGGGAATTGTGTTATAAATCAATTTAATATTTATTGAACATAATGAGAAAGAATCTGTATGGAATAGTCATATGAAATAAATCTTATATATTCGATTGCCTTGGAGTTGGAAGTATGAGAGCCAGGACTACCATTTTAATCTCCTACTGCATATGCCACCATGTTTATAGGCCAGAGAAAATGGAAATGCTGTTATTAGTGGTTTAGGATTTTATTTGCATATTTAGACACAGCCATAATAGATGCTAAGTCAGTGATTCTCAGACTTTTTCAGCTGGTAGAGTACCTGTATGTCATTCATGATGCTTGTAATAGAACATGTAATAGAATCATGACATTTTCATATTTTCAATTCTTCCATGCTAAGACATTTTTATTATCAATAAATGTAACCACCTTATGTGAAGGAATGTAATGTAAAATCAAAACCAGTACATCTAAGTTTTTCTGTTAGTATCATTAGCTGTTCATTTATTCATTTGTCAGTTACTACTACTTCCTATTAGAAAAGTGAGGCAGACATCAAAGGTTTAAAAAAAAAGCATGGAACGAAAAATTAAACTTGATAAAAATTATTCATTAATCTAAGTTCTATATTAGCAGTTATTCAGTTTATACGGCTGTAGGGAAAATTCTGGGGCAAATAGCTTAAGTTAATTTTTAAAGATATAAGAAGAAAATGAAAAGTCCTCATTTGAAACATGTACATAATTTTTATGCCTTAATTTTCTTAATTTGAAAAATAAAGCTTTTAGGAACCAATACATTGTGTTTTGAAACTTTGAAAAGAATGCCAAAACAAATATTAGATTTTTAATTAGCCCTTATTTAATATACCCTACCAACTGACTGAAGTAAAGAACTCATTATTTATAATGTACAGGATTCAAGGATGTTTAAAATTCTTTATTAAAAGCTATACACACTGCAGTTTAAATGTTAAAGTTCTAAGAGAAACATGTTTCTTTTTTTTTGTTTTTTTTTTTTTTTTGCGGTACGGGGGCCTCTCACTATTGAGGCCTCTCCAATTGCGGAGCACAGGCTCCGGACGCGCAGGCTCAGCGGCCATGGCTCACGGGCCCAGCCGCTCCGCGGCATGTGGGATCTTCCCAGACCAGGGCACGAACCCATGTCCCCTGCATCGGCAAGCAGACTCAACCACTGCGCCACCAGGGAAGCCCGAGAGAAACGTGTTTTGCATGCGCTTTTTTGTGCCTGGTTTTTTTTCTGAATTTTCTTCCATGACCAATATCCTCTAACTTGCAGGGGAAAAAAATCTTTAATTTGAACTTGTATTTATGTTTCATTTAACTGTTTACAAAATGGTCCAATGAGTATACCATATTTTACTATTCTTATATTTTGTGAAAAATGTGACAAGAGTGAGAAATGAAGTAGCCATCTTTGAATATAGATGAGGAAAGGAAAAAGAGAGAATATTTCAATTTTCAAACAAGTTTTACCATGTTATCTATTTTCCCCAATTATTTTGACTTCCGTTTGTTTTGTTTTGGTCAAAAAGAGCTGTAAGTTTATAGAGCTTGATTTTTAAATGTGCTTTTTTTGGTTAACTTATAAACTTGGAAAATAAGTTGCATTCTATGAAAATGTTGTGTTACATTTCTACAGCATGTAATGTTATGCCAAGCATGAGTCTAAAATAGTGTGCATTCTCGTCGACAAGATAATGTGTAAAAATCTTTCTCCATTAATCTCAAGGAGAATGATATATCTTGAAATTCAACCCGAGTTTACATTTGTTTCCAATGGGAATGGTTTTCCCTTGATAGTAATTTAGTTTTTGTGTCAAATTTTGTTCTTCCAGTAAAGGTATAAATGAACATGATAGTTTTTTTTGAGACTTTGCTTCCAAATATAATTTCATATTTGGCAGTAGTTTTAGCTTATTAAAACCTGTTTGGAATAGTTTTTTGATTCCATAAGCCTAGAAAAATTTGTTACACATTGGAACACCGATCCAGAGAATGTTACACACTTCTGAGATATGCATAAAATGGTAATGGTTATTAAACCATCGATTAAAAGAGATGTCTTTGATATAACTACTTTATGGGCAAAATTATTTTCATTTAGAAGTGTAAAGTAGTTTCACATAACCCAGAGTATTTACAGGTCTGATGATTTACATTTAGGTATGATTAAGAGTTGTAATGTTTGCCACATGAGCACTTTCAGGTGGATGTATAAAATATTTTTATTAAAAGCATCCCTTCTTCATTGCTGGTACCTTTCCTGATTACCAAGTACAAAACGGCTTTACAGTTTTTATTGTGAAATTTTCAAAACCAATTATCTATACTTATAAGCAGGGGTTGAGTAGTAGTTGTATTAATGAAAGCAAATGAGAAAAATGCCCTTAATGGTAAAAATCACTATGTGGCTAAGCTACAATGTGGTTATGGTGTGAATACATTATAATATAGTCTCCATCCAGTATGCAGTTATTTGAGCTCAGCATTACTTGTGAATTCCTAAATCATCATGAAAAAAACTTGATTAATCAAAGCAATTACAGATTATTCCAGTGATAGAAAATATCCTATTTCTATATTTTAAATGATTCTGTTGGGTGTCTACATACACCTCAGTTGCAAGTTGTATGATGCACAATTTTGTCAAGTACTGTGCACAGTAGTCACCAAATAGTTGTTTAAATATTTATTTTCTTTATTAATTCAACACATTTATTTATTAAGTACCAACTTATGCCAGACACTGTGCTATGTTCTAGAAATGAATAAAATATGGTCCCTCTCCCAAGAAGCATATGGTCCCCTGAAAATTAGGAAAATGAGTACCTTCATTCGGAGAAAAATTCAATAGCTGCTATTTATTATTTACCAAGTAGGCACAAAGCATTGCATATACATTGACTCATTAAATCTTCACAAAACTCTAATAAAAAAGGAAAGTGAGAACAGAGAAGTTAAGCAATTCATCCAACCTAATGCAGCTACTAAGCTATAGAGCTGAAATTTGAACCTAGAAATATTTGATTACAAAGCCTTTGCAACTCCCCATCACCTTCCTTTTAATTCGTTTAGGTCATTTTTCATTATTACAGTTTTTAACTCTAAAGTTGTAGTATATTTTTTAACTGTCTCAGGGTTTCTGGTTAACCAAAAAGAAGCTTTTTTTTTTCATCTAAAAAGGAAATTTGTCACACAAATTATATTTTTCCTTGTTTTTATTATAAACGATGGATATGGTCCTATGGGAGAAGGAGAACAGAAGGCAAATTTTCAGATATTTTGAGGAAGAAATTCCAAATCGGTTAACATTTATTAATTCAGTAAATATTTATTGACACATTCAAGGTACCAGTTACCATGCTAGGGATTCAGAAGTGAAGGAGACAAACCTTTTCTCAGCCCTCATGAAACATTTTAGTACCTCAATACTAAACAATTTTATTCCTGTTAGATATTGTGGTCCCATCTAAATGGTATATTTGTTTTATAGTGTCTTCTCAGTTCTTATATTTCCTGCCTAAGACCACTCTCTTGCAATATTTAAGCAATAAGCATTTTTTGGCAGCAGAATTCCCTTGATTATACACTTAAGGGCTTCATAAGCCTCATGCCCTCCAACTTGGTCTAAATTACAAGGTCCAATAAAACCAGTCTGTAGGACTATATCATCCTTCACCAGTAGGTGCTCCCATACATTTAGCATGTTGTCTTGAAACCTGAGAAATATGAGCTTCTCAAGTTCAGATCATGTAAAGTGAGCCAGTTTTGTACAATGAAAAGCATCTCTCTCGTGTTAACACAAAATGAAGATAACTATAGCAGAAAAGTTCTAAAAAGCAAAACACAAAGCAAAACAAAAACAACCAAAAAAAATCCCCAATAATTATAAAAGTAAATAGACAAGGGTTCCAGAGTTAAGCATATTTAAAACTATATGCTTTATCTCTGTACTTGTGTTCTAATGTAGGTGATATGGTGATTAAGTATTCACCTTATGTATTTTTATGTAATTTAATGCCTATAAAATAGATAAGGCATCAATGAGGCAATGAAATATTAAACACTGAATGATATTCTCTTGGCTCTATCATTTAATTACAGCTTGATCTGTATAAAAGAGGAGACAACTTTATATATCAAATATATTATTTAATTTTTACATATTGAATATATTAAACTTAATACTTAAAAAGTATTGGGTCTAGACATTATGCAGATGTATAAAGTTAGACAAGTTTACACTAGAAACGTGTCAGAACTCACAAAGGGTGAGGTAAAAGAAGTCCTATAATCAGATGACATTTTATTGGGAAACTAATGTAATGGGAACTTTTGCAACACAGATATTGATAATTCAAGAGTAATAAAAAATGGTTGAAACAATAATCAAAGTCCCCTTGTTTAGGACAGCTTGTTGCTCAATATGGGAAAAGTTTCCAAGATCCATGTAAGTGGGGTTTAGATAAATGAGGTTAATATAGATCCAAACAGATACATATATTTTCCTGCAACCTAACACACACACACACACACACACACACACACACACACACACACACACACCCCTTAGAAGTTTAATAGTTTAATACAAAAGCAGCATAACGATCTTGAGAACTAAAGTAACTGAATAATTTTTTTATTGTGATAAAAAACATAAACTTTACCATCTTAACCATTTTCAAGTGTATTTTTCAGTAGAGTTAACTACATTCACATTGTTGTGAAACAGATTTCTAGGATTTTTTTATCTTACAAATCTGAAACTTTATCAATAACTCCCCTTTCCCCCTCCTCCCAGCCCCTGGTAACCATCATTCTACTTTCATGAATTTGCCAATGTTAGATACATCATCTAAGTAGAATCATACAGAATTTGTCTTTTTTTAACTGGCTCATTTCATTTAGCATAACGTCCTCAAGTTTAATCCATATTGTGGCTTGTGAAAAGATTTCCTTCCTTTTGAAGGCTGAATAATATTCCATTGTATGTATTACCACCTTTTGTTTATGTTTTCATCCGTTGAAAGAATAGGTTGCTTATTCCTCTTGGATATTGTGTATAGTGCTGCTATGAACATGGGTGTGCAAATATTTCAAGACCCTGCTTTCAATTATTTCGGATATATACCCAGGAATGAAATTGTTGGTTCATATGGTAGTTCTGTTTTTAATTTTTGAGAAACTTCCATTCTATTTTCCATGGTGGCTATACCCATTTACATTCCCTCCAACAATACACAGGGATTCTCTTTCTCCACATCCTAACCAACACTTGTTGGTTATCAGTTGTCTATTTGATGATAGTCGTTCTAACAGATGTGAGGTTATGTGTTGTTGTGGTTTTGATTTGCATCTCTCTGATTATTAGTAATGTTGAGCATTTTTTCACATGCTTCTTGGTCATTTGTATATCCTCTTTGGAGAAATGTCTATTCAAGTCCTTTGCCTGAAGAATTTTTTAATTAAAACTTGTTTCATGATGTTTAGGACTGCAGTCTGTTTCTTTTGCTTCCAAAAGCTGTCTCCCCTTACCCCTCATCCATCCTTCTGCACCTCATTCCTTTGGCTGTACATGGCAAGTGTTCCCTTTTATTTCCTCCCTTATTCATTTTCTTTCTCAAATCAGGAATGTCTTTATTCCACCAACTTCATCTACCAAAACTCTATCTAGCTTTAAGGATGTCTTAAATTCTTTCCAGTTATACAAAACTTTCTTTTTTAATGCTTACAGAGCACTTTATTTAAAATCCTGTCATCACATTTATCACATGCTACCTTTTATTCAATTTTATTCATTTGTCACATAATCTAAAATAACCCCCAACAAGTTCCTCTCTATCACATCAGTTTTATTTATGAAACTTATTTCTCCATTTATCTTATTCATTAATTTCTTAGTTGTTTCTCTCTGTCTACTACCTTTGCCCTCCGTAGACTGTGAACTCTGTGGACCAGGAATTTGCTTGTATTATTTATGGCAATATTTATAGCACCTAGAACAATACATGGCAGTTGGAGGACATTTAAAAAGTATTTGTTCAATAGGTGCATAAATGGATGAGTAAACAAATGAATAAAAATAGTGCAAAAGAACAAAAATGAATGAATGAAAGAATATTAATGAGAATGAGTGAAATCACTGAGGAAGAGATATAAAAAGAAGTGCATTCTCTCCTTCATATCCTCATAAACTAAACCCATACTGCTAGGTAAAACTATAATGTGTATTTTTTTTCTTTTCTGCTGAAAAAACTTGAGCATATTGGGATTTCATATATTTGCTTCATCCACCTTCTTTCCTTTTCTCTAGAATAAGTTAAGAAGTAATACACTGGTCTCAGTCTTCCCAACAGGATGCTGATTATAAAAGTTCCCCATAATTTGCTGATTCAGTAGAAATTAGATATCACATTAACTGTCTAATTGGATCACCTAGCTGCATGTTTTCTTTCTTTCTGAGATCCCACAAGTGTATATCCTTCCTCTTTCTACTTCTCTGGGTAGGTGTCAACACCCCTCATGTCAGGTAGAATAGGCCCAGGAATTCGTAGATCCTATACCCTCATTATCAATCCCAATGACCATAAAGAGGTCTTTCTCCAAACTAGAGACATGAATAGACTTTTGCTTTCTTTAATGTTTACATAAAATTCATTAGCAACTGAACAACTTCACCCTAAGGACCACTAGACTCCTGATGGTAAGAACAAAAGGGTGAATTCTAAGGCTAAAGCAATTTAATTCCGACCCATAACAGAGTCTATTAGAATGCAGCACTTCTTCTCTCCTCACAACAAGCCTCGGGTGTGGCTATGTTGGGCAGTGATTTGTGAAATGCAGCAGGACCCTGTGGGGTCCTCCCAGGTATAAATTCTTTCTGTGTCCCCTGTTTCTTTTGTGTAGGAAATAAGCTTTGTTCAGCCTCCTTGACCTTCCCTGAGTTCCAGAGGGAAGATTCAAACAGCTGCTTATCAGAGAATGGAGGGAATGCAGAAACAAAGAGGAGCAGTCAAGAAACAGTAGTGCAGCCATGGGGCAGGGTCCTGGTTCCTCCTCAAGGAATATATATAACAGAATACCTTTGAATTCTTCTGAAGGAGAAAAGACCCCCAACCACGTGGAGGATGGTAACTTGAGACTGAGAACAAGGGTCCTGGAACACTGCCCTGGTTACCTCACCACCAAATAATCAGAAGAAAATCTGCACACAGTGGAAGATAACAATGACTCTGACCCCCCTCCTCAGGTGATTCTCCCTTTAAAAACTTTCATGGCTGAGCAGAATATTTGGAGCTGGTTTTTGGACATGAATCCACGTTCTCCCCAGGTTGCTGGTCTCCTGAAAAAAAGTAGTTTTTCCCTTTTCCCTTTCATCTCTTGAGTATTGGCTTTCAAGTGGCGAGCAGCTGAACCTGAGCAGTAACATTAGGAAAACAGACTTTGGAGAAAGACTGTTTTGTTGAGTCCTGCCTCTGCCACCTCCTTGATGACCATGTTACTTAATTTCTCCATCCCTTGGGTTTCTCATTTTTAAAGTAGAGATAATAATACTACTTACCTCATAGTATGTTGTGAAGATTGAATGTATTCATACTTATAGAGTGCTCAGGAGAGAGCCTGGCATATGCTTATAGTTATTACCATTTATGCATATACTCATATGAGTTATCTAAATAAAAATCTAATCAGCATCCCTCAGGAAATGGTTGGTTTTGATTGAGTCATGGAAAAGACAGGGTTAATTTAGAAGAGAGGGGTGGTCCTTTTGGATTAAGAGACCCCCCCCAGGTCTGACTTGTTAGAAGACAACTAGCTTAGTGTCTGATATATTACTATACATCAGTAGTTACTCAATATGTTTGTGGAATAAACGATGGAATAACTGAATGAATAAATTAGCTATTAGCAGAAGAAAAAGGGAGATAGGCACACAAAAAAAGGTAAAAATTCTTTCTTTTGCAATTTTGCCTAGTGTCCAAATGCTAGTTGGCATATCACTTAAATTGTATAGACTTTGCATTGGGTCTTTGCAATGGGTCCACTGGTTACTAAAGCCTAAAATTATGTATAAACTGATGTGTCCAAAAAGTTAAAACACTAATCTTCCTCTCAATTTAGTTTCTCCAGTCCCAAGTCTGCCAGTGTCCCAAGACAATTTTGGCAGATCCACTTCTTTTATTTCTTCCATACAATCCCCTAAAGGGAAGAGGACATGAGGAGGAGAAAGGGACTTGTAGAAAAAGAAAAATAAAGAGAAAGATGAGAAAGAAAAACGGTAATATGAGACTGTGGTTGTAGTACAAAGGAAGGTATGTTTAGAGAGGAGAGGAATAGTAATTCTGGAGACCTATGACCTTCATCACACTGGCTTCCCTCATCTCTGTTACCTTCTCAAGTGAATTTCCAGATTCCCAGGGAACACCTGAATAGATGCTCATTGAAAATCCTCTTTCATTATGATGAGGATGGAAAGTTGGAATGTACCCCAATCTCTTACTGATCTATTTTGACTTATCATATTACCTGAAAACTATATTGATCACACCCATCCAGCAAAACTCCAATCATGTGTGATCCTAATCACTGGTTCTCTTCATACCTAGACAGGAACAGCTGAGTGTTGATGGAGCAAGTCACTCTTCACAGTAAAATCTTCACTAGAAAGTTATGATGATTCAGTACCACTCTGCAATTCTATCATATTTCTTTAGTTCATTCACTCTCTCACTCTCAACAACTCTCTGCTCTCTGAACAAATGCAACCCTACCTCCTTCTCCTTTTCTCACAGCTCATTTGTTCTACCCCTTGTCCCTTCTCACAAACAGAGGACTGCTTCTTTTGTTTCCTCAATCAGTTGCTCCAAGGAATACTCCTTGTTACTTCCTCATTCCTCACAGTCCCTATCTAATTTAGCACCAAATTCTGTTCATTTTGCAGCCTAAAAAATAACTCTCAAATAAGTCTCCTTTCCATCTTCACATTAGCAAGTTTCAAGGAGAAATGATTTTTCTCACTTGGATTACTGCCATTGCTTCCCAACCAATCTCATAGTATCCATTCAATAACTCTTAAAATTCAATCTATTCTTTTAAAAAGTTTAAATATGTTTTTCAGTGTGATATTGTACATATACTGAAAACTGCACAAAGTGTGAATATACGGTGAAATACATTGTCACAAATCCAACACCTGTTTAACCACCACCTAACAAATAGGGCATTGCCAGCACTGAAGCCCACCTAATGCTCCTTCTAATAACTATTCCCTCCTTCACCACTCATAGTATAACTACTATCCTAACTTCTAACACCACACATTAGTCTTGCCTGCTTTTAATTTTATGCAAATAGAATGAAACTGTATGTGTTTTTCTGTGTCTGGCTTTTATCTAACATTATGTGCTTGAAGTTCATCCATGTAGTAGTGTTCAGTCTTAGTCTGTTCATTCCCATTTTACATAGAAATCCATTTTATATGTAAGTGACAATTTACTTATTCATTCTACTCTTGATGAACATTTGGTCTGTTTCTACTTTAGGGCCGTTAAGAACAGCAAACTGCTATGAACATTTTTCTACATGTCTCATGCTACACATGGGCACACATTTCTCTTGGGCCCATCCACTCTAGTCACAATAGTCACAGTGATTTTCCTAATGCAACTCTAATCCTATTGTTCTTCTCTCAATGACTTTCAATAACTCTTGGGAAAAACTAAAATCTTAATTTGGCCTATAAAACCCTGCATAATCTGGATTCTCTCCTTCCAGAGCCTCTTCTTGAACAATGCCTTCTTTGCTCCAAGTTCTTCTTTCATTCCCTGAAATGGGAAACATACCTTCTTGTCACAGGGTCTTTCACATCTTCTTTATCCATACATCAATTGATGGACACTTAGGTTGTTTCCATATCCTAACTATTGTAAACAATACTGCAATGAACAAAGGGGTGCTCATATCCTTTTGAATTCGTGTTTTTGTTTTCTTTAGATATATACCCAGAAGTGAAATTGCTGGATCATGTGGTAGTTCTATTTTTAACTTTTTGAAGAAACTCCATAATGTTTTCCATAATGGCTGCACAAGGATTCCCTTTCTCTACGTCCTTGCCATTACTTACTATTACTTACTATTTCTTATCTACTTGACAATGGCAATTCTGACAAATGTGAGTTGGTATTTCATTGTGGTATTGATTTGCATTTCCCTAATGATTAGTGACATTGAGCATCTTTTCATGTGCCTGATGGCCAACTGTATGTTTTCTTTAGAAACATGTTTATTCCTCTGCCCCTTTTTAAATTGGATTGTTTTTTCATTGTTGAATTGTATAAATTTTAAAATATATTTTGGATATTAACCTCTTCTCAGCTATCTAATTGCAAAAATATTTTCTCCCATTCTGCCTTTTAATTTTGTTGATGGTTTTATTTCCTGTGCAGAAGCTTTTTAGTTTGATGTAATCCTACTATTTACTTTTGCTTTTGTTGCCTTTACTTTTGGAGTCAGATCCCCCAAAAAACATTGCCAAGATTGATGTCAAGGTGCTTACCACCCATGTATTCTCTAGGACTTTTATGGTTTCAGGTTTTATATTCAAGTCCTTAATCAATTTAGAGTGATCTTTTGTGTATGGTGTAAGACAGTAGTCTAATTTTATTCTCCATATGTGGCTGTCCAGTTTTACCAACACCATTTAGTAAAGAGACTATCCTTTCCCCATTACACAATCTGCACTCCTTTTTCATAAATTAATTGACTATATATCCGTGGGTTTCTTTCTGGGCTCTCTATTTTATTCCATTGGTCTATATATCTGTTTTTATATCAATACCATACAGTTTGATGACTATAGCTTTGTAAAGTCATAAAATCAAGAAGTATAATGCCTCCATCTTTGTTCTGCCTCAAGACTACTTTGGCTATTCAGAGTCTTTTGTGGTTTCATACAAATTTTAGGAGTGTTTTTTAATAGTTCTGTGAAAAAAGACATTGGAATTTTGATAGGGGTTGTGTTGAATCTGCAGATTTCTTTGAGAAGTATGGCTATTTTAATGATACCAATTCTTCCAATCCATAAACACAGAATAGCTTTCCATTTATTTTTGTTTTCTTCAATGCCTTTCATCAATGTCTTATAAATTTTAGTGTACAGGTCTTTTACCTCCTTTGTTAAAATTATTGGTTAACGTTTTGATGCAATTATAAATGGGATTGTTTTCTTAATTCTCTTTCTGATGGTTTGCTGTTAGTGTATAGAGTGGAACAAATTTTTGTATATTGATTTTGCACCCTGAAACTTTACTGAGTTTGTTCATTTGTTATAAGTTTTTCTTGGTGGGGTCTTTAAGGTTTTTTATATGTAAAATAATGTCATCTGCAAACAGTGACAGTTTTACTTCTTACTTCTTACTTTCTAATTTGCATGTTTTTATTTCTTTTTCTTGTTTGATTGCTGTGGCCAGGACTTCCAATACTATGTGGGGTGAAAGTGGTAAAAGTGGACATCCTTGTCTTCTTCCTAATCTTAGAGGAAATCCTTCCAGTTTTTCACTATTGAGTATGATGTTAGCTATAGACTTGTCATATATGGCCTTTCTGATGTAGAGTTATGTTCACTCTATGCCAACATTGTGGAGAATTTTTATGGGTGTTGAATTTTGCCAAAAAATTTTTCTGCATCTATTGAACTGATAATATGATTTTTATTCTTCAGTTTGTTAATATGTATTACATTGATTGATTTGCAGGTGTTGAATGATCACTGGAAAAAATCCCACTTGATCGTGATGTATGATTATTTTAATGTATTGTTGGATTCAGTGTGCTAATAGTTAGTTGAGGATTCTTGCATCCATGTTCATCAGTGATAGTGGCTTGTAATTTTCTTTTTTTTTTTTTGTAGTGTTCTTGCCTGGTTTTGATATTAGGGTAAAGCTGGCCTCATAAAATGAGTTCAAAAGTGTTTCCTCTTCAATTTTTTAGAAGAGTTTGAGAAGTATTAAATCTTCTTTGATTGTTTGGTAGAATTCACCATTTAAAGGCATCTGGTCCTGGACTTTTGTTTGTTGGTAGGATTTTGATTACTGCTTTAATCTCCTAACAAGTAATAGGGCTGTTCAGATTTTCTATTTCTTCCTGATGAAGTATTGCAAGATTATATGTTTCTAGAAATTTATCCATTTTAGAAGGTTGTCTAATCTGTTGGTGTATACTTTTTCATAGCAGTCTCTTATGATTCTTTTATTTCTGTGGTGCTGGTTATAACTTCTCATCTTTCATTTCTAATTTCTAAAAAAAAGGCCCTGCCTTTTTTCTTAGTGAGTGTAGCTAAAGGATTGATTTTTTTTTTTTTTTTTTTTTTTTTGCAGTACGCAGGCCTCTCACTGCTCTGGCCTCTCCCATTGCAGAGCACAGGCTCCAGACGCACAGGCTTAGCAGCCATGGATTACAGGCCCAGCTGCTCTGCGGCATGTGGGATCTTCCCGGACCAGGGCACAAACCCGTGTCCCCTGCATTGGCAGGTGGACCCTCAACCACTGCGTCACCAGGGAAGCCCCAGGATTGATAATTTTGTTTATCTTTTCAATGAACAAGTTCTTGGTTTCACTGATTTTTCCCTATTGTCTTATTAGTCTCTCATTTGTTTATTTATGCTTGGACCTTTATTATTTCTTTCCTTCTACTAAATTTGTGCTTCAGTTATTTTTCTTTTTCTAGGTCCTTTACATGTAAAGTTAGATTGCTTGAGATTTTTCTTGCTTCTTGAGCTAGGCCTGTATCAGTATGAACTTGCCTCTTAGAACAGGTTTTGCTACATCCCCACAGATTTTGGTATGTTTTATTTTCATTTTCATTGTATTAAAGAATTTTAAAATTTCCTCTTTGATTTCTTCATTGACCACTGGTTGTTCAGTAACATGGTGTTTATCTTAACATATTTGTTTGTTTGTTTGTTTGTTTCGGTACGCGGACCTCTCACTGTTGTGGCCTCTCCCGTTGCGGAGCACAGGCTCTGGACGCGCAGGCTCAGCGGCCATGGCTCACAGGTCCAGCCGCTCCGCGGCATGTGGGATCTTCCCAGACCGGGGCACGAACCCGTGTCCCCTGAATCGGTAGGTGGACTCTCAACCACTGCGTCACCAGGGAAGCCCTGTCTTAACATATTTGTGATTTAAAAATTTTTTTTCTTGTGATTGATTTCTTGTTTCATACCATTATGATTGGGAAAAGTGCTTGATATTACTTCAACATTCTCAAATTTATTGAGACGTGTTTTGTGGCTTAACATATGATTTATCCTGGAGAATGTTCCATGTGCATTTGATAAGAATGTATTCTGCTGATTTTGGATAGGGTTTTCTGTACATATATATTAAGTTCCTTTGTGTAAAACTCATTTAATGCCACAATTTTCTTATTGATTTTCTACCTGGATGATCTATCCATTGATGTAAGTGGGGGATTAAAGTCCCCTACTATTATTGTATTGCTGCCAATTTCTCCATTTAAATGTGCTAATATTTGCTTTATTTATATAGGTGCTCTTATATTGGGTGCATAAATATTTACAAATGTTATATCTTCTTGTCATGACCCCTTTATCATTACATAATGCCCATCTTTGTCCCCCATTAAGCCTTTATTTTAACGTCTATTTTGTCTGATGTAAATATAGCTACCCCAACTTTCTTTTGGTTTCCATTTGTGTGAGACACCCTTTTCCATCCCTTCACTTTCAACGTGTGTGTGTCCTTACATCTTAAGCAAGTGTCTTGTAGACAGCATATAGATGGGTCTTTTTTTTTTTAATTCACTCATCCATTCTATGTCTTTTGACTGAAGAATTTAGTTCATTTTCATTTAAAACAATTATTGATAGGTATGTACTTATTGCCATTTTATAACTGCTGTTTAAAATGTTAGTTAAATATAGCCAATTATACACAGAATTATATGGACAAATATATAAGTGCCTTTTCTTAAAATATAACTTAATTACGAGAATATATTTGAACACTTCCATCTTGATGGAATGTCAATCTTGGAGCCTCCAACTATTTGGTCCTCTCCAGTGCAGCTGTAAGGTACAGACAGGACTCTCACTACCAGCAGCATTCCTGTGGTAAAACTATGTGGGGCCTAGATTGTCCTCAAATTGTCAGAGCAACATTTTTTTAAATAAGAGAATAATGAACAAATAACAAACAGAAATACAAAGTAGCATCACAGAAATAAGATGCTGCTGTATGTGTGAAAAGTCGGTGAATAACTATAAAGTGTAACTTCTGGATTGGATATTTTACATGAATTTTTCATTTCTTTATTGTTTACATTTTTAGTTGATACTTTTAATCATATAGGGTATTTGATATTTTATATATATATATATATATATATATATATATATATGTATACACATATATACCCACTCTTTTTTTTTTAGATTTTTTTCCCACTTAGGCCATTACCCTTGTGCTATACAGCAGGTTCTTATTAGTTATCTATTTTTTATATAGTAGTGTGTATATGTCAGTCCCAATCTCCCAATTTATCCCTCCCCCCCCCTTATCCCCTGATAACCATAAGTTTGTTTTCTACATCTGTGATTCTACTTCTGTTTTGTAAATAAGTTCATTTGTACCCTCTTTTCAGATTCCACATGTAAGCGATATCATGTGATATTTGTTTTTCTCTGTCTGGCTTATTTCACTTAGTATGAAAATTTCTAGGTCCATCTATGTTGCTGCAAATGATATTATTTTGTTCTTTTTATCGCTGAGTAATATTCCATTGTATATATGTACCACATCTTCTTTATCCATTCCTCTGTTGATGGACACTTAGGTTGCTTCCATGTCCTGGCTATTGTACATAGTGCTACAATGAACATTGGGGTGCATGTATCTTTTTGAATTATGGTTTTCTCTGGGTATATGCCCAGGAGTGAGATTGCTGGGTCATATGGTAGTTCTATTTTTACTTTTTTAAGGAACCTCCATACTGTTCTCCATTGTGTCTGCATCAATTTACATTCCCACAAACAATGTAGGAGGGTTCCGTTTTCTCCACACCCTCTCCAGCATTTATTGTTTGTGGATTTTTTGACAATGGCCATTCTGACAAGTGTGAGGTGATACCTCATTGTAGTTTTGATTTGCATTTCTCTAATAATTAATGATGTTGAGCATATTTTCATGTGCTTTTTGGCCATCTGTATGTCTTCTTTGGAGAAATGTATATTTAGATCTTCCACGAATTTTTTGATTGGTTTATTTGGTTTTTTGATGTTGAGCTGCATGAGCTGTTTGTATGTTTTGGAGATTAATCCCTTGTCAGATGCTTCATTTGCAAATATTTTCTCCCATTCTTAGTGTTGTCTTTTGTGTTTTTTTTATGGTTTCCTTTGCTGTGCAATAGAAATTATACATTTGTAATTGAATGTATGGATGTATTTTGGACTTTAAATTATTTGAATTGAACAACTTGCAAACTGGCTTTGCTGCTAAAAGCTTTCTGCCCTCACATTTGTCTTTTGTCTTTTTTTTTTTTTTTCAGAAAATGGTTTACAGGAAAATTTCAAGGAAAAATAAAATTTATTTTTTTAACTACATATATTGTAGAGGGAATGATTTAAAAAATATAACATTTACCTGTTCATATTTGTTTAAATACCTAGTTCTTTCATATTTAATATTATGTGTTTTATTAGATGTTTTCTAATATCTCTTCAACATTCTGTAGTTATTTGATTCTTCTTTGATTCTTTGATTTTATCCTCTGATCCTAGTGTGATCAGGATGAGTGGAATTATATCTTATTATATATCCCTCTAGTGGCTAAAATTTAAAAGGAGTGCAATATTAAGGGAGAAAAAGAATCACAATTGTTCCAGAGAAAGAATATGCATTTAGAGAAGGAAAAGGGTCAGGAAGAACAGAAAGTAAGTGAACTAGAGAGTGAGAGAAAACTTAAATAAGAAGTCAGGTAGGTAAAATAGGTAGATAAGGAGATGAGTCAATATTTTCTAGCAAACATTGCACCAGGAACTTATCATGTATTTTCTCACTTAATGTTCACAAAAGCTCTACAAAGAGGATACAATCACTATTTCATAGGCAAAGAAGTTGAAGCTTAGAGGATAAAATAACATGTTCAAATCATACAATTAGAAGCTGTAGAATTGGAATTTGATTCCCTTAATATTCAGTGAAGTTGGAAACATTGACGATTAAGTGGATGTTTTCCTTTATTCCTTATAGGGTTGCAATTTCCTGTTGGCTCAACAACTGGATGAGCAAGGATATGATAGATGGATGTGACAGGGCTACCACCCTAAAACACACCTATCCACCTACTTATGGTTCTTGTGGAACTGGAAATGAGGGGTGGAGTTCATTGATGACATCCAGGTTCGTAGCTCCAAACATGATACATTAGTTTAAATAGATGAAGGAAAAAAAAAACCCAACAACCCAGCAACACCATGACAATTTGGGATAAAGAAGTAGTTTGTATATCCTAGTTCTGCAAAACATAGTATTCATATGCAGGAATTCTTCATGACCTTGGGTTAAGAGAGATAATAGCCTTCATCTCTCACATATGCCTGTTATTTCTTATTTTTCTTTATCATTTTCATGACATGTAATACTGTCATGAAAATACTGTACCTATAAACAAAGGCTAGGGATGGGCTGTATTTAGCAAAACAATACACTGGTTCTAGGCAATATCTAGACATAGTGAATAGTTTTAAGGATATGTCTCAGGCAATGAAACATGTACCAAGCAGTGCCTGTTAAATTCTAAATACTGCTTGTCAAAATCTAGAGCTTATTGCTTTCTGAAGCATTTTTTTTCTTAATGTTTGAAGGAACTCCTAACACATATAAAGAAAAAAATTTCCTGTAAGGTAGATCTCACTTGTATATTGCCTACTTGACTATCTAACTTAGAATTTTGAATATGTTTATTTATTTATTTATTTATTTATTTATTTTGCGGTACGCGGGCCTCTCACTGCTGTGGCCTCTCCCGTTGCGGAGCACAGGCTCTGGACGCACAGGATCAGTGGCCATGGCTCACGGGCCCAGCTGCTCCATGGCATGTGGGTTCTTCCCAGACCGGGGCACGAACCCATGTCCCCTGCATCGGCAGGCGGACTCTCAACCACTGCACCACCAGGGAAGCCCTTGTTTATTTTTTTGTTTAAAGATTATTAGGAATGAGAAAAAATTCATGGACGTCTTTCCTTAGACTATGCCCTCAATAGATTATTTATTGATCTTACAAGGCCCATCAATTGTTCTGCTTCTTGATGCTATTTTTATACTTCTTTTTATTATTATTATTATTTAACACAATACTGTATTTTTAACTTTTTTTTTTTTTTTTTTTGCAGTATGCAGACCTCTCACTGTTGTGGCCTCTCCTGTTGCGGAGCACAGGCTCCGGACGCACAGGCTCAGCGGCCATGGCTCACAGGCCCAGCCACTCCGCGGCATATGGGATCTTCCCGGACTGGGGCAGGAACCCATGTCTCCTGCAACGGCAGGTGGACTCTCAACCACTGCACCACCAGGGAAGCCCTGTATACTTCTTTTATCCTTTTATAAGATTTTAATTTCCTTTGAAGAAAATGTTTTATTTATTATGTTAATTTTATTTTTAGAAGTAAAAGTAGTACTGACAAGTCAAAAAAATCAAAGTGTATAAGGAAAGCATTCATAATTTCTATCTTTTCCATTTAATCCTATCCCATTATATATCCCATGTGATCAAATTGGTGGGTAATCTCCAAACCTTTCTCTACTTTCATACCAATATATACAAGATTTATTTCCTTTTTATTGCTTACTCCACATATAATTCTGTAACTGCAAAAAATTCTTATTATAGATATTTGCTCTTAAATCACTTATTTCTAAGGTTCATTTTAGTAGGAGCATATTATTCTATACTACCAAAGCATTGTCCCACTATTGATAAATATTTTGTTACCAATTTTTTAACACTGCTATAAGAAGATTTGTATCCAACCGAAAAGCTCTTAGAACTAATAAATGAATTTGGTGAAGTTGCAGGATATAAATTTAATTTACAGAAATCTGTTGCATTTCTACACACTTATAGCAAACTATCAGAAAGAAATCAAGAGGAATATATCATTTATAATGCATCAGAAAGAATACAATACCTAGAAATAAATTTAAACAAGGAGGTGAAAGACCTGTACTCTGAAAAATATAAGAAGGAAGTTGAAGATGACAAAAATAAATGGAATGATAGCCTGTGTTCTTGGGTTGGAAGAATTAATACTGTTAAAAAGCCCATACTACCCAAAGCAAACTACAGATTCAGTGTAACTCCTATCAAAATGCCCATGACATTTTTCACAGAACTAGAACAAACAATCCTAAAATATGTAATGGAACAACAAAAGACCTCGAATATCCAAAGCAATCTTGAGAAAGAAGAACAGAGCTGGAGGTATCACACTCCCTGACTTCAAATTATACTACAAAGCTACAGTCATCAAAACAGTATGGTATTGACACAAACACAGACACATAAACCAATGGAACAGAATAGAAAGCCCAGAAATAAACTTATGCTCATATGATCAATTAATCTACATCAAGGGAGGCAAGCATATACCATGAGGAAAAGACAGTCTGTTCAATACATGTTGTTGAAAAAACTGGACAGCTACATGCAAAGAATAAAACTGGACCACTTTCTCACATCATATAAAACATAAACTCAAAAATGGATGAGAGATTTAAATGAAACCATAAAACTAGAAGAAAATATAGGCAGTAACATCTTTGACATCAATCTTGGCAACATTTAAAAAAATTTGTCTCCTGGGGCAAGGTCAACAAAAAGCAAAAGTAAACTAAAAGTACTACATCAAACTAAAAACGTTTTGCACGTCAGAGGAAACTACCAACAAAATGAAAAGGCAACCTACAGAATGGAGAAAGATATTTGCAAATGATATATCTGATAAGAGGATGATATCCAAAATATATAAATAAATACATACGGCTCAACATCAAAAAAAAAAAAAAACCAAGGAAAAATGGGATGAGGATCTGAATAGTCACCAAAGAATACATATAGATGGTCAACAAGCCCATGGAAATGTGCTCAACATCACTAGTCATCAGGGAAATGCAAATCAAAACCACAATGAGACACCATCCCACAACTGTCAGGATGGCTACTATCACAAAGACATAAAACAAGTGCTAAAGAGGATGTAGAGAAAAGGAAATCCTTGTGAGTGTTAGTGGGATTGTAAATTGGTGCAACCACTATGGAAACAGTATGGAGATTCCTCAAAAAGACTAAAGATATATTATCATATGATCCAGCAATTCCACTTTGGGGAATTTACCTGAAGAAAACAAAACCCCCACTAATTTGGAAATATACATACATCACTATATTCACTGCAGCATTATTTATGATAGCCAAGATATTGAAGCAACCTAAGTATCCATCAATAGATGAATGGATAAGAAAGATGTGATAGCTGTATATATATATATATATATATATATATATATATATACACACACATACACACATATACCACAGTGGAATATTATTCAGCCATAAAAAAGAATAAAATCTTGCATTTGAGGCAACATGGATGGATCTGGAGAGTATTATGCTACGTGAAATAAGAGAAAAACATTGTATGATTTCACTTATATGTAAAGTCTAAAAAACAAAACAAATGAATAAACAGAACAAAATAGAAAAGAGACTCAGATACAGAGAATAAACTGGTGGTTGCCAGAGGGGAGAGGGATGGGAGGATGGATGAAATAGGTAAAGAGGATTAAGGCATACAAATTTCCAGCTATAAAAATAAATAATTCATGGGAATGTAATGTACACACAGGTAATATAGTCAATAAACTGTAACAACTTTGTATGGTGGTAGAGGGTAATGGAACTTTATTGCGGTGATCATTTCATAATGCATAAATATATTGATTCATTATGTTGTACACCTGAAAATAATATAATATTTTATGTTAATTGTAACTAAAAAAACAGATTTGTAAGTAAGTTCCTGCAGAATAACTTCTCAAAAATGGACTGGGAGAATTAATAGATATTTTCAAATGTCTAATCAAAAAGATAGTAGCACTCCCTTCAGGGATACATAAGAATATCTGTTTGCCTGCTCAGCTCCTAGTACAGAACATTATCAATCTTTTAATGTTTACCAAACTGGTGAAAAATAATACCCTATTGTTTTCTAATTTGCTTCTTCCTGACTACTGGAGGTGACAAATATCTTTTCACATGTCCCTTTTTAAATCTCTATTACCTCACATAGTTTCTTCTTTGTCCCAAGTCCTGCCATCGTTCTGAATCTTTTCAATACTCCCACAATAGCTGTTAATCCACTTAATTGAGACTTCCAGTCCCGTCTCTTTGTTTTCTGTAAAAAGATCATCTCATAAGCAAGAATGCTCTGCTCTTCAAAAAATGAAGCAATCAAAGCTTTGGAAAGCAATGTTTCTTACTCTTCATTGGGATAATATAATATCTTCGTTGGGATAATATAATATCCATGATTTTCAATATGAGGAGCTGTAGGGAGTGTTTAGAAATATTGGGATTGTTTCGGGTTATCACAAATACTAAGGGTTCACTACTGATATATGAGACAGGCTTCTAGGAGAATGGTATATGTCTTTCAAAACCTGGAACTATTCCACACAAAGAAGTATTATCCCATTCAACATACTAACAATGGACATTGTTAGGAAACACCACCTCCCTTTTTTTTTTAAATTCAGCAAATCTGTAGGATACAAGATTTTTTTTTCACACACACACACTGTATTTTATTTTTACAAGAGATAAATAAACTGACACCAAGCATTGTAAAAGGATGACCACAACAAAAGCAACAATGATTGTAATTACCAAACATGAAACACACTCATACTATGTCATAATATTGACAGTCAGTCCAGTAATCCTCCACTGTAACAGATCCTCTACTTTGCAGTGAAAATTGATTTGTATATTTTTCCCTCTGAGTCCTTGTGGGATTTTCTTTTTTTATTCAAACAGAAAGTCACAAAAATTCTAATCATCCTCATCAGTTCACTCAGTCCCATGCAATTAATATTTTTTCATCTTGATCTTTTGTTAGCACTTTTATGAATTCATTAGTTTTCCATTACAGCTCTGAAAATGCTTATTCATTCAGTTCAGCAGTATAATCATTTACCAGAAACCTGTATTCGTCAGAGTCTTTTCCATAAATTACTTGAAGATGAAACCATTTTATAGGAACATTTTTGCAAAAGCATCAGAGTACACACAGAACTGTCTGTAAATGACCAAAGACTTAAAAATGACCATGGTTGAGGATTTGATGAAAGTTCATAATAATGCAATTGACAAGGAAATTTAGTTATTTCTGAGATATACATTTTAAAGTAATAACTAAAATTATGACTTATAACATTATACCAGAACGTATAAGATTTTTAGAAATTTCATGTAATGACTGAAACATTTATATTAGCATATTTACATACAAATAACTCAAAGAAAGTTAAGTATCAGTTGTTGTTTTTTTTTGTTTCCTTGTATTTTTATACTGCAGGTTCTTATTAGACATCAATTTTATAAACATCAGAGTATACATGTCAATCCAAATCACCCAATTCAGCACACCACCATCCCCACACCACCATGGTATTCCCCCCTGGGTGTCCACACGTTTGTTCTCTACATCTGTGTCTCAACTTCTGCCCTGCAAACCAGTTCATCTGTACCATTTTTCTAGGTTCCACGTACAGGCGTTAATATATGATATTTGTTTTTCTCTTTCTGACTTACTTCACTCTGTATGACAGTCTCTAGATCCATCCACGCTCAACAAATGACTCAATTTCATTCCTTTTTATGGTTGAGTAATATTCCATGGTATATATGTACCACTACTTCTTTATCCATTCATCTGTCGATGGGCACTTAAGTTGCTTCCATGACCTAGCTATTGTAAATAGTGCTGCAATGAATATTGGGGTGCATGTGTCTTTATGAATTATGGTTTTCTCTGGGTATATGCACAGTAGTGGGATTGTTGGATCATATGGTAATTCTATTTTTAGTTTTTTAAGGAACCTCCATACTGTTCTCCATAATGGCTGTATCAATTTACATTCCCACCAACAGTGCAAGAGGGTTCCCTTTTTCCACACCCTCTCCAGCATTTGTTGTTTGTAGATTTTCTAATAATGCCCATTCTAACAGGAGTGAGGTGATACCTCATTGTAGTTTTGATTTGCATTTCTCTAATAATTAGTGATGTTGAGCAGCTTTTCATGTGCTTCTTGGTCATCTATATGTCTTCTTTGGAGAAATGTCTATTTAGGTCTTCTGCCCATTTTTGGATTGGGTTGTTTGTTTCTTTAATATTGAGCTGCATAAGCTGTTTATATATTTTGGAGATTAATCCTTTGTCCATTGATTCATTTGCAAATATTTTCTCCCATTCTAAGGATTGTCTTTTTGTCTTATCTACAGTTTCCTTTGCTGTGCAAAAGTTTGTAGTTTCATTAGGTCCCATTTGTTTATTTTTGTTTTTATTTCTATTACTCTAGGAGGTGGATCAAAAAAGATGTTGCTGTGATTTACGTCAAAGAGTGTTCTTCCTATGTTTTCCTCTAAGAGTTTTATAGTGTCCAGTCTTACATTAAGGTCTCTAAGCCATTTTGAGTTTATTTTTGTGTATGGTGTTAGGGAGTGTTCTAATTTCATTCTTTTACATGTAACTGTCCAGTTTTCCCAGCACCACTTATTGAAGAGACTGTCTTTTCTCCATTGTATATCTTTGCCTCTTTGTCATACATTAGTTGACCATAGGTGTGTGGGTTTATTTCTGGGCTTTCTATCTTGTTCAATTGATCTATTTTTCCATTTTTGTGCCAGTACCATATTGTCTTGATTACTGTAGCTTTGTAGTATAGTCTGAAGTCAGGGAGTCTGATTCCTCCAGCTCCGTTTATTTCACTCAAGACTGCTTTGGCTATTCAGGGTCTTTTGTGTCTCCAAACAAATTTTAAGATGATTTGTTCTAGTTCCATAAAAATGCCATTGGTAATTTGATACGGATTGCATTGAATCTGTAGATTGCTTTGGGTAGTATAGTCACTTTCACAATATTTATTCTTCCAGTCCAAAAACATGGTATATCTCTCCATCTGTTGGTATCATCTTTAATTTCTTTCATCAGTGTCTTATAGTTTTCTGCGTACAGGTCACTTGTTTCCCTAGGTAGGTTTATTCCTAGGTCTTTTATTCTTTTTGTTACAATGGTAAATGGGAGTGTTTACATAATTTCTCTTTCAGATTTTTTATCATTAGTGTATAGGAATGCAAGAGATTTCTGTGCATTAATTTTGTATCCTGCAACATTACCAAATTCATTGATTAGCTCTAGTAGTTTTCTGGTGGCATCTTTAGGATTCTCTATGTATAGTATCATGTCATCTGCAAACAGTGACAGCTTTACTTTTTTCCAATGGTGTGTTTCTCCTTGGGTTTATCCTGTATGGGAGTTGCTGCGCTTCCTGGACTTGGGTGACTATTTCCTTTCCCACATTAGGGAATTTTTCGACTCTAATCTCTTCAAATATTTTCTCTGGTCCTTTCTCTCTTCTCCTTCTGGAACCCCTATAAATCAAATGTTGTTGCGTTTGATGTTGTCCCTTAGCCTGTCTTCATTTCATTTCATTCTTTTTCCTTTATTCTGTTCCACAGCAATGAATTCCACCATTCTGTCTTCCAGGTCACTTATCTGTTCTTCTGCCTCAGTTATTCTGCTATTGTTTCCTTCTAGTGTAGTTTTCATTTCAGTTATTGTATTGTTCATTTCTGTTTGTTTGTTCTTTAATTCTTCTATGTCTTTTTTAAACATTTCTTGCATCTTCTCAATCTTTGCCTCCATTCTTTTTCCGAAGTCCTGGATCATCTTCACTATCATTATTCTGAATTCTTTTTGTGGAAGGTGGCCTATCTCCACTTCATTTTGTTGTTTTTTGTGGGTTTTATCATGTTCCTTCATCTAGTATATAGCCCTCTGCCTTTTCATCTTGTCTGTCTTTCTGTGAATGTGTTTTTTGTTCCACAGGCTGCAGGATTGTAGTTCTTCTTGCTTCTGGTGTCTGCCCTCTAGTGAATGAGTCTTTCCACCCCCCTTAATAATCTGATTAAAAAGAGGAATGCAGATGTAAATACATTGTTTTATGATTTAAGCGGTTCTACTGACCCCTGATGCCCATTAATGGAGCCCAGATTTAAAAACTCTTGCATAAATTAGGTAGTATTTAAAAATACAATTGGCAGTATTCAACTCTTGCAAAGCTTCCTCATGTTGATCTTCCTGTCATGCTTGAACCCCACAGAATAAACTGCTCTTCTTTTTCTGTCTTTTAGGAAAGTCTAGTTAAGCATGAATACAATAACCCCTTCAATATTTTTTTCCATACAATGGCTGAAATGTTATAATTTTCACAAAGAACTTCACCACTCTAAGAATAATTTTTAAGACACTATAAAATGCACAGATTTTGTGTAACAATATTACTATTAATTATAAATGCCCTCTTCTATTTCCTACTCTGCCTAAAGAATGTATTACTGAGAAAATTTATTTTCCTTCTGTTCCTTGAAAAGGGATTAGTTAGGACTCACAGTGCCCTGGACAATCTAGATAAATTGTAGACTTTAAGGATGTTCTTAATCTTCACAAGGAACATATTCACATAGAGTAAAGCATCAACAAGTATACTAAATTTTCTTCTCCTCACAATTGGGTAGAGTTGTTTCTTCTTTCCTTAATTAGATATATAAAAATTGATGTTCATTCTAATATGGTTTAAGTTCCATTTACTATGTCATCTCTTTTTTATCTCTCCACATACCTTCACTCCCTTTGCTTCTATTATATTTAACTGGTCACCATCTCCTGGATTTGGAATGTATTTCACCCTTCTTTGCTTTTTGTCAAACCTTTTTCTTTTTATACTCATTATTCTATCAGCGGAAGTATAGTCATCCTTCAAAACCCAACTCAGCATTATTTTGTCCATAAATTCTTTTCCTGATTAACTACAATCAGAATTATTTAGTGATTTAGAATTATTTAGTGATTTTTCAAAAGAGATAAATAATTTTATCTCTTTTATGGTTTTATTTGATTATGTCACATGTAGTTTATTGTATATTTAATGTATGCCTTTCACTAGACAGTAAACTCTTGGAGATCAGAGCTATCCCTTTTTCATATTTGGGTCCATGTCCCACAGGACACAGCACCATGCCTTGACTACATCTAAAATATCTCCCTTTTTATTTCTTTAACAACATACTATTCATTTCCCCTTCAGCAATTATCACAAGATGTAATTACTTTCTTTATTTACACATACATTTACTGCCTGAATCTTTCAATAGAACGTAAAGTCCATGAGGAAAGGGACTATGCCTATCCTAGATACCATTGTTTCTCCAGATGAAAAAGGAGTTAATCAATAACTACCTGTTTTTCCATAAATTTAGCCTCCAGATTGTCAACATCTTGAAGTTATGGACTAATGTACAATTTATCTTCAGATTATTCCCTAATGTGTAGTAAGTAAATGTTAGTTAAAACCATACATGGAGAGAGGAGGTGGTCAATATGGTGGAGTAGGAAGACACTGAACTCCATCCCTCCCATGGACACACCAAAATTACAACTATTTACCCCCCAAAAAAATCCCCAAAACAAAAACAAAAAATCCCAAATTATGGCTACTTACAGAGCAACTAGCTATGAGAGTAACCTGAGACTAGAAGAAAAGATTTTCTACAACTAAAGATATAGACAGGAACCACAATGAGACAGGTATGTGGGGTGAAGACACACTAGAGTCAAGACCCACACCCCTGGGTAGGCAGTGCACAAACAGAAGAAGAATCACAAATTGCAGAGGATCTCCCCAAGAAGTAAAGGGTCCAAGCCAAATCTAGGAAGCATAGAGAGTACCAAACTAGATGAACAAAAAGAGGTCCACATCAAGACACATTACAATAAAAATAGCAAAAACTAAAAAGAAAAAGAAAATCTTAAAGGCAGCAAGGGAAAAAGAATTTTTAAAGAAGCCCAAAGAATGCTCATAAGAACATCAGCTAACTTTTCAGGTGAAACTCTGCAGACCAGAAAGAAGTGGCATAATATTCAAAGTAATGAAAGGAAAAAAACACTACAATGAAGAATACTCTACCAGGCATGTTTATCATTCAGATTTGAAGAGGAAAAGATTTTTTCACAGACAAGCAAAATGTAGAAGAGTTTAGCATCAGTAAACAAGCTTTAAAAGAAATGTTAAAGGAATTCCTCTAAGCAGTCTAAAAAAGACCACAATTACAAACATAAAAATTATGAAAGGAAAAAATCTCATTGGTAAAGAAAAACATATAGTTAAGGTAGCAGATCAACCACTTATAAAACTAGTGGGAGAGTTAAAAAGCAAGCAACTATATTCACAATAAGTAGTTAAGGGATGCACAAAACAAAGATGCAAAAATGTAGAGTGGCTTGAATGTGTTCAAAATGAGATCATCAATTTAATATATATAACAAACATAACAATAAAGAATAATAATCAAATCACAAGAAAGCAAAAGAAAAATAGAAGAAAGGATAAAAAAAATAACTACAGGGCTTCCCTGGTGGTGCGGTGGTTGAGAGTCCGCCTGCCAATGCAGTGGACATGGGTTCGTGCCCTGGTCCTGGAAGATCCCACATGCCGTGGAGTGGCTAGGCCTGTGAGTGGCTGAGCCTGCGTGTCTGGAGCCTGTGCTCTGCAACGGGAGAGGCCACAACAGTGAGAGGTCCATGTAACGCAAAAAAACCACAAAACTACAAAACCAAAAAATGGCCATAGTACATACCCATCAATAATTAATTTAAATGTAAATGGATTAAATGTTCCAATCAAAAGATGTAGCCTGGCTGAATGGATTTAAGAAAAAAAAGAACAATATATATGCTACCTACAAGAGACTGACCTAAAGACACACATAAGCTGAAAATGAGGAGACAGAAAAATATATCAAATGCAAATGGAAATGAAAAGAAACCTGGAGTAGCAATACTTATATCAGACAAAACAAACTTTAAAACAGACTGTACTTAGAGACAAAGAAGGGCATTACATAATGATAAAGAGACTGACCCAACAGGAAGACATAACAATTATAAATATGTATGCATCCAACATGGGCACACCTAAATAAATAAAACAAATATTAACAAACATAAAGAGAAAGATTTACAGTAATACAATAATAGTAGGGCACTTTAACACCTCAGTTACATCAATGGACAGATTTTTCAGACAGAAAATCAATAAGGAAACATTGGCCTTAAATGACACATTTGGCTAGATGGAATTAATAGATACATACAAAATATTTCACCCAAAACAGCAGAATACACATTCTTTTCAAATGCACATGGAATATTCTTCAGCATAGATCTCACACTAGGGCACAAAAGAAGTCTCAATACATTTAAGAAGATTGAAATCATATCAGACATCTTTTCCAACCACAAAGTATGAGACTAGAAATTACCCACATGAAAAAAAAATCTGTAAAAAACAGAAACACTTGGAGGCTACTCAACATTCTTCTACACAACCAATGGTCAATGAAGAAACAAAAGAGGAAATAAAAAAATACTTGAAGACATGAAAATGGAAACACAATTCTCCAAAATCTATGGCATACAGCAAAAGCAGTTCTAACAGGGAAGGTCATAGCAATGCAAAACTACCTCAGAAAACAATACAAAATCTTAAATAAACAATCTAAACTTTACAGCTAAATGAATTATAAAAAGAACAAACAAACCCAAAGTTAGTAGAAGGAAAGAAATAATGAATATCAAAGCAAGTATAAATAAAATAGAGACTAAAAATAGAAAACATCAATGAAACTAAGATGTAGTTCTTTGGAAAGAAAAACAAAATTGGTAAACTTTTAACCATATTCATGAAGAAAAAAGGAAAGGGTACAAATTAATAAAATCAGAAATGAAACTGACATCACTGAAATACAAAGGATCATAAAAGATTACTATGAAGAGTTATACACCAATAAAATGGACAACATGGAAGAAATGGAAAAATTCCTAGAAATGTATAATCTCCCAAGACTGAATGAGGAAGAAATAGAAAATATGAACAGACCAATTACTAGTAATGAAATTGAGTCAGTAAAAAAAAGAAGTCCCAACAAAGAAAAGTCCAGAATGAGACAACTTCACAAGTGAATTTTACTAAACATTTAAAGAAGAAACACTATTCTTCTCAAACTATTTCAAAAAATTGAAGAGGAAATAATGCTTCTAAACTCATCCTACAAGGCAGAATCACACTAATACCAAAACCAGACAACGACAATTTAAAAAAAGAAAATTACAGGCCAATAACACGGATGAGTATAGATGCAAAAATCCTCAACAAAATATTAGCAAACCAGTTAAACAGTAGGTTAAAAGAATCATACGCCATGGGATTTATCCTGGGGATACAGGATGGTTTAATATCTACAAATGAAACAGTGTGATACCCCACATTAACAACTTGATGCATAAAACTAATATGACCATCGCAATAGATGCAGAGAAAGTTTTTTTAAAAATTCAACATCCATTTATGAGAAAACCTCTCTACAAAGTGGGTATAGAAAGAATATACCTCAATATTATAAAGACTATATATGACCAACCTGCAACCAAAATCATACTTAATGTTGAAAAGCTATAAGCATTTCCTCTAAGATCAGGAACAAGGGTGCCCACTCTTGCCACTTTTATTCTACATATTATTGGAAGTCTAAGCCACAGCAATCAAACAAGAAAAAGAAATTAAAGGTATCCAAATTAGAAAGGAAAAAGGAAGTGTCATTGTTGCAGATGACATGATAATATATATAAAAACCATAAAGTTGCTACCAAAAAGCTATTAGAACCTATAAATGAAATCAAGGACAATTCAGGATACAAAATTAATATACAGAAATCTGTTGCACTTCTATATACTACTAACAAACTATTTAAGAAATTAAGAAAACAATCCCATTTACAACTGCATCAAAAAGAATAATACCTAAGAACAAACCTAACCAAGGATGTTAAAGAGTTTAACTCTGCAAAGCATAAAACTTTGATGAAAGAAATCAAAGATGACACAAACAAATGGAAAGACATACCATGGTCATGGATTAGGAGAATTAATATTGTTAAAATAACCATACTACCCAAAGCAATCTACAGATTCAATGAAATCTCTACCAAAATAAAAATGGCATTTTTACAGAACTAGAACAAATAATCCTAAAATTTGTATGGTACCACAAAAGACCCCAGAGCCAAAGCAATTTTGAGAAAGAAGAAAAAAGCTAGAGATATCATGCTCTCTGATTTTAAAGTATATTACAAAGCTAAAATAATCATATCAGTATGGAACTGGCATGAAAACAGACACATAGATCAATGGAACAGAAAGAGAATATAGCCATGCTTATATAGACAGTTAATCTGTGACAGAAGAGGCAAGGCTATACAATGGGGAAAAGACAGCTTCTTTAATAAATGGTTTTGGAAAAACTGGAAAGTTAAATACAAAAGAATCAAACTGGACTACTTTCTCACACAATATATAAAAACAACAACAAAAGCCACCTTAAAATGGACTAAAGACTTAAATGTAAGACCGGATACTATAAAACTCCTAGAAGAAAACATAAGCAGTACAGCCTTTGACATCGGTCTTAGCAATATTTTTTTGGATATGTTTTCTCAGGCAAGGTAAAAAAAGCAAAAATAAACAAATGGAACTTCATCAAAAAAATAGCTTTTGCACAGTGAAAGAAACCACAAATGGAATGAAAAGGCTGCCTACTGAATGGGAGAAGGTATTTTCAAATGATATATCTGATAAGGGGTTAAAATCCAAAATATACAAAGAACTCATACAACTCAACATCAAAAAAAAAACCTAAAAAGAAAACTTGATTTAAAAATGGGCTGAGGGCTTCCCTGGTGGTGCAGTGGTTGAGGGTCCGCCTGCCGGTGCAGGAGGCAGGGGTTTGTGCCCCAGTCTGGGAGGATCCCACGTGCCGCAGAGTGGCTGGTCCCGTGGGCCATGGCCGCTGAGCCTGCGCGTCCGGAGCCTGTGCTCCGCAACGGGAGAGGCCACAGCGGTGAGAGGCCCGCGTACCGAAAAAAAAAAAAAAAAAGGGCTGAAATCTGAATAGACATTTTTCCAAAGAATACATAGTGATGGCCAACAGACATGTGTAATGATGCTCAACATCACTAATCATCAGGGAAATGCAAATCAAAATCACAGTGAGATGTTACCTCACACCTGTCAGAATGGCTATTATCAAAAATACAACAAATAAAAAGTGTTGGCAAAAATGTAGAGAGAAAGGAACAAGTGCACTGTTGGTGGTATTATAAATTAGTACCACCATATATAATACATCTGAAGAAAATGAAAGCACTAATTTGAAAAGATACATGCACCCCAATGTTCATAGTAGAATTATTTATAATAAACAAGATATATGGACGCAAGCTAAGTGTTCATTAAGAGCTGAATGGATAAAAAGTTCTGGTATATATAACAATGGGATATTACTCAGCTATAAAAAGGAATGAAATTTTGCTATTTGCAACAACATGGATGGACACACAAGGTGTTATGCTTAGTGGAATGTCAGACATAGAGTGACAAATACTGTATATTATCACTTAGATGTGGAATCTAAAAAATAAAACAAATGAATGAATATAACAAAACAGAAATAGACTCACAGATATAGAGAAAAAAAAACAACTAATGGTTACCATTGGGGAGAGGAAAACGGAGACAGGCAAGATAGGGGTACAAACTACTATGTATAAAACAGATAAGTGGCCTTCCCTGGTGGCGCAGTGGCTGAGAGTCCGCCTGCCGATGCAGGGACATGGGTTCGTGCCCCAGTCCGGGAAGATCCCACATGCCGCGGAGCGGCTGGGCCCGTGAGCCATGGCCGCTGAGCCTGCGCATCTGGAGCCTGTGCTCCGCAACGGGAGAGGCCACAACAGTGAGAGGCCCACACACCGCAAAAAAAAAAAAAAAAAAAAACAGATAAACAACATGGATATATTGCATAGCACAGGAAATTATAGCCATTATCTTGTGATAACTTATGATGGAGTATAATAAATAAAAATTTGGAATCACTATAAAACACCTGAAACTAATATAATATTGTAAATAATATTTAAATCAACTATACCTAAAAATATTAGAATTGAAAAAAATAATTTTTAATTAGGCTTCTGTAGGCAAAGTTGTATGAGATATGATAAATAATTTTGTGACTTCTATTGACTTAAAAGAAAAGACTAATAACCAATTCACCTCAAAGTGGTTTGCATTCATTATCCAGAAAATTGTTATATTCTTCACTGATAGTCACATTAATATTTACTATAATAGCTTCATACTTAAAAATTACTTTTGACATAAATTAATATTTAGATTAATTTGTGGAGTGTTTTCCTCACTAGTTGAAACAAAAGATTTATATAACTGCATCAGGTCACACATATCCTCATAAATGCTATTGAGTAGAGCAATAGTTTAAGTCAATTTATTTGTTTAATTTTACTGTAAATCCTGTCTTATTCTGTTTGGGCTGCTATAAAAAAATATCATAGACTGAGTGGTTATAAACCATGGAAATTTATTTCTGACAATTCTCTAGGCTGAGAAGTTCAAGGTCTAGTTCCCCCCAGATTCAGTGTCTGGTGAGAACCCACTTTTCATTTCATAGACAGCTGTCTTCTTTCTGTGCCCTCACATGGCATAAGGGACAAGGGAGTTCTCTGAGAACTCTTTTATAATGGTACTGTTCCCTTTCCCTTATGACCTAATCACCTCCCAGAGGCCTCACTTCCTAATACCATCACACTGGGGGGTGTGGGGTGGGTTGTAATTTCAACATATGAATTTTAGATGAGACCAAAACATTCAGTTCATTATAGTGTCCCAAAGCATTGGCTTTTATTATCATTCTTTATTTCAGCATGCATTACATTTAGTATAAAATAATCATATTTACTCACATTGTTGTAAAAGTATGTACTGTGGCTAGACTGAACAACCCATTTTAAAATGCACATCTTTGTCAGTCTCACATTTGATATAAAATACTAATTTTACAGTAGTAATTATACAAGAATCTTTCTTAAAATATCTTAATTATTCTAAGACCTCAAGAAAGGAATATATAAGTAGAAGGTCTTTTATTTTGTTTTTATTTCATATCAAAATGTATAGAAATTAGATTGCTTTCTTAATAAGATAACAGGACATCTGTTTTAAAATATTAAAGACCTGAGTTGGAGCTTTAATAGTGGCTGATAAATTTATCTGACTTCATTACCTTTTTGTTGGATCCCTAAATGAAGCATTTTTCATGAGAGAAAAACTGATTTATAACAGATTAAAGAGTACTAATAGCTCAGGCAAGCACATCCTTGGTATTCAAATGCCATTTCATGAGCACACTCTCCTAAACAAGGTCAGTAGCTTCATTTTAATGTATGAAAACAATCCATTTTTATGGACACTTAAGACAGAGATGACAAATCCAATAAAATACAAAATCTCCCACTAGAATGGAATGCCTGGAACTGGAGCTTGTTAGATGTTTGTTAAATGACTTAAATATGTGCTTTAAATGGAGCTTGAATATATCTTGTCAAAAAGGGAAATCTTTAGCTCACATTCATAAATCACTGGATTGTAGATATTATACTAACCATTAAATAGCCAGATAAAACTTTGCTTTAACTTTCCAAAGTGCTAAAAATACATTGCCAAGACTTTTAAAAGCACTAAGAAAAATGGACAATTAGACCTCAACAAATCATAAAAATCCTATTCTAAAGGAGGAGCTGGGCAGTAAGAAAAATATGAATTTTTCCTAATGTAGGGAAAACAGTTTGCTATATAAAAATATGAGATATTAAATTCTCTTTGTGTATTTTATTATGTTTTATTTATTTTTTTTGAAGTATAGTTGATTTATAATATTATATTAGTTTTAGGTGTACAGTATAGTGACTCAGTATTTTGTCAGATTATACTCCATCACAAGTTATTACAAGATAATGGCTATAATTCCCTGTGCTATACAATATATCCTTATTACTTATCTATACTACTTATAGAGAGTAGTTTGTATCTGTTGATCTCATACCCCTAATTTGTCCCTCTCCCCTTCCTTATCCCCTTATCCCCTTTGGTAACCATAAGTTTGTTTTCTATATCTGTGTGTCTGTTTCTGTTTTTCATAACATTCATTTGTATTATTTTTTAGATTCCACATATAAGTGAAAACATACAGTATTTGTCTTTCTCTGTCTGACTTATCTGACTAAGCATAATATTCTCTACATCCATCGACATTGTTGCAAATGGTAGTATTTCATTCTTTTTTTATGGTTGAGTAGTATTTCATAGTATATAAACACCACATTTTCTCTATCCATTCCTCTGTTGATGAGCACTTGGTTTGCTCCCATGTCTTGGTTATTGTAAACAGTGCTGCTATGAACATTGTGGTGTATGTATCTTTTTGAATCAGTGTTTTTGTCTTCTTCAGATATATATCCATGAGAGGAATTGCTGAATCATATGATAATTCTATCTTTAGCTTTTGGAGGAATCTCCATACTGTTTTCCATAGTGGCTGCACAAATTTACATTCTCACAAACAGCGTACAAGTGTTCCCTTTTATCTACATCCTCTGCAACATTTGTTATTGTGGTCTTTTGGATAATAGTCATTCTGACAGGTGTGAGGTGACATTTCATTGTGGTTTTGATTTGTATTTCTCTAAAAATTAGCAATGAGCATCATTTCATGTGCCTGTTGGCCATCTGTATGCCTTCTTTGCAAAAATGTTTAGTCAAATCTTCTGCCCATTTTTTTATTGTATTGTTTCCTCTTTGATACTGAATTGTATGCGCTATTTGTATATTCTGGATATTAACACTTGTCAGTCACATCATTTGCAAATCTTTTCTCCCATTCCGTAGTTTATCTTTGTCATTTTGTCCTTTGCTACTATTTGTTTCAAATATAGTTCTCCCTGTGTTCTCTTCTAGGAGTTTAATATTTTCATGTCTTACATTTGGTCTTTAAACCATTTTGAGTTTATTTTTGTATTTAGTGTGAGGGAATATTCAAATCTCATTGTTTTACACGTAGCTTTCCAGTTTTCCCAGCACCACTTATTGAAGAGACTCTCTTTTCTCCACTGTATATTCTTCCCTCCTCTGTCATAGATTAATTTACCACAGGAGCATGGGTTTATTTCGGGGCTCTCTATTTTGTTCTATTGATTTATATGTCTGTTATTGAGCCAGTACCTTGCTGTTCTGTTTACTGTTGCTATGTAGTGTAAAGTCTGGGAGAGTGATAACCTCTAATTTTTTCACAAAATCACTTGGGAAATCAATGGGGGTCTTGGAATGAATTTTAGGATTGTTTTTTCTAATTCTGTGAAAAATATAATAGGTATTTTGATAGGAATCTTGTTAAATTTGTAGATTGCTTTAGGTAGTATTGCCATTTTAACAATATTAATCCTTTCAATCCCAGAGCACAGGTTATCTTTCCATTTCTTTGTATTATCTTCAATTTCCTTCATCAATGTTTTATAGTTTTCAGAGTATAGGTCTTTCACTTTCTTGGTTCTTTCTTTCTAGGTTTCTTTCTTTCTTTCTTCTGATGAAACTGGATTGGGTTTTTTTTTTACTTTCTCTTTCTGATATCTCATTATTAATGTATAGAAACACAACTGATTTCTGTATATTACTCATATCCTGCTACCTTGTTGAAATCATTTATTAGTTCTAGTAGTTTTTGTGTGGAGACTTTAGGGTTTACTATGTAGTGTGTAGTGTAGTGCAAATAGTGACAGTTTTGATTCTTCTCTTCCAATTTGGATACATTTTATTTCTTTTTCTTGTCTGACTGCTGTGGCTAGTACTTCCAATACTTTGTCAAATAGAAGCGGTGAGAGTGGGCATCCTTGTCTTGTTCCTGAATTTAGCAGGAAAGTTTTCAGCTTTTCATCATCAGAAGTCTGGGCTGCTTCTAGTGTACCACTTGAGTAAATGCCAACACCACTGCTGCCCCACCTGGGCTCTGCCTGAGGACCAGGTTACCTCTGTGCCCCAAGGTCATGTCTTTTCCCAGGTTCCAGTCACCCTAGATCCAGTGTTGCACTGTGGCATAGAGCGAGTGGGGTCTGGGCATTCACTCACCTCGGGCTGGGGAACATGGTGAAGCAGTTTCTTGGGAATCCTAGCAGCTTCTAGGGCAGATTCCTCTCTGCCTTGCTTGAGGGCATCCAGCACCTGCACACTCCTCTCTAGTGGAGTCCCTGATTCTCCAGCATTTCTATCTGTTCCAGAAGTTCTCCAACCAGCCAAAGGGGCTTGTCTACTATGCATAGGGCCTCAGGACTGGGATGCCCAGTCTGTGGCTCAACCCTTTCACTCTCCAGAGCAGGTGTTCACTCATGCAATCTACCTATTACTCTGAGTCTCCTCCCAGGGGCACAGGTCTTCTCATTCCAATTACATGTGTATCTTTCTTTCAGCCTTTGTTGTATAAGAGTCCTTCTGCCAGTTTCCAGTTAGTTTTCAATGAGAATTGTTCCACATGTAGATGTATTTTTGGTGTGTTCATGGGAGGAGGTGACCTCCATATCCTTTTACCCCACCATCTTAATTTCTCCCTGTGGAAATTCTTAAATCTTAACTCTTAAATTCACTATCTAAATTATGCAGAAACACTGATAATAAAAGTCTTGCTATTGAGTACCACAGTAAAACCCATAAAGAATGCATACTTTGGAAAGAAGAATGTTGTATAAGGAGTTTATTATAATGACTGAATTGTGATAAAATCAGGCTGAATTGGTTCTGAATTTTATACAGTTCTTTCTATTTTCTTCTAGTATAATGGAAGGTAAATGTTTCTAATGAAGAACAAATTGTCCACCAAAAATTATAAAACAACTTAATGATTTTTTTAACATCTAACTAGTAATTAAACTTTTTAAACCAAATTTTCTAATATACTGATGGCATTTTCAGGCTTAAATTTTCAAAGACACACTGTGCCACTGATGAAGAAACTACTAGTTTCCTGACTAATGTTGCCTCTGTGGAAATGCTCTGTGGAGGATATTGAATTTGGAAAGGGGCACAAGATGGGGGTCAACTACCTCTGTTCTGTTTATCATCTTCTTACTGCCACCCAAAGAAGAAAGTAATCTGGAGAAAACATGGCAAAATTTAACATTTATCATATTTTGAGGCTTACTTTCTCTTTTTACAAAGTAGATAGTATTGTGACATGGTTAAGACCCAGACTGCAGAGTCAAGTGACCTGCATTCACATCCCAGTTCTGCTGTTTATTAGCTACCTTACATCAAACCTCACTTTTTTCACTTGTAAAATGAAGAGAATTGATGTATTTGCCTCAAAATGTTACTGTGAAAATCTAATGACTCAATACATGTAAAATGCTTGAGAACCAAACCTGGTGCCACTATTTGCTACTATTATTACTTTTCGTAAGTTTGAAATCTCTCATAATTTGAAAAATAAAAGGAAAGGAAATGTCATATAAAGTTAAATTTTCTCCACTCATTCTGAAAATTGAAGACAGAAGTTAAATTCTCTGAGAGGATATTCTGTGGGAACAGACAAGCACTCAAGAGTGTGTTTTGCCTTTATTGTTGGAGATTTTAAACAAGGCATAATTTTTTTTTAATTAAGGAAAAGAATTTGTGTCCTGAATCTAGAAAATGCACATTTCTACTATAGACTTAAACAATATTACAGTTAAATTACATTCAAGTTTAGTTGAAATATATGCTCCATTAAAAAGCCAAGGGAATTGCAGTGATTGCTTACTATTTTCTAATCAACTGTCATAAGCATGATTTTGTGTCCCTTTCAGTTTTGATTTACTTCATACCATTTCACCTAACACTCTATAATCACTAATTAGATAATTAGTTTCATTTTACATATGAGGAAAATGATGGTCAAGGTGTTTCCCTAACGTTACCAGGTCTTTGAACTCCAAAACCAGTGCTCTTAAAATATATGCTGCCTTCTTTGGTTAGGTATCATTATCAGAAAAGTTTGCTGGAGCTAAAGGAGTATGCCAACAATAGAACAAAACCAAAAATGATTTGCTGTTGTATCTAGTTCAGGTTAAGAAAGTTGCTACCTCTTCTTTAGTTCATTTCTACAAATATTTTTTCATGCCACCCTTTCAGCTCCCAATGATTTCCATTTAAAATGGTTAGTAGTACATTCTGAGAGACTTTATGAATTACACAGGTTATGTATATGTGTATATGTGTGTTTTCACAATCTAGCATAGGTGCACACACACGCATTTGTATATGTATACATATCCTATAGTGTAAATCTATGCCTCTCCTCTATTCCCCTCCATACCTATCAGAAAATTAACACATGGCTACAGAATCATGACAGACGTCTTAATTAATGTCTAAGTTAAGTTCTTTAAATTAGTGAGAAGAAACAAGCTATAAATACAATGAAGTGGCATGATTTTTATAAAAACATTTAATCAGAAATGATTATTCTAAACCACAAAGATAATATTCACACTACTTTGTAGGGAAGATGTTTGAATTATCTAGTTAGAGATTATAGAGTGTTATTAAAACACTATGTAATTATTATTGGATCTGAGTCTCATTCTATGTAATTAATTCAATGAGAATTTTATTATTACCCTTTTAATTTTAGAATTTTATTCCTCATACAAGAATCTCTGCAATATATCTGTGTGCTTAATATGGTAGCTTTCTTTTTCTAACTACCTGTTGAGAAAGAATTGTTGAAACCAATGAAATTTCTATGTGGACACAGAGGATATTATGAAACACTATGAATTGTGATACGAAGTTATCTCCTAGTTGAGGATTCAATAAGTTAGCTCCTTGACCCAATTAGTAAAACCTCTGTAAAGGAACTATCATACTTAATTTTAGAATCAACACCAAAAGTTGATAAGCTAGTATTTCTTTACTACACACAAACCGTGATCATATAAACTTTTTACAATGCAAATATTGGACTTGAAGTCATGAACATCATTTAGTCAATAGAGCATTGAAACTAAAGATCCAACTCCAGCAGTTAATACCTGTATATTTGGGCAGGTAATTCCTTAATGTTGCTCTCTTTTCCTTTTCTTTTTGACTACAGAAATCAAACTAAATAAAATAAGTGTTCTCAAAACTCAAAATGTAAAACAGCATTTGCAAAGCCTTTTCTAAATTGTAAAGTGTTATACAAATGTTACATTATTAATGTTATTGTCTTGTCTTTGATGCTCACCAAAAAGTACTGCTAAAGCGTCATTGTCTAGTTCCCTCTCAATCTTCCAGAAGTCAGATTTATCCTTTTAAAATTATGTTTTAAAAGGACGTTTTTCCCTGAGTGGTAAACTTGAGTATATCACAGTAGGTAATGCTCCTATGTAGACTATATCTCAGAACACGTGACTGACTTGAGTTCAGAGAATACAAATTATTCCAAAAGTACCTAAAATAAATGCATTGCATGGACTCAAGATTGGGAGCAAATGCATGGACTTCAGTAAATCTTCACAGTCATTTAAAATAAGTGAAGCAATTTCATTTGCTTTATTTTACAGTCCAGTAAACATTCACTGATATCTCAGAGTTTAGTCCTTTCTTCCCAGCTTTATTGAGAAATAGATATATAACATTGTGTAAGGTTAGGTGTACAATGTGTTGATTTGATACATTTATATATTGCAAAATCTGTACCACTGTATCATTAGCTAACACCTTGGTCCTGTCACATATTTACTGTTTCTTTTTTGTGGTGAGAATTTTTAAGATGTCTCTTAGCAACTTCCAAGTATATAATACAGCAATATTAACTATAAGCATAGATTATAGATATTTTTCTGTGCATATAAAATCTTATATGCACAGAAAATTTTATATATTCTGAGGATTAAATATACAGCATAATATAAATATAATCCTGTATATTTAACATACAAGATTTAATATATTTAATTATGTAATTAAATATAATCCTGTATATTTAATCCTGTGTTAATCTTATAATTGGAAGTTTGTACCCTTTAACCAACATCTCCCCATTTTCCCCACCCCAAGCCATGGTAACCACTACTTTACTCTCTCTTTCTATGAATTTGGCTTTTTGAGATTCCACGTATAATGGATATTATACAGTATTTGTCTTTCTCTGTCTGACTTATTTCACTTAGCATAATGCCCTCAAGGTGCACACAAGTTGTTGCAAATGGCAGGATTTCCTTCTTTCTCACAGTTGAATAATATTTCATTGTATATATTTCAATGTATATACTACATATTCTTTTTTTTTTTTTTTTTTTTGCGATACACAGGCCTCTCACTGTTGTGGCCTCTCCCGTTGCAGAGCACAGGCTCTGGACATACAGGCTCAGCAGCCAAGGCTCAGGGGCCCAGCTGCTCCACGGCATGTGGGATCTTCCCGGACCGGGGCACGAACTTGTGTCCCTTGCATTGGCAGGTGGACTCTCAACCACTGCGCCAGCAGGGAAGCCCTACTACATATTCTTTATCCATCCATCTTTTGATGGACACTTATGTTGTTTCCATATATTGGCTATTGTGAATAATGTTGCAATAAATATGGGAGTACAGATATCTTTTTGAAATCCTAATTTTAATAACTTTGGATATATACCCAGAAGTGGGATTGCTGGAGTCTATCATACTGTTTTCCATAGTGGCTGCCCGAATTCTCACCAACAGTGCACAAGGGTTCCTTTTTCTCCACATCCTCACCAACACTTTTTACCCCCAGAGCTTGGTCTTATCCACTTAAGGATGCAGAGAAGTGTCCATGGGTCCACCTTATCTGTCAGAGAAGAAAACTATGGGGTCAGAATTAGGATTGCAGCCCCATGGTGACACTGAGCTTTCTAGAATAGGATTAGAGGACAACTATTAGGAATATGAAGGAAAATAGTGTTTGTAAACTCTGCCTCAGGTCTCACTTGAGTTCCAAACCACCCACAGCTGATACCTTCACTGGTCAGAGATATTATTTATGAATCAACATAGGCTTAGCTATTTGCTTTTTCAATGTGTTTATTGGTCTTAAGAATGTTAAGATCTGTTTATTTACTTATTTTTTAATTGAAGAGATTATTTAAGCTAACACACAAGCTTTGTGTGTAGCTGTAAGGTAGTTTCATATCACATCTAGATTCACATAGGTGTAAAGAAGTATGAGTTCTTTTCTTGGTTACAGTTTTCTTCACACCACAAAAGTCAATAAGATGCCAGCAACCTTTACTAAATTCCAGTGGTCATCAAAGTTAGCCTATTAATACAGTCTCCAGGGGATTTTTTAAAATATATATTTTTAGGGTTTCCCTGGTGGCGCAGTGGTTGAGAGTCCGCCTGCCGATGCAGGGGACACGGGTTCATGCCCCAATTCAGAAAGATCCCACATGCCACAGAGCAGCTGGGTCCGTGAGCCACGGCCGTTGAACCTGTGCATCCGGAGCCTCTGCTCCCCAGCGAGAGAGGCCACAACAGTGAGGTCCGCATACCACAAAAAAAAAAATATATATATATATATATATATATATTTTTTTAGGTCCCAAGCCCTGAAGTTCTGCTTTAGTAGGTCTATGTGCAGCATGAGAATTGACAAGCACATATAAAAAACACTGCCCTCCTCTTGCCTGCTTCCCTCAAAATAGCATTATCATTACCTTTATTATTACCACATCATCACCATTTATTATGGAGTTTATTACATTCCATGTACTATGCAAAGTACTTTTCATTTAACACTTAAAATCCTGAAGGGTAAGTGCATTTAATAATATGGAAACTGAAAAATAGAGAGATTAAATAACACAGAGACCAAATCTGTCCAGCTCCAGAGTTTTGCTCTTTAATGCCACCATAAACTTGACTCCGTGCAGAAGTGTTTTACTTCAGCAGCCTGCTACCACCCTTCTTTTCCTTCCAGCTCCTTGCTTAAGAAACATTAGCTCAGCTTCTCTAAGTAGTTTTGCAAACATTTCAAAGACATTAGTTCAAAGCAATTTTAAAAATGCCGTCTAACCCAGAAAACCTTGAAAATAGATAGTTTTTGAGTTGACAAGATGTATTTTACTTTATTTAATTATTTTCACTGTCAGCCTACTCCAGGTCAGAATTTTCAATCTATACTTTCCTCCCATTTTTCCAAATGTAATTAACAGTTACACTAATTTGATATGTACCTAAAAAGTCTCATGGTACACACAATGCTTTCATTCTGTGTATTGCAATGTTGAAGCCATTTTTCTTCATAAATAGCACCAAAACTCAGATTCTTTGCTCATGAGAGTTATAGTAGAAGTGGCTAATAAAAACTTAAACCATCATAATCATGATTAAAGTTCAAATGTTAGTCACTGATATTTACTCATCTGCTTATTGGGCCTTAGAAGACTTAAGCCTAATCTCAAAAACTCTTCCACTTAGCAAATTATAAGAAAAAGGTAATATGACAATTCCTAAATGATTAGCTTCATCTTTCAGAATTAAAAGTAGAAATAGTTTTAAAAAAGAAAACACACACACACACTAATGCATATTGAATAAAAACTTTAAAATTGTCTTTTCTGTGTAACATTTTAATAACCTGAATGTTTGGTTTTCACTATGCTCCTCCCAATATGTGAATTGAACAGAATTCTTGAAGCAATGGTGCAGCAAGTTTGGCTGTTGTGATTGTAAAGCCCATTGAATTAATGAAAATTGCATGACCTTCGGTTCTCCTTACTAAGCCATTTATTCTTTTAGTTAAAAGTATTTGTTGATCTCTATGTGTCAAGCAGTAGATTAAATTATACTTTTGTATTATTTATCAGATAGACTGGGTCAATACAAAAGTGAAAACAACTTTGAAATTTTTATTTTGCTTGTAATGTTCTATAGTTTAAAGACTATAATGAATGAATAAAAGGATGTCATTTTTTAATTTTTTATCTTCTTATCTACTTTATAACTCTTTTACTTTATTTCTTGTACACATGAACAGAATCCATTAATTAGTGTAAATTCAATAATACAATTTCTTCCTAGTAGAACAAAACATGAAAAAAAGTAGTCATTCCAGCAAATGTCAAAAGGAAGAGTTGACTTATATCTCAAGGCCTTCATCCTAGTCTTCAATAATTCACCTTTAAGAACTCTAACCAAACATCACTTATACAAATAACTAAAAGTTAAATAATAGATTTCCATCAGTTGTTCTCTGTCCTTCCCAAAAAGAAAATATACATAGGTAAGTATTAGATAACGTACATGGAAGAACCATCTGACATCACCGGTGGATTTTCCCATAGTTTGCCCACCTTTGTCTACATAATATGATTTGAAGGAAGACAGTAACCAACTGAAGTTTTTAGTCACAAACAACAAAACTCATTCTAACTAATTTAAACAGCAAGAAGTATGTTAACAGATACTAGAAATGGCACAGATTTCAGGTTTGTAAACAATGCAGCCAGAAACAAAGCCCCAATCACATTGCAGAACCACTACAGCCAAGATCTCATTGCTCTCCTACTGGGCACAGACAACCCAACTCACACCACTGACCTTGGGCATTAAATACCAAGGACTCTACGACTGCCCCCCTGAAAACTGTATGCCACTGCAACCACCTTCACTAGAAAAATGTATTTAATACAATGCCTGCCTCCTCACATACTCTCCTCCAACTGAAAGTCTCAACTGAATGCATGTGATTAGCAGAGCTAAGGTCACTTGTCTGTGGCTTAGATGTCTACCTTGGGGGAGGATGTCAAAAGATTACAAAGGTCAAAGCATGAGAAATATCCACTACAGATCTATTCCTGGTCTGTCACAGATTGGACTCATTTTTGTGTGCTAAAGATCTTTCTCAACAGTACTAGGTCCTCCTTTGAATGCAAATATCCATTGAAGAGGCAACACATAAAATCATGACAATTTACTGTATTTTTCCCCAGATTCCTTTGCTCAGATGAGAAGTTCTGGGCTGTATAGCAACAAAGAATATCCAAGAAAGGATGCAAATCCATGAACTGGTGCAGAATAAGAAGTCAGGATAAATTTTGACTTCCCAAACTGTTTAGAATCTTGGATTCTAGAAGGTCAAAGAAGGCACTACAGTCTCTTCCTTATGTTATTTGGAAGTATATTAATATATTTGATCATTCAGTTACCATAAATGTGGTTTATACAGATTAGTACCACTTTTGATAGGGAAAGAGTAGGATAGTTACACAGGTAGTTTTAGAAATCCCATTAGGGGATTATACATAGAGGGAACTTTGGGAAACCACTGTACATTAATGATCACTCAAGAAAACTATCAGAACGTTGTGGAACAAAGCAGGCTTGCTTAATTATAAAGCCATCAATAAAAGCACAAGAAAGGCCCCAGGTCATTAAGTGAAAAAATGAGGCCTGCATTCTGCTAGTTCAGTCCAGCAAGATAATGATCCTTAGAACCAAGGATAGGAATAACCAAGGGAAAGGTGACATTCCAAAGTAGAAGGAAGACTCTCATTATACTGAAACCTGAGATGACTTAACATATTTTAGTATATAGTACCACCCTTCTGCTGATTTGAATAAGTGCCATGACAGTCCTAGTTTGACCTTATAGGGTCAAACACTCTCCTGCTCGTTGTTGAGAAGGAGCTAATGATGTAAGCCTGACATCTACTCAAAGAATGAGGAAGAAGTTGGTCTTCTTCCCCTCCCCACTTTCTTTTGATTATAAAAATGTAGCCTACTTAATTCTTGGGGCAGAGCCCCCTTGCCTGCTCACTTACATCTCTCACAAGCATCCTATATTAATAAATCTACTTCTTGCCTATCACTTTGCTTCTTGCTGAATTCATTCTGCAGTGAAACACAAAGAACCTGAGCCGCAGTAAGCCCTGACACCAGGTGAACAATTCTAATTAAAAGACCATGGGTTCAAGTCCCAATATGGATTTTGGCTGGGTTTGAGTCCCAGCCCTTGGGTTCAAATCCTAACCTGAGGTGTATGGTTTCACTTTCACACCACAGAACAAGTACCAACAGATTGTAGATACCAACAGATAATAAGATCTTAAAGAGCTCAATGAGTTACACTGATCCTATACTCCTAAACTTTAGTAACTATAAAAGTTCTATCCGCTACAACTGCTGAATGGGGTTCTGTGCTATATTTTAGTTTCCCCAGAGGAGCCAAAGGGAGCTAAAGACAGCCACAGAATGAATTGTGTCCTTTGATACTCTCATCTCCCTTTCTGCATTCTTAAAACCTAGGAATTTCCCTTTCAACTACTTGAAGCATCCAGTGCCCTTTCACAAATATCTTCTGCCACCATCAAAAACACATTTCAGAAGATCTAGTCTATGTGTTCACACTATCACAGTGAATTTCAAACTGATCAACCATGTCCTTCCATAAAGAATACATTTTACCTCATGTCCCGAAACACACATATATAACTGAAGTTAAAGTATCCTGAAATAATACCTTCCTTTATTAGGAAGGATAAACTCAGATATTTTCTATTCTACTCCATTTAATTTATTTCATATTCAAGCTAAGATCTAATAAATTGATTTCACAGACATAGCTTAAAAAGCATTGGCCTCCTATCTGTATAAATGCTTAGTGGAATGAATGTTTTGCCTTTTAGATATATTTTCAATATAGATATTGAAAGATAGCAAAAGATAGTAAGAACAAAGAAATGAGTCTCTAAATTTAAATTTTAGACATCAATAAGCTTATTGCAGAGATAATTTTGAAGACAAGGGAGAAATTTCATTGCTCTTGAATTCCCAACAAATAGTTAATCTCCTCTTTTGCCTGTTCTATTTTTTTAAATTAATGCTTTAGTTAATATATTTTCAAATCAGAAACCTAGGAAAATGCCCCAAAACTAAAAAGTTATTAATGCTTACTATAATCTTACCACCCAAAGATAACCACTGTTAACATTTTACTTTTATCCTTCTAGGATTTTTTCATGTGCATATTTACATATGTAATAAAATAACTCAATAGTATGCATTTTAAAAGAATATATGATAATCAGGTTTTCATGATAATAAAAATGTTAATATGGCATCATGACTTGATTTTTAGTTGAAGGTATTTGATTGTATGGAGGTATCATAATTTACTAAACCAATTTCTAGTGTACAACTTTATTTAAGATTGTTTCCAGTTTTTTGACATTATAAATAATGAGAAATCAGTGTGAGCACATTTCTGAATATTTCCTTAGATTAAATTTCTAGAAGTGGAACTCAGCAGTGAAGGATTTGTACATTTAAAATACTCTGCCATAGCTATTGTCCTTAGTCTGTGTGGTCAGTGACACAGAACTCTCTGTAGCAGATGGACCATCTTGAGTAGGGTTCAGATTTCAGAACAAACTGTACATTTGCTGATATCTGAAATGTGAGTAATAAATGAATATCAAAGGCAGCTCTAAAAGGGAAAAAAGTGAGAAGTCACTGAGATGGGTATGTGCAAAAGAGTGTGGTTGCTGAGTAACCATCAACAATCCAATCTCCTTGCAGGGGGTGGGGAAGATATGAGTTGTCTCTGTGGTTGCATTTAGAAGTTCCCATCTATTTTCGCACCAGTTGGTATTATAACTCTGTCTTACTCTGCTTCCAATTCCTTTCCTAACTGAGTTCCAGTCTAGCTTCCCTAACTTTGAAATGGTGTGCCCCCTTTCAATGCTCAGGCCCCAGATAATCTGTTAATGAAGAATGTTAGTTTTGTTTACAGATTGGAATTCTGATTATTGTCCCTAATTAATATCTGATAATTTATTAGGCCATGCCAAATTATTATTTTGATATATGAAACCAGCATCTTCTACAAGCCTTGCAGTTTCCTACAATGTTGGACCATAGCAGAAAAGGGATAGTTCCTTTTGAGGTGGAGATGAAGAAAGGGAGCTGCGGTAGGGAAAGGGCAAAGAAACAATTATCACAGAAGAGAAAATTGGCCTTAATTAATGTATAATATCAATAGCATTATCTTTGTATGGGAGGGATTTGAAGCACATTCATTCATTTCTTATTTATTCATTCATTTATTGATTCATCATTTATTAAATACCCTTAAAACATCAGGCTTTTAGTCACTGGGAAGTCAAAGTTAAATACTCTATAGTCATTGTCCTTAAGGAACTCACAGTCTGAAAGATAAGCATGCAATGTTTTAGTTATATCTAAATTTAAAAGTAGGGAAAACGATATCTATAGTTTCCAATGTAAAGGTCTGGTTGGGATTGAAGAAGTGTCATGATCCAGAGCACAGGCTGCAGCTAAGTAATATTTTGTAGTACCTGTTGGGTGTCCTGGATACTGGAGAATCTGGAATTGCATATTGGAATTACGTTTGGGAAGCACTCATCTCATGTGCTTACAGAGCTAGCACTTAACATAGATACACCATGGATATGTCATTGAACTAAATGCTTCAAAGTAAGAACAATTATGCATGGACTTCATGAAGTCTACATCTAAATCAGCTGGTCATTGGAGACCTAAGGAAGAGGAGAAGGGATCTATTTGATGTTTGGCAAATGAGTGTGAAGCAAAGCTGATATAAGACCTCTTAAGACAGGTTTTCAGAATGGGTTTGGTCCAGTTGGTTTATTCCAGAAGCCACCTACCTGGGTCAAGAAGAAGAGCTACAAAAAACAGAGAGTTAAGAGGCAATTACCTTAGATAAGCAGGTAATCTTCCTCAAGTTTCTCAGTAGTTTCTCTGAAGAAGCTGTACCATCTTGTTTGAAAACAGGGTGTGCGGGCTTCCCTGGTGGCACAGTGGTTAAGAATCCTCCTGCCAATGCAGGGGACATGGATTTGATCCCTGGTCCAGGAAGATCCTACATGCTGCAGAGCAACTAAGCCCGTGCACCACAACTACTGAGCCCGCGGGTCACAAATACTGAAGCCCACGTGCCTAGAACCCATGCTCCGCAACAAGAGAAGCCACCGCAGTGAGAAGCCCGTGAACTGCAAAGAAGAGTAGCTCCCACTCGCCACAACTAGAGAAAGCCCACCTGCAGCAACGAAGACCCAAAACAGCCAAAAATAAATAAAATAAATAAATTAAACTAAAAAAAAAGAAAACGATGTGCAATGGTTAGTCAATACTGGAAAGGATGACAATGACAAATCAAAGGAAATGCAAGAAAATGCAACATTTGAAATTGCATTGCAAATTTATGAAAAGAAACAGATCACCCAGGGGAGTAATTTTTTGTGCCAACAAAACCCAGACACTGAAGGAAAAAAATCTGGCATCAGTGAAGCTTGTGAATAAGCACAGCACAAATTGAATTTTTTTAAATTTCAATTAAATCCTATGCTTCTCTTTGGCAGTGATCCCACCCCGAGTTTTGTGATGACACAGGTGTCTCCAACTTATATTAAAAGATGTCATAAAATTTTGTAAACAAAATTAGTTTACTAAGATAAATAGTTAGGAAATATACTCAACTGGAACTCTAAATCCTATTCTAGTTAGCTAGTAACTAGTGTGAATTTGAGCAAATGAATTCTCTCACCCACAATTTCTTCACTTTTGAGTTAGGGAATCTGACTAGTTTGTACAGTACTATCTAACAGTATAATTTTGTCCTTTTACACATCTTGGGCCCCATATATGTGTGGGGATGGAGGAGGGTGCGGAGTAGTACTAGTGATTTGGAAATCAGAGCTTTCTACCTCTTCAAAACTGGGAATTCATTATTACATGCTAAAGAAGCTCACACTTTCTTTGGGAAGACTGGGGATGAAAAATTGTCTTGCAGCTGGGAAGACCCACAGAATACTCAACAGAGCACAAGGAGGGGAAATAGTAACTCCAGAATCTTGAGTCTGGCAGTGAAGACAGGGAATGGGCAAAGAAACAAATAATAAGGGATTTTCCTGAATATTTTATTATTTACTGGGAACCTCTGCTATTTTTTTTATCTATCACATTAATAACTGGCTCCAGAAAGTGCCAGGTTGTTCCCTTCCTGGAATCTTGTAATCCCTGAAGTCATGGCCTTACTTTAGCCTTGGCAAAGTAGAAGGTACCATAGCCCTGGTTTTACTTGGTTTACAGCTAAACAAATCCTCTGTTTTCCTCTGCTCACTTCTTAATAGGGAAGAACAATTTTGGTTTCTTGTGCTTTGTTTTAATTTGAAGGAATAATTCTGAGCTGTAGCTAACACCCTTTCCAGGCATGTAGAGTCAAGTGTTTTGGCCAGTCAATACTTCAATGGATAGGGAAAGGTGGCTTATGGGTCAGGTATTAACCATGGAGAGACATACAGATATTTTACCTACTGGATTTTAAAAGAATTACTTGTGATGAAATACTTAAATATGAGACATTGTGACAAGAAGAGTGCAAATGTTTAGACTACCACCACTTGAAGTGGTTGCTGACAACACAACCAAGGTGTGCCATTTGTACCACACCAGTCCTATATTGCTGATTATTTATGGTAATTATACAGGAGGTAAGCACACAGAGCAAGCTGGAAAAAATAAAGAGAGATTATGAGCGCTAAGGGGAGGGGAGAAGAGGAGAGGAGAGAGGAAGTGATAGTGAATAAAAAGGATGAGGTATATGTTCTGGTTCTGAAACCTTAATGTCTATTAACAATGGAGTAGATACAAAGATCTCTGAAGCATTAAAACTGCTAAAAATCTTGTTTTAAGCTTTTATTCCTAACTGTTGTTTTTACAAGGCTCCCCATTAAGTATACATTAGAACTGTAAAGGAACTGTTTCCTAATTTAAAGCAAAATAAACTAAGTTGACATTTCCCTCATCTGAATCTTGTGCTTATCAGACACACTGGTGTATGTCGTAAAATCATTAGCTGATATTTAGGCATTTTTATTATTCTTCTGCTATGCCGCTGAGTAGTTTTTTCCATAAGCATCTAACATTTAAAAAACATACATTTCGGGCTTCCCTGGTGGCACAGTGGTTGAGAGTCCGCCTGCCGATGCAGGGGACACGGGTTCGTGCCCCGGTCTGGGAAGATCCCACATGCAGCAGAGTGGCTGGGCCTGTGAGCCATGGCCACTGAGCCTGTGTGTCCGGAGCCTGTGCTCCACAACGGGAGAGGCCACAACAGTGAGAGGCCCACGTACTGCAAACAAACAAACAAACAAACAAAAAAAAAACCATACATTTCAAAAAAGTTTCTTGTTTAAAGGATTTCAAAACTTTATATTCACCATACTGTGATTTTTTTTACAGCACTCAAACCAACAGAAAGACATAATTTATTTTAAAATGACATACAATTTATCTCAATAATGCATCAACTTCATTGCCAGGAGTTTTATAAAAAAGGGTTGATCAGGAAAAAACCAGGTAACTTGATCAACAGATTATATTTTGTAAAATATGTAACAACTAACTGTGTCTGATTAATTTTATACTACAATGAAAATTGACTTATTCTGTGACATTTAAATTTTTAGAAAAGTTGAAACTCAAAATACATATCTGCAAATTATGTTTTTGCTACTACACAGTACTTTGATTTTTAAAAAAAAATTAGACTGGGAAATATTTTATATTCTGCTTTTTTGTGACTTGTATTGGTATCTAGACTTTAGTTTTAGTGTTTATTTGGGAAATGTATTAAATTGTCCAAGCTTCAGTTTTCTCAGCAATAAAATAGGATTTGAATACTTCCTTAAGATTGTTGAAAATCATAAATAAATCTCATTTATTATTAAATGAGATAATGTAGACAAATCATCTAGAACAAACTCTGACAGTTGGTAATAAATTAAGGAATGTATATTGTTGGCCTGATAAACACAGTTAAATCTGCAAAATATGTACTACATAGATATCAAATGGTCCAAAGGATAATTTATAGATATGAATTTAGAGATCTTGAGAGTTTTATTGTTCAAAATTCTGCGTCTATTCCCATAATTTATTCCTTGTGGTTAAGAAGGGTTTCCCGGTGCACCCATGTCATAAGCTAAAATCTATAGGATGAGTAGGAGCTAGGCAGCTTGGGGAGGGGGAGAGAGAATAAACAAAGTGGGGATAGGGATTGGGTCAGGTAGAGGAAGAAAACATAAACAAGATGCAGAGGCTCGCAAACTTGGATGCACGTTGTAATCATCTGGGAAGCTTTAAAAACGTATTGATCCCTGGGTTCCTCCCCCAGAGGTTCTGATTTACTTGGCTTGGGATGACCAGGGTGATAGGATTTTTTAAAGTTCTCCAGGTGAGTTTTCTAATGTGCAGTCAAAGCTCAGAATCATTGCTCTAGAGGCAAGAAATCAGGGAGCTAAAAGAAAATAGAGAAAAAGGGTAATAAGGAAGGAAGATAGAGGCTAAGATGAAGATGGCAATTTGTGGAATGCCTAGCTGACTGAGCAATGCTATCCTGTGTCAGGCTAGGGACTCCCGGTTTTATTCTGAAGAGAGAATAGTTGCAAGAAAAATTTTGTTGTCACTTGCTGCAGGGTTGAGAACTGATTGTAGGGAGCATGACTGGAAGCAATAGATAAGTTAGATGAGTTAGAGATTGCAGTTGTCCAGACTAGAGAATATGGTAGCCGAAACTAGCGCAGTGCCAATGGACTGGAGAAAAGTGGAGTGATTTGAGAGGCCGTAAAGGAAGAACTGACAGGAGTTGGTGACTGATTGGAAAGCAGAGTGAGGAAGGAGTTGTCTGGAGGTGCTATTAATTGAGGTAAGCCAGAACAAGTAGAAATCTGTGAAAAGAAGTTAATTCAGTGTTGGAAATGCTGATTTGAAGTATCCATTGTATGTCTAGATGAAGGTATTGGTAAGCAGTTGGACATGCAGGTTGGGAGCTAGACAAAGCAAATGGGGGAGGGTGTATTGGATACGGAAAGCAAGGATCTATGACTCAGGTCTCATACAGGCTTCCTTTCCCTCCTCTCATTGCTGCTCACAGGGCTGGCCTACTCTGAACCTGAATTTCAGGGCCTGTCACACAAATAATATTTTAATTTAGCACATGATATCAGTAAAACACTGAAGTAAAGGGAAAATATTAGGGGAGGACAACTTATTACAGAGAGATACTTTGTCACAACTCTTTCTATGGAGATGGTAAGACACTGGATAAACACCAGAAAGACAAAATTAAGACATAGGCTCTGCATCCCACCTCAGGTATTGGTTGTTGGCAGCCACGTTATTTTCTATGTGATCCTGACCCCTTGGTCAAACCTCATTGGAAAAAGTGTAGCACCTGACTTCAGCTAGACCAGCCCAATACTCTTCGAGGAATTTTACCTGAGAGACATAATAATCACACAGCTCTAGAAGGAATGTCAAAGGATTCCAGCTGCAGAGTTTCCTTGTTTCCTCTATTCTCCCTGATAGTTGTTTGACTTTACCTTGAATTTTGCATGAGATAGTCCCAGTATAATGTCCATAAATTCTTGTTTAAAACTGTAACTATATGTCAAACTACACAATGCAGCCATTACAAAATGAGGAATTCATCTAATTTACTCTTTAATAATGTCTTGGAATGTTGTTCATTAAATGAAAACAAACATTGGAAGAGCAATATAAATGGTATCATCTCATGTGAAGAAAAAATTACCCATGGAGTATACGTAAAATTTGTGAATATCCAAAGCCAAATATTTTTCTTTTTATTGAAGTATAGTTGACCTGCAATATTATCTTAATTTTAGGTATACAGCAAAGTGATTTGACATTAAAACACATTACATAATGATGACCCTAATAAGTCTAGCTACCATCTATTACCATAAAAATTTATTAAACCCTGTGACATTATAACTGGAAGTTTGTACCTCTTAATTCCTTTCACCCATTTCTCCCAAACCCCTAACACCCTTCCCTCTGGCAATCACTAGTTTGTTCTCTGTCTCCATGAGCTTCTTTCTGTTTCAGTTTTGTTTGTTTTGTTTTCTACGTTCCACAAATAAGTGGAATGATATGGTATTTGTCTTTGTCTGATTAATTTAACTTGGCATAATACTATCTAGGTCCATCCATGTTGCTGAAAATGACAAGATTTCAAATTTTTATGGTTGAGTAATATTCCATTGTGTGTATGTATATATACCACATCTTCTTTATCCGTTCATGTATCAATAGACACTTAGGTTGATTCCATATCCTGGCTATTGTAAATAGTGCTGCAATGAACACAGAGGTGCATATATCCTTTCTAATTAGTGTTTTTGTTTTCCTTGGGTAAATACTCAGAAGTGGATTTGCTGAATCACGTGATAGTTATATTTTTCTATTTTTTGAGGAACCTCCATACTGATTTCCATAATGGCGATACCAATTTACATTCCCACCAACAGTGCACAATGGTTCCCTTTTCTCCACATCTTCATCACTCTTGTTATTTGTTGTCTTTTTTTTTAACATCTTTATTTGAGTATAATTTCTCTACAATGGTGTGTTAGTTTCTGCTTTATAACAAAGTGAATCAGTTATACATATGTCCCCATATCTCTTCCCTCTTGCAACTCCCTCCCTCCCACCCTCCCTATCCCACCCCTCTAGGTGATCACAAAGCACCTAGCTGATCTCCCTGTGCTATGTGACTGCTTCCCACTAGCTATCTATTTTACGTTTGGTAGTGTATATATGTCCATGCCACTCTCTCATTTTGTCCCAGCTTACCCTTCCCCCTCTCCATATCCTCAAGTCCATTCTCTAGTAGGTCTGCATCTTTATTCCCATCTTGCCCCTAGGCTCTTCTGACCACTTTTTTCTTTTCTTTTTTTTTTTTTTTGATGATAGCCATTCTGACAGGAGTGAGGTGGTATCTCATTGTGGTTTTCACTTGCACTTCCCTGAAAATTGATTAATGATGTTGAACTTCTTTTCATGTGTCTGTTGGCCAACTGTATGTCTTCTGGAAAAATGACTATTCAGGTCCTCTGCCCATTTTTTAATTGAATTGTTTGTTTGATTTTGAGTTGTATAAATTTTTAAAACAAATTTTAGATATTGTTCCCTTATCAGATATATCATTTGTAAATATCTTTTCCCATTCAGTAGGTTGCTTTTTTGTTATGTTCATGGTTTCCTACACTGTGCAAAAGCTTTTTCGTTTAAGGAGTCCCATTTATATATTTTTGCTTTTTGTTTCCCTTGCCTGAGGAGAGAGATTAAAAAAAAAATACTACTAAGAATAATGTTAAAGGGTTTTCTATGTTTTATTCTAGGATAAATATTTTATGGTTTCATGTCTTATATTTTTAAGGTTTTAATCCACTTTGAGTTTATTTTTGTTATGGTGTAAGAAAGTGGTCTAGTTTGATTCTTTTGCATGTAGCTGTCCAGTTTTCCCAACAATACTTATTTAAGAGAGGTTGTCTTTTCCCCATCATATATTCTTGCCTCATTTTTCATAGTTTAAATGATCATATAAGCATGAGTTTATTTCTGGGCTCTCTATTTTGCTCCATTGATCTATGTGTCTGTTTTTGTGCCCATACCATACGAATTTGATTATTATAGCTTTAAAGTATGGTTTGAAATCAGGGATTGTGGTATTTCTAGATTTGTTTTTCTTTCTCAAGATTGTTTTGGCTATTTGGGGTCTTTTGTGTTTCCATACACATTTTAGAATTATTTTCTCTATTTCTTTAAAAAAAATGTCATGGGTGTTTTTATAAGGGTTGCATTGAATCTGTAGGTTGCTTTGGGTAGCATGGGTATTTCAGCAATATTAATTCTTCCAATCTATGAGCACAATATATCTTTCAATTTATTTGCATCATCTTTAATTTAATTCATCAGTCTTAGAGTTTTCAGGTCTTCATACACCTTGGTTAAATTTATTCCTAGGTATTTTATTCTTTTGATGCAATTTATAAAAAAATGTATCTTGTTACAGATCATTGACAGTGTATAGAAAGGCAACATATTTTTATATAATAATTTTGCATTCTGTAACTTACTGAATTCATTTATTAGTTTTAATAGGTTGCATCTTTGGGGTATTCTATATATAGTTTTATGTTATCTGCAGACAGTGACAGTTTTACTTCTCCCTTTCCAATTTTGAATTCTTTTATTTCTTTTTCTTTTCTCATTATTATAGCTAGGACTTCCAATACTATATTGAATAAAAGTGGCAAGAGTAGGCATCCTTGTCCTCTCCCTGATCTTAGAGAAAATGCTTTCAGCTTTTCATGCTGAATATGCTGTTTGTTGTGTGTTTAGCTTATATGGCTTATATTATGTTGCAGCATGTTTCCTCTATACCCACTTTGCTGAGAGTTTTTATCATAAATGGATATGAATTTTATCAAATGCTTTTTCTGTATCTTGAGATGATCTTAAGATTTGTTACCTTTCACTTTAATGTGGTATATCACATTGATCAATTTGCAGATATTGAATCATCCTTGAGCCACTGGGATAAATCCCACTTGATCATGGTGTACGATATTTCTAAAGTATTGTTGAATTTGGTTTGCTAGTATTTTGTTGAGAACTTTTACATCTATGTTCATCAGTGATATTGGCCTGTAAATTTCTTTTACTTTTTCTTTTTTTTTTTGTACTGTCTTTGTCTGGTTTAGGTATCAGGGTGATACTGGCCTCATAGAATGAGGCTGAGAGCATTCCTTTATCTTTAATTTTTTGAAATAGTTGGAGAAGATAGATATTAACTCTTTTTTAAATGTACAGTTCACCTGTGAAGCTGTCTGGTCCATGACTTTCTTTTGTTGAGAATTTTTGATTAATGATTCAATTTCATTATTAATGACTGGTCTGTTCAGATTTTTTATTTCTTCCTGATTCAGTCGTCAAAGACTATATGTTTCTAGGAATTTACCCATTTCTTGCAGGTTGTCCAATTTGTTGACATATAATTGTTCATAGCAATCTCTTATGATCCTTTGCATTTCTGTGATGTCAGTTGCAACCTCTCTTTCATTTCTGAATTTATTTATTTGGGCCCTCTCTTTTTTCTTGATGAATGTAGCTAAAGGTTTGTCAATCTAGTTAATATTTTCAAAGAACCAGATCTTAGTTTTATTGATCTTTTCTGTTGTTTTTTAGTCTTTATTTCATTTATTTCTCTCTGATCTTTAATATTTTCTTTCTTCTACAAACATTTAGTTTTGTTCTTCTTCTTTTTCTAGTTCTGTTAGATGTAAGGTTATATAGTTATTTGAGATTTTTCTTATTTCCTGTGGTAAGCCTGTATTACATGAACTTTTCTCCTAGAACTGCTTTTGCTACATTCCAAAGATTTTGGACCATTGGGTTTCCATATTTATTTGTCACATGGTATCGTTTTATTTCCTCAATGATATCTTTAGCAACCTATTCGTTGTTTAGTAGCAAGTTGTTTATACTCCAAATGATTGTGTGTTTTATCCTATTTTTTCCTGTATTTGATTTCTATTCTTATACTGTAGTAGTTGGATAAGATGCTTGATATGATTTCAGTCTTTTTAAATGTATTGAGACTTGTTTGTTGACCTAACATGTGATGTATTCTGGAGAATGTTCCATGTGCACTTGAAAAGAATGTGTATTCTTCTGCTTTGGGATGGAATGTTCTATACATATATATTAAGTCATATGCTCTAATGTGCCATTAAGGTCAATGTTTCCTTATAGATTTTCTGTCTAGATAACCTATCCATTGATATAAGTGGGATGTTAAAGTCTCCTACTACTATTTTATTATTGTCCATTTCATCTTTTAAGTCTGCTAATATTTGCTTTATGTATTTAGGTGCTCCTACAATGCATATACTTATAAGTAGTATATCTTTCTGTTGGTTGATTTATCATTGTGTAATACCCTTCTTTGTCTTTTGTTACAGTCTTTGTATCAAAGTCTATTTTGTCTGAAATAAATATTGCCACCCAGGTTTCTTTCTGGTTCCATTTGAATGAAATATCTTTTTTCATCCCCTACTTTCAGTCTGTGTGTGTCTTTAGCTCTGATGTGAATCTCCTGTAAGTAGCATATAGATGGGTGTTGTTTTTTATCCAATCAGCCACCCTATGTCTTTTGATTGGGACATTTAGTCCATAGACATTTAAAGTGATTATTAAGAGGTATATATTTATTGCCATTTTGTTACTTGTTTTCTGGTAGTTTTTGTAGTTCCCTATTCCTTTCTTTTTCTCTTGCTCTCTACACTTTCAATTTGATTACTTTCTTCAGTGCTATATTTGGATTCCTTTCTCTTTCATTTTTGTTTACCTATTATTGGTTCTTGGTTTGTGGTTACCATGAGGTTTTTATATAACAACCTATGTATGTGTCAGTCTATTTTAAGTTGATGGCTGCTTAAGCTTGAGTGAATTCTAAAAGCACTACATTTTTACTCCTCCCACTATGTTTTATGGTTTTCATGCTATATTTTACATCTTTTTGTTTATGTATCCCTTAACTAATTATTGTGGATGTAGATAATTGTATTACTTTTTTCTTTTAGCCTTGTAGCTATATAGGTATTTGATCAATACCTTTACTATATGTTTGCCTTTATCAGTGAGATTTTTTCTTTCATACTTTTTTGTATATCTAGTTTTTGTTCTTCTTTTCAGTTTGAACAAGTACATTTAACATTTCTTGTAAGGGGGGTGGTTTGTGGTGATAAACTTTTTTTAGCTTTTGTTTGTCTGGGAAACACTTTTATCTCTCCTTCAGTTCCGAATGATAACCTTGCTGGATAGAGTATTCTCCTTTGTGAGTTTTTTTCTTTCAGCACTTTGAATATGTTGTGTCACTCCCATCTGGCTTATAAATTTTCTGCTGAAAATTCAGCTGATACTGTTTTGGTGTCTCCCCTTTATATAACTATACGTTTTTCTCTTGCTCCTTTTAAGATTCTCTGTCTCTAACTTTTGACATTTTAATTATAATGTGTCATAGTGTGAATCTCTTCAAGTTCATCTTGTTTGGGACTTCTTTGTTTCCTGATCTTGGATGTCTGCTTCTTTCATCAGGTTAGGAAAGCTTTAAACCATTATGTCTTCAAATATGTTTTCTGTCCCTTTCTCTCTCTCTTCTCCTTGTGGGGTCCCTATAATATGAATGTTAGTACACTTGATGTTGTACTATAAATCCCTTAAGCTAGTCTCACTTTTCAAAAACCTATTTTCTTTGTGCTATTCTACTTGGGTGATTTCTACTACCCTGTCTTCCAGATTACTAATATGCTTTTCTTCATCATCTAATCTGCTATTGATTCCCTCTAGCATATTTTTTTAAATTTCAGTTATTGTATCCTTCAGCTGTCATTGATTCTTTCTTACATTTTCTATCTCTTTGTTGAAGTTCTCACTGTATTCCTCCATTCTTCTCCTGAGTTCAGCTACTATCCTTATGACCATTTTTAACTCTTTTTCTGGTAGCTTGTTTATCTTTGTCTTGTTTAGTTTTTTTTTTCTGAGGTTTTGACTTGTCCTTTCTCTTGGAAATTATTCCTTTGTAGCCTCATTTTAGCTAGCTCTTTTTTGTGTTTGTTTCTCTATATTAGGTAGATTAGCTACATCTCCCAGTCTTGAAAGAGTGGCTTTATGTGGGACCCAGTAGCATGGTTTCCCTGGCCACCAGAACCAGGTACTCCAGAAGTGTCCCATGTTTGGGCTGCATGTACCCTCTTGTTGTGGCTGGGCTATGAATACTACATGTATGCTTGTGTGCTGGGCTGGCCCCCTAGTATGACTGGCTGTAAGGCTCAACCACAACTGTTGCAGGTGTTTTTGCATGGGGTCAGTCCATGCAGTGGGAACCACATCATCAAATTTTAATAATATTTACTACTTCTGATTTGGAATTGTACAGTAAGTATTTAATATCTTTTTCAAACTTTTTTTTAAATTTACTTTCTCCTAACCTAGCTTGAATTGACTTTTCTAACATGTAACCAAAGGAATCTTCACACAACCGTTGAAGGCATGGAGATACAAAACATCAAGTAGCTTAATATTCATCAGCTCATAGTGGGAAGTGTAGAGGAGCAAGGAATTAAGTTGGAAGAGTAGTTAGGCTCCAAATCATGGGTTCTTATATATATTCAGGTTTATCTCCTTATAAATAACCACCTCGGGTTATAGGAATAATTGAGTGCAAATCATCCTTCTTGCTGTACAATTATCTGAGGATGAAGCCTCCAAAGCCTTACATTTTATAGCACAAGAGATTATTTTGAATACGTGAAGCATTTTCAACTGAAAATTTTGAGTCTAATCTGGATTTAGTGATAATAGGAGAATTTTTTGTGCTAACTTATTCTTAATTAATGCTTCCAACTGAATCAGTATCAACTTTTAAATCCATGAACACCTCAATTAATCTTTTATTTGACATGACATCTAGAAGAAAATGAAAGCAAACTTAGTAAAGATATTTAGAGCATCTAGACGCTTATAGAATAAAAATATGCCATCCAATTTATGTAAACCACCAGGGAACAAGAAATAACGTCTTATTTCTACTTAAGTATGTGTACCATAATCTACTGCCTACATTTTTTAAATGAAGGATTTCCTCTCATCACTAAAAGGTAACACTGTAGCTTGCATACTAAAACTCTGTACACTTCATGCAGTTATAAATAATCCCTCAGTGTATCAGTTTAAAAATTATTTTATATCTTCAAAAAAGTAGGCAGTTTCAACTAACTATGACAGTGGTTTTTAGCTTATTTTTACTGCAAAATATAACACATTCAAGAGAGTTTATAGAAAAACGCAGATGTTACTGCCACACAAGGTAGGAAATAGAACATTGCTGGCAACCTACAAGCCCACCCATGTATGCTTTCTAGAGTATATCCTCCTCCCTCTGCCTTCTGCCCATAACCATTATTATGATTTTATAATAATTCCTTCCTTGATTTTGTTATAGTTGTTTTTACCAACTGTGTATACATCCCTCTTTCTGAACTTTATGTAAAGGGATATATACTAATAGTTTTCTTTTGTATCTTAAATCTTTTGCTCAACGTTACAATTATAAGTTTTATCCAGGGATTTCCCTGGTGGTCCAGTGGCTAAGACTCCACGCTCCCAATGTAGGGGGCCTGGATTAGATCCCTGATCAGGGAACTAGATCCCACATGCCACAGCTAAGAGTTTATATGCCACAACTAAAGATCCTGAATGCCGCCACAACTAAAAAACAAAAATCCCATATGCCACAATGAAGATCCTGCATGTGGCAATGAAGATCCCGTATGCCTCAACTAAGACCTGGTGCAACCAAATAAATAAATAAATAATTTTTTTAAAAAAAAAGATAAGGGCTTCCCTGGTGGCGCAGTGGTTGAGAGTCCGCCTGCCAATGCAGGGGACACAGGTTCGTGCCCTGGTCCGGGAAGATCCCACATGCCACAGAGCGGCTGGGCCCGTGAGCCATGGCTGCTGAGCCTGCGCTTCCGGAGCCTGTGCTCCGCAACGGGAGAGGCCACAACAGTGAGAGGCCCGTGTACCGCAAAAATAAATAAATAAATAAAATAAAAAATAAAAAGATAAGGTTTATCCATATTTGTGTGTACCTACAATTTGTTCATTTTTATTGCTCAGTAATATTCCAGTGTAAAAACATATCATGATTTTTGGGTTTTGTTCTATTTTTGATAGACAAATCTTAAGATCTAAGAGAAAATAAAACTGGGAATGAATCTAATAATTTTATCCAAAGCTCTATTTGAAACTGTATTTTTATAAAAAAGGAATCTCTCCAGAGCGATATTGTTCAATAGAACTTTCCATGATGATGGAAGTGGCTCAAAAATCACTTTCTCTGTTTTTCTCTCATTTTTCCCTTAAAATTTTTTTCATTCTATGAGCTCTTTTATGAAGTTATCCTATGAATACCTTTGGAAATCAGCTACACTTTATTACTTTCCACAAATTAAAGATGAAAGGCAGAATAGACTCTCTCACAGAAAAATTCATTGAGGATATTGTTAGTCTCATGCTTTGCATGTGAATTCTTAAAACAGCAAAGCATTTGCACCTCATGTGAAAGAAATAACTACTGAGCACACTCCCTGCATGCTTTGTCCCTCTTAGGCTGTCACTACAGCTGTGCAACAGGTGCATAAATTTTTTTTCTTTTTAAAAGCAATTGCAAATAGCCTTTCTAACTTCACCCACTCAGTAGGTGGTCCTGAGCCTTAAACAAAGCAAGGAAGTGAGGAAATAGTCTCCTTGTTACTGAATTCTGCTTATTAGGTAGGAATTATTACTTTCCAGAATTAACTCAGCAAAATAATTGCCATTTTCTATCATTGCAGAGTTGAAGCCACATGATCTACTACTTGGCAAAAGTAAATGAACAAATGCTCAAAACTTGGAAAGTATTAGTGTAATCTATTATTGAGAGCATTAATCAAACACTGCAGCAAGAAAACTTTACAAACTTAGTGGTAATAAAATAAAACACGTTTGGTTACCTAAAAATGTTAAATTCCATATTAACATAAGGTGCAAATATAACAATATGTTTCTTTCTAGTTTTGTTATGTAAGGAGGAAATTTGTTATCAATTTATAAAAACACTAAATAATAAATGATCACAGAAAATTCCCAAATTAGTTAATGCATCTAGTAAACAAATATCTCCGTACACATGTCCCTTCCCTGATTAAATTAGAAAAATCGTGGGGAATGCTTGCTATTAGCCTGGCTTGGTGCAATCACTGTAACTAGAGGTGACTGGGTAGTAACTGGCAGCTCTTACTAGAAAAAGGTGGTCAGAGGAAAATTTCTACAAAAAATATATATATATAATGCATTTACCAAAGGAAAGAAGGTTAGAGTGTTGGGTATACAAAGCAAATTATATTGTAAAAGTCGGGAGTAATATAAAATTTACATCAATTAATTTGCTTATTAATAACAGATTATATAGAAAACATGATTGGGAAAGTGGGTTACTGACTAAAATATGACCTCCAAAACTTTGAGTCTCTATCAATGTGAGTAGCCAAGAATTTCCTGTAACTATAAAATTACGTTTCATCTTACTAGAAGAGATTTCGTAAGATTGATAGCATAAATTAAAATTTAAATTCTTTTGGTATGAAGATACTAATTATGAAAGAAGTAAAAAATCACAGAATATAAAAATGCAGATTTTCAATTTATAGGAAAAGAGCAAAATGGTTTTATATTTAGGTATCTAGTGAGTCTTACACGCTAAGCTTCAATTCCACTGAAATATTTGGAAGTCATTCTCACTGAGCTAGCCAATTCCCCTTTTAGAGGGCAAATAGAATCATCTTAGCTCTGAATGACTGGGCACAGTGGTTTCCAAAACAGGAAACAATCTGCCTGGGACCTAACAACACCTGACACAGCAATTTCCTTTTCTGAATGCATGTATTTGTATTAAACTGGAAAACATTTCTGAACATAGCTTACTAGCTAGAAAAACATGCTCTTGGTAATGTTTCAACAGTTTGATAGCATTAAATGAGAGCAAACATAAGTTTTTAAAAACTCTATTTCAGCTTAATACTTTTTTTCTCACCCTCTATATTTATGAATAATCAAGAAAAAAATTTATAGTACAATCTATCTTGAATTTTATCACAAAGAATAAACAGCCACAGGAATTCTGCATATTTGTTATTAAATATGTACCAATATTATGAACTAAAATTGTATATTAGGATAGGTAATTCAGAACCTCCAAATTGTTGAGGATGAACTGGGTTATTTTCAGATTAAATTCTCCTTATTCCAAACCTGCAGATAAACACTTTAGAGTGATTGACAGATTTTATAAAGCAAAAGTGCTCATCAGGCTGAAGATCTGAGGTAATAAATAATGATGGTTGAACAGGAGAGTATTTGGTTTATTTTTCTATTTATCTCCTCCATTTAAAAATTACACATTTAAATATAACTGAGCTTATACTGGGAGGGAAAATATTTTTAATTATTGAGGAGCCCAAATTCAAAATGCCAAGAAAATGATATGTAAACCCTCATAGGTATAGTATCTCCATAAGCAGTCTGTATCATAGGATTAAATTTTGCTTCAATTCAAAATTTACCTCAACAATGTATTTTATATACACACACACACATACACACACCTAGGTAATAGTTATATATATTATAAGTTACATAAATATTGCATTTGATAATTTTGATAATTTTTCTCTATTCAAATCTCTCTTCATCACTCATTAATAACATTCAACTATTAAAACATTAAATTCATAGTTTTAGAGATTGTCTATAAAGGATAATTCATTCTGGGCTTTGGCACAAAACTAAATTATTAATGTTTATAAAGGATAATTCATTCTGGGCTTTGGCACAAAACTGAATTATTAAAGTAAATCACATAAGCATTTATTAATTTAGGGTATATTTTCTCTTCCTTTCAGCCTCCATGAGGAAACAAACAAACAAACAAAAATCACTAAGTGCTGAAGAATATGGAGACATTTCCATTTATGTGCCAAGGGGAAATATATTGAAATTAGAGCCAGATTATTTATTATGCTAAGGATCTGGAAAATTAGACAAAATTAAGTTATCTAATAAAACTAAATTGGATTTGATAAATATTAGCTAGTTATTTCTAAGCAGAAAAACCCACACCATAAATATTCAGTGGTTAAGTAATACAGACGAAGTACTATTGCTGTAGGAAAGCTAGAAGTAAGTGCAATTATTAGTTAGGTTGACTTGCCATTCTTAAGTAGAGTGCTCGGCTTCCCATTTCTTCAGTTAAGGCCAATCCAGAATTGTCTGTGAGTGTGCGGATGCATCATATCGAAATACAGGAAGGTGCTCCTGTCTCTAGGCAGATTCTCACTAAGGTATTGTTGAAACCCCACAGAAGAAGAAATCAGTCAATGGAAGTGTTCTTTCAGTGTCACAAAGAGCTGGTAATCTAGCTTGTTGGCTTCCACATCCAGATTTGCCATTGATTTGCTGATAAAACAGCCCTCAGTTCAGCAGTCTAAAATAAAGGCAGCTTTGGTGCAGAAATGGTATCAGGTTTTGTTTGTTTGTTTTTGTTTTTATTGAAGTATAGTTGCAGGTGTACAACAGTGATTTGATATTTTAATACATTACACACCATGCAGTTATTACAATATTATTGACTATTTCCCCTGTGCTGTACATTACATTCCAGTATGACATTTATTTTATAACTGGTATCTTTTAATCCCCTTCACCTATTTCACCCAAAGTAAATATAAAGAAATCAGTTATATTTTTATATAAGAATAACTATCAGAAAGAGAAATTAAGAAAAAATTTCACTTACAATTGCATTAAAAAGAATAAAATACCTAAGAGTAAATTTAACCAAGGAGGTGAAAGACCCATATTCTGAAAACTATAAGACACTGATGAAAGAAATTGAAGATGGCACAAATAAATAGAAAGATATCCTGTGTTCTTGGGTTGGAAGAATTAATATTGTTAAAATGCCCATACTACCCAAAGCAATCTACAGATTCAGTGCAGCTCCTATTAAAATACCCATGGCATTTTTCACAGAACTAGAACAAGGAATTCTAAAAATTGTAGTGGAACCACAAAAGACCTCAAATATCCAAAGCAATCTTGAGAAAGAAGAACAAAGCTGAAGGTATCACATTCCATGACTTCAAACTATGCTGTAAAAGTATAGTCATCAAAACAGTATGGTATTGGCACAAACACAGACACATAGACCAATGGAAAAAATAGACAGCCCAGAAATAAACCCATGCACATAATATCAATTAATTTATGACAAAGGTAGCAAGTTGAATTAATCTTCTTAAGGAGCTCCAAAATTCCTGGTTATGTGGCTAAGGGGAAGTACATAATTAAGGATTCTGGTCTTCCACAGAGGGAAAGCACTAGACTAAAAAGTCTTACCATAATGAGCACATGCCAGAAATGTGATAGCTAAGTGTTAAAAAGAAGATAAAATAGCCTAGAAAGAAATATTGAGAAAATATGGCCACCTAATGATCAGCATTAGTTTTGGTCATTTGAAATGTGAGGATCTTTAAGTACCTGAAGACTTAGAAGGCAGGGATTACTTGTTGTATAAAGGGTAATAATATAAGTCATAAAACTTATTCAGAACCAACTATGTTTTAGGCATTATCTGGCGGCAGATTATATATATTACTTTATGTACATACACCTTGAAAGGTAGGAATTATTGTCTTCTAAACACATTAGTAAACTGTGGCACTGCAAGATTCCTTAATTTTCCCACAGTGACACAGCTATTAAGTGGTAGGGTCAGCATTTAAACCCAGGTCTGTTCTGACTCCAAACCCTAGATATGTCACTCTAGGTTACAGGGGGATGATGCAGTCTGGATTTGATACTATTCTAAGAGGAGAACTTATTTGATGATGGTAATAAAGAGGACAAATAATTCCCTGGATGTTTTAGCCAGTGAGATTTTTGTCCCTTGGGTTGAGGAGTCAGATGCTGTTCATAAAGGAAAAGCCTTATAGAATTCTGAGAGAAACAGAGTCATCTCAAGGGCTATGCTCCCTAAAGCAGTTAAGGGCATGTGACCCTCATGAATTTCATGCCATAAGAGTCACATGGAAAATATTTGACTCTATATGGACAATCTTAAGAATTTTAATGCCTAAGTTTTCACAGACTACTTAAGAGAAATGAAATTATAACTTCAAATTATATTTGCATTGCTAGTATAGTCACTGGAAAAGAATGGGATTGTTAGTTTACTACACAATGAAACAGTTACCTGCAATGTTGTAAAAACGTAGATATTCATTCATGTCCATATGTTTATACCTAAGTCTTACTTTAAAATATGGGTCCTAGGCTACATTCCCCAAATCAGTAACTGACATTTCACTGAGTAGCACTAATTTCACTTAGTTTTAGTATTTTAAAGAACTTAAATGTAATAAATTTTTATCAAATGACAAGTTATCTGAAAGAGAAAAAATTCTAAATTTTTGCATATTTTAAAAACTGAAGAGATACTATATCATCAAAAACATAAATATGAAATTGAAGAACTTTCTCATGTGAAAACAATTGCTTGGAAAATACATCCTTAATTATATTACAGAAGGAACAGAGTGATATAAATAAACTCACTTATTTTTACATTAAATAAATAGGAATCAGTGTCAGGGAGTGAAAAGAACAGAAAACCTGGGCTTTAGTTCCAGTTCTTCCACCAACTAGATCCTGGATAAGCTTCAAAAACAAGAGGATTGGACTTGATGATCACAAATGTTTTGTGTAGCTCGAAGAGTCAATGTGTCTCAATTTCCTAAGACCAAGATAAGTAGCTTACAAAATATTTTCTCAAGCAAGAGTAGAATCATTACTGCTTGAGTCATTGAAATATTCACTGGACAAGCTACTCATGGAGGTACCATACGAGAAGATCCTTTCTTGGTTCAGTGTGTACAGCATGATGTAATGTTTTAATGGGCTCCACTTTAGTCTGGTGGAGTCACTTTATCAGTTGAGTTACGGGCTGACAGCTCTAAGAGGGTACTCAAAGTGGACTATATATGAGATTTTAAATTCTTTTATTATGCTGCATAAGGAATTCAGAAAAATCAATTGTATTGAGAATTTTAAAATATCACTATCCCCACTTATGGCACTTAGTATGTGTTGTTTAAAACATGCAGTTGTGCAAATAAAGGTTGATTTGGCAAGGAATTCACAATTCATGAGTGGAGAAGAAGTTCTAATGAACTTACAACTCATTATTATCATGAATTTACACAGTGAGTTTCTTTAAGGAAACTTTCTTGAAACTTCTTCCAAGTAATGTGGAAAGATCTGCATCTAGCCATGGTGGAAGAATCACCTTGTGATAGTTTTCTATGTGGGTGGGGGAAATTGCTTTGCTACAAAGACAACTGGAATATTCCCTTAATGTAATAACAGGGTGAAATAAAGTAAATAAACACATTTCTCTAGCACTTCATCCTCTCTCTTCCTGATCATCTCTTACTTCACCTGTATTGCTTTTAAAACTAAGAAGTATATGCAAGGAAAAACAGATCATAGGCATGCAAGTATCCTTGCTTGGCTTTTGCTCAAATTTAAGTTTTCTCACTTTGATGTTATAAGGCAATTTCCACAGCTTTAAATATTGGGGAATTTAACTTTTAATTTAGAAATATAGATCAGGCAATCAGCCCTTATGGTTCAATAGGCCAAACTTATTGTTTTCTTCCTACACTTCCCCATCCAAGAGATCAGGAAAAAATGAAGAATATTTATTCTTCACATTTCTCTCTGTAGATCATAAGCATAGTTCAGTTCAACACACATGTACCAAATACTATGCTAGGTATGAAGCTTAAAAAATAATGGTTATTGCTCTCATGGAACTTACAGTTAAATAGACATATAATTGTAGTACTAGTAATAATAATGATAATACCTAATATTTATTGAGTGATTCCTTTGGTGCCAAGCAGCACTAAATGTTTTAGATAAATTATCTCATTTATCACCCTCTATAGCCTTCTGGGATAGGAATTATTACTATCCCCATTTTACAGGAAATCGAACATTGGGAGAGGTTTAGTAACATGCCCAATGTCACACTTGAAATGAGCAACAAAGCTGCCTTCAAAGTTTCTTCTATAAACTCTGGAACCTCATCCCCTAATCAGTAACTTAAAGCCCTCTAGGAGCACATCTAACAATAAAGGGAAGGGAAGCAGAGGCATTTCATAGAGGGATCCTGCAGTAATCCATGGCTCTGGAGATATCCTGCTAATTCTATAGAAGTGGCAGGGGCTTCCCTGGTGGCGCAGTGGTTGAGAGTCTGCCTACCGTTGCAGGGGACACGGGTTTGTGCCCCAGTCCGGGAAGATCCCACATGCGGCGGAGCGGCCAGGCCCGTGAGCCATGGCCGCTGAGCCTGCGCGTCCGGAGCCTTGCTCCGCAACGGGAGAGGCCACAACAGTGAGTGACCCACGTACTGCAAAAAAGAAGAGGCAGTAAAAGAAAGATAAAGGCAGTTTATGAATTCTAGGACTTCATATATAATCAGACCAAGCTTCAAACAAAAAATAATATATTTCTTCCCTTTACTTCATTCTTTAATTTAGATATTTACAGAGCTCAGGATGAAATGCTGAGAGTTTGGCAGGGAAGAACATAACCTCCATCCTCATAAATCTTAATTCTAGCAGTCCATATATAATCCAGAAACTTCAGATTTCCAGAAATTTGTAAAAGCAAAAGCAAAGCAAAAACAAGCCAGCAAAACCCTGCAAATATCCAGGCAAAATTATTCTTTTTTTAATGTACACTTTACTCTTTTTAAACAAAGTATAATTGATTAACAACATTGTGTTAGCTTCAGGTGTATTGCACAGTGACTTATATATATATATATATATATATATATATATATATATATATATATTCTTCTTCAGAATTTTCCATTATAGGTTATTACAAAATATTGAGTCTACTTCCCTGTGCTATACCGTAGGTTCTTGTTGGTTATCTATTTTATATACAGTAATGTGTATATATTAATCCCAATCTCCTAATTTATCCCTCTCCCCCCTTCCCTTTTGGTAACCATAAATTTGTTTTCTATGTTTGTGGGTCTATTACATTTTGTAAATAAGTCTATTTGTATTTTTTTTATATTCCACATATAAGTGATATCATATGATATTTGTCATTCTCTGGCTTGCTTCACTTAGTATGATAATCTTTAGGTCCATCCATGTTGCTGTAAATGGTATTATTTCATTCTTTATTATGGCTGAGTAATATTCCATTATATATATATGGACTATTACCCTCATATATATATATATATATATATGCCACATCTTCTTTATCCCTTCATCTGTCAATGGACATTTAGGTTGTTTCTAGGTCTTGGCTATTGTAAATAGTGTGGTAATAAATATTGGGGTGTGTGCATATTTTTGAATTACAGTTTTCTCTTGGTGTATGCCCAGCAGTGGGATTGCTGGATCATATGGTAGTTCTATTCTTAATTTTTTAAGGAACCTCCATGTTATTCTCCATTGTCGCTGTACCAATTTACATTCCCACCAACAGTGTAGGAGGGTTCCTTTTTCTCCACACCTTCTCCAGCGTTCAGTATTTGTAGACTTTTTGATGGCCATTCTGCATGGTGTGAAGTAAAACCTCATTGTAGTTTTGATTTACATTTCTCTAGTAATTAGAAATGTTGAGCTTTTTTTCTTCATGGAGACATAATAATTCTTGTTGCTACCTTTAGAATAAATTTTTAATTGGAGTGTTTGAGCACTTTGGAGAAAAGATACAGAGAATATGGCTATATAGCAAAATGAAGAGGTGAACTGAGGTATATCACAATACATCTTAACAGTTTTTATAACACTTAAAAATAATATGTAGATAGCCACATCCACCAGGGGGCAGAGAGCAGAAGCAAGAAGAACTACAATCCTGCAGCCTGTGGAACAAAAAACACATTCACAGAAAGATAGACAAGATGAAAAGGAAGAGGGCTATACACCAGATGAAGGAACAAGATAAAACCACAGAAAAACAACTAAATGAAGTGGAGATAGGCCACCTTCCACAAAAAGAATTCAGAAAAATGATAGTGAAGATGATCCAGGACCTCAGAAAAACAATGGAGGCAAAGATCGAGAAGATGCAAGAAATGTTTACCAAAGACCTAGAAGAATTAAAGAACAAACAAACAGAGATGAACAATACAATAACTGAAATGAAAACAACACTAGAAGGAATCAATAGCAGAATAACTGAGGCAGAAGAACGGATAAGTGACCTGGAAGACAAAATGGTGGAATTCACTGCTGTGGAACAGAATAAAGAAGAAAGAATGAAAAGAAATGAAGACAGGCTAAGAGACTTTTGGGACAACATTAAATGCAACAACGTTCACATTATAGGGGTCCCAGAAGGAGAAGAGAGAGAGAAAGGACCAGAGAAAATATTTGAAGAGATTATAGTTGAAAACTTCCCTAACATGGGAAAGGAAAGGGCCACCCAAGTCCAGGAAGCACAGTGAGTCCCATACAGGGTAAACCTAAGGAGAAACATGACAAGACACATAGTAGTCAAATTGGCAAAAATTAAAGACAAAGAAAATGTATTAAGAGCTGTAAGGGAAAAATGACAAAAAACATACAAGGGAACTCCCATAACGTTAACATATGATTTCTCAGCAGAAACTCTACAAGCCAGAAGGGAGAGCCACAATATACTTAAAGTGATGAAAGGGAAGAACCTACAACCAATGTTACTCTACCCGGCAATGATCTCATTCAGATTTGATGGAGAAATCAAAAGCTTTACAGACAAGCAAAAGCTAAGAGAATTCAGCACCACCAAACCAGCTCTACAACAAATGCTAAAGGAAATTCTCTAAGTGGGAAACACAAGAGAAGAAAAGGATCTACAAAAACAAACCCAAAAACATTAAGGAAATGGTCATAGGAACATACATATCAATAATTACCGCAAACGTGAATGGATTAAATGCTCCAAGCAAAAGACACAGCCTTGCTGAATGGATACAAAAATAAGACCCATCTATATGCTGTCTAGAAGAGACCCACTTCAGACCTTGGGACACATAGAGACTGAAAGTGAAGGGATGGCAAAAGATATTCCATGCAAATGGAAACCAAAGGAAAGCTGGAGTAGCAATTCTCATATCAGACAAAATAGACTTTAAAATAAAGACTATTACAAGAGACAAAGAAGGACACTACATAATGATCAAGGGATAAATCCAAGAAGAAGATATAACAATTGTAAATATTTATGCACCCAACATAGGAGCACCTCAATACATAAGGCAAATACAGCCAAAAAAGGGGAAATCGACAGTAAAACATTCATAGTAGGGGAATTTAACACCCCACTTTCACAAATGGACAGTTCATCCAAAATGAAAATAAATAAGGAAACACAAGCTTTAAATGATACATTAAACAAGATGGACTTAATTGATATTTATAGGACATTCCATCAAAAAACAACAGAATACACATTTTTATCAAGTGCTCATGGAATATTCTCCAGGATAGATCATATCTTGGGTCACAAATCAAGCCTTGGTAAATTAAAGAAAATTGAAATTTTATCAAGTATCTTTTCCGACCACAATGCTATGAGACTAGATATCAATTACAGGAAAAGATCTGTAAAAAATACAAACACATGGAGGCTAAACAATACACTTCTTAATAATGAAGTGATCACTGAAGAAATCAAAGAGGAAATCAAAAAAACCTTGAAACAAATGACAATGGAGACACTATGACCCAAAACCTATGGGATGCAGCAAAAGCAGTTCTAAGAGGGAAGTTTATAGCAATACAATCCTACCTTAAGAAACAGGAAAAGTCTCAAATAAACAACCTAACCTTGCACCTAAAGCAATTAGGGAAAGAAGAGCAAAAAAAACCCAAAGTTAGCAGAAGGAAAGAAATCATAAAGATCAGATCAGAAATAAATGAAAGAGAAATGAAGGAAATGATAGCAAAGATAAATAAAATTAAAAGCTGGTTCTTTGAGAAGATAAACAAAATTGATAAACCATTAGCCAGACTCATCAAGAAAAACAGGGAGAAGACTCAAATAAATAGAATTAGAACTGAAAAAGGAGACGTAGCAACTGACACTGCAGAAATACAAAATTTCATGAGAGATTACTACAAGCAACTCTATGTCAATAAAATGGACAACCTGCCAAGGAAGAAATGGACAAATTCTTAGAAATGCACAACCTGCCAAGACTGAACCAGGAAGAAATAGAAAATTTGAACAGACAAATCACAAGCACTGAAATTGAGACTGTGATTAAAAATCTTCCAACAAACAAAAGCCCAAGACCAGATGGCTTCACAGGCGAATTCTATCAAACATTTAGAGAAGAGCTAACACCTATCCTTCTCAAACTGTTCCAAAATATAGCAGAGGGAGGAACACTCCCAAACTCGTTCTACGATGCCACCATCACCCTGATACCAAAACCAGACAAAGATGACACAAAGAAAGAAAACTACAGGCCAATATCACTGATGAAAATAGATGCAAAAATCCTCAACAAAATACTAGAATCCAACAGCACATTAAAAGGATCATACACCATGATCAAGTGGGGTTTATTCCAAGAATGCAAGTATTCTTCAATATACATAAATCAATCAACGTGATACACCAAATTAAAACTGAAGGAGAAAAACCATATGATCATCTCAATAGATGCAGAGAAAGCTTTCGACAAAATTCAACACCCATTTATGATAAAAACCATGCAGAAAGTAGGCATAGAGGAACTTTCCTCAACATAATAAAGGCCATATATGACAAACCTACAGCCAACATTGTCCTCAATGGTAAAAAACTGAAAGCATTTCCACTAAGATCAGGAACAAGACAAGGTTGTCCACTCTCACCACTCTTATTCAACATAGTTTTGGAAGTTTGAGCCACAGCAATCAGAGAAGAAAAGGAAATAAAAGGAATCCAAATCAGAAAAGAAGAAGTAAAGCTGTCACTGTTTGCAGATGACATGATACTATATAGAGAGAATCCTAAAGATGCTACCAGAAAACTACTAGAGCTAATCAATGAATTTGGTAATGTAGCAGGATACAAAATTAATGCATAGAAATCTCTGGCATTCCTATAGACTAATGATGAAAAATCTGAAAGTGAAATTAAGAAAACACTCCCATTTACCACTGCAACAAAAAGAATAAAATATCTAGGAATAAACCTACCTAAAGAGACAAAAGACCTGTATGCAGAAAATTATAAGATACTGATGAAAGAAATTAAAGATGATACAAATAGATGGAGAGATATACCATGTTCTTGGATTGGAAAAATCAACATTTTGAAAATGACTCTACTACCCAAAGCAATCTACAGATTCAATGCAATCCCTATCAAACTACCACTGGCATTTTTCAAAGAACTAGAACAAAAAATTTCAAAATTTGTATGGAAACACAAAAGACCCCGAATAGCCAAAGCAATCTTAAGAACAAAAAACGGAGCTGGGGGAATCAGGCTCCCTGACTTCAGACTATGCTACAAAGCTACAGTAATCAAGACAGTATGGTACTGGCACAAAAACAGAAAGATCAATGGAAGAGGATAGAAAGCCTAGAGGTAAACCCACACACATACGGTCACCTTATCTTTGATAAAAGAGGCAAGAATATACAGTGGAAAAAAGACAGCCTGTTCAATAAGTGGTGTTGGGAAAACTGGACAGGTACATGTAAAAGTATGAGATTAGAACATTCCCTAACACCACACACAAACATAAGCTCAAAATGGATTAAAAATCTAAATGTGGGCTTCCCTGGTGGCGCAGTGGTTGAGAGTCCACTTGCCAATGCAGGGGACACGGGTTCGTGCCCTGCTCCAGGAAGATCCCACATGCCATGGAGCAGCTGGGCCCATGAGCCATGGCCGCTAAGCCTGCGCATCCGGAGCCTGTACTCTGCAACGGGAGAGGCCACAGCAGTGAGAGGCCCGCGTAACAAAAAAAAAAAAAAATCTAAATGTAAGGCCAGAAACTATCAAACTCTTAGAGGAAAACATAGACAAACACTCTATGACATAAGTCACAGCAAGATCTTTCTTGACCCACCTCCTAGAGAAATGGAAATAAAAACAAAAATTTGGGACCTAAACAAATGGGACCTAATGAAACTTCAAAGCTTTTGCACAGCAAAGGAAACTATAAACAAGACCAAAAGACAACCCTCAGAATGGGAGAAAATATTTGCATATGAAGCAACTGACAAAGGATTAATCTCCAAAATTTACAAGCAATTCATGCAGCTCAATTACAAAAAAAACAAAAAACCCTATCCAAAAATGGGCAGAAGACCTAAATAGACATTTCTCCAAAGAAGATATACAGATTGCCAACAAATACATGAAAGAATGCTCAACATCATTAATCATTAGAGAAATGCAAATCAAAACTACAATGAGATATCATCTCACACCGGTCAGAATGGCCATCATCAAAATATCTAGAAACAATAAATGCTGGAGGGGGTGTGGAGAAAAGGGAACACTCTTGCACTGCTGGTGGGAATGTAAATTGATACAGCCACTATGGAGAACAGTATGGAGGTTCCTTAAAAATCTACAAATAGAACTACCATATAACCGAGCAATCCCTCTATTGAGCATATACCCTGAGAAAACCAGAATTCAAAAAGAGTCATGTACCAAAATGTTCATTGCAGCACTATTTACTATAGCCAGGAGATGGAAGCAACCTAAGTGTCCATCATCGGATGAATGGATAAAGATGTGGCACATATATACAATGGAATATTACTCAGCCATAAAAAGAAATGAAATTGAGTTATTTTTAGTGAGGTGGATGGACCTAGAGTCTGTCATACAGAGTGAAGTAAGTCAGAAAGAGAAAAACAAATACCATATGCTAACACATATATATGGAATCTAAGAAAAAAAAAAAAAGGTCATGAAGAACCTAGGGGTAAGACGGGAATAAAGACACAGACCTACTAGAGAATGGACTTGAGGATATGGGGAGGTGAAGTGTAAGCTGTGACAAAGTGAGAGAGTGGCATGGACATATATACACTACCAAACGTAAAGTAGATAGCTAGTGGGAAGCAGCCTCATGGCACAGGGAGATCAGCAGTTTGTGACCACCTAGAGGTGTGGGATAGGGAGGGTGGGAGGGATGGAGATGCAAGAGGGAAGAGATATGGGAACATATGTATATGTATAACTGATTCACTTTGTTATAGAGCAGAAACTAACACACCATTGTAAAGCAATTATACTCCAATAAAGATGTTTAAAAAAAAGAATTATTTAGATAATCTAGAATGGAAAAGTGTAAGATGAATATGAATTTGAAAGCGTTATTCAGTAATATTTCTTCAGTGGGCTTATGTACATGGCACTATTCTAGGCAGTATTTGTAATTAAGTTTTCAATGAATTGTGTGCAGTGTTTTTTATAATTAAATCAAGGGGGAAAAAGAGTCAATAACATCAGACTCTTCAGAGTTTGAAGTATAGGAAAAAACACCTAGAGAAAAATTAAGAGAAAAAGGGGAAAAAAAGGATTTGCTAAAATTCATTTTAAAGAAGTGATAAATTCAACTACAAAAGCACCTGAAACTTCTGCGCAACAAATAGTTTATATGGAAACTAAAAAAAAATAACCAAATAAAAATATTTACAGCATACATAACTGAGAAAAAGCAAATTTTATTACCATACAAAAGGCTTTTAAAATTCAACAAAAGGACAAATAATCCACTAGAAAAATGGACAAAGATTATGAAGAAGCACTTTATACCACAGGAAATACAAATGCTCAATAAACATATAAAAGATGGTCAACCTCAAACACATTAAAGAAGGCAAAACCAAACAAGATTTTTTTTCTTATCAGATTCATAAAGATTAAAAAATGTGATCATACCATGTGTTCACAAGACAGCTTCAAACACTATTAGAGGATAGTATATTAAAAATATATATATAACATCACTGGAGATAATTCGGTACTACCTGTCAAAATTTTAAATGCAAACACTCTTTAAGCCAACACTCCTACAATTAGAAACATACTGTGTGTGCACACATATATATAAAGATATATACATTTTCAGGAATGTTTGCTGTGGCACTATAATAGCAATAAGTTGTAAAAACCTAAAAGTCTATCAGTAGAGAACTTGTTATTTACTGCCGTAAAGTAAGATAATATGCAGCCATTAAAAATATATATTATAGACAGATAGATAGATAGAGATGACAGAGATAGAGAGATGTGGAAAGATGCCCAAGAATTATTATTAAGACAAAACAGGTTGGGAATTATGGGTATCTTATGGTTGCACTTGTATTTTTTTTTTAAAAAGGTAGAGACAAGAGCACAAGCAACAAAAGAAAAAAATAGAGACACAGAACTTCATCAAAATCAAGAAATTTTTTGTTTCAAAGGACATCATAAAGAAAGTAAAAAGACAACCCACAGAATGGGAGAAAATATGTGCAAATCATCTATATAATAAGGGATTTGTAACCAGAATATATAAAGAACTCATAATTCAATTATAAAGAAACCTAATTAAAAATGGGCAAAGGCTCTAAACAGACATTTCTCCAAAGAAGATATACAAATGGCTAATTAGCACATGAAAAGATGTTCAACATCATTAGTCATCAGAGAAATGCAAATCAAAATTATAATGAGATACTATTTTTACCCCCATTAGAATGGGTAAAATAAAAGATGGGCAACAAGTGTTTGTGAGGATGTGGATAATTGGAACTCTCAAACACTGCTGATGGGGTTGTAAGATTATGCAGTCACATGGAAAACAGTTTGTTTCTCAAAATGTTAAACATAGAGTTTACCATCTGCTACAGCAATTCCACTCCTAGGTATATACCCAAGAGAATTGAAAGTAGCTGTTCACACAAAACCTGTACACAATTTTTCATAGCAGCATTATTCATAATAGCCAAAAGTGGAAACTGAAATGTCTATCAACAATATGATATAGCCATACAATGGAATACTTATATAACCATAAAAAGGATGGAACATGATGTATCTTCTACAACATAGATGAACCTTGAAAACACCTCGCTAAGTAAAAGAAGCCAGACACAAAAGGCCACATATTGCATGATTGCATTTATATGAAATGTCTAGAATAGATAAATCCATAGAGATGGAAAGTAGATTAGTGGTTGCCACTTGTGGGGATAGTGGGAGTGGGAATGACTGATAATTTGTATAGTGTCTTTTCTGGGAGTAATAAAATATTCTGGAATTAGTGATTATGGCTTTACAACCTTGTAGATATATTAAAAATCACTGATTTGTAAACTTTAAAAAATTGAATATTAAATTATTCAAATCATATCTCAGTAAACCTATTTTAAAAAGGTAATGGGATAGAGATTTATGTATAATCTGAATTTGTTAGTTTATTGAACTTGGTAAAGTGCAAGCAGGAAACTACTTATTCTTCCCCCTAGACCTCAAATAAGTTCTGTAAAGTCTTCCATTTTGGACACTATCTCAGGCCGAGCCCTTTAACTTTTCCCTGTCATTAACATGAATTACCAAAAAGCCTCATTTGTAAGTGTCATAAAGTCCAGTCCAATCTAATATTAAGAATTTAATCTTATCCAGTTCAAAGCTTCCCTCCTCCCCCTTCATTCTTTACTCTTCTAACTTGTTTCTACCCTTTCATCCCTTCTCTCTCTACTACCTCTAGCTCCTGCTTCTGTGATGCCATTATCCTCTGGCAGAAGTTCAGATGCTGGCTTTTCTTTCTTGGACTGCTTTTGTGAGCTCCCTGGACAGCTCTCCCCATTCCCACTGCCCAGCACCCTCATTTATATTATGTTCCCTCAGACAAACCTCAGTTTCTCAGATCCTACCCACTCATCCTCTTTCTGTTGGGGTTCCCTCGCCTTCTATGGCTGTCCTCTTGGGTAGGATTCTTTCAGGATGATTCAGTCTTCTTCGGCACAGGCTTAACTCACAGAAAAGTTCTGAAAGTACAGGTTTCTCTTCCACTACAGGGACTCTCTGTTCAGGGTCAACCCCTCTCTCTTTTTTTTTTTTTTTGCGGTACACGGGCCTATCACTGTTGTGGCCTCTCCCATTGCGGAGCACAGGCTCCAGACGCGCAGGCTCAGCGGCCATGGCTCATGGGCCCAGCCGCTCCGCGGCATGAGGGATCCTCCCGGACCGGGGCACGAACCCGTGTCCCCTGCATCGGTAGGCGGACTCTCAACCACTGGGCCACCAGGGAAGCCCCCCTCTCTTTTAACCTTTTTAAAAATTGAGAAATATAACATACCAAGAAATACCATGTATAATGTATATGTACACTTCAGAGAAAAGTAATAGTGATAATAAAATTGACAGCCATATACACACCTCCTAGATGCTCTCCTGAGAAAGAAAATGTTGCTAAGAGTTCTCATCACAAGGAAAAAATATTTGTGTTCTTTTCTTTTTTTCTTTTGTATACGTAAGAGATGATGGGTGTTAACCAAACTTACTGTGGTAATCATTTAATAATACATGTAAGTCAAGTTATTATGCTGTACATATTAAACAGTGCTGTATGTCAATTGTATCTCAATAAAACTAGGGTGGGAAAAGGAAAGAGAACATTGACAATTTCTTTGAATCCCTCTGTATTTTGTTTTTTGTTAATCTATTTTTAACATTAAAAAATGCACACACACACACACACACACACACACACACACACACATACAATATACTGTATAGCTGTACCTGCTTTTGAAGTTTATGTGAATGGAATCATACTCTAGACCCTGGAACCAGATTGCCCATTCCTATTACTAGATGTGTGCCATTGGGCAGTTACTTAACCTTTCTATGCCTCAGTTTCTGCATCTTTAAACTGAAGCCAATAATAGTGTTTACATTGTTGAATTGTTTAGAGAATTAAGTGAATCAATAATCATCAAATACCTGGTCCAACACTGGTAATTATATTTTTTAAATGTTTGTTAAATAAAATAAAACCTGTGTGTATTCTACTGTATTTTTTTTTTTTTTTTTTTTTTTTTTTGGTGATACGTGGGCCTCTCACTGTTGTGGCCTCTCCCGTTGCGGAGCACAGGCCAGGCTCCGGACGCACAGGCCCAGCGGCCATGGCTCACGGGCCCAGCTGCTCCGCGGCATGTGGGATCTTCCCGGACCGGGCCACGAACCCGTGTCCCCTGCATCGGCAGGCGGACTCTCAACCACTGCGCCACCGGGGAAGCTCCCCTACTACATCTTTTTAGTTTTTTATTTGACATCATTTTTTTTAAAACATTTACATGTTATACCGAAGGCAGGGGTTCATTTTTAAATTTCTCTGTTTAACATTCTAGTGTACCATAATTTATCTATTCTACTCTCCATTGATATTTGAGATATTTCCAAATTGATACTATTTAAGACATTCATATCTTTAGATCATCTTTATATTTACCATTTTCTGGCTTTTGCTACATAAATAATGATACCTTATGTATTCCTATTATTGGAATGTGGCATCCTAATTGTCAATTTTATGTAAGCAAGTAACTTTTCCCAGGTTTTTGCTTACCTTTACTTTTTTTATAATGTGTTTGAATTTAACTAAGCAAAATTTTTAATATTTTATTTTGAGATAATTGTTGATTCACTGATTCTGTATTTTGATAGAGAGGTTCTTAATTATAATGTAGTCAAACTTATCAATATTTACCATTATGATTAGTGTTTTTTTCTTTTTTTTAGTCCTATTTAAGAAATCCTTCCCTATCTGAGATCATGAATACTGTCTCCTATATTATCTTCCAAAATGTTCAAAATTTTGCCTTTTATATTTACATCTTAAATGTGCCTGAATTTATTATATTTTTTAGTATATTGTGAAATTGGAGTCCAGTTTCATATTTTTTCTTATTCACAATCTATCTAATGCCATTTATGGGAAAGTTCATCCTTTCTCCACTTAAAATGTCTACAAATTGTGGGTCTTTCTCTGAGGTTTGTAATCAAATCATTCTTTCTCCTTAATAAAATTTTATGTGTTACTAGTATTTAGAGATGTGACTGACTTCTCAATGATGATTTCTAGCTGCCAGTCTTGTTAATACTAATAATTTGTCTATAGATTATTTTATGTTCTCAATACTGGCAGTCAAACAAAAATAAAAATAAATTAAAAAAAAATACTGGCAGTCAGCTACAAATAATGACAGCTTTTTTTCTTTCTTGCCAACCTTGATACATTTTATTTCTTTTTCTGGCCAGATTGCAGCTGCTAGGATCTTCAGGACAGTGTTGAAAAGAAGAGCCACTGGGGGGAGTGGCCAAGATGTTAGAGTGTGAAGACCCCTCCCATGGGCACACCAAAATTTCAACTACTTGTAGAGCAACTACTGATGAGAAAAACTGGAACACCAGCAGAAAAGACCTTCTACAACTAAAGATATATAAAAGGAACCACAACGAGATGGGTAGGAGGTATGGAGATATGGTGTAGTCAAGACCAATACGCCCAAGTGGGCAACGCAAAAACAGGAGGATAATTATAATTGCAGAGGTTGTACCCAAAGAGCAAGGAGTCCAAGCCCCAAAGTGGGCTCCCCAGCCCTAGAGTCCTGCACCAGGAAGATGAATACCCAGAACATTTGGCTTTGAAGGTCAGTGGGGCTTATTTTCAGGAGAGCCAGAGGGCTGTGGGAAATAAGAGACTTGACTCTTAAAGGACACACATAAAATCTCACACACTCCAGGACCCAGGGCAGAAGCAGTAATTTGAAAGGAGTCTGGGTCAGATCCACCTGCTTATCTTGGAAAGCCTCCTGGAGAGGCAGGAGGCAAAAATGATACAGGCAGCAGCTATTTTGGGAAGCTTGTTCTATCACATGGACACTGGTGCTGGCAAGTGCCATTGTGGAATCATCCCTCTAGTTTATTAGTGCCAGCCCCTTTCACTAGCTTGTGGGCACGAGTGCTCGGACACCTCAGCCCCACCCACCAGACCTGGTGCTTTAAGAACCCCTTAGCCTAGAGCTCCTGAGAACCAGCCCTGCACACCAGTGGCCTGGCACTAGCCCCAAGACAATACTCATCCACCAGTGACCTGGCACTAACCCTCAGAATACCTGGGCCTCAGCCCTGCCCACCAGTGGGCTGACACCAACTCCAGGACCCACCAGCTCTGGGACACCTTGGGACCCTCAGTCAGCCATGGCAGAATCCAGCCTCATCCACCTGCTGACTGACACCAGCTCCAGAACCCCCAGAACCCTGCAGCGAGAGACCTTGGAACAGGGTTGCAACCACCAATGAAACTACTCTAGCTATGGGACCTGCCAGGACTCAGCTCCACCAAAGAGCAGGCCAACACAAGGCTCATGACCCTCTGGAGCCCCAGGCCAACCCACCATCAGTCCATTCCCAGCTCTGAGACACCCTAGCTTCTCAGCCAGCCACTCCAGTATTCAGTCCCACTCACTAGCTGGCCAACACCAGCTTTGGGACACAACGGACACCATAGTCATTGGCCTCAGGAACCAGCCCTATGCACCAGCAGGCAAACAATATATCTGGGACCCCCAGCAATGCAGTCACCCACACCAGAATCTGGGTCTGCCCACCAGTGAGCCAGCAATAACCCTGGGATCCCTGAAACTTCTCAGCCAGCAGTCTCTTGGCCCAGCCCAGCCCATAAGCATATATGCCGATTAAGTGGACAATCTAAAATGGACAAATTCCTGGAAATGTACAGTGTTCCAAGACTGAACCAGGAAGAAATAGAAAATATGAACAGACAAATTACCACTAATGAAATTGAATTAATAATAAAACAAATTCTCCAAAAGGCCAAGAACAAACGGTTTCATAGGTGAATTTTAGCAAATTTTTAAAAAAATATAGACACCTTTTCCTCTCAAACTATTCAAAAAAATTGCAGAGCAGGGAATGCCTCCAAACTCATTCTATAAGGCCAGCATCACCTTGATGCCCAAACCAGAGAAAGATATCACAAAAAAAGAAAATTACAGGCCAATATCACTGAAGAATATAGATGCAAAAATCTTCAACAAAATATTAGCAAACCAAATTTGACAATACATTAAAAGGATCATACACCATGATCAAGTGGGGTTTATCTCAGGGATGCAAATATGGTTCAATATCCACAAATCAATCAATGTAATACACTACATTAACAAATTGAAATATAAAAAACATATGATCATCTCAATAGATGTGGAAAAACCTTTAACAAAATTCAACATCTATTTGTTAAAAATACTCAACAAATTGGGTATAATGGAACACAACTTAACATTATAAAGGCCATACATAATAAAGGCCATACATGATAAGTCCACAACTGACATTATGTTAAATGAATGAATTTCCCCTCAGATCAGGAAAAAGGAAAGGATGCCCACCCTTGCCACTTTTACTCAGCATAGTATTGGAAGTCCTAGCCACAGCAATCAGAAAAGAAAAAGAAATAAAAGGAATCCAATTGGAAAGGAAGAAGTAATACTGTCACTGTTTGCAGATGACATGATATTATACATAGAAAATCCTCAAGATGCCACCAAAAAAAAAAAAAAAACAAACAAACTAGAGCTGATCAATGAATTCAGTAAACTTGCAGGATCTAAAATTAATATACAGAAATCTGTTGCATTTTGATACACTAAGAATGAACTATCAGAATAGTAAATTAAGAAAACAAGGCCATTTACAATTTTAAAAAAATAATAAAATACCTCAGAATAAATCTAACTAAGAAAGTAAAATACCTGTACTCAGAAAACTATGAGATGCTGTTGACAGAAATTGAAGAGGACACAAACAGATGGAAAGATATACTTTGTTCATGGGTTGGAAGAATTAATATTGTTAAAATGACCACACTACTCAAGAAAATCTGCAGTCAGTGCAATCCCCATCAAAATACCAATGGTATTTTTCACAGAACTAGAACAAATAATTCTAAAATTTGTATGGAAACACAAAAAACCCCAAATAGCCAAAACAATCTTGAGAAAGCAGAACAAAGGTGGAGGTGCCATGCTCACTGATTTCAAACTATACTACACAGCTACAGTAATCAAAACAGTATATTACTTGCACAAACACAAGACACATAGATCAATGGAACAGAATAGAGAGCCCAGAAATGAACCCACATTTATACACAAAGGAGGCAAGAATATACAATGGGATAAAGACAGCCTCTTCAATAAACAGTGTTGGGAAAATTGGAGCGCTACATCCAAAATAATCAAATGGGACTACTCTCTCACACCATGCACAAAAACAAATGCAAAATGGATTAAAGACTTAAATGGAAGATCTGAAACTGTAAAACTCCTAGAAGAAAACATAGGCAGTATTCTCTTTGACATCAGTCTTAGTAATATATTTTTGGATATGTCTCTTCAGGCAAGGAAATCAAAAGCAAAAAAAAAAAAAAAAACCCAAATGGAGCTACAACAAACTTTAAAGCTTTTGCACAGAAAAGGAAATCACCAACAAAATGAAAATGTTGCCTACAGAATGGGAGGAGATATTTGCAAATGACATACCTGATAAGGGGTTAATGCCATAAATATGAAAAGAACTCATACAACTAAACATAAAAAAAAACCAAAAACCTCATTAGAAAATGGACAGAGGATCTGAGCAGAAATTTTTCTAAAGAAGACATACAGATGGGGACTTCCCTGGTGGTCCAGCAGTTAAGATTCCTTGCTCCCAATGCAGGGGACCTGGGTTCGATCCCTGGTCTGGGAACTATATCCTGCATGCTGCAACGAAGATCCCACATGCCACAATGAAGACTCCAAGTGTTGCAACTAAGACCAGCACAGCCAAATAAATAAATTTTTTAAAAAGACATACAGATGGCCAACAGGCACAAAGAAAGATGCTCAACATCACTAATTATCAGGGAAATGCAAGTCAAAACCATAATGAGATACTACCTCACACCTGTCAGAATAGCTATAATCAAAAAGACACTAAGTAACAACTGTTGATGAAGATGTAGATAAAAGGGAACACTTCTGCACTGTTGGTTGTAATGTAAATTGGTGCAGCCACTATGGAAAACATAGTGGATATTCCTCAAAAAATTAAGAATAGAACTATCACATGATTCAGCAATTCCATTCCTGGGTATTTGTCCAAAGAAAACAAAAACACTAGTTCCAAAAGTTATATGCACCATTGTGTTCATTGCAGCACCATTTAGAATAGACAATATGAAATCAATCTATGTGTTTATTGATAGATGAATGGACATAGAAGAGGTGATATACATATATACAATGGAATATTACTGAGCCATACAAAGAATGAATTTTTGCCATTTGTGATAACATGAATGAACATAGAGGGCATTACACTAAATGAAATAAATCAGACAGAAAGACAAATTCTGTATGATTTCACTTATATGTGGAATCTAAAAAATAAAACAAATGAACAAACATAACAAAGCAGAAACAGAATTATAGACACAGAGAAAAAACAGGTGGTTGCCTGAGGAGAGAGGGATGGGGGGAGGAAAGAAATAGGTGAGGGAGATTAAGAGGTACAAACTTCTAGTTGCAAAATAAATGAGTCACAGGTATGAAATGTACAGTGTGATGAATATAGTCAATAACTATGTAATGGGTTTGTATGCTGACACATCCTAACTAGACTTATCATGGTGATTATTTTGAAATGTACGGAAGTACCAAATCACTATGCTGTGTACCAGGAACTAACACAGTGTTGTAGGTCAATTCTACTTCAAAAATAAACAAACAAACTGATGGGAAAAGAGATCATATTTGTGGTTACCAGTCATGAGAGGTGAGAGGAGGGTGAACTGATTGAATGAAATCAGTCAAAAGGTACAAACTTCCAGTCATGAGATAAATAAGTATTAGGGATGTAATTTACAAAAAGATAAATATAATTAACACTGATGTATGTTAGATATGAAAGTTTTTAAGAGAGTAAATCCTAAGAGTTCTAATCAAAAGAAAACTTTTTTTCTTTTTCTTTAATTTTGTATCTATATGAGATGTTCACTAAACTTATTGAATGTGATAATCATTTTATGGTGTAAGTCAAATCATTATATTTTAAACTTATACAGTACTGTATATCAATTATATCTCAATAAAACTGGAAGATAAAAAAGAACCATTAATGGACACATTTTCTTGCTTCTGATGTTAAGTAGAATACTTGCTATGTTTTGTGTGTTTGTGTGTATGTGTGGATATATCTTTTGTAAAATTAAGAAAGTTTCTATTTCTATTTTACTAAGAGCTTTTATCAATAATTGTTAAATGTTATACAATGTTTTTTTCTGCATCTATTGCAATAATAGTAAGTTTTCTACATTAAAATTTTAATACAGACACTTAGATATTCTACTACTGAACAAACTTTCTATTCGTCTAATTAAACCAACTCTAACTTCATATATCACCTTAAAAGTATGTTTGAGAGCTTAATTCAAGTGCATTTAGAATTGATTCTTTAGTCAGGAGGGAGATTCAGGCTACAATTACCTTGTTTTGTATTCTTGTCTGAATTTGGTATCAAGCGCATACCATTTTTATTAAAAAAGTTGGGGAATGTTCCCCTTTTTATATTTTCTGAAAATACATTAAGGTCAAAATTATATGTTTCTTAAATTATTGGTGGGATTCATAAAATTATCTGGACCTAGGGTTTTCTTTATGATACTCTTTTGATCTAGTGATTCAATTTTTTTTATTGCTACATGAGCATATAAATGTATTTCTTGCTTTATAACAACACAGATTTCTATTTTGGATTGGTAATTTCTATTTTTCTAGAGCATTGTCTATTTTAAATATTTTTCAAGATTTTTGCCATAAGGTTTTTAGAATACTTAAAATACCTCCTGTGTTTTTATTTTGTTCATTTATTCATTCCTAATCTTTTTGTTGTGACGTTTAATGTTTTTGATTAGAGTCTGTCAATTGCATTAACCATTCCAACTTTTTTGTTTATACTCTCTATCTTGTTTTCTATTTTCATTTGTGCCTGCTCTTTCCTTTATTATAACCTTTCTTTCACTTTGAGTTCATTATGTGTTCTTTTTCTAATTTGTTAAGAAATGCTTAACAAATTAGAAATTTGTTGAAATGCTTATTGAAATTAGAAATGCTTATTGAAATGCTTATTTCATCAATTTTCAACTTTATTTTAATAAGACTTTAAGGCTATAAGTTTACCTTCACAAGTTCTGACAAGTAATATTTATATATTTTTTGCTTTAATTATAATATTTCTAAATTTCCATTAGAACTGTGTTTTTTAATTTCTAAAAGTTTGGAATTATTTTAATTATATTTATGTTATTATTTTCAACTTAATTGCATTGTAATTAGAGAATGTGGCATAAGAATTTCTCTATCTTGGTTTTTTGAAATGCCAATAATTACACATTTTATTATTTCTTTAGCTTTATGTTTACTTTTTTTCTTTGCTCATCATTCCTCTTGCATCTCATACATTTCTGGGATTATTTCCCTCCCTCAAGTTTCTTTATTGAGTTTCTGTAGCACCCCAAACAGATGATATTAAAAGTAGAGGAAAGATAGACGGGGGTGGAGACGCTTCTGGAAGTAACATCACGATAGCAGCCCAAGGAGAACCCCAAGTTCAGTTTAAGCTTGTATTGGTTGATGATGGTGGTACTGGAAAAACTACAGTCCTGAAACGTCATCTGACTGGTGAATTTGAGAAGAAGTATGTAGCTACCTTGGATGTTGAGGTCCACCCCTTTGTGTTCCATAACAACAGAGGACTTATTAAGTTCGATGTTTGGGATACAGCTGGTCAGAAGAAATTTGTTGGACTGGGAGATGGCTATTATATCCAAGCTCAGTGTGCCGTTATGAATGTTTGATGTAACATCAAGAGTTACTTACAAGAACGTGCCTAACTGGCACAGAGATCTGGTACTACTATGTGAGAACATCCCCATTGTGTTGTGTAGAAATCAAATGGATATTAAGGACAGAAAAGTTAAGGTAAAGTCAATTGTCTTCCACTGAAAGAATAATCTTCAGTACTATGACATTTCTGCCAAAAGTAACTACAACTTTGAAAAGCCCTTCCTCTGGCTTGCTAGAAATCTGATCGGAGACCCTAACTTGGAGTTCGTCGCCATGTCTGCTCTCACCCCGCCAGAGGCAGTCATGGACCCAGCCACGGCAGCGCAGTACGAGCATAATCTAGAGGTTGCTCAGACAACTGCTCTCCCGGATGAAGATGATGACTTGTGAGAAAGTGAAGCTGGATCCCAGCGTCAGAAGTCTAGTTTTATAGGCAACTGTCCTGTGATGTCAGTAGTGCAGCGTGTTTGCCACTTTGTTACATAGTTAAGCAGAACATGTGTTTAATCTTTGGGATGCTGAAGGAGATGAATGGGCTTCAGAGTGAATGTGGCAGTTAAAAAAATACCTTCATTTTTTGGACCTGCATATTTAGCTGTTTTGGAACACAGTGGTTTCCTCCTTGAATTTCAAGTATAAGACTGCTACAGTCACATCATAATATTCAGTGGTGGAATCTTGTTTGTTACTGTCGTTTCCATTCCTTTTTGTTTAGAATCAGAATAAAGTTGTATTTCAACTATCTTTAAAAAAAAAAAAAAAGTAGAGGAAAGAAAATCCATCAAACCTACAATGGAATAACCATTAGGTTGACAGCTGCTCCAAGAACAATACTAGGTACCAAAAGATATTGAAATGGTATTTTCAAAATGTTGAGAAGAAATAACTAGCAAATTTAAAATTCTGTATCTCAGTGAAACTCTCTTTTAAAAGGAAGGAAAATAAAAATATTTTAAGCAAATAAAACCTGAAAAAATTTACTACCAACATAGGCAATATTTAAAAAGATGAAAAACTGATCATTTTCATGAATTATTGAAAGACATACAGATTCAGGGAGGCAAAAGATCATAAGCAAGATAAATAAAAGTCAATCCATAACTTTCTCATTCTCTTTAATCATTCTCGGCCCTAGAATGAAGAATATAAAAGGTCTTTTCACTTTATCCTTCATAGCCTTTTTTTCTTTTTTTTTTTGTGGCACGTGGGCCTCTCACTGTTGTGGCCTCTCCCGTTGCGGAGCACAGGCTCCAGACGCACAGGCTCAGTGGCCATGGCCCACGGGCCCAGCCGCTCCGCGGCATGTGGAATCTTCTCAGACCAGGGCACGAACCCGTGTCCCCTGCATCGGCAGGTGGACTCTCAACCACTGAGCCACCAGGGAAGCCCCTTCATAGCTTTTAAGATCTCTTTAACTTTATTTCATTCTTTGTCTGTCTGTACTATAGTTGTATTCTTTTTTTCGATTTATTTTCAAGGTCCATCCTTTCTTCAGCTAGGTATAATTTACTGATCTATTGAGGTTTTAATTTTAATTATTAATATTCAGATTTCTAGAGCCTCTATTTGGATCATTTTCAAATCTGATTAGCCAGTTTCAATAATCTTCTTTTATGTCCTCTTATTTTCATTTCCATTTACTATTTCTTGAAGTATATCATAGCTATTGAAGTATAAGCATAGTTATTTTGTATTCTCTTTCTCATAATTTCTGTAACTGCAATCCTTGCATATCTGGCTCTAAATTTTTGACTTGGAGTTTTATGGGCCATACAGGTAGATCTCAGGCTTATGATTAGGAAATTTCAGGGTAGGTATATTTTTTTCTCTTCTATCTAGATCCAAAAACAAAACATGGTCATATGGTCACAATCTTATGTTGTGTGGTGGGGTTTTCCCCAGTTTACTCAGTGAGGGTATCACTCTTTGCAGATCTTGGTCTCATGCGAGTTTTCTTCTCTCTGATATCTCACTATACACACTCAAACCCCAGACTTTGTCTCTTGTTCATGATCCAGGTGATTTATTAAAACCCAGCTTCTGTCCACATTGATAGGTAGATAGTGCCAGGTCAAATGCCATCTCCAGTTCTCTTTTACTGCCATAGATTTATACCTCTTTGTTGTTTCCAGCCTCAACTCAGTCATGCATTTAAATATTCTATTTTATATATGTTTTATTAAAAAATACTATTTTTTAGAGCACTTTTAGATTCACAAGTAAATTAAGAGGAAGGTACAGAGATTTCCCATATACTCCACCTCCTCCATATGTGCATAGTCTCCACCAGAGTGGTACATTTGTTACAGTTGATGAACCTACACATCATAATCTCCTAAGGTCCATGATTTACATTAGGGTTCACTCTTGGTGTTGTACATTCTATGGGTTTGAACAAACATATAATGTAAAATATATAATCTCTAACATATAAAAAGTGCAATGACGTATATCCATCATTATAGTATCATACAGAACAAATTCACTGCCCTAAAATTCTCTGTGTTTCTCCTGTTCATCCTCCTTCTCCATCTTTCACCCCCTCACCACACACATGCATACCACTGATCTTTTCACCATCTCCATACTGTTGCCTTTTCCAGAATGTCACATAGTTGGAATCATAGAGTATGCAGCCTTTTCAAATTGGCTTCTTGTATTTAGTGATATGAATTTAAGTTTCCTCCATCTCTTTTCATGGCTTGATAGCTCACCTCTTTTTAGCACTGAATAATATTCTGTCATCTGGATATACCACAGTTATTTATGCATACACCTACTGAAAGACATCTTAGTTGTTTCCAAGTTTTGGCAATTATGAACAAAGCTGCTATAAACATCTGCATGCAGATATTTGTGTGCACATAAGTTTTCAGTTCTTTTAGTTAAATACCCAGGAGCATAACTGCTGGATTGCATGGTAAGAGTATTGTTTTGTAAAAAAACATCAAGCTGTCTTCTGAAGTGTCTGTACCACTTTGCATTCCCATGAGCAATGTACAAGAGTTCCTGCTGCTCCACATCCTCATTAGCATTTGGTGTTGTCAGTGTTCTGGATTTTGGCATTCTAAGAATTATGTAGTCGTATCTCGTTTTAATTTGCATTACCCTGATAACATTGATGTGAAGCATTTTTTCACATGTTTATTTGTCACCTGTATATCTTCTTTGGTGATGTGCCTGTTAAAGATCTTTGGCGCATATTTAATTGGGTTGTTTGTTTTCTTATCATTGAGTTTTAAGGGTCCTTTGTATATTTTGGATAACAGTATTTTATCAGATGTGTCTTTTGCAAATATTTTCTCCTAGTCTGTGGCTTGTCTGATCATTCTCTTTACACTGTCTTTTGCAGAGCAGAAGTTTTTAATTTTAATGAATTCCAGCTTCTCAATAATTTCTTTCGTGCATCATGTCTTTGGTATTTTATCTATATGTTTTTATCCAGAATGTTTGATGTATTGCTTCACAAAGGGTTCACTGAATCTCTAGTATACTGCACAGCTAGAAGCAGAAATCCTCTTCATTGGATTGTTCTAGGTAAGAGCTAAGCACTTGTCTCTGTCTACATTAATTCCAGTGGACATCAGTTGACTTCTCCTATATTCTGTCACCAAGTTCCACTCCTGCCTTGCAACACTTGTTCAGCAAGTTTCTGCAGCTCAGTAAGCATCTAGACAGGCAGAGTGGGAAGGAAAGGGAAAAAAGACTACATAACATGTAGGTCCCCCTCCTAGCAGACATTCTTATTCTGAATAAATACATTTCTTGATGCTATTCTTATTTGGGTTGTTATGAGGGAGAAGTATACACAATAATAATGATCTTAAAAGAAAGTCTCACTTTCCAATTTCTCTAGCCTTCTCATATATAGGCTGGAAATGGGAGATGGCCACAGAGCTATCTTAGCATAATCTGCATAGCACATCTCTTTGGATCAAAGGAGTGCTTATACTTTTCACCTATGGTTATCAGCGTTAGAGCCTTAGTAACTAGAGCTCCTATTTAACTTCTTGTTAAATATATATGCATTCATACATTAATAGAAGTATACATGCATAGCAAGTTTCTGAAAGGCCAAGCACAAATCAGATAACCTTGGAAATGGAAATCATGAGATGATGAGGAAGGAGTATTGTTTTCCTTTATATTGTTTTATGTATATTTTTTCTTTTTTTACCATGAATATATTTTAAATTTATTATTTAAAATATCTTGAAAAAGTCTTGATTTTTAAAAAATTAATGTTTACAAAGAAGTGGATCAGTTTTATAGAGAATATATGAGAGGTTAAGGGAGCAAAAGGAGATTTTTAATACGTTTTATCCATAAAAGTTTATTTAGCAGACATCTGTTGTCCACTTACTAGCATATTAAGCACTGGGAAATGTAAAAATAAATAAACTCTTCAAAGATAATCTGTAATCTAGTAGGAGAAATGGACACGTACATAAATAATTGGAGGGAGTCAACCAAGGCATTGAAAATGGGAAAAATTGTGTGTCTGAGATTTCAAATTAGAAAAAAATGTCTGTTCTAAACTGACCATTCTATTTAACTGGTAAATCTCCTGTATCATAAAGATGTTGAAGGACACTTTCCACAACAAAAGGAAAATCTTTCCACTAATGGCATAGGTTTTCTGTAACAAAATAAAATTATCAAGTCCTTCTCCCTCATATATGTGCAACACAGATGTCAATATTTGCTTTTTATTCTGCACATAAGTAATTTCACTCAATATTCTCCACATCCATGATTCCATTCAACTATATATCCTTGTTCTTTGTGATGATATTGATGTTAAGTGAAATCTACCTTTGTTATTCATAAAGTAATTTTCCAGTAGTTCAGTGTTTCTTTTTTTTTTTTTTTTTTTCAAATTTTATTTATTTATTTTTTTTCCGGTACGCGGGCCTCTCACTGTTGTGGCCTCTCCCGTTGCAGAGCACAGGCTCCGGACGCGCAGGCTCAGCGGCCATGGCTCACGGGCCCAGCCGCTCCGCGGCATGTGGGATCTTCCCGGACCGGGGCACAAACCCGTGTCCCCTGCATCGGCAGGCGGACTCTCAACCACTGCGCCACCAGGGAAGCCCCAGTTCAGTGTTTCTTGTAGCTGATTTTATAGGTTTCTCAGCCAAGGTGTGATATAAATGTTTTGCTTTAAAAAAGGCAACTTTATGGAAAAGGCAAAAATATGGAGACAGTTGTAAAAGACTCGTCATTGCCAGGGGCTTATATAGGGGAAAGAAGGGGAAGATGAATACGTGGAGTGCAGGGATTTTTAAGGCAGATAGACTACTCTGTATACTATAATGTGGATACACATCATTATACATTTATCAAAACGCATAGAATGTACAATACAGAGAATGAATCCTAATATAAACTCTGGACTTTAGTTAATAACAATGTATCCATACTGACTCATTGATTGTAACAAATGTGCCCCACTATCGCAAGATAGAGGAATCTGGGGAGGGTTGAGGAGGTGTGTGGGAACTCTGTACTTTCCACTCAGTTTTCCTGTAAACCTAAAACTGCTAAAAAGTCAATGAATTCAAAAAAATAAAAGGAAACTTTGAATTTGTTTCCTCTGAAGTTTTGCTCGCTTCCTCACCTTTAGATACAAATACTTCAGTTTAATAGTGGAAGGCATCAGTGTTGTCTTTTTTCTCTAAAACCTGGTTTGTTTGGGGTTTTTTTGTCTGCATTGGGTCTTAGTTGCTGCGTGCAGGCTTTCTCTAGTTGCGGTGAGCAGGGGCTATTCTTCAATGCCGTGTGCAGGCTTCTCATTGCAGTGGCTTCTCTTGTTGCAGAGCACCGGCTGTAGACGCGCGGGCTTCAGTAGTTGTGGCTCGCGGGCTCAGTAGTTGTCGCGCACAGGCTTAGTTCCTCTGTGGCATGTGGGATCTTCCCGGATCAGGGCTCGAACCCGTGTCCCCTGAATTGGCAGGAGGATTTTTAACCCCTGCGCCACCAGGGAAGTCCTGATTTTTTTTTAAAATCAGAGAGGCTGCCATCCTTTTTTTGAAAGTGTGACAAATTATAACAGCTTATGCACTGGCATCTAGATGTAAATGGATAGCTGGAGCAGTACAATTTTATTTTCATATATTATTCATCAAAATTCCTATTTTCACATTTAAATTTTGGCTACTAGTGCTGTCACCACATTCTCAGCTTCATTTGTCCCAGCATGTAAAGATTCCCATTCTAAAAGAGAGTAGTATTTTGAAAAATATCATTTCTATTTTTTCTGTCTTACAGCATGTTTTAAGCACATTTCTTCTAGAAAATCTTTTCTGACAGTACATTTTACTGAATCACTGTTTGATTTTCTGAAGAGTGCTCATTTTTCTACTTTTATTTCTGACTACTCTTCGCAGCTAGAAATAATAGCACAGGCACTTACTTTTATGCATGGCACTGTGTATAATAAGCATTTTACTTACATTAATTTAATCTTCAAGATAACCCTTCCTTGTAGGTGATGTGTTTTCTGTTTTAATGAAACTAAAGAGAGCCAGAATTATGAATTAGGTCTTAACTGACACCAAATATCCTTCTGCATTCAAGAACTTTACTATAATTTTGTCTTTAGTTTGCATATTTTAATGTTAACTTTGTTACATGTTGCTATACTATTTTGTTAATGTTCTTGCCTTTGTGCATGTTCAGTAACCCCAAGGAAATAATAAATTCTGAAGGGAAAACATTGTGAGTCTCTTTCCCTGTTGTCTGCCACTTCCTGTCCCCAGTGAATTCTTATGCTAGTATTTAGTTTTGAACAAATAATGATTAGCAGCTCCAAAATTTAAAAAATAAAATTAACTACAGGGATCATAGAATTGAGAAAGACTACTAATTTTCCATGAAAATATTTTTATTCAGTAAACTCAAACACAAAGAAGAGATGCTTCCTTAAAGAACAAAAATTCAGTAAAATGATGAGACTATCTTACAGTGTTTTCAGTTTGAAAAATATTTTAATATACATTATGTATTTTAATTCTCACAACATGCTTACCTAGGGAAAGTTATATAACCATTTGAACGATGAAAATTCTGGGACCCAGAGATGTAAACTGACTTGTATAGTAATTAGTGGAGTTCAGATTCCAACCTAAGTCTTTTAATTCCAGATCCCTGACTACTCAAGACCCAGCAGTTCGTGTATCCTTTAAAAATTTTTCATTACAGTCAAAATGCCATCCAGAGAGATTGCTATCAATTTATAGGCAGTATAGTCTAATGGTTAAAAGTGTTGACTTGAGAGTCACCTACTAACCTTGATATCTTGGTATAAGTCACTAAACCAGTCCCTCAGTTCAACTGTAAAATGCAAATGACAATATGACACCTGCCCACAAGGTTTTTATGAGAATTAAATGAGTTGATATATGTAAAGTACTAGAACGAGAGCTTGGTACATTGTAAGAAGTCCATAAGAGCACCAAACCTTTGCTGGCACTTGATATTCCATCAGAATGCCATTATTATTAATGAACTGAAGGCTAAAAAATGCTATTGGCTTATTGTTTTAGTTTGCATTTTCCTAATTATTAGTAAGGGTGAGCATCTTTTTGTGTGTGTGGTTCTTTTTGTTTTTGTTGGTAGTGTTTCTGTTGTTGTTTTTGTCTGTTTGGGGTTTTGGGGGTTTTTTTGGTATTATTTCATCTGAAGGGTCAGTTCATATCCTTCGCTCATTTGTAAATTTTGTGTGTGTGTTTTTATAATGATTTATAGGAACTTTATATAACATAATCTGGATACTAACCCTTTGTAATATAGAGTAGTATTTTTCTTTAGTTGTTACTTATTTTTAAAATTTGTTTAAGTTGTCTTTTTTGTTGTAGTTTAAAACTTTTATGTACTCAAGTTTGTCAAGGTTTTTCTTCATGGCTTTTGATTTACTTCATATGTTTTACATTTTCATTTAATATCTACATACTTTTGGTTTTTCTATGTGGGTATTTATTACCCTAGAAATTTATTTTTGTCTACAGAATGAGAGATGGTTCTCCCTTTTTCTTCCCATATGAGTAGACATCTTCACAGGAATAACCTGGAATGTGGTCATCTGTCCAGGCTTGAGCACTTGTACTTCACATCCCCCAAGATCTGCCTCTTACCTCTATTGTGGCCTCTTAAAAAATAGGAGTAGATAATCTGATCAACTCTTTCTCAGCTTTAGTTTTCTACCCTGCATTTGGAAGCTGACAGTGGGGCGGGGCATGGACATCTGGGTGAGCACCATTGAAAGGCAGTGTGAGAAGGGAGAGTGGCAATCCAGTAGGCAAGCAGGTCCTAACAGTCACTTTCTTAGCTCAGCTGCCATAACAAAATGCCACAGACTGGGAGGCTTAAACAACAGCAATTTATTTCTCACAGTTCTGGAGTTTGGGAAGTCCAAGTTCAAGATGCTGGCTGACTTAGGTGCCTAGTGAGAACTCTCTTCCTGGATTCCATATGGCTGCCTTCTTGCATGCTCACATGATCTCTTCTTTGTGCACATTGGGAGAGAAAGAAAGCATGCTTTCTGGTGTCTTTTTTATAAGGTCACTAATCCTATCATGGGGGTCCTAACTTCGTGACCTCATGTAAACCTAAATATCTTCTAAAGGTCCCATCTCTGAATACTATCATACTGGGGGCTAGGACTTAATATATAAATTGGAGGGGGACACAAATATTCAGTTGATAACAGTCACTATTACTGGGCAGTAAGTCGCTTTTTCATCCCAAACAAACTTCAGAGCTGGGCTGAGCTTCAAAAGAGGGAATGAAAATTCTCTTGACAATTCACAGCAACTGCATGCTGCCCAGAGGTTAGTCCATGGTAAAGCAGAAGTTGTGCCACTTCAGTGTGCCCACAGCAGTTGGCCCAGTGGAGACAGTTGCACTCCAGTGTGTTTGGGCATACCACTTGGCTCCACTCTCTAGCATATAGCATAGTGCCAATTATGGCTGGGATGACATGGAGCATTGTGGCTACTGTCATTCAAGGTTATCAACTGGATTCTTCTCTCAAAGTCCATGTCCTCCAGCATCTGATGCATGTTGGATACCACAACTATGGTGATAGTAGCAGGGGTCTCATGCACATGGCCTTGGTACTGCTGTCCTGGCCTTGGCCTCACCTCAGGCTTGGAGTCCCACATGGGAGGTGCAGAGCCTGGGCTTGTAGAAACATGACATTTTTAAAGCACTCCACCCACCAGTTAAAAAAAAAATTGGTATTTAGATTAACTAAGAAATTAAAATTAAAATAAGTTTTAAATAATTAGACAATATTGTTATGTGTTACCAAATAAAAGCATCAAATATGCATTAATGAGTATTTTTTGTTGTGAGAAGCATCAAAAAGTACTAATGCATTATGGTACACATATGAGTGCTTTTTTCTATGTAGATCCATAAAATTTTATTTATATCTAGCATTTGCTTCTGAGTCTAAACTCCCAGTTCAGGATATGAGAGATATTTGGCATAATGAGAATTTCCACTTATTCTTTTGTATTTTCCTGAGCTGTTTCTCAAATTACAAAATAGCAGTATTAAAATAAAACCCATGGGCACATCTACATACCCTGTACATGCAGTAAAAGGTGCTACAACTTAATTGATAAAGCTATGTTCCATGGAGAGCAGCTTTTCCGTAAGTAAAATTTGTGTTAGTTAATGTTTGGGCTTGAAGAAAGTGGCATTCATTTATCCTTTTGTTGAGTAAATATTTATTGAGCATCTATTTTGTGCTATTGCACCATGGTAGACATTGGTCGCAGAAGAGTGAACAAGACACATGGCCCATGCTTTGCTGGATATTACAGTCAAGTGAGTAGAGTTTTCAGCCAAATAGTAAAGAAAGAACAGAATACATCAAGAAGAAATAGATTTGATAGAGAACAAGGATTATGGATATGATCAAGTGGAAGTTTAAACAAGGAGGCTTAAATGGTTAAGAGGGTAGAGAACTCTGAAAAGGGCAGGGAAATCTCAGCTATGGAGATGGCAAATAGTGTGTCTTAGAAACATACATATAAAACTATTCTTTGATTTTAATTTGGAAACCACACTATTCTGTGGAATCCTTATCAGGTTCATAGAAGTAGTAAAAACTGATTGTTTTGGGGAGTACTCTTTTATTTATTTATTTTTAACATCATTATTGGAATATAATTGCTTTACAATGGTGTTTTAGTTTCTGCTGTATAACAAAGTGAGTCAGCTATACGTATACATATATCCCCATATCCCCTCCCTCTTGCGTCTGCCTCCCACCCTTCCTATCCCACCCCTCTAGGTGGACACAAAGCACCGAGCTGATCTCCTTGTGCTATGCAGCTTCTTCCCACTAGCTATTTTACATTTGGTAGTGTATATATGTCCATGCCACTCTCTCACTTCGTCCCAGCTTACACTTCCCCATCCCCGTGTCCTCAAGTCCATTTTCTACGTCTGCGACTTTATTCCTGTCCTGCCCCTAGGTTCTTCAGAACCTGTTTTTTACTTTAGATTCCATATAGATGTGTTAGCATACGGTATTTGTTTTTCTCTTTCTGACTTACTTCACTCTGTATGACAGACTCTAGGTCCATCCACCTCGCTGCAAATAACTCAATTTTGTTTCTTTTTATGGCTAATATTCCATTGTATATATGTGCCACATCTTCTTTATCCATTCATCTGTCAATGGATATTTAGGTTGCTTCCATGTCCCAGCTATTGTAAATAGTGTTGCAGTGAACATTGTGCCACATGACTCTTTTTGAATTCTGGTTTTCTCAGGGTATATGCTCAGTAGTGGGATTGCTGGCTCATACGGCAGTTCTATTTTTAGTTTTTTAAGGAATCTCCATACTGTTCTCCATAGTGGCTGTATCAATTTACCTTCCCACCAACAGGGCAAGAGGGTTCCCTTTTCTCCACACCCTCTCCAGCATTTGTTGTTTGTGGATTTTTTGTTGATGGCCATTCTGACCAGTGTGAGGTGATAACCTCATTGGAGTTTTGATTTGCATTTCTCTAATGATTAGCGATGTTGAGCATCCTGTCATGTGTTTGTTGGCAATCTGTATGTCTTCTTTGGAGAAATGTCTATTTAGGTCTTCTGCCCATTTTTTGATTGAGGTGTTTGTTTTTTTGATATTGAGCTGCATGAGCTGTTTGTATATTTTGGAGATTAATCCTTTGTCAGTTGCTTTGTTTGCAAATATTTTCTCCCATTCTGAGGGTTGTCTTTTCATCTTGTTTATGGTTTCTTTTGCTGTGCAAAAGCTTTTGTTTCACTAGGCTCCATTTGCTTATTTTTGTTTTTATTTCCATTTTTCTAGGAGGTGGGTCAAAAAGTATCTTGCTGTGATTTATGTCATAGAGTGTTCTGCCTATGTTTTCCTCTAAGAGTTTTATAGTGTCTGGCCTTACACTTAGGTCTTTAATCC